>NW_027211603.1:26767500-27367500 GCF_022749685.1 Semicossyphus pulcher
TCCTCTCCGGGCCGGGCTTTGCTTGTCCAACTATTTAAATCTATTGAAACTTTATTAGGCGAGGCGGCCGACCCATGTATGTTTCCCCTCGTCAAAGAGTTGCTTTGTAGAGGGGAGCGGTGGCGGCCCCTCAGCACGTCTCCACGGGACCCGTGTAGTTTTCTCTTTTCATTCGGGCATATTGTGATTTCATTGAGGCTGCTCCTGCGGCCTTTAACAGTTCACTTCCACTCGCAGTGTAGAACCTTCATGGCCGTGCGCTCTCGTTTCACAAGACCACCCACCCACACACACCCACATACACACACACATTCATCTGCTGTCTCATTCGCTCCTTTCTCTGTCTCTTTTATATGAATGCACACACACATGCATGCATTAGGCAGCGCACTATCCAAACAGAACAATCATCCTTCTTGCATTCGTCCTCCATGATGGAAAAAGAATCATATGGAGGGAAAATCAGTGAAAGTGGAAAGGCGATGTCACAAAGACTTGCCAGTGTGCTTTTTCTCCCAGATCTAGTGTATGTGTGTCCTGTTTGTCTGAGTCTTACTTACTGAGCTCTATTTGGTTCCTAATTGCCTGGTTATTATCTGTTTAAATGCCTCCTCATCTACATCCCTGTCTGCCTTGGACCAGCGTCACCTTGGGACCTGCATAGAGAGAAACAAACATCCCTAACCCTTAAAGTTGCAAAAAAACAAACAAAAAAAACAGGTAATATCTTATTTATTGTGTGAAGGGATTAATATAAAGGGCAATAAGACAATATTATTTTCTAAAATATGATTCATTATAGGAGGAAATATTAATTTAAAATAAAAAAATCTCATTTGAATACATTTTTGATACTAGCAGTAGAAAAAACATTAAATGTGTTGTTGTTTTTTGCAGGACTCTATTACTAACTTACACAATGAAAAGTGATTATTGTTTCTTGTTATATAACATGTTATTAATAAGATGCATAGAAATGCAAAGATAAAGTTAAATTAAATAAATTAAAATGCCTCTAAACGTGATGTTTTCAAGGGGTGAACTACAATTCTTTATTTGTTACCTTGTTCAGACACAAGCAAAGGCCAAAACACACGCACACACACGTTCAGCCACCCACGGAGGGTTTCAGAGCCATGGAGGATATCAGATAGATGGCAGATCCTCTAAAGCTCTAAAACTGAGCTTGCAAATTACCACCACCTCCTCCAGCCTTTCATATGCACCTATACTTTAGTTCAATCCCCCTCTTTCCTCTCTCTCTCTCTCTCTGACACGCAGACTCTCGTGTTACTCTGTGGAGCTTTTGCTTGGTTTACAAGACAGTTAAGTCTGGAGAAAGCCCTGTAACCAGGACAGGAAGACCTGAGTCGGTCTCAGCTCCTCAGTGACGACGGTTTTCACTGTCGCTCAGAAGAAACAGCCTGTTTGGTGTGCGGCTGCTGCTGATGCACATTTATCAAGAATAACAATTGTTTTTCTCTGTCCTGTCTTTCTGAATTTTTTTGTTTTCCTGCAGACAATTTTTGTTCATAAAACAGCATCAAATACATTTAGTTTTTATATTTATTGGCAACACGGCCGTATATACTGTACACTACTCATAATCTTTATTGGAATTGTCTCCATCTTCAAATCTTCTCACACTATTGTTTTGTATTATTATTGACTTATATTTAAAGGAAAAGCAAATATGAACCAGTAGATTCTACATTTTCGGTGAAGTCTGCAGCTTCACACTTACGAGTCTGTTTTTGCTTATTTGTACTCATGTTTGATTAAATGTAGTGTGTGAGTTAAATATTACCTGCAGAACTCACACTGGATTGTGACTACAATCATTTTAAAATCAAACTGAAACAATCCTTTAAAGGGCTCAGCCATGTCGATAGCCATTTGTGCTTCCTGTTTAACAGTAGGATATTTTGTATGCTTTATTCTTACATCTCTTTTATCGTCTGTTTTGTCTCTCGTCACTTTGTTGTGGATTTTATGTATTTTAAAGGCCCATCTAGGGATGGGCTTTGCAAATTAGCCAGGATTATAGCGCGGGTAGAAGGTAGCTCAGGCTGTAGGGACTTTGCTTGGGAACCGGAGGGTGGCCGGTTTAAGTCCCGATGCAGACCGAGGATGGAAACTGAGGCTGGTAGCTGGAGAGGTGCCGTGTCTTTCCCTGAGCACTGCCGAGGTGTCCTTGAGCAAGGCACAGAATCCCTCACTGCTCGGGATGCATGTCCATGTGCAGCCCCCTCACTCTGACATCTCTCCATTAATGCATGTCCATAGATGTGTGTTTGTGCATGTGTGTACTTCAGGCCTTTGTGTGTGTGTGTGTGTGTGTAGCATGTTTGTAATAGTAACAGAGTGAGTGGTATTGCAGTTCTTGCTTCATACTTGTCCTATGAAAATAAACAAATAAATCAGTAAATATTAACTGAGAGCATTTTCACATAATGAAAGTCAAATACTGCTGCTCATACTATTTATAAGGAATATTTTAATAATCATTTATTATTCACTGTTTTAAATGACACTGAAAAGTAAAGTTGGGGTACTTGTGTTAAATATTTCACATTACAGAAACATTACGCGCATGTTCACGTGAAATATCATAAAGTGGGACTGAGCCTTGGCCTCATCATGACACCACTTATGTTAAATGATGTTCAACCATTCACTTCCTGCCTCACTTAAACCAACTGACTGCGTCTGCAAAAGTGTGTGTGTGTATGTATGTGTGTGTCTGTGTGTGTGTGACCGAGAAAGCGTGTGCTTGTGTTTCAACATCTGAACACTTAAGTTAATTTTTTTTACCAAGGTGTTCCAAATATCTGTATTTTCCCGCGTGTGTATGTTACCGAGTGTGTGTAAGTGAGTGTATGCTATGTGTGTGTGCGCATGCAGGAGTGGGACAGAGAGAAGACAGATATCGGACAGGGAGAGAGTACCTTGTTAGGTAAACTGTTTGACATTCACGTGGAAGATGTGATAAACAGGAAGCAGCGAGACCCCCCGCAGTGTCCCGCAGCCACATGCCAGGGTCACAGCAAACATCCCCAATATAAACACGTCTGATACGGGGACATTTATAGTTATCAGGCCTGTCAAAACATCAAAGAGCAGCATGGACACACAGAAATGGATTTCATGATATGAGCCTGACTCAGCTGCACACTTAAGCAAACTTTAGCAGGTTAACAAAATGATGTTAAAGACGGAATGTGCACAACTTTATTTAGTGTGAATAAGAGTTATAATAAGTGAATAAGCTCAAATAATATTGTCCAACAATAGTTGTTTACAAAATAATTTATATTCAATATCATTTCTGTTTCTTGTGTGGCAGTTTTAAAAGATTTCTCTAACTAAAAGCTCCACCATGGATCAATCTGTCCATCCTCTGATGTCGCTTGTTTTTGCTCAGGCTCATCTTCAAACAATACGACTGTAAAGATTTTGTCCTCTAAAGAGAAACATTATAGGACACATTTAAAGAGCAGGGCATACACAGCCTCTCTCTGTGTGTGTAGTACATCAGTGTGGCAGTCATGTGGTAAATATTGTGTTTCCTGTCTCCTCCTTAACTGTTTTGGTAATTGGCTTGTGTTAACCCTGTGACCCAGTGACTGCAGGCCCAGGCCTGTGTGTGTGTGTGTGTGTGTGTGTGTGTGTGTGTGTGTGTGTGTGTGTGTGTGTGCGTGCGTACGTGCGTGTGCATGTGTGTGTGCAGGACAGACACAGTGAGACTGGGTGTGTTTTTACATGCACACTATAATTTGATTACTGTGTTTAATCACATAAAGTAAAAGTCACTAGTGATCAGAGATTTGTTAAATAGAAAATAAAAACCTGTTTTACACCATAAGGCCTCTTTGCCATATACTTTGTATTTTATCATTTTTTATGATATTGTTTTTTCATCTTGTTTTCTTGTCTTGGATTTGTTGTTATCTGAATGATAATTATACACGAGTGATCGTTCAGATTTTTTGCACAACACATACAAGAGCTGAATTTTGGTCTGAAATGTTATTTATAGAAACAACTATAAATACTACAGCACGAATGATGGAAATAGATGAAAGATAATATTACTAAAACCTTATACATGACTGATGTCTTCTTTATTACATGTTACATTAAAGTCATTTTTCACATTTAGTTTTTTACTGTGCAGCGGTGTGAGCAGAGTGTTAGGTTCGATTATTTCATACACACACACACACACACACACACACACACACACACAATCAGCAGCACAAGACAGACTTGGAAAACACAATACACAAAGTGACGACAGTTCTGAAGACTTGATTTTAAGATACTTTTAACTACTTATTAAGCACTAAATGTCTTAGCCCCTGTTCATGTCTCTGAGCTTTTAACCCCCAAACCCTTTTTACCCCCCCCCGTTTTTTTTTTATAAAACAACACAAGTGCAATTCATCCCCCGGTGCAATACCCTCACGAGAATGTGCAATACTTCTCTCTTGAATGTATCTAGTCCTCTGCCTAACATGTACATCATTTTGCCTATACTAGAAAAATGTAAATATTTCTAATATCCTTATTATTACTTTTATTTTATGTTACTGTTTTCATTACTGCTTCCTTATTTTATTATTATTTTCATTCTATTTTAGGTCTATATTTAATATTTACCCTTTCTAATCAGAGCGTCCCAGCATAAGTATCCTGAATATGGAATCTACATCACTGAACGACCTCTTAGGTCATCTAACCACAATCTCCTGGTGATAGCACGTACCGAACTTTAAACTGAGGGTGACTCACTCCTTGCCATTCATTTTCATAACTACTATTCCTGTTTGTTATTATGCTGATCTATCTGTTTTTATGTGGTTGTTGTTGTAAAGCACTTTGAAACCTGGGTTTAAAGGTGCTATATAAATGAAGGTTTATTATTATTATTATAAAGAGGTAGCCCTAAGTAAAAACAAGATCAAACTATATCATCAGTAAAAACAAAGTGGATAAAATAAAACAAGATTAAAATAAAAATATACATAAATGCTGCTTTGCAACCGGAAAATATGTCAAACTAAAATAAAATAACCAAAAATCCAATTGTGCTGAATGGACGCCACGCTGCTGGACAGTTGTATAACATATATGTTCTGGTTTTTAAGATTTATTCCACCAAAGTGAGACATTTACAAGACAGTCACAATATTTTGAAGCTTTAATCTGATCATAAAAACAGTGAAGCGCCTGTAAACACACTGATTCAGCAAATAACAGATCACAATGACAAAATGAAAGTAGCTCGGTGAAGAGGTCCTCACTGAGGTTTGAAGCTGTCTCCCAGTTCAACATCTCCTAAATACGACATCTCACAGCTCTGACAGAGGTCTCTTTGTTCAGCTGAGAGTTTGCTGTCTTATAAAAACCCATCAGGCTAAACTGCTCACTCTCTGCTGGATGCTCTGCAGTGTCAGCTAACTTCATATTTGTAACTCTATAACGGCAGCGTCTCACTCGGCTCCCAGCTCCCTGGTCGGCAGTGATTTGTATTTTCCATGTCATGCACACGAGGAAATGAATTATTGTAACTAAATGCCATGATTACAAGTAAACATCTACTGTGTGGGCATGTGCGTGAGTGCCTTCAGTTAGTTGGAGGTCGGGAAAGCTCGGGGGCTCAGACTGCGCTGCTGAGTGGTGGGAGATACAGAACAAAGCAGCAATTAGAGCTCCTCTGCAGCCTCTCTTTGTCCTGGGAGGCTGATTAGATTGGCTGTGACGTGCTAACAGGCTAACAGGCAGAAGGCTTCAGGAAAACCCTCTCCTGTCTCTTCCTCTGTCCCTTCTACTCGAGCTGTGCAGCCAAGTTATCAAGACCAATGGCTGAAAAAGGTGGAAAAACTAAACATATCATATAAGAATTAAGCAACAAAAAAATCTGAAACTTAGTTGGAGTTAAAGTTAAAGACATCAATAATGTAGATCATTTGTCACACGCAGTGTTTATTTAAAAACAAGACAAGCTGTTTTTATTTTTATTGAGCAGCACAGAGGCCGAACACGCACAATAAAGCACAACAGATTCTTATTTTAGATTTGAATGCATCATCGCAGCTAGGGATGCACAATGTTGGATTTTTGCCGATATCAGACATGCAGATATTTTCCAGCCCCTTTTTGCCGATTGCTGATTTTTGATACCGATATATTAGGCACATGTTTTTTTCTGCAGAGAACATCAAGTCTCCCCTGTAGTGGAATTGATATCATGCCTACTCCTATTGCAGTGGCCCACTGACAGATGCAGTAATAACATAATACAGAGCTTTTCACTGAAAATAAGTACTTAAACATACTGAAACATATTTATTTGTTTGTAACATTTTCTTTCAAATAAAGCTGTAATATTCATACAACTTAGACAGGCTTGGATGATGCTCTCCCTGGAACAATCCTGCCGATGCTGATATGTCATTTTCAAGCCATAATCTGCAGATACCGATAACGTTCTGATAATATCGTGCATCCCAAATTGCAGCTATTAAGCAGCTTTTACATGACACAGATTGATGACACAGACTTTTTAGAATAAGATATAAATTAAATGTTCACTAAGCTGGTGTAATAAAAAGGGTACGATTGTGCAGCCCGTTTGCAGAAGTACAAATTAATTCCACAAAAAAACGAAAATGAAAAAATGAGGTCAATCTTTATTGATAGAGAGGACAGTGGACAGTGTTGCTAACAGGGGTAGGTAGAGAGAATGGGGGACGACACGCAGCAAAGGGCCGAGGATGGGAGCTGAACCCGGGGCCTCCGCATAGAGGACTGTAGCCTCTGTGCATGGGGCACCGATGACATTACATTCTGCTTATAGTAAAATCTATCACATTGGGCATTAAAAGGTTATATACAAATTTCTCTCAGAGCAAAAGGAACATGAAAAATTTACAGCACTTTAGCAGCATTTCTTTAGTGAGATCACTCTCTCGTAGTAAAAGTTATACATCACTGCAATCAGCTATTGCAGTCAGTTGGAGGGAAAGCTACAGAATCTTCCTCTGCAGGGTGATTGACTGTGATGTGGAGGAAGCATTGATTGCATATAGATGTTTATGTTGCAGACACTGGTGTTTAATCAGACAGGATTTTAGTCAGTGTCCAACTTGGCTGCCTGCACTTCCTCTCACCTATCCGGCCCTGTTGTAGTCAGACACTACAGCCAGTTCATTTTAAACATCTCTGTTTCCACTGGCACGGGTCTCTCATCAGCTCTGATCCATAACACTTACTTTGAGACGTCCGTGTGTCCGTGTGTGTGTGTGTGTGTGTGTGTGTTTGGGGTAGCATTTCAGTGTTTGTATTTACAGACAATTCGACTTCATGGTGTGCAATCTTAAAATTTCCAACTCGGAGCGTGACGGGATTTTGGGAAATTGAGAGGAAAATTGCACCAAAATAAAAATAAATTGGTGACCGTGCATTTTAACGAATCCCTGAAAAATCAAAAACACAACATCTGCTGAGAGAAGAGAACGCCGCATCAGATCCTGAGAGACCAGAAATCAACAACCTGCAACACTGTTTGTTAGAATCTGACATCTTTCTCACGCCGTGTTCTCCAAAGTGAAGCAAACTTCGTCGGAAAACAGAATCCATTTCCCCCTCAGTCGAGTGATGAGTCATTCTTGTCGTGCCATGTATGGCGTTGCCATGGCAGTGCGGAGACGGACTATTACGGTCCATCCTTAGGGAACAGGACATCACGGAGAGATATGAGCGGTATCTTCAGCTCCAGAGTCCATGACCCCGGAGTGTAAACAGTTGGCTTGTGTGTTAAGACAGGAGAGGACAGAGCGGGACGGGGCTCACGCTGCAGCCAAAACTCTCCCATCAGTCGCTCTGAGTGTGTGTTAAACATCCCACACTCAGAGGGGGAGAGGAAGGAGAGCTTATGTGCAAGTGTTTGTGTGTAAAAATAAGAGAAGTTAGCATTTAGAGAGAAAGATCAGAAGAAAGTGTAATTTGGTAAAAAAAATCCACACAATAGCGTCTTTTTGCATCACTCACTATAACAATCAGAGGAAAGCTTTGACGGTGTGCAGACTCACAGCGAAAACAAAAGCTGTTTAGCAAGAGAAGACTGGCTGTGTTTCACTCTGCAGCTACAGAGCTTCACCTCCTCACTGAAAGCACCAATTACACCAAATTAAGAGAACAATTCTGACAAAGAGCCGGTATCGTGTTTCCAGAAATCCCCTAAACAGACAAATGAGGGCACGCTGAGCATTTTGGGAAAGATCTGCTGCATGCCCAACGTACGAGAAAACCCATAAAACCACTGTTATGCTATACATCTCTCTACGGTTGCACTGTTTTGGATTCTCATGTTACTTTATCTCCTTTATGTTCTCATGACGTGTGCGAGTTAGCCTCGGCGATGATGAAGCATTAGCATGTAAGCTAATGAAGCTTGAGAAGGAGGTTGATGCCGTTTTAATATTCAGGAAATTAGAGTTATAAGAATAAGGGGGGATAAGAGAGACAAATGCTGAAAGATGGAGAGAGCAACGGAAAGAGAAAGAGAGAGAGAGAGACCAGTACCACTGCAGCGTCCTCCTGGGTGGTCCCAGTTAGGAGGAGTATAGAGAGGACAGGCAAACAGGCAGATGTAAACTGTAAACCAGCTCTGCTCTACAATGGGCCAGAATGCCGCTGGAGCCGGCCGCAGAGGCAACATGAGACCTCTGCTCTGAGATTTAGGGAAAGAAACAGTGACGATTACAGAGAGAGAGAAAAAATCAAACGGAGAGGAAAAACATGCTGAACAACACAAAAGTGATGAGTCACAAGAGTCCAGCAAGAGCAGCGAGAGGTCGGACAACAGCTGGATAAAACGTTTGATAACTGCTTTTGTTGTTAACTTCAGATGCAAAGGTCATATAGCTCGTACATATAGGTGCCTGCCTAAAGAAATCATGCAGCCACACACACACACACACGCATGCTGAGAGCTGCAACAAGTAGGAAATGACACAATTTGCTTGTGATTCCAACTGTCAAACATGAGGACGTTGACCCCGGCTGAAAGGGAGCAGTGTAATCTCACAGCAATCAACTGTACGCTTAAACGGAGCCGCGGCCCGGCACTTCACCCCTCAGTCCACAGCAGCAGAGACATGCAGAGGAAGGGGGGATTCAGGGACCCTGTCTGGTGACAAACCCTCTCCTGTGGTAACATGCATGTCAGGCTCTCTCACTGCCTCCTTTGGTGTCAATGAGGAGCCGACTTGTTGAACATGCTGGGAGAGGCAGGCAGGCAGGCCCTCATCATCGCTCACCACAGGAAATTAAAGTAAACAATCAAGACCTCACATCCTGTCCAGGAGACCACACTGTGCTCTGATCACAAACCTTTGTGACTGTGTGAATGTGAGAGAGTTTGTGTGTGTGTGTGCATGTGCACCTATGTGTGTGTCCATAAGGCTTTCATTGTAGGATCTGTGCAAAGCTCGGCACAAATCTACCAGCTTTGTACAAAATAAAAAATCATGTTGGTTATGTTCTCGTGCTCTTAGTGGGTTTGTCGTCTAAAAATACATAATCATATAATAATTATATAATAATTATTTTATTCTTATTATTTATAGATGTATTATATTGATTTTATTATTTTTGTAATATACACAGCCACAAAGAATATTTTCAGATACCTCTGTGTTAAGTTGTCATTTATTCTACTGAATTTTTATATCTGTGTCTTCATTCATTTACCCACCTTTTCCAAATAATTTCTCACTTCCTAATGTGGAATAAAAGCAATGAAATTCAACTGAAAAGTCTAAATTTAGTAGGAACTTTAGCTTGTAACTATGATGTCATTAGAAAGCTCTGTTATATTTCTGCTCATCTCTCTGCTATGTTATTTACCAAATCAACCATGATTTTGTAGTATTAATATAGTATAGTATTAATAACATTTCATTACACATATATAATCTCAAACATTTTCATTTAAATAAATGTTTTTTAAGTCACTCTCTATCGCTAAATGAGGTAACACAATGATGATATAGCCTATGGCCCACTGATGAAAGCCTTTGCATTTGCTTTTCCGGTCTCTGCAAGTGTTGCGAGTAAACAGTAATCTACTATGGCTGAACAAACAAAGAAAAGATCGATGACTACAGATACAACTTCAAAAATAAGTGAAAATCCAAAGAAAGAGAAACAAATTGGACGCTCAGATGAAGACAAACAGTCTGAAAAGGAAAGCGACCGTCAGCGAGGAAAATCAAGAGTTACAACCGGAGCCAAGTGGAGCCAAGCAGAGACGTCTAGATAGGAAGTGTTCACCCGCAATTACTGTTTATCACCATTAGGTGCCGCCAAAGAGAACAAAACTGAAATCTTCAAGATTATGTCTTTAAATAAGTACAACAAGTCTTTCCATGTCTCTTTCCTTAATCAGCGTCCCTTACACTTTGGATAATGCACAGATCACACTGACTAATGGGGACATTCTTCCTGGAAAAGATGCTGTCACTGTTTTTTTAAATGCTATCCTTTTTTTTTTTTTTCTTAAAATGTGCACAAAAACTTCAAAGTTGAGGTGGAGGCGAACTTTCCAGGCATCAATATATATCCCGAGCACATAAAATCAATGCCATTAACACCGTTACATATACAAAAGGAATGTGAAAAGAAGCTTACAACGAGTGTGTAATTATTATTTAGAAGAGAGAAAATAAGATGATTAAGCTGAATCCTTATTCAGCGTCATTGGAACAGCTCCATGTCTCAAAACATCTTACATGAAGTTAGCCTGCTGATGTTTGTCCAGCTTCACTATCTGATTTGTCTCCTCATCTCTTCCTCCTCACCTCCACGTCCTGCCCTCTTAATCCACCTACTTCCCCCTGGCTTGTTCTGTCCTCCCTCCTTCCTCCGCTCTTCCTCCCCCTGCCTCCCCCTCAGGGCTTCTCAGGTTACCTTGCGTCACTGATCCAGACAAGCTGGGGATTCTTTCATCGAGCAAATTACAGGCAATTAGGAGCCCAAAGGATAACATTTAGTGTGCAGGGGAGGGCCGACGCAGGAGGAGAGAGAGAGAGAGAGAGAGAGAGAGAGAGGGTTGTGCTGTGGAACACCCAGAGCCTGGACAGAGAGGGGACAGAAGTGTGTGTGTGTGTTGTATTAGGTGTGTGTACATGGGTAAAATAAGTCCTGATAACCAACCCTCCTGTCCTGAAAACATGGCAACCCAGCAACCTTGTTGTCTTTTCCAAAGCTAGCACACACGCATACAGTACACTCCACAAAACGAGAGTAAATCCTATAAGTGAAGAGTACCAAAAGGACAGATACAGTCACAATGGGAGTGCCACACACACAGGAGTGTTTATAGTAGCAGCATGGTTAAGTGAACCACAGCCGTATAAACTCCAGCATTCTTCAGGACCTCTGCAGCTTCAAACCAATACAGCTCTGAGATCTGTGTGTGTATGTGTGTGTGTGTAAGAGAGTGTTAGTGTGTGCTGCCATCATGCATCCACCATTCTGAGAGAGGTTTGAGGAGATTAGATCTGAATTGGATGAATAAAGAGGAATGGAAAAATGTATCTCAGCATCTCCGCACGCTCGGGTTTGATTTCTCCGAGTATCTCAAATGAGTCCAATTTCTGCTCGAGGAGCTTTAAGCTAAATGCACATTTGGTTTGTGTTCTGTTTGAGCGGAGTTCAGGAGGTTAACCTCATCTCACTGATCACTGCTAATAAGATGAGGTTTTATCAAACAATGAGGGGAATATTAGAAAGTGACTCCAGATGGTTATTTCTACATTTATCACGTAGTGTTTGAAGCTATATCTACCTAAGAGTCCTCCACCAAACCTCAGAGAGAGTAACTCAAGCTGGAAATATTTATCATGCAAACAAACTTGACAACTCTATTCCCATGCTCTCTGGTCAGTCACTTACCATGGTTTCAAAGGTGAAGCCAATGCAGAAGTGCCTTAAACCTGCATTCTCTTTAATGGCCAGCAGGGGGAGACGCCAAAGGTTGCAAAAAAGGGGTCTGCTTGTATGGAATCAGATAGCAAAATTACCCTACGTCTCAGTTGATTGATTAACTCAGTAATCATTTTCCTAATGAGTTTAGGGTCTCAGTCGCTGGGATGCATCCATCCATTGTCTTACGCTGATCCGGGGTCGTGTCACGGGGGCAGCCACCTAAGTTAGCCCGGACGACGCTCTCCCTAGCAACTTTTTCCAGCTCTTCCTGGAGGAACCCGAGGCGTTCCCAGGCCTGATGGGATATATATTCCCTCCAGCGGGCTCTGGGTCTCCCCCGGGTTCTCCTCCAGTTGGAAATGCCCGGAAAACCTCAAAAGGGAGGCGCCCGGGAGGCATCCTAATCAGATGCCTGAACCAGTTCCACTGGGTCCTTTCGGTGTGAAGGAGTAGCGGCTACACTCTGAGCTCCCTCCGGACGTCTGATCTCTTCACCCTATCTCTAAGGCTGCGGAGGAAACTCATTTCGGGTGCTTGTATCTGCCATCTCATTCTTTTGGTCACTAAAGCTAATGACCTAAGTGAGGGTTGGAACGTAGATCGACTGGTAAATCGAAAGTTTTGCATTCAGGCTCAGCTCCGTTTTCACCACGATGGTCCGGTACAACGCCAGCTGTTCCTCTGACCAACCGTGTGTCAATCTCATCATCCATTTTAGCCTCACTTGTGAACAAGACTCCTTCGTCTTCTTCAATTCAGCATGATGTTCATTTCTTAAATTATGGTTCCATTTAGAGTAAAATCAAAGATACAACTGGATATCGTTTTGGGCCTGTGACTGACAAGTGGCTACAATATTGGCCCGCCAACCAGGATAGAGAAGTAACAATGGGTATCCACCCTGTCTCCCAAATATGGTCACTTTGGGCCCCTAAAAAAACAAGATGGCGACGTCCAAAATGCCAAATTCGAGGCCAAACCAGTAGGTGATGTCACAGTGGCCACATCCTCTTCTTTTATACAGTCTGTGCACTTGACACATGTTGACGGCCCTCATTTGGCAACAGTCTGATATGTGTTCAATCTGTTCACTATATTTTCAGCGTGTGAGATTATTAAACTATTATAGTAAGTGACCTCACTCCGTAACGAGGTGAGAGAGGAAGAGAGGGAGCAAAAGAGGACGAGTGCACAAAGGTTGCTGCTCTCTACAGCTGTGAACGAACCGGAGCCCTGCAGGAGCCAACATCATAATTCCAGGCCTATCACTGTAATCACAGCTCCATCACAAAATGGATTTTGTCAGGGCACGCCAAGTCCACTAAGAGCTGCCGCTGTTAAACATTAAGCAGCTGCTCCCTCCCTCTACCTCTCGCTTTCTCTCTCTCTCTCCAATTCTCTCTCTCTCTCATACACACACAAACACACACAAAGACAAAGCACAAACATTTAGACACACAAATACCTTACACATCTTTGTTTGTGTGTTTGTGAAGGTTAAAACTCTTCTGTAGCAGAGTGTGAGCATACCTGTGTGTAGGTGTTTGCCTGTGCATGTATGTGTGTGTTTCTCTAAGTGTGTGTGTGTGTGTGTGTGTTTGAGGTGAAGCCGAGGGCTGGTTTGGATTAGCTCTGCGTCTTGTTCAATCTGACAACAGTGACGTGTGCCCCGGTGGCCTGCACTATAGCAGAATTGTGTGAGTGTGCAGATGTATGCCTGCAGGTTCGTGTGTGTCTGTGGGTGTGTGTGCGTGTGTTTGTGAGCATGTTTCTGCATGTGCATGAACTTTTTGTGCACGTCCCCGCTGCATCCCTGCTGGTTGATAATGCAGGGAATCCTTCTTGTGACCCCGCCCCTTGTCACGCTCGCCCCTCCCACTCCAAAGGGACAGTGATGGGGAGTGATAGGGGTGCTCGCAGGGGGTTGGGGTGTGGGTGGGGGTAGTGACAGTTAAGTAACACTCACCAGAGCCTGCCGTCCCCTGTCGCGGAGTGGCATCGCCCACCCTCACTGCCAGAAGGGAGAGTTTATTTTTTTAGCTCCTGCTCTCCCGAGCGCCGGCTACAGAGGACCACCGAGCGTGGGGTCTCCTTCTCCCTCTGCCCTAAGCCTCGGCTCCCCCAGGCCGGAAAGAGATTTATTGGGGAGGGGGGGGAACGAGAGAAAAAATGCTTGTGACCTCCACTTAACTAGAAGTAAACAGACGGCTGTGGTAGTTTAATCAAAAGTGTGCGCTCTTCTCTGACTGTCAGAGCAGCGGGGTTATGGGAGTGATGTAAGCAGGTTTTTCTGCTGGCTTTTTTAGAGCACAGAGTGGGAACGTGGGGACGTGAGGGCAGGGGCCTTTTTTTTAACCCCAAAATGTGAGGGAACATGCCCTAAAATAGACAACAGCCAAGATTATGGTAAAACAATTTATTCTACTTTACGAGGACTGAACACAGCTTAAATCAGCTTTGAGTGGTTAAATTCTGTTGATTCAAAAGTTGAAGAGGATATATACTGTATATATTATCACTACATGTTTTTTATTTATCCACTGCAGTTTTATATTAGAGCACAGGTCATCTTTAAGAACATCTCAGTCTGAAATCAGATCCAATCTTCCTGCCCAGAAATTAAAACACACACCACTAATAACCGACATCTGTTTGACATCATATTTGTTTTACAAGGAGGAAGTCTCCACCACTTGTTTGGCTTCTTCAGTCCTCTGCGTTCACCACCAAAGTCTCTGCAGACTTTGAGGGTTAGGATCAATAAATTGAGCTAATTAATGTTAATTTGTGCAGTTGTGTTTTATAAACCTGTAGCATGGACATTAAAAAAAAAACGAATGAAGCAGAATAGTGATGGATGTTATATTGCTGGAATTCTGAACTGCTTTTCCTGACAAAATATCAATTTCTATTCAGTGATGTTTTTAGTCTTCTCTGTCCTACAAGCAACCTTATTGCAGAAGCACTTCAATAAGCATTTATAAGTACATGATAAATCAATAAAATGTTACAACACACTGTAACAGAGTTGAAACATGCATTTATAAAATATATTTTCATGTGTTTGTCCTCCAGTTAAGCATCCATAATTATTATATAATCACATGATAAATGCATTACAGCATAATATGTATGCATAATATGTAACCATGTCCTCTTCAGCTTTAAACCCATAGGTTGTGATGTTGTACTGAATATCATCACGGCTGAGTGCTGCAGATAATCACAGTCGTGCTGATAATCATGCTTTTATACAACAGTTATACAAGCAGCAAATAGTAGTAATCAGTGATGATCAACAACAGATTAGTTTTTGCTCCACCAACTCGACTTGTTCCACAACTTAACTTAAACTGGACTGTTGTTGCCGAGCAACCCAAACATTCTCCTGCACTCCTGTCTCCTGTCTGCAGGTTACCACAGATCAGCTGTTTTTATCATGTTCATTTATCGGTTTGTTTTATTTTATCATCAACCAGCGAAATAAGAGTCTGCTGTGTGATTCAGAGGTACCAGCTTGATCAATATAGACATACACAGTCTGCTATAATGTTAATTAATAGTTTTCAGAACACCTGGCTGAGGCGGAGTGATACACAGAGTGAAAAGTCCCTGTGATGTTGTTCTTTGTATCAACACTCAAAGAATGCCTCTTATCCAATCAGATTACTTGGGCAAAACTAATTGTTGTGTAATTTGTATATAATTTATTTACTTATGGTTCTATAACAATTAGCTACAATTGTAGATGAATAAGTAATACAAAGTATTCTTATTCGTATTGTTACAATGTGTTTTACTTACCAATTTATTTTATTTAAGCTGTATCTTTAACCAGGAAGTCCCATGAGATGGAAAACTGTTTTTTGGACCTGGTCAAGAAAGCACAGTTTGAAAAAAACAAAAAAAAACACTCATAAAAGGCAATTCATGGACTTTTAAAAAGGCCTCAATTTTTTTCCAAAGGGACTAATTAATCTAGATGTGCAATGCTCTGCACATACTTACACTTACTGTTTAATGCTTATAAATTAAAGCTTCTAAATATCAACTGTGTTGAGACTGAAATTAAGTGTTATTTTATTTATTCAACTATCACTCATATAGAGGTTAATAATTTACTCTTCATGTTACTGATGTGAAATAATGAAAAAGTCACAACAAGCTGAGTAATGATCAGAGCCGTTTGTTTTTCCAGTAAAGGTCTGACACACAGGTGCATGTTAGTGCTGATACAGAGCAGGAGTGAGACATCATGTTAAATGCCAGTGATTACACCACTGTGTCCTCGGCCAACAGTTACACAATGTTTTCACTTGTTCCATCAGGGCCGGGCTGCTAACACGTCTATCCTTTCCCCCTCAGGAACAAAGTCACTGATGCTGATCCCACACTTCTAACAGCACCTTCAAGTACACAACAACAACAACAACACCTTTCTTTTCACCGCTCTGCTGCGTGTTCTTCACTGACCTCCTCCTGACCTCCTCCTGACCTCCTCCTGCCTCCCTGTTCCTCCTCACCTCCCAACATTTTTCTTGGTTATGATTTCAGTCAGCGCGGGGCACAGAGAGATGTCCTGTGCATCGGAAAACCATGCTGACCATTTGAAAGAACAGTCTGTGGATACGCACAGCCCTGTCCACTACCAGCACTGAACAAACAGACCCCTGCTCCTCTGGGGAGCTGGTTAACGCAGGTCCAGGCCTTCTGACCGCCTCCCCTCACAGGGCTGTGGTTGTGTGCGGCCCGAGCCTGGCCTTCCTGTCTAGACCAGTGGAGATGGGGTTAATGAAACGCTCAACGCTGTCTGAAATCTGTCTGAACATTGGCATCCATCTTCAACTTGACGCGGACCATCACACCTCAGCCTCACCTTTATTTCTCCCGCCTCCTCCTCCTCCTCCTCCTCCATCCTCGACCGCTAACTTACACTCACTGTCACTGTGGAATTCCTCCTCCCCCTCCTCACCCACGTCTCTTTAACTCTCACGCATGCGCTCCATCCCTGCATGGAGAGGCGTTTATGAGACAGTCCCAGAATAAATGGTGGTCAGCAGTTCAACGCGTTGGCTCGTCCAGCTCTGTAAATATGGAAGGCTGGACACAGCCAGAGGGAAAATGTGCGAGTGTCTAAACCAGCGGCTCTGCCAACAGGAGCACCTGGATGGTGTTAATCACAGCTCTACATAAACACAGCTTCAAACTGACTGCACAGATACACTCATACGGCCACATGCGCATGCACACAAGCTGTCTTCTTTTTGCGTGGGGACACGTACAGCACTAACAGAGAGCCACACAGACTCCTGCTGATGTAATGCCCCCATGCAAAGCATATATTTCTGCATTTTCTAAAAGAGAGCCAAGAATTAGTGCAGGAGAGATGAACCACTGTCCTGATAGTTTTAAAGGCTGTTTCGTTACCACGTCATTAGTCTGGCTCTACCTCCTAGTTAGGGAGGGGAGGATTTGATTTTAAGCCGTCACTAGAGGCTGATGGATCCCCCCCACCCAGCTTTGTTAAGTTAAATCAGTTTTATAGTGAATAACAGGTGGTCTCTGTCAAGGATAAGTAAAGATAATACTTTTTAAATCAAATCACTAGAGAGGAACCTTCTTTTTAAACCGTTAAACAATATCAGGCAGTTCATTGGAATCCATGACAAAGGACATTTAAATTATTTGATACCTACATCTATATTTAAATAACTCTTTAAGCTCTTCCAATGATGTATGGCAAGGTGTTCTGGTAAAGGCCGTATAGTCGATTCCTTCCATGCAAAGTAGTTCCCTTCACCAAGTTCATTGTTCTGCTCGAACAAAAAAAGAAAAAGCAGCTGAAAAGAATTGTGATCGTAAGCAGAGCCACAATTATGCAACATTATTTTGCAACAATATGCAGCAGATTTAAGATAATTACAAGCACAAAATGACCCCCAGAGATAAATTGAAATACAAAACAAATTGGTTATCTCACCACAGATCATATTTCAACTCCTTTGTGTTTTGTTGTGTAATGATTGGTTTTGTCTCTAACTCAGCAACCTTTCCCAAGTCAACTGTGTTTTTAGATAGATAGATAGATAGTCTGAAATGTCTTTTGCATCACAGCAGCTCCATGTGCAAAATAAAAGTTAAGGACAGGATGAAAAATATTTAGATTTGACATAAGATTTCATAACACAGAAGACAGTGTTCAGGGCCCGTCAGATCTTGGATTTAACTTTATGTTTAATTCCAGGATGGACTGATGAACAAAAGAGTGCTTCAGTCTGACCTTATTAAAACCTGGGACCCTGTGTCTCCGCTGTGATGGTAATGACTTGAAACTCAGTGAATTAATCTTGTTAAAGGCACTTAAATCCAAAATGAAAGGAGTAGAGGAGGACTCTTTCGGGTGTCGTCATTTTTAACTGATCTGGTTGCAAAACAGACTGCTAGAAATCACTTATGATGTGAGTTGCTTGTGCTCGTCTGAAATTCTGTCCCTTTTCGTGTTTTTATTTCTGTAACTATGTGTGTTTTTATGCTGCTGCCTGTCTTGGCCAGGACTCCCTTGAAAAAGAGATTGCTAATCTTAATGGGACTTTTCCTGGTTAAATAAAGGTCATAATAACAGTTCATACTGACTGTTCGGAGCGTGGTTGGACTCAGACACAATGTTGTTTGCCAGTCTTAACATGTTTTTGTTCTAAGCTGATTCATAAAGTTTCTCAAGTGATTGACCGACAATCTCTGAGCAGATTTTTTTTGGTAGAGCAGTTTAGATGTTAACACAGTGGACAGACACTTGTACCACGTGGTGTTACTGTAGGACACTCATGATCACAGAAGTAACAAACACAAAAGAGGAATCTGTTTACTCGCCCTAAAAGATCTAAGTCAGCAAAGGAAAGAGATTCTTTGTTTTGCCTTTTTGCAGACAAGTTCAATGTGGTCTTTCCAGGATAACATTTAATTTGCTGAATTTGTATTTAATCTTTTAATACAAGATGCTTCCACACAGTGCTGTCCTGCACAGACCTGCAGCCACACGCAGACAAAAAGGGGGACACATATAACACAGTGTGCTCTTTGCTCTGTTTTTTCCATTTTAAATTGGTCTCGTGGAACTTTGCCATCCGAGTATTTATCCCTCTGGGACCTGGGCTCGGCCGTAATGGATCATCCTCATTGTCACATACGATAGAGTCATCTCTGTAATAAGTAAACACATGCTGTCACACATCAGACCCTCGGCCAAAGCTCTCCAGTGGAGGGGGCTCTCGCACTCCAGCATGTCTGCCCAGCCTGAGTGTGTGTTTGTCGGGCAGACAGGAGTACAGTGCTGGCCTGGGCGCTGAAAATGACATGCTTTATTACTCAGTGCCTGGGCTGAGATAAACACAGTCAGCATGCCACGAGAAGAGAGAGAGAGAGCGTGTGTGTGTGTGTGTGTGTGTGCGCTCATCGGTCAAAATAAAAAGACATATTATCTGTTTAAACTCTCTCGGTGCAGCCGGGCCACACAGCGGGCCTGCTGACTCTTTTATTCCAGCTTACACAATCTTCCTCTCATATCTGCAATACTTAACATTTCTAAGTCTCTGACGCTGAATTTCCATTCCTATTTCGAGTGTATAGTCTGCTCTAATATTACAGCATCACTGCTGTGGAAAAATACTGTTTGGTTATTAATCTTGATAGTTTTCCAGAGGTAATCTGCTGTTTTTAAGATATGTTATACTAATATTGTTTGGTAAGCTGATTGTCTAAAAGCGTTTCACAATAGAAGTCCTCATGTGTGCGTGCTGCTCCTGCCTGTCAAGTTAATCTCTATACTGCGATGCCATACATTACAGGGTAAAACTCTCTGTTTGCTTACCCTCCAGTGTAATAAGACCACAATCTGGAAACCTCAGTGTCCAGGCCTCGACCACAGCAGACCAGGTCTCGGTTTTCAGGACCGGGTCTGTTTTTACTGGAGACCGACAGGATGATGGCCGGTGAAGGAAGGGCGGCTTTATAGGTATACATTACTGACAGTGGTGGAAGAAGAATTCACATCCTTTAATTAAGAAGAAATACCACAATGTGAACACACTCCATCACAAGTATAGCTCTAAATGTAGAATAAAAGTAAAGATGTATTATCAACATATACAAAAAAGTGAATGTACGGGCCTGTCAGGAAGTTATCACAAATATTACACTATAGTGCATTATCATTATTGTTGCATTATAAAGTAAGCATTTAAATGTAAAGATAACCCTCAGTTTACCTGCTTTTCCACACCAAGTATCACATTATTCTACACTCATCGCCCACTTTATTAGGCACACCTTGCCAGTGCTCATAATTTCTCTTTTTCGGTCCATTCCCTGTAAACCCTAGAGAGAAACACTCAGACCAGCCTGTCCAGCACCAACCATGCCAGGTCAAAGTCACCTTTCTTCCCCATTCTGATGCTCGGTTTGAACTTCAGCAGATTGCCTTCACCATGTCTACATGCCTAATTGCATCGAGTTGCTGCCGTGTGATTGGCTGATTAGATATTTGCGTTAACGAGCAGTAGAACAGGTGTACCTAATAAAGTGGCCGGTGAGTGTATAAGGCAATTATAATTTTTGTATCTGAAATATTAAGTGTTAAAGAAGCTGTTTAAATGTAACCCATAAATGTAGTGAAGAGACAGAGAATGTCATCGTTTTATGTGTGTGTGTTTTAAAGTAGAAAACCTTTGTCAGGCTCTTTCTCAGAATAAGTTTACCAGTAAGTGTAAATTTTACTGTCTTTGTTTTATGTCTTCTTACAGAGAAACTGGGCCTGAACCGTTGACCTTCACTTTATGGGAGGCAGTGTAGTGGCCTCACTTCTCCCGAGGAGCCAGCTGGTGTCTCTTCACTCCCGGCACATTAGCCCTCTGTATCTGTCCCAGCTACAGCTCCTCCTGCTGCACTGCTCACATGAAGATCAACCACACAGGAAGAGAGGTAGTAAACAAGTGAGTTTAAGTGTGTTCCCTCCTGGAAAGCACACACATGCGCTGAACACACACATATTTGGTGACCCGTGTGGTTGAGGCCCTGTCTGCTCGCACATTGATTAACCCTGAGAGTGTTCGGCCATTAGAGCCCGATGTGCAGAAATCAAACCAGTATGTGAACTCTGTGATTAGTGTCAGAAGCGATACAACGCCTTTCACTCAGAAACGAGAGCTCGGTGCATACCGCTCCTGCTCCCCATATCTCTGGTATGAAATACAAATAGTCTCCGATGAGGGAGAGAAGCACAGGAGAGATGCGGGGTGGGGGTTATCGAGCTGCTACATTTTTTCCACGGCTGTTCGGAGAACATGTCACCCTGGCTCTCTCCCTCTCTCCCACCTTCTCACACACAATCAGTTATGAAAATATTTCTCCAACGTCAAATGTCCAGAGGCTACTGAGGCAACGCAACTCTCTCCTGTGGGAGGCAGATCAGAGGAGAAGTCTGCTCTCTACCTGCAAAGACCTCCCTGAAATTCCACCGGCTGCCTTTCAGCTGGAAAGGCGGCCGCAGCGCGCGGATACAATCCAGTAACCCCAGAGGGCGAAGGGCAGCTATACAACAGAGGCTTTCTCCCTGTGCAGACAGAGCCCCCTGACACTGAACGCCAGCCAAAGACATAAATGCCTCCTGTATAGTTTACAGTGTCCAAAAAACCTGCAGCCAAGGACAGGGAAGGAGAGACAGCGGGGTTACAGTACAATGGCAGGGCTGATGGAAGGATGGGGAGGCAACAGGAAGGACTTTTACCACACTGCGTGGGTGATGAGGACACAGAGGAGGCACAATGGCAGAGTGGGGATGTGTATTTACTCTACTTCTCTGCCCTTGTCCACACCTCTGACTGGAAACTGCATGAAAATCACTTTCCATCTCCTCCTGACCTGATATGTCTTTTAACCGCCTAACACACATCAGTTTAACAGACTTTTTGACCTCCAGTTGAATATTTGACATACGTAAAGCGGCCCCCTGGAGACAGCATTTTCTCCTGCAGCATAATAATCTAAATTGCAGAGTCATAATTGAGATATGATATCATGTATCTCTCCCAGGGCCGGCTGGCATGAAGGCAGAGGCTGAGCAGGAAGTCAGCGATAGGAACAAATTGTTAAGAGGAAGGAAATGTTTAAGTCCAGAGGGATGATAGCTGCTGATCCTGATAACACACCTCTCAGGACAGTTTAAACTGTGCTGCCGCTCTGACTTCTGTTTGTGTCTTCTGGTAGAGAAATACTTAAAGACTAATCCATTGCACTTTTATCTTTACTAATACCTCTACATTTAGGTATCACTTAAAATAAGCTTGATACAGGCAGGCTTGGAACAAAGACTGTCAGATGGCTAAACTAATTCAAACACCCAAACTTGTTCCTACCGTGAAAACCTAAAGCTCAGCCGGTGTGCTCTGTGAAATTATTATTATATTCTAGAAAACTGTCCGCCCAGAGTGAAATACACTCGACAGGTTAACAGGTAAAAAACAAAGTGCCACACTATTGTCAACAAAATTCAGATTAAATTGCATTTGCAGCCATCTTTTTTGGATTTCCCCTGATGATGACGGTGTATACAGGAAGTGGTTCATACCAACGTTTGTCTGAATAAAAATAGGCATCGATTTAACAGATGGAAGTGGCTAACTTCCATGTTAAAAAGGACTTGAGTTATCCATGTACTCTAAAATAAATGCTCCTCTTCTTGTCATTATTTTAACACTTCTGTTCGAGTCTGTACTCGACACACAAACCTACATGAAAACTAAAAAAGTAAAAGTATAAAAGTTCCTCTAACTTTTGGATCAGAAAATGTAGTTACAATTAGCCATTAGTTTCAAGTATAAATGTAATTCTTATTTAGTTCACTTGTAATGTAATGTCATTGTGTTTATTTAACCTTGTTTGGTCTATATGATGTAAAGAATGGTAAGTTCATCTTATTTATTTTTGTTGTGCACTAATTGAACATGTCTGTAAGCTGTAAGTAAAAAATGTAAACTCACCAAATAATATAACAATAACCAAATGCTTTACCTTTGTTGGAATGTAAAGGACTGTAGTAAATGGCTTTGCCCTTTTGTGTTAAATTGCTCGTGTGTTATTTACATCCATCCATCCATCCATTATCTACCCCAGGGGTTATCAAACTTTTTGGGGCCAAGGACCCCTTACAGGGGAGAACATTTTCCAAGGACCCCCTCATAATCGTAACACCGTTTAAGCATATGCTTACTACCATTTGCTCTCTTAGATGCCATTGGAACTACTTGTATTGTAAATCTTCAGACACGTGTGATAGTGATGAAGAGAAAGACATTTCAATCTGAATCATG
The DNA here is from genome assembly GCF_022749685.1 of Semicossyphus pulcher. NCBI lineage: Eukaryota > Metazoa > Chordata > Actinopteri > Labriformes > Labridae > Semicossyphus > Semicossyphus pulcher. Next base: position 26,790,861 of record NW_027211603.1, read on the forward strand.
TTAATTGCACTTATATACTTTAAAACAGTGGACTTGTTTGTGGACTCAACTTGACAGCATTTAAACTTTTCAGGTCATTGATCTGAGACACTTTCAGAAAATGAACAGCAGCAGGAACGATTTGTTGTGACCTGAGTGAGTCGAGTGATTCATGACAGATTGACTTGATGTGTCAGAATCACATCAGTTTCTATTGGTCTAAAGCCAACGTAGGCGGGAGTAATGGACATAATATGCTTGTTTCATTGGTGCAAATGGTCCTCATCTGTAGACATGTAGTTTTAATGATACAGCACAATTTTATAATTTATTATACATTGGTTATAGTTATTGGGTTCACGGACCCACCACTGAGAACCACTGATCTACACCACTTCTCCTGTTCAGGGTTGCGGGGGGGCTGGAGCTTATCCCAGCTGTCTTTCGGCGAGAGGCGGCATACATCCTGGACTGAGAACCTTTCACACTCACGTTCACACCTACAGGCAATTTAGAGTCTCAATTAAACCCACACGAGCATGTCTTTGGACTGTGGGAGGAATCTGTTATTTACATGTATTATGTTATTTTCCAGATCACACACACAAACACACATCCACAGAAGGACTGCTCTTACTCATCTGTTAGAAAGTGGCAAATGCGTTTTTTCCTGATCATCAAATAAACTCCCTGAGCTGTAGATTCTCTCTCCTGCTGTTTCTTTGTCTGCCGACCCAAACCAAACTTTCCAAAGACCCAGGCATTATTTCATAGTTTATTCAGAATGTCACTAATGCTTAAAACAATATGCTGTTGATACAAAATTCTGTTACGTCTTTTAAATCGAGTGCCAAAGCTTCCTGATTCTGTCCTATCAGTGACTGTCAATACCCCAAAGCAGCCAGCACTCTTTAGTGCTCTTTGAGTGAATAACACATGTAATGTTAGCAATGCTGGGCAAAGGTGCAACAAGCCAGCAGTATCTTCTATTTTTTGAAGTGCTATTTAAAGTTTAAAAATGTCTTTGAAATTTTACTTGGATACATTAGTTTCAATATTATATTGTCATGCACAGCTCTATTTGTGTTCTATATTTTAAGAGTTCACTGCACCAGCCTGTGGATCCTCACTCCTCCACGTGATGCAACATACCAGCCTTATTGACAAGTTTTTGTTGCAAATGGAGTGTGTAACGCGAAGTGGCCGCCCAGGCTGGATGGTGCACATGTGGGCTGCAGCCCTGCAGTGTTGGGCTGAGCCTATGGAGGTCTGGAGCTCTTTTCTTCGCAGGTTTAGTCTACATGAAGAGAGGAGTAGGCCCCACATCTGGACCTGACCACCATGAACGCCATCGGCACGAGCACAGTGCCAAGGCACCCCTGTACCCAGCACGGGGTATTAGAGGACAAGACGAGCACAAGTGAAAGCATGGAGAGAGGCCGTAACACATCTCACTGAGTGCAGAACCAGGACACGAAACAAACAGCACTACTATTTAGACAATGGGTGTGGTGATTCTGCATTTAGAGCATCTCATGCAGGTGTGTATCACTGAGCTAAGGGAATATAACAAGAGCTCTGCATAGCTCACTGCATATGGTTTCACCTTTGACACCTTGTGATGTGAGTGAAAATGTGTCTGTATCTATGTGTGTGTTTTTACCAGGTTTAAATGCAGCTACGATGTGAGGAGCCTCGCTAAGATGCTGGGGGGTTGTAAACAGATATGGAGCAGAGCCGGTCTTATGGTCTACCTACCAGCAGGCCACTCACAGTTCATTACACAGAGCCCACTGGAGAGCTCTCTCTCTCTTCATGATTCTTTGTCTAACTTTAACACAGTCTCTCTTTAGCTTCACTGTCTGTCTGCTCAAAGTCAGAGCAGGAGAGTATCTCAGGTAAGATGGGAGTTTGTTCAAGTGTTACTGGAGGTGACAAAGGTACAAACATTCTGTACTCAAGAGTGGTAAAAGTAGAGGTACTGATTCAACGTCTTTTTAAAGTACAATTAAAAAAGTACAGGCTCTAAGATGCACTCAGTATAAAGGTAAAAAGTAAGTTCTACTAATTGTTTGTGAGCAAAGCTCACGAACCTCACGTTATATTTGGGAGACTAACATTAACTTTAGTTCAATGTGCAATTCAGTGATGGTGAATGTCTTGCTGCTCTAAATCTGCTCGAAAGATGTCAATGTTGCTTGGTTCACTTAAATCCATGTCATGCCATGTCAACTCCTCTTCTCCACTGTCAAGTTTTCTTTTGTCTCTTTCGTCTTTGTACGTCTTTTGCTTAGTTTTGTCGTGATACGTCTGTGTGATATGAACTGATGGACACACCACGTACAGTTAAAATCTGTCTTAATGTTTGCACAGCACATGCAATGAAGTAAAGTACAAATATTTAACAATTCCCCTCGAATGAATTGGGGCCTGTGTCCACTTACTTGCGCCTATTTTCTATTCAAATCCAGTACAGTTCAGCATTGTTCAGCACTCAGCATCCTCAGCGCTAAAAAGCCCTCGGCGTCAGCTGTTTTTTGTCGATTTGCTCACAGCTGAAAAAAGTTAAACTTTTGGAACACAGCTGTCCTCGTCAATGTAAATGCTCCTTCACAGACCAATCAAAATCAAGAAGGGGCAGAACTTCAGATATCAACTTTGTTAACAACCATGGCGGAGGAAAAGTTAATCATGTGTTTTTTTAAGGGTACAATTTCGGCGTTCAGAGCCGCTGCTAAAGCCGGGACACGATTTGTTTTCATGTTTTCTTTGTAAAATGTCCTTGAACAAAATCAAATATTAAGCAAACACAGCAATTTAAAACAGACTTAACCAATCACTACCAAGGGAAGCGGAAGTGCCGCCAGAAAACTTTCGTAACCTAGCAACAGTAAGTGCTGGTGAGAGTGGACACAGGCCCTGATAGTTAAAATTAAGTAACGAGCCTGTTTTAAAAGTGTAAGTAGGAGAAAGTACATATTTTTGTGTGAAGATTTAGCATATAGCTGAAGTAGCTATGCTAGTTTTTAGCTAGCTACATATAGCTAGAAACTATATAACTAAAGTATGTGTACTCTGTAACTTTCCATCTCTGGATTATTTCAGCTGATTATGTTTTTTGTTTCCTCACATTTGCTATCTGCTTACCTCACCAGGACAAATGTAGAGTCCCTGGCTGACAGAGCGCGGATGGTTTTCCATTACCTTTCTCGTCTTTTCATTCTCTCTGTCCTTTTGTGACACACATGGGACAGCCGGAGCATCCAGAGTCGCATGTAATGGCAAAATTCCAGCAGGCGCACTCGGATGTCCCCTCTTCCTGCTATTCTATATATGTCACCAGGCCTTTTCGAGGGGGCTCTTATGGGAGCCTTGCTGGCGAGAGATTTGTCTTTGCACACTCACGCACACTTGGCATGCACATACTCGCATATACACAAGTGACACAGATGCCTGACACTTACATACACATCCAAAGAGGAATATATGAGTGGGATTAGCTGCAGGGTCTGGGGGTATGACTGTGAGGAATGCCAGCCGAGGGTTGTGGTCTGACACCTCGCGCTGTCTGTGTCGCTGTCAGTGATGGGAAACGCCGCGGGCCGCCCAGGAGAGCTCCGGCCAGAGGGTGACGTGATGGGGCAGGATGTGTTTCCAGTGGTGGGGTTTAACCATGCGTGTGGACATGCTCAGAGACCTGTGGAGGAAATTCTCAGCACCCCTTGGCCTCTTCGTCTCGTGGGTGTCGGGAGCGGTGTGCCCCGGCCGGCCACACACACACATTTTACCCCCAAAATACTCTTGTAAGTATACCTTGTATTTCATCTTCTGTTATACCTGTTAATGGGGTTACTTTACCTGGAATACTTCAAACTATTTGGCACTATTTGAGGCTAAATACACTCAATGACAGTCCAGATGGGTAGTTAAAGGCCCCTTGGTGACCATATGATGACTTAATAACACTAGCGGGAGTGATTCATCTAGCTCTGCAGTATAAGTTATGACTGCTCCCTGATGCTCTCTATAAATCCAAGCCTGTGATAAAAGCATCACTCATTCACCTTCAAAATCAACCTGGAATTTTAACTGTTCCCTTTTCCCCTGACACGAACATGAACGGTTCCTGTGCTAAATGCACTATGACAATCCTTCAGAGTCTCACAACACAGCCACACGTTTTCAATCACAGGCCGTACCCGTCCATTCATTCCCCTCCTCCCCTCTGCGTTTTATTTCTCCCACTCCCTCCTTTAACCCATCCCGACTCTCCTCCCTGGCCCTGAATGCCTCTCTCTTGCCCTCTGATAGAATTAGCGGGTCCTTGAACCATGGTGATCACACTTCCTGAAGCAATTACTATTAAGCAGCGGTGGCCAGAGAGCGCTGCAGAGGCAGGAGGCTGTTTACACGGAGCCCAGCGAGGAGCCTGACGACACCCACAGCAGAAGCAGCCAGGGGTGCTTTCTGAAGGAGGGCAGAAAGAGGGTGGAGTCATTAGGGACGCGGGGGCAGAGGGATCAATCTGTTTTTACAGGATCCAAGCTGTCAGGATTTACCCACATGGTATGAAATGTTAGGAAACGTTACATTACAGACAGATGTAGCTCAGCGTCACATGGAAAACTGGAGGTCGGGTTTCACACGCTGTATACAGAAAGAGAAGGGACGGAGAGAGGGCTGAGACATGGTGGGCGTAAGAGGTTTAACAAGTACAAGAGTTCCTAACATTATGCACATCATATTGAGATTTTCTGTAACTTCATGCTGTGGTAGGTATGTCAAAAAATATCTGAAAAACACCAGAGAAGGAAGAAATACTTGCTAGGTCCACATGCACATATATACGGGATTTAAAGCTCCTGTGAGGAGTTTTTCTCTGGTTATGAAACAGATAAAATTAATTCTGATGACTCTATATGATGACACATATGACTGTTAAAGAAAGCAGGAGGAGATTTCTTGTTAAAAAACACCACTTAAGCACGTACAGGACAAAATCAGCAAAGAGATCAGAGGTACGGCTTTGTCCACAGGGGGCGCCAAAATCAACACAAACTGAAAGTTCCTCACAGGAGCTTTAAAGTGAGCTTTTTTACAGCTGAGAGAAATTTCACTTTATGCTATAATAAGCATAATATCCGAGTTTTCTTGGTAAATTCCAGTGTGTGTAGGTTTATTTAACAAAGGTTGCAATAACAATGGATGCTAAATTTAAGCACTCTTTTCTACATTTTGAGAAAACAACTCAAAAAAACGTATTCTGTCTGCACCAGTTGTAAGATATTTGACACTAAATATTTGTATTTGTTTTAAAAACTAGCAGTTGACCTTGTGTTGATTTGTCCTGAATCAGATAATTTTGCTTAGTTTAAGATTTTCCATTTTATTGCTTTTTTTCTTGTTTTTGAGAGCTGATTTTTTGCAGTGTTATTCTTCCTGTCAGTAAAGCCCCTTCACCTCCCCATCAGCACCTCATTTTATCCACCATCATGGTCTTCAGGACAAATTCAAGCATAAAGCAGCTGTTTATTTTTGGAATGGTCTGCGTTAAATCTAATTTGTGCAGGATGGGTGTTGGGAGACCCAGGAATCCCCTGCAGCCTTGGAGGAGGAAGAACAGGAATGTGACCCCCAGAGGTCAGCGGTCCCCTCTCCCGGGTTACAGGGGCTCCTGCACGCGGGCTGGCCCGGGGTCACAGGTCAGCAGGCTCGCTCATTGGGCTCTGTCCTGGCGCCTGCCGGCACAGCCCTCAATTTGTAAAGCGGCAGCGGGTGACCCCAGAGGGCCTCTCCCGGCTTCCCTGGCCAAACACAGGTCTTAAACACTACCAGCCTCCCCCTGATTCCCTTGTCTCCCCTTGACTCCCCCCGTCCCAAAACCAGGACCTGTAGTCTGACACACACGCACACACACTCAACACCAATCCATCCTTAATAAGAGGAATTACCCCAGGCAGTGGCAGCAGAGAAGGGGAGGGGGAAGCAGGTATGCCGCCATCTCCGCCTCATTACTCAGTGGATTTATGTAGGATCATATGCCCTGTGTGCAGTGGCACACTTGGGCGCTTAACTCTTTGACCTGCACAGTAAATAAGTAAATTAATAAACACAAATGTAGGATATGTGGGGATAGAGGCGGATCAGAGGCACTCAGAGAGGTTAAAACAGCAGACATGGGGCAGAGATTGTTGGAGGTATTTCAAAGCTTCCTGTACATTTCTAACTATCTTTGATATTTCAGTGAACAGAAAATATTATACAAACTAAACAGAGCGGAGCCAAACAGCTCAGCTCAACAATGCCAATTCTGCAGTGCTGGTAAACTCCAACGTCTGACCGTCTGCTTGTGAGTGAGTACCAGTCTGTCTGTTCCCACTGATGAGAGAGACTGAGCTGGTTCTGATAGTGACTCTTACACAGAGACCAATTATCCCGGCCAATGAGGACAGGCCTCTGACAGCATAATTACAGGCAGCCCTGCCTTACAGCAACCATATGCCCGAGTATGGCTGCCAGTCACCCAGCAGTTTAGAACAGGAGACGAGAGGAAGGCAGAGCCGGGACATGTGGGTGGGTCTGAAGGTGTCTTAATCCTCCAGGACCCAAATCTCCTGTCTTGTCCCAGACTCTGGGGCCTCTCCATGGACTGCTGAGAGCTGGAGCTGGGGCCTGATTTGGCCCAGCTGGAGGAAGCGGGCGATCAGAGTTCAGTTGGTGCAGACAGAAGTAAAGTAAACAGCCGTGGTCACTGGGCAGGCCGTTAGCAGGCCCTGGACAGATGAGCAGGGGGCCGGGAAGACCACACACATACACACGCAGCCAGACCACACAGGGGCCGGGGCTCAGGGGCCTACGCACGCAAGCACACGCCCCATCGGCTGTGCTCCCCTGTGGGCGAGAGCACGCTGCAGGTCAGGGCGGAGCAACGTGGAGCACAGAGGAACAACAGACGGGCACAGAGTTACCCTCTGTGAGCCTGGATGAACCTTTACACCGTCTCAGTGTGAAAGAGAAACCGGCAGGTCTGAATCAGTGAGAGGGGACGTGTTCCTTCCATATGTAAGAGCTGTGAGAGACAGTAAACACAAACAGGAAGAGATTCATAAGCATGCTGCTGTCCCTCTGCCAAATATTAGAGTGCATTTTGGAGAGTTTTTCCACCTCCATGTTGGAGGCACGTAACCTCTTCTGGGAAAAAATAAACTCACATTATTGTGGAAATCACATCTTTTTGGTGAACCACACGACAAATAAGCAAATGTCAGGATTTATTTTGTGTATTTCCGTTACAAAATATAACAAAAAGGGAACATTTCAACATTGTTGAACAGGGGTGGGAATCGCAGGGTGACTCACGATGCGTGGCCCACGATAACGATTATATCATGATACAGCGATTCTACGATAATTGATATATTACAAGTCAATCATATAATGACACACCTGCCCAGGGACAATTTGCTAAAACCTGGTGCAAAACATCTTTCCTTGTTTTATGTAAGGTTAATGTTCTCTGTGCAAACATAACATAACATTCATCATTATATCTGATTAACTTCGTCTTCAGCCAATTAATTTCCATTCACATTACTCTCATTCATGTCATAAGCACCACCGCGAGGAGTCATGAAGTATTGACGCGGTGAGTCAAAATCCCAGGGGAATCTGTTTAGAGCGCCGCACATCTGTAAACTGAAATATCGATGATTGTATTGCACATGTCAGGACAACGATATGTTGCCGTATCAATATTTTGTCCCACCCCTTACTGTTGACATTTTGATATTTTTTTAAAAATAGTTTTGGACAAGTAAATAAATTTCAACACAAATGTTGGGATGTCAGTCGGGTGTGGGGTTACGTCAGATAAGCGTATATTTGGTGTAATTGAAGTCTCTAAATCTCAAACTCTAGATTTAATACATTGAAATGCTGTTTCAAGAAAACTGCAACACTTTGTCAGGAGATAAAGGGAAAGATACGACACCTGACTGAGACATTTATAACAATACTATAACATTTAAATACCATGCTGTCTTTATTTAACTTTCACTCCTACTTGTATTAAAATCAAAGCACAGAAAAAAAGCTTATCGCACTCCTGAAAACTCTCACTCACACACACTCACACACACACACTTTGGGCAAACACATTAACACGCGAAGGCTAAACAAAAATAAATATATACCACACAAACACACACACGCACACACACTCTCCGTTTTCCTCTCTCTTTCCACAAGCCCGCATAACCATCAGTCTCTTTCTTTATCTGGACAGTGTCAGAATGACCCATGGGAGAGCCTGTGTGTGTGTGTGTGTGTGTGTGTGTGTGTGTGTGTGTGTGTGTGTGTGTATCACTCCGACACAGGGTGGAGTGAGAAGTAATGCTCTCAATCACAATTACTCCCTACTGCCACCAGTCATGCCGCCTGCCTCGCATCACCTTACCACACGCACACACACACACACACACACACTCGTTGAAACACAAGGTCAGCATTTCCACTGGAAACACACGATGTACTCAGCGCTCAGCGGCGAGTCCGGGCTCACCTCCACCGAGGATCGAGTGCAGCTGTCAGAGGGATCAGGCCGGGCTGCTTACAACACACACCCTGCAGTGTATCGGTAATCCTCCGCACCCTGCCTCCCTCTTCTTTCATCGCTTATCTGCACATTTAATTCCACATTTATGATAACACATGACAGGTAGCTCGGCCTTTATCTCATAATGGTACGAGCTGCATTCTTCCTCCTCGCACCGAGGCCTGCAAGCCTTGATAAATCCTGATCACAGGGTGGGCTGACTGCTCGCTAAAAGTTTTTCTGGCTATAAAAGTGGGCAGAAGAGGAATAAGGGATTTGTTACTAATAAAACACACAGTGGGGTGTGTGTGAGTGCATTGTGTGTGTGAATGAAGGAGGCACATACAGAAGCATTACAGTGGGATGCCTTCATGAGCTGTGAATGAGAGTCAAGGTCTTCAGTTGAGCTTGAATGAAATCCGAAGCTGATTATGACGTTAGCTTTTTTTAGTGTGTTTGAGCTGAGCAGAAGTTGACAGTTTGTGTCTGAGGGTCAAGCTCGCCAAGGACAGGTACGGTTCAGTGTCTGGACAGGAGGCGGGGGGCACTGGGGTTAAAAAAGAGGCTGATCTGAGGTCACGGATGCATGTCTGAGGATAAGGATTGGAAGTTGCGTGTAAAGGCAGACAGATGATTTAACGTTGTGATGGTGAGGCGAGGTCAGGGTTGTGTGGGGAGACTGGGGGGTCCGTGGCTGTGAGGAGTGGATGCAGAGGAGCTGGACACTTGTCTGCTGGGTAAGGAGCTGGTGAAGGTCACGGAGCAGTGAAATATGGCTGTCAGGTAGAGAGGGGAAGAATAACACAGACTCTGTCCTTCCTGCCTCTGCATGAGAGCGTCTGGGTCCCCGCCGGGTGACACGGAGGGGTCATGCCCTGTTCAAAGGCTGATAGAAAGGTCTCACATACATATAAAGACAATTATTTAAGAGGGACGGTCACTGAAAGACCCTCTTATAAAAGATTAGATAAGAGTTGTTTTCTTTAAGTATATTTGAAGGATAACAATCTAAGGATACGGCTTTATTTTAAGGTGAATTTATTTTAGGGCTGCTCAAAACAGACATCAATGGATATATTTCATGTGTTTATTATATTTAATATCATAATTAAGTCCTCGAGGCCTTGTGCCAAATTCTTCAAAGGGAAATGTATGAATATAGCCTGTTTTTAGAGCATGAGTCAGATAGAGAGTTGAAAGAGTTTGGCTCAGAATCCTCCATTGTTTGATCAGACAGCAGAAGTCCTCAGCGCGCTAAATTGGTCCTTAATGAGACTCGCACGTAGGCCACTTCCCCCTGACCCCCGACATCCCCGAGGCTGTCCCGCGGTTCCTCCGCGGAAAAGGAGGATCAACGAGGAAACCTTGCAGAGGGAGAGCAACTCCAGCACAGGAAGGCTGGAGAGAGAGAGGGAGAGAGAGAGAGAGAGAGAGAGGTGACTCATTTTTTTTTCTTAATCGCGGGCATTTGTTTGAAAAATGTCTCAGCGGGTCTCAGATGCGTAAAATGCACAGGCAAGTGTCACGACTGTGTGGGCAGATGCTGACCTCTGAAAAACGCCATAATAAGCCAGATAGAAACAACAGAATCACGTTGTTATTGTTATTATTGTTGTCATTGTCATTATTACAGGACATACAATTATTGAATTAGTCATAATATAAATACAATCATATTTTTGTATGAAGTAATTGTGTATTGATTAATTATACTGTTACTGTCTTGATAACTATGTAATCTATAGAGCAGTTTTGTGCGATGTCAAAGATCCTGTGTAAAACGTGATGTTCCTGTCGGTAGTAAAATCCACATTCGCACTTAAAGCAGGACGGATGGACTCAAAGTGCGCTCTGTGTTTGGCTTTGAGATGTGAAACAGCATCCAGCTTTCACTGCTTTCCACATGACTGCCTCTCTTTTTTCTGTTATTGTTGCTGTCTAACATGTCCAGTACCGACGGCGCATTGCACGGGTTATAACCAGCACATTACGCATGAAACATTTAGGTCTGCTCCTGCGCGACGTCTGTTTCTCAGAGTGAGAAGTGACTGAAACATGCCCCTCGTATGTCTGAGCCTAAATGTATTTATCTATTACCAAAATAGAATAAAAAAGTTAGATCAGGGAGCAGCTGGTCCGACTAGGATGCAGCAGTTTTGCTGCTCTTTATCCATTTATTTATCACAGTGATGTGACCACAGAATAACACTATCAGTCATTGGGGACTACCCTCCTGTGGCTGTGAGCAGTCTGTAAATTTAAATGGCAAATAGGAGAAGAGGAATTAGTTGAAGACGTCAGGTGAAGTATTTCTGTTATATTTGAAAAGTCTGCATACAAATTGATAAACATCACACCTGAGATAAACGTGTGTGCATTCAGTCTGCAGGTGGAGTTTAACCTTAGACTTGAGCTCACACTGACTTTACCACTCGGGGAAAAAAATGCTCATCCAGGGTCCGGCCTGAAAATCACAAACAAAGACATTATTAAATCCAAAAGAAAGTTTAAAGTTTTCTTTTAATGTCAAGATTTTTTTCTATTGTAAACTACAAACTGTATAGCGTAGTAACAATGATATTTTTCATCTCACATAACCCCCAAAAATGTGTCCCACAGAGCCCGGTTTAACTTTTTGGTCTGTTTCATAAATGTAGCACACTAATTTTTCTGAAGCAAAGTGCAAAGTTTCCATTTTAAACTTTCTGACAGACAATGTTGGAAAAGGAAGAGAGGCTTTCACAGAACTGAAGACATTCAGTGTTCAGTTATCAATATAATAACACACACACACACACACACACACAGAGAGAGAGAGAGAGAGAGAGCAGGGAGTGTGTAAGTGAGTGTAGGTTTACTAACAGGCCCCTCTAGATGGCGTTAACAGGCTTTGAGGCTCTGTGGGAAATGATCTGAAAATACACTTTAGTAAAAATCATATTAACGCTCAGTTATTTGTCAAACTACTTCATAAAAATCAGTTCATCCTTATTTCATTCTTTAGTGTCAGTGATGTTCACAGAACGTGTTTGGCTCAGGCAGCAGCTGATAAGTTGCTTGTTGACAAAAGTTATTTTGAGCGCACAAGTGCAGCTAAAATGTGATTCATAGGAAAATAATACAGGGACATGCAATGAAAATATGAGTTAAAAATGCAAAAAGAAATGACTGGAGAATAATACTTTAAACTTGTGGACAAACTAGAGAATCTGGAGCATCTCTCCACACACACACGCGCACACACACATTGACCGGGTCATCACTTAGAGACACTTTGGCGTGCCTGTTGCCCTTTCACATATTTTCACATATCTGCTGCACTAAATGCTCATAATTGATGCATCTGTCGGTCAGCTGGCGGCCCATGATTGGGCTAAAACAGTCCAGCGAGGAGAGAAGAGGAGGGGTGCATACAGCAGAGTCTCACAGAGCCCTTATATCTAATGATTTGGGGTCCCAGGGTCCCGGGCTGCACGGCTGTGTGGTCCTGAGCAGACACAGCGGGCTCAGTGAAAAGTAGCCCCCCTCTGGGACAGAAACAACATTCACTCTGTGGATCAAATAGCAGCGCAACACTCCCGTCGACATCAGATCTCACTACGGCACAAAAGAACTGTTGTGTCACTCAATATCAAACAGAGACGAGCATTTAGACAACTTACAAGGTCAGAGCCACAGAAACACGTCCACAGCGAGAGAGGAGGTCACCCATATTTTATTATCTTTTCAATCAGTTTATTATGAAACTGAAATGAAATGAAAGGACCTTTTTCAGTGTTTAATTTTGGAAAGAATTTGTTAATTGCTGGTGTTCCTTGTGTGTCCGCGTTTTCCCTTCATCTATATATAGAAGCAGTAATGGAATACAATCCCGAGGCATCCAGAGACGGAATAAAAGCCAAAAGGGATCTGAGTGATTGCTACTATAAAACGTCTCCCAGGCCTTGTAGAGCTTTAAAGGACAAAGAGAGATAGTCGCACAGGCCTGTTCTCAGGCTGCAAACAGGCGTCTGGCTGCCTTCAAGACAGCTCGGTGTCTCTCCCTCTCTTTCTCTTCGCGTCCTGCTCTTTCTTTTCTCACTTTCTCTTTCTTTCTCTTTTTTACTCTCTTCTTTACCTTAGCTTTCCTTCAGTGTCGCCTTTCTGAGTCTTTCTTTTGTCTGCTTTCCTTGTTGTAGAAAGAATCCCTGCAGCATGATGTCTGACAGGGCTATTTAAGGGTATGCATGTGTGTGTATTGGAGGGGGTTAAGGCAGAAGTCTGGGGAGACAGTAACCAGAGAGTGTCCCTGAAGTGTCGGATGGGGTCACAGAGAATCGGGGGTCTTCTGTGACCCATCACGGAGCAGAGCAGTCGACAGGGAGTTCTTATCACACCGCACTGTCATTCACAAATCAACTTCTGCACACTCACACACACACACACGAACATGCATGCAAAGACAGGAGACATGTTTCTCCTTAGCATCTGTTGGCACCACATATGTCGTCGGCTGGAGCAAAAACTTTACCGTCCAAACTTTATTTGTTCTTCTTCCAGCTTCCCTTTAGAGACGACATAAACACACATGCAAACACGCATACGTCTGCATGCAAACAAATACACAGATTGACGTCAGGATCAGAAATTATGGAGTGTTAACATGCAATTAAAACGATGTTGAAAATAAATCAAAGGCTGAAATGTGTGCCGCACGTCGCTTCACGATCAAGGTAAACAGATACGATTTCACAGTTTCCAAATAAGAGTTTTTCTTCACATGCAACAGCTCTCAGAAGTAAGATGAATTAAGAATCACAGCCATTACGTCTGAATCTAAATTCCTGTGCACTCATTACAGGCAGAAAGTGGATTAATGCTTATGTGAGTGAGCATTCAAGAGCTTAAATCCTAGTCTTCTGTTTGTGTTGTGCTTCCATGGTGTGTGCATGTGTGTGTGTGTGTGCAGGCGGTGGGGGAGCAGCGCAGCATGAGGAGAATTCATGTTAGTCAGCTCTCAGAGAGGTCTCAAATGTCTGTTTTCCTGACGTGTGATCCATAAATATTTGAAGTGGAAGGGGCTGCGCTGCGTTGTAGGACAAATCTAATTAACCCAGAACTTCCTCAGGGTTCCTCCGTCTGCGGGGCTGCGTGGGTGTCTCTTACATCGCCAATTCACCTCCCTAAAAGGGTCTGACTCCTCATTTAAGCCACTCAAACCTTGATGCATCAATCAGTCACTTAAGTGTGTTTCTTTTGGAGGAGCTGAGGAGGAATTATTCAGAGGAAGAAATGCTGATTGCAAGTTCTGAAATTGGCTCGTAAAGTGTCGCGGATTCACACTCCAATCCAGGAAATTGCTTGAACCAACTCAGTTTTAATATAAATATGAGATTATTAAAATACAGAGCAGGGAAAGCAACATGCTGCGTTCTCACACAGCTGCCTCAAAGATGAAACCCTGTATTTAAAGAGTGTTGCCACTGCGGTGAGACGGAAAAGAAAGACACAGACAACCATCTGACCAGAGACAACCCTTTACTTTTTCTGTCATTCTGTCCTGTTTCTCACCAGACGATCCATATAAAGTTCAAATTACGACTCTTGGCATTGTCACTAACTCCAGCCCGGCCTGTGTGTTTAGTACACAACTACAGTAGCCTATGATTCAGAGCATTATACCTCTCTTCCCTCTCTGTTCTCAATCTGACCCGGGCCTCTGAAACACACTTAAGTGCTGCTGATTCCGAGATAGCCCGCCATCCTTTTAGCCCGATGAGACATGAGGCCTCTTCTCCTTAAAAACCAGCGCTGGAACGCTCAATTGAAAAGGCTTCTTGGGTGAGGATGTAGGGAATGAAAACGGCGTGCATGGATCTCATTCCTGAGGCCTGGGGTTGCTGATTTCATTAGAGTGCACCACACTATTAGAGCCGCCTCAGTTTGCTTTGCACTCGCTCCCAGCTTCACATTTCCATAATGCAGCGGAGGATTCAGTTTCACGCGAGAGGGCCGCGCTCAAACCATTTCCGCCGTAAACCGCTCGCTTAAGTTATTATACATTTTCACAATAAATACGAAGGGAAATGCGGCCGGCGTCTCATTAGAGGAGGTTAGCTGTAAAGCCACGTCAACCCGCAACTGTTGCTGCAGTGTCATGTGTTGACACAGTCCTTCTTTAGCGCATGTATCTACAGTGTCAGGGCTCTGGCAGCTGCACAAGTTGAAATAAGGTGACTGAAAGTGCTGCGTACTGTTACAGGTATATCTTCGGAAAAGATCACCAACCTGCTGGGAGGAGTACGGCCTCTCTGCACTCTCCGGGCTGCCAGGAGTCGTTAGACACACAGACGGAGGGCTAACGCCTGCTCCAGATGTTCAGGCACAAGCTGCAGCAGGGAATTGGATGAGACCTTGAATTAAAAAGCATCACACACTGAGCATGTAGAGCACTTCCCCTGTGCCCCTTAGAAGTGCGATTCCATTTCACTGCATACCACCAACAGCGCACCGCTGAGGCCGGGGAGTGAGAAGGGCCAATTAGGAGCTGTTAGACGGGATGAGACGTTTCAGAACAATACAGCCTTTATTGTGATCAGTAGCATTAGCACAGCCAGGGTGTGTATTATTTAAGTCTGCTTTTTGGATGGATTCACCAATGAAATAATTCTGTTTTAGCGTTTATTATTTACTATAAAAAGGGGGAAATCTGAATTCTGATCAGAGGTAATTCACTTTATCGTATGTATGGGTTCCACATGCTAACCAAGAGCGCTGTGTCTTCTGCAGTCGTGTAAAAGAACTCAGTACAATTATACCTCTTTCCCACTGAAATTAATGCATTGACGCAGGGTTTTCAGACCCAGGAAGACCCGCTTATAGATGCCGATTGTCTATTTTCCCATTGCCAGTGAAGTATACTCCTTTCGGTCTCTTTTCTGCTGCGTCACCGTCTGACGTCACAAACGTGCCAGCGACAGGGTCAGTAAACAGTGAAGATGTAACAGTGGTTAGATCTTTTATTGTATCTATTATTATTATTAAGTTTATTTATTGAACTCTGCACTGACAAATTTGGAACGATGTTTGAGCGCTGCTCGGACGGAGACGGTTGGAATTTGTAGCTGAGATGACGAGGAGTCGCAGAAGTTAGCGACAGAGCATAGCATCGCGCCGGAAAGGGGGCAGAGATTAGCGTGTCGAGACAGGTTTTGTGGTCCCATCAATGCCGATCAGAGCCGAGGCGATAATTATCCGGTTCTACTGCAGAGTCATTCGACCCGGGTCTGAATGCTGATTGTAATCTTTCCCACTAAGCAAACAAGCCGGGTGTTAACGGGTTTTTGACTAGTGGGAAAAGGGCTATACTAAGCTACTCTGAAGTTTTTGTTGGGTATTTCCATTTTATTTTTCCACTCTTTTATATTTCAGAAGAAAAGACTGTCCTTTTACCTTATGACATATTTTCTCATCGACAGTAACTTTGCAGATTTACAGGATTTATATACAAAACACATAATCAGTTTATAAAATACTGGATAACCGATTGCTGCTTATAAGAATAATGGACAAAATAAACTCCCCTCAGGTACAGCAATGGATAGAAATATTTGTAAGTTTAAAGCATGATTTGCCCACGTGTCTATATTTATGTTACATGTTTTTGTTGGTGTGTGTTAAACGTTTCAAAGTTTGCAGAAAGAAACCGTTTTATCTTACATAAAAGATACCTATTATGTAACCAAGATGGAGGTGCAAGAAAATGTTAGCTTTTTTGAGCTGCCATGCTAATGAAAGGCTACTTCACAGAACCATTGAGACATTACAGAGCTTTGTTTAGTCTCAGCGGTTGTTTAGTGCGGACCACCTCAGGCCCTGAATGACAGACACACACACAGGTTTGGTTTGGAGTGTTTTCTTCTGCCTGTACGGTCACCTGTGGCAGATAACAACCTCGTCATAAAGAGCAGTCTGATGGTTTGTTTCAGTATTTATTAATAATCTACTATGTGTCTCATAGTAAGAAAAATGAACAGGATTTGGTCAACAGATTGCAATGTGGTAGCAAACACAAGGCATCAATGAGACAGTTTATGTTGCATTGGGGCCTGTGTCCACTAACAGCGTTTTCTTTACAAAAACAATGCAGTTCAGCTTTTTAAGCACTCAAGGTCATAAGCGCAAAAACGCCCTCGGCATCAGCTGTTTTTTGTCACTGCGCTCACACTGCTCTCAATTGAAATAGTTCAACTTTTGGAACACCACTGAGCTCGTCAGTATCACTTTTCCTTCACCGACCAATCAAAATCAAAAAGGGGCGGGACTTGTGATATCAACTTTGTCAACAACAATGGCGACAGAGAAGTTAATCCTTTGTTTTTTCGAGGGTACAATTTACAGGTGCAGAGCTGCTGCTAGTGCCAGCACATGATTCCTTTCCATTGCTTTGTTTTCTTTGTAATACTTCCTTATATATGTATTTTAAGCATACAGACCAATTTACAACAGACGTAATGGTCACCAAAGGAAGCGGGAGTGCGGCAAGACAACTTTTGTAACCTAGCAACAGTAAGTGCCGGTGAGAAGAGCTCTGAAATTGAGGTGGACACAGACCCTTATACACGATAGTGGACATCATGAGCCTAAGATCACAGTTCTCTCTCAGTACAAAACTTCATGATAGTGTTTTGATTATGTTCACACAGAAAGTCACAGTAACTGATTCATCAGCTCGCCTAATTAATACACTCTCAAAAGTAGATAATAGCCCATCTTAAGTGGTGGTGTACTTAAGTTAATTTTAAAGATAACGTAAGACGAAAACCGTCGACCGGATAAGCTGACAAGCATCAAAGAATGTCTTTGTAGATAGTCTAATTATTGAGTTGTTGAAAATGGTACCCCAATGGATAAAAACCTGATCTGTGGAGTTTCAAGTCTCAATAATAGCTCTTACTCAGCCCCTCTGCCTCTTTATTCAGTCTTATCTGTGTTGTAGTGCTTGATGGTGAGACACTGTTAGATCATAGAGGCAAATAGAGAACATGCATGCCATGTCGTCAAGTCAGATAAGAGACTACTCAGAGTGTGCGTCTATGCTTAAGTGCAAGTTTACGTGTGTGTGTGTGTGTGTGTGTGTGTGTGTCTGTGTGTATGGCGTAGAGGAGTCTGGGTCTCTGATTGCTTCTGCTAGGCTTCCCACATTAAAGTGGCCTCTGCCTAAGGGAAGAGATTCCTGACTGCACGGCAAAATGGAGAGGGGTGGGGACTACAGCGAGGAAAAGATATGGGAGAGGGGAGTAAAGTGGGAGGGTGGGGGCATTTAGGTGAAAAGGAGCTGCCAAAACAACTCCCAGGCTTCATCTGGCCTGCATCCAACTGTCCGACACACACTTGTTCTCTCTCTTACAAACACACAAATACACACAGCTTCGCCCCCACCACATGTTCCTGAGAGCGGACCGCACAGGGGGTAGCCCCCTAACCTCCCTGCCCCCATATCCCGTTCCTCTCTTCCCCCTCTCAGCTTTAATTGAGAAGACAAATGGATCTTTCAGAGCCCACTACCGCGCCGCCATACATCAGTCATGACAATGTTAGCTTTATAACGCTGGGCTCGCCGTGAGCCGAACCATATGTTCGGCCCACGCCACACGCACCAGCAAACACCTCAATACCATGCTAATGGCGCCCCAGTAATTGCCTGTTGTTTTATTATTAAAGGTAATTTAGACCCTAATGGAATTCATTCAACATTGTGTGTCTGCCCCACCCAGACGGCACTGTGGAGAGGCCGCTCTTCCTGTGTCGCACATCAAGAAAGCCTTTTATCTCTAATGAAATTAAATATTATTCTACATGATGAAGCATGCTGGGAGCCAGATATCATCCCCTTTTTGCAGGCTAGCCTCTCACTAGCCTCTGTATGAACATGTTTTATCCCATGGACTGTTTCTTTCATCAGTCCAACACTCCTAATTTATGTCTGTGAAGGTTCTCAGTCATCCAGGTCAGGGTAATTCTAGGCTTAATCCAAAAGGCAACCGAGGCGTCTTCAAGAACTTCAACCAAGTCCAGTTGCCTTTTGGATTTATCTTAGAACTCCTAATTTATGTTCTTATCAGCTAAAAAGGATCTTCTCTACACATGAAAAAATATGTTTGTTTTGTTTTGCATCAATTTCAGCTCAGGTAAGTTTTGAAAGCACAAGTGGCTATGATACTCATGGGAGCAAGTTATTAGTGATGCTAACAAAAAATGATTATTCAGAATAGGATGTTGCTCAAATTATTCTCAAGAGCATCTATCTATGTTAAATTATATAACCCTGCCTTCTTGTTTAAGCTTTTCATAAAAGAAGTGAGAGGAAAAACATTCATGAGAAACAAAAGCTAGCGTAACACAAGCTAGCATCACAAGCTTACCAAACTGTCCTCTGTAGACGTGGCTAACCTGGCTGAGATAAGACTCATGATTGCATGACATAGACATATTAACTTGAAGCTAAAGTTAACATAACACACATTAAAAGTCACACTATCTAGTTAACAGCTAATTTATGTGTCAAACAGCTAGCAAGACAAGACACAATGAGAGGCACTAGTCTATGATCTATCGCCAAGCAGCAAACCAGTTTGTACTGCTAATGTTAGCTTCATAATTAGCTCCTCGACTGTTTCACAGATATAAACTTCATATGAGTACAGAAGATGTACAAAACAGTAGCTCTCTTCACTTTTGAGAAGTTGCACTGATATTTAGTACGGTGAGAAACCAAACAAAATGCAGAACACAAGATGGGTAGTTCAGGGTGCCTGGGAGTTTGAAAACTCAAAAATTGAAGTGACTTTAGTGGTGATTTAAGGGTGAAAGGTTTAGTATTACTGATCGCACATTGAAGCCTAATAATAATCTATTTTGACCTTCTACAGTGGGCTGTATCAAAAGGTTTTAGGCTAATGAAAAGATTACTTCAATATAAGAAGAACAAAACAACACAACAGGCCAGCATGGAATGACGGCAGGAAACAATCAGCTAAATGTCAGTTTGCCCGTGCATGGAAAACTCTGCTGGCAGATGAACTTGCCGGGCTTAATGTTGTCAGGAATCTGCCCCATATAAATGTGAGTGGGCAGAAACAGGCCACTTAAGTTAATTTGTTAAGGCCAGATACAAAGTTGTGTAAATGTGTTAAGTCCAAATCACGTAGCTTTAAAGGGATATGATGGATTGTGTGACAGCAGTTCATCTTAAAGAAAAGCAGATACTCCTCAGACATGTGAGAAAGTGTCACATCCACAAACAGAGAATCTGCCAGAAGATTTACTAACGTTGCTGTGACACTTCAACCTCTGTCAGTGTAAGGTCACTTATAACACACATTCACATGCATACAAAGCTCTGTATGTCCTGCTGAGTGCTTATCAGTCTATCTGCAGTGTCTTTCCGCCTCCTTCTTCCTCTACACTCCAGTGAATTTCCATTTCTTTCAGCTTGATTACCGCTGTTGCATCCCTCCTCTCATGGCCTTTTACTGTACCTTTCCCTTCACCTCTTACCCATTTCTAAATGTCTTTGTCCATTTCCCAACACAGGAAGCCCGCGTGGTGCCCAGGGATCATCTGAGGCTGTGTGATCATCATCATCGCTCTCTCTCCCATGCTTTTTCATGCCTGGTGTCCAGCATGCCTATCCTCTGACTGGACTCACTCTCATCTGGGGCCAAAAACACCAAAATAACAATCTTCCCTCCCCTCATCCGCTCACTCTTACACTCTGGTCACTTTTTCACTGTCCTACAGCTACCCACATGTGACAAGTCATTTCTCTCATGGGCTGGTCAGCGTGACCCAAACACCCACATTTTATCACATCATGTTAAACCCACAGCATGGCAGATTCTTTTTATCTGTTTGTGTGACTATAAAAATGTCTTCTCTCGCCCTTTTCTCTGTATCTCCCTCTCTCTCTCTCTTGTTCCCAGCAGCATGTGAACATTAGCCAGGGTTTTTTATCAGAGGGCTTCCAGCAGAGCTCCAGCAGGCCTTCCCAGGAGAGGAGGCAACAGGAAGTCGTAGGATGATAAAAACTGGGCCATTACTGGGCCAGCACAGGACCCCAGGGTTCATTACCCCCCTCCTCCTAATCTCACTCTGTGACTGCAGCAAAAAAAAAACAATCCTGAACACACCTCAAACTCATTATATGTTCAATCTGTGCTGGCTTATTATTCACATGCAAGTTCTGGGTTGGAACTTGCAGGAATTGTGCATTTGATAATGGAGAAACATGTGCCTCACAGGCTGGATGAATTGCCATTGTCTCTACAGATGATATCGCTTCTTAATCACTAAAACTCTGGATGTGGGACGATCGGATGCACGGAACAAGGCTAGATTGAAACAGCTTAAAGACGATACTTTTGCTAACACACACAAGAAGCGTCTAACGTGAGTTTCAGCAAACTATTCTAAGACTTTTCCAGGAGAGTAGAAGGAAGAAAAATACCTAGTTAGATACTTTACTTGTTAACAAGTAGAAGGAAAATTACAAGTTCCTCAGCACTGAGCTATTACTCAGCACTCTGCCAGCCCCTGTGAGTGGGTGCGAGGAGGACATAAGAATAAAAACAGCTGCCTCCGAGGTGACGTCACAGCCTCGAGCACCGCTGATGTAGCTCCCAAGAATAGTAACCAAAAACACGAAGCTGCTGCCGCTCTCGAATAGTAGCGTGGGGATGCAGAGAATTAATTGGCGGAGGTGGTCTCGTGGAAGTGATGACAGCTGATAGAGAGAGAGCAGCTGGACATGACAGCAGCACCAGAGGAGAGCAGCAACATGTAGCTCTCAGCAGGCTAACAGACAGAGCGCAGCACAGAAACATCAATGAAGGAAACATGGGGAGAAAAAGTAGTAGTGATTATTTCACAGCATGTTATGAGTCAGATTGTCTTTTTTTTTTGCCATTTAGCCTTTACATTACTGTTAGCCTAGTTAGCCTACAGAAATGCTTGGATCTATTTGTTTTACCTGTTTTGTTTGACGCTACATTTCGGGAAATATGCCAATTCACTGTCTTGCATGTGGAGAGTTAGATAAGTAGATTGATACCACACATAAATCTGTACGGTAGGCTAAATATGAAGCTAGGCTACTGCAAGCTGCTGGTTAGCTTAGCTAGAAACAACTCAAAATAGCTAACATGGCATGTTTAAAACTCGCGTTAACATGTCACTTCTTTTTTTACCCCAGTAAACAGCCCACAAAAAATGATGTGTAGGCACATTTTGTATCTTTTGGACAGAGCCAAGCTAGCTGTTACTCTGTACCCCGTGTTTGTAGCTACTAAGCTAGCTAGCTAGCTTCTTGTTGTAGCTTAGCCTACAAACATGGTTGTCGTATGGTTATCTTGGTTATCTTCTCTGTACAAGAATGTGAATAAGTTTACTATTCAAATTTTGCTTACTTATTTTCTTACCATCTGGACACAATATACTAATATGTACAATACAAATATTCAACTACTTGTATTAAGCTTGTTTTTCCATAAGAAACAAAAAAAATATGAAACATTTTAAAGAAATATCAGTGGAAACAGATCTCAGTAGTCATGCGTACTATCAGTTTTATTTTAATTTTTCCAGAATCTCTCTTCTTTCCAGTCAGTAGGTCTATAAAATGTTTTCTGACATTCCTCTGCCAATCCAGAGAGAGCAGCCAAATGACCCTCGTGCTCCTGGGACCCCCTCTACCCCTCCCTGCTCATACCAGCAGATGAGCTCAGCCAGTTTCCTTATCTGTTCACCACTCAATTACCCCGCGCTGCATAGGGCATCTGAAGCCTCGGACCAGGCTGAACTGGGAGGGGGCGCAGGCTGCTGACGGCCTTTTAACCTTCCTTACTGGGAGATAACTGATGACTGAAGGGGATGTAGCCGCTCAAATGTTGTGTAAGTTAACGGAGCAAAGCTGATGATAACTTCATCATGTTCCATGTTGAGCTGACATTTGGTAGATCCATGTTTGTGAGGGATGTCTTACAAGTTGCACTTACTCCTCCTTGCTTCAGCTAACACTGACAATAAAGACATGATCCTTAACTATTACAATTTGCATTGGTTAATAATTAGAACATTACTGTAGTTGTTGTACCCCAGGGTTGGTCTAATCAAGAGGTCTGCCTCCTTCACAGTGATAGAGAAATGGAAACAGAAGTGGGATTGAGACAATGTGACTGCGGCTAATGAAGAGGAGCGGACTGCATGGAGAGCCGCCATCTTTTGTCACGTCTGTGTCTGCAGGCTGTTTCCCTCCTTTTAAGGCAGCGGTGATGTTCTGCTTTCTTCAGCAGAGAACAATGTAGCAGGATTACACTTATGTCCAAGGAGCTACATCTCAAATATCATAGCTCTTCTCATCTCTGAAATCAACATTGTCCTTTCACAAACACACACAAAAACCTACTTTTTAATTCCTCCATGTTTTTGATTGTTTACAGCGTTAAAGGTCTTAAACACATCAGGAATTATCAGTTAAACTTATGCAGGTCCTTATGAGCAGTGGTCAAAATTAACTCACACACAAGTAGACCTCTTCACCTTTCCATGTCACTCTCTGTCAGTACCGCTAACACGGGAGATCAGGTGTGATTCTGATCATCTGTCATGTTATCTATCATCCGCCGATGGAGACTTATCTCTCTGTCAGCACCCGGCTGCTTCATCTAAGCTATCGCACTCTCTCTGACAGGTTCTCCTCACCTGTCCATCCATCACGGCCGTCGCGCTCGCTGGGTGTTTGCGTGTTTATCAGTAATTACGGGGGAGGTGTTGAGACTGAAACCAGCTGCGCTCGGCGTTCAGTCAGCTGACAGGGAGCCGTCGACAGCGAGCCAGTTAGACCTCTTCAACATGTCGGCAAATTTCACATGGGCACTACTAAAATTATATTCTGCCTCTTGTATGAATAACGACTGGAGCTGAAATCAAATGCACGAGGGATGTTTTTTATATGAAGCACATGGTCAGCTGCAGCAGCAAGAATTTGATACTGTGCTCAAGGACACTACGACAGGGCGGATTATTACTGACACGAGGGTTTGAACCAGAAGCCCTCTGGTTGAAGGGTGGTCCCTCCGCTCACTGCACCACTCTGCCAGCCTGACTGCCATCAATAGAGGCAGATTTAAGACAAAGCTTTGTTGTCGATTTGTGTATATGCCTGCATGTGGCTCTCGTGTGCATGTGTGCAGAACTCCGACTGCGGCGATCTTCTCCCCTCGCTCCTTTTTCTTCATGTGTGTTCCACGTGTTGCAGCCACATTTCTGCAAATATTTATACCGGGTGTAAAACGCTCTTGATCTCTCTCCTCTGTTTACTCTCCTGTTCTTTCTCTCGCACTGACCTTTTTTCATCCTGACTGAGTGACAGGAGGGAGGGGACGAGGAGTCAGGAGGGGGCAGAGAAAGAGCAAGTGAGCGTGGAGGGAGGTCAGGGGACGAGAGAGGGAGCAGGGAGAAAGCTTTACAGGGAGAGGTGTAATAAGAGAGAAGGAGGAGAGGGAGTGATGGATGAGTTGTCATCTTATAAAAATCTAAAGCGCAATCCAACAAGCCCTCTTTTGGCAAAAGCACACAATGCAGTCGTGCAAGGCGGCCTATTGGGCTAATTGTGGAGTAATTTGACATCTGTTGACGTCTGAAAGCGTGTTAGCTACTAGAGAGAGAGAGACAGAGAGAGAGAGAGAGAGAGAGAGAGAGAGAGGGTGGTGTTGTAATGAGCCCTGCTTGATTTCTAAATGAGGCACACGCCGCTGAGCGAGCTGTGTGCGCACGCCTCTGAAATGAGAACAAAAACACAGATCCAGTTACAGGAAAAAGTATCACAGCTTTGTCATCAGGTTAGCTGCAATCACAGCGGCTTGATCAATGAGCTTTGTGTGATGATATTCAGCCTGGAACATGAAGGGACGCGTTGCTGAAACGAACGAGCTTCGGCTTCGGCGCTGGGTGGTCTACTGGACACACACACACTTACACATCTTGCTCATCTTCCAAGCTTTTATTTGTGTTTTCTGTCATGATCAATAAAAACAGTCTGTGCAGTAAATGCTGGTTTTTAAACTTGATCTAAAATCAAAATCTAAGGGGTCAAATCACTTCCTAGTAATAGATATTATTTTAAACCTATCAGCAGCTGTGTGCCATAAAAGGGAAACACATCAGTCATGTAATTCATGTATTTTGGAGATACCTGTCATCAGATATATAAGGGGGTATATTATTAAACCAACTGTTAAATCATTACATTCTCAGTCACGCAGAAAACATTTCCGATGTCATGACTGTAGTAGAAAGGCTAATGCTTGCGGATTAATTTTAGCTAACAGGGTGCTAACATGTCTCCAGCTGTGACGAGTCCTTCAACTCTACCTCCACATTCCTTCCAGCGTAAAGGTCTGCTGTTTTTCAGTCCGTGGAGGGGAAACAGAGCTGGTAGCTGGATTCCTCTGCAGCGGCGTGCTGGCAGGAGCTGTGGAAGAGGCCTTAAGATCATTAGTGAGGCTGGCACGGGAGGTCGACGGAGATCTGCTAACACTCTGCCATTATTCAGCAAGAATGAAGACAGCTTTTGCCTGACTGTAATCACAGCGGCAGTTTTATTCTCTTTTAAATGGCAGCTGTCAAAATAGGAACTTTAAAACGAAATAGTTGGGCGACTCGGGCCTGTTTCAAGTCTCTGCCCTGTAGATAAATTGTTTTAGTCCTCTGCGCCCTCGCTCACACCCTGTGCACGACCTTGCAACACATCTGCAAGACCGGCCTTGCTTTCCTATGTGCAGAGTTTTGGAGAACACCTGACTCAAGCGAAAAGGATTTCAAGACAAAAAGGAGAGGAAACATTAGCAAGAAGGATGCTTTAAGGAGACATGGGTGAAATGGAAAATTGTTGGACATAAATGAAGAAGCAGAGGCTCAGCTAAAGGATGAGGGGAGAAAAAAAACAGAGAAAAGCTGTCCTCTCCGTGCACCGCTGCATGACATCACAGCACTCCCAGCTTCCATTAAGGCCTAATAAATGAAGGGCTAACGAGGCAGAGTGGGTGGGAAATATGGGAGGAGGGGGACTGAGGGGGGGTGTCCTGCCACTCTAAGCTTCGGTCCCCCCCATCAGGAACACTTGAAGGAGGGGTGGGAGTAGAGGGAGGTTTGTAGCAAAGCAAGGGTGGAAGGAGGCTAAAAAAACCTCTCGGCCCATTAGAGAAATCAGGCCGGGACTCTAAAAACACCCTGAGAGCAGAGAGGCCGAGTGGCCCTGGTGTAAACATACGGTGGGTGGCAGCCCCCGAGCGCTCTGACAGCCAACGGCGGCCATGATGGATCTGTGGAGTTATCTCATTTTCCACTGTTTTAATTAGAGGCCAGGCTGTGAGCCTCGGCAGCTGGCTCTGCTGTACTGACTCCTGCGGCCTGACAGAGAAAAATGTCCGCCGATAATGCTGCCAAGTTCAGCCTGACCAGAGAAAGACAGAAAAAAATCCAACCTCTGGGATCCATAAGTTTGTTTACTAGCAGGTTGCACTTTGATCAATATTACTCTGATAATTTGAGCTGATTTCTTTTTATATTTAAGTATCTTTCACGGTGTGTTTCAATTTTTTCACTGCAGCTCAAATGAGAGAGCGCCATGTGCATAATTTGGAAGGAAAAAAAATCACCTATATTTACCGTTAATTAGAGCCATGCATCTTAGATGACAATGATAGAATGAGTGAAGGTATCAGGTATCCGTCCGCAAAATGGGTCTGCAGCAGGACTCATGGTGCACCCTGTTATTAGGTGGCGCTTTGAACCCTGTAATCCAGCAGAACACCACAGTGATGGGTTAGAGAGGATGAGCGACAGAAGTACCTCACACAGTCATGAGGTTTATATCTGTACGCATGCAACATAATCAGACAAATTTAGGTATAAGAGGCACAAAGTTTATAAAATCAAACACCCTATAGAAAATAGAAATGTCAATGTCAAATATTAAAAATATTCAGTTATTCCCTGAATTTCTAAATTATGTAATATACGGGAACCTGAGATGTTTTCTATGGTTGTTCTGTAATTTCAGTGGAAATCCCCCTTTTCTCTACAGTGGACCTGTAATTTAGATTGATGTAATTTAAGGTTTATATGACTCATGGGAATTAGAGGCTTTGTGAGGGTTTAGAAGCGCTCATTTTGCACAAAACTCTTATTCTCTAATCTAAAATCGATGATGGCTAGTTCAAAAATCTATGACATAAGTTTGTTTTCAGTATAAAACATGCTGTTACAGTTCAGTTATGCTGCTGCAGCTGTTTGAGTGTGATAACTCATCCTGTTAATAAACTAAACAAAATGTGTGACATATTCCTAATTATGACTGTGGCTTCCTCCAGTAAAAGACACATGATCAAGACTAAAAATCAGGGTTTAATTCCAGCTTCAGGCCAACCCGTGAGAATTGGGTTGAGAGAGAGAAAATAAATACAGTATATATATTGTACAGAATACAATAAATGTAATGAAATAATATGTTTGTCTTGTCTTTACAATCCAAGCCCTTTAGCTATACCATATGGCATCTTAAGTCAACAATAGCATAGAATATCGCCAACATACACGTTAGTACAAGCAGGAGCACCGTTTAAATAAATTGCCCACCTGTTTAGCAAAGACTTAATTATATACTTCATATAGAACATTTATAATGTATGCACTTGAGATAAAATACATATCAATAACGCGACTATTATGTGTCGATTTACATATGAATACGATCGTAATTTACATGCTAATTACTAATTAAGACGTGGCTAGGCTAGTTAGCATACATCGTCACCATATAGTGATATACTTGGACTTAAACATACTTGTTATTACTTAAGAGGGGCTAATTATTCGCATTTCCTTGACTTTGTCCTTTCTTCTCTTCTTAATAAATAATATGTAGTATATAATTCATTCTCTAACTTCACTCATCGCTCGTCTTCTCTGGCACTTTGCCAAAGGTGCGTTGATTAAATGCGACGTGCGGAACATACAATCAGGTCTAATTAGTTCCGCCTCAATTAAAACAGGTAGGAAATCGAAAATACAAAAGCTGGCATCTAAAAAATAGAGACAATGAGAGGCAGTTACAGTGATGTTCGTAATTGAGCTTGGGCCCAGAAACAAACAGAGATAAATTAGAGCTCTCTAATGCTTTTATGTTACTTAGTTCCAAAGTTTTGTCTATTATGGGGCAGAATAAAAGTTTGACACGTTTAAAAGAAGAGCTGTTTATATTCCTGTAAAGACAAGTTGTTGATAGCTGAATTAATCTCTGTTATCTTTTATTAGAGTGCCGCTTTAGCATTTATACAAGGAGATTTCACTGTAAAAGTGGATAACAAGCCTTTTTATGTCCTCCTCCTCGTACTTGTTGAAAACAGGACGAATGGAAAGAAAGAAAGCACAAGCGTGAAAAGTTGTTTTACTGAGCACTGGAAATGAGAAAAATAAAATCATATCACTGTTGTTTACTCTGAACTCCTCTAACTGAAGGCGTGTGTGCGTGTCTGTGTGTGTTCCACCATTTTCACTGTTTAGGCTGCGTGTTATTGTGAGGCGGCCTCAAAGGAAATTATGAAATTCACCATCAGAGACCAATTTAGAGCTTCTTTGCTGCACAGTGTTTTTGTGTCCTGTGTTCTCATGCAAATTTACATGAGAATTGTTTTTGTGCTTAAAAACTAAGTTTTTTTTAAAACTCTACAGTACATTTAGTGAGTATTTAAATGTATTAATCAAAACAATTAAATTTATTCAAATTATGAGACAGCTAAGTAAAAAAATATAAAGGAAAAATTGTATTTCAATGTCATTTGTGAACATATTATTTAGATCATTTACTGACAACAATAATCTGTGCACGATGAGGATGTGCCAGGCATATACACACAAATCCACACATACACTTACACACACACGCACACACACACACACACACACACACACACACACACACACACACACACACACACACACAGTATAACACAGACATGGATGAATACACACTTCAGGAAAACACAAACACATACACACCATATCAAGATGCACTCAAATATACTTTATGACCTCAGCGAGCGTATTGATGCTGTTCTCATCCCCTTACATGTGTTGAACTTCCTGTTGGCACCGCTCAGTAACCTGCCTCCTGCTCACAATAGAACAATCACCCTGGTTTTACACACATAGTCTTTATCTCACTCCTACCTTATCTCTACATTTTCCCGTCCCCTCTCTTATTGCGTCTTCCTCCTCGCTGCTGTGTCCTCAGCCTCTTCGTCTGTCCTTGTTCCCCTCTCTCCTCTCGGCCTGTTTAGAATGAACAGCGGCCTCCATTGTAGACTGGCAGGGTGTTATGACAGCAGGCTACTGTTAACTGTGTTTGGTTTGGGAGGACAGGGGAACACACACATACAGACGCCCTGCAAGGCACACACATACACAGGGACATTGACATCTTCATCTGCAGAGCTGCCATTTCACATGCTCACATACTCGCAAATGTGGAATCAGCTTCTCCAGATGGAGCTCATCCTCTCCCTGCCAGAAGTCATACTTGACTCATATTTTCTATATATCTGGCCATTGTTGAGGGTGCTTGGCTCTTTGCATACATTTGGGAGTATGCTGTATGTGCCTTTGGCTAAAGACTACAGCATATGTGTGTGTGTGCACGCAGGCTTTCATTGAAAGCAAAAGTGTTTCGAATAAGCGTCAGGTCATAAACCTGCAAGTGCTCGGTGTGCAAACATTTCTGTAAGGACGTTAACTTGTGAACTGTCTGACCTGCGCAGGTGTATGTTATTCTGCGAAGTGCGTCCTGCCTCCTCGAGACATTTGTTTGTACACATGATGAGTTAGTGTAAGCTGCAGCAGGATGTTTAGGATCTGAACATGTGTGAGAGTTCACATCAGCGTGTGTCTGTGGGTGGATGGTCGCTGTGTGTATGCGTTTGCACCCAGACGTTATACCATGAGAGTTTGCATATGCCCTTAAAAGTCTTGTTATCCGTCTGAATTAAAGGCTCTCGTTGAGGAGATCTGTCATTGTGCTAAATTACATGCCTCCTATAGTTGGTAATATACGGTAAACCAGAGCCGCTGCACTGAGAGGAAAATAAACACGTTTGAATCTTAGAAAATAGTGGAAAAATGAAACGGTCGACAGAGCGGAGCCTCATTGCGCTATTGTCTTCCGTCTTTTCTCCACATTCACTTTTTCCACATTTAGCATTGGCTGCTTTGATGCATGCTAAAGGAATGCAGGGTGAGTAATCAGAAGGGGGAGAGGGAGGAGGGGGGGAGGAGAGAGGTGGATTACACTGATGAACTGAGGAGGTGATGGAGACAATTAAAGAGGCCACAGGGCGAGAAAAGATGGACATTAAAGAAGAAAAGGAAGGGAGGAAAGAGAGGCCGGGCGGGAAGGAGAAGTAGAAAGAGAGTAAGAGGGGCCTCCCTGCTCGTCGTTACGCCCCGTGCGATCATTTGGGTTGATTTGGATTAATGCTTTAATTGGGAAACACACACAGACCGTTAACATCTGTATCCCATAGCAGTGGAGTGGCCGCCAAGACAAACCAATGCTGCGTCACATCGACAGACTCCCACCAGTAACAAGAGCACTCAGGCAGAGGTCCTGTGTGAGAGAGAGACACACGGGTTTAATGGTAAAGCAGAGCAGGCTTAAGACTGAGGAGCTCCAGGTCATTAAAGTGGCACTGCCAACGCAGAGCTTACAACACACGCACACACAAAGAGCTTCTGTAGATCTGGAGAATTACTAAATTACATCTGGTTTTGCAGAATTTCCACAGTGGTTATCTTGCCCTGAATTTACAATTCCATGTAAGCTAGTTGAACGGATTACACTTCATTGTTTTTTGTGCAACTAAAAGCAGCCATATCAGTGCAATGTCCTGTCTTGTCCTCTTTGAAAGTTTAAATCTACTATATTTATATTCAAGTGTTGTCACTAGTAGTAGGTGCCATCAAAAAATTGCCTTACTTTAGAGCCAACATTCGTCACTTTGCCTAATGTGAGAGGAAATGAGCAAAAGGAGAGTTAATGTGACACATCGTTTGTCATCAACCCCCCAAAGTAGATGCAGTGGTGGTGTGACGGTTCACTTAATAACTCTTGAGGATACAGCCCACAATCACAAAGGCCTTAAGAATCTGTGCAGCACATATCACTAGAGGCATCAACAGACCTTTGGTTAGCATACAAAAAAGAAAACATGTTCATTTGGGGGAAGAACAGATAAAATCCCCGAAAGAGCAACAGAGAAAAGGATCCCCGGTAATGTACCCAGCCGACTGAATAACTGTAGTAGTAACAGAATGACACTGTTAGAGAAATGACTAATTTGGACGAACTTTAACTGTATGATGGTTAAAGTCAAAAATGTTGACTGCAGTCAGGGGAAATAAAATTATGCCCAATGAAACTGTCTCTTGTTATTATGTCCCGAGCCCATGACTATATACCGATCAGCCACAACATTATGACCACCTGCCTAATATTGTGCAGGTCCCCCTTTTGCAGCAAAAACAGCCCTGATCTGTCAAAGCATGGACTTCAGTAGACCTCTGAAGGTCTGCTGTGGTATCTGATGGTCTGATCAGACCAGGCCACTTTCTGCCATTGCTCTGTGGTCCAGTTCTGATGCTCACATGCTCATTGTGGGCGCTTTTGTGGTCAGGGGTCAGCATGGGCACCCTGACCGGTCTGTGGCTACGCAGCCCCATACACAACAAACTGTGATGCACTGTGTGACCCACTGACAGATCCCATTGTAACAAGATAGTCAATGTCATTCACTTCACCTGGCAGTGGTCACAGTGTTGTGGCTGATCGGTGTATATTCTACTGATCGGAAGTCAGGACCTTTGACCTAGCTAGCAGGTTAGCATCCCATGATTTGTAGCCATTTTGATGACTTTCCTCACCTCTGTGTTCTCCTGGATTTTCTATACCTTCACTTTTTTTTCACATTATAAAAGTTTATATTCAAATTATATTCTTATTCCAAATATGTATTATGAGTTGAGAAAGTCTAGCAGGCTACTTCAGCCCTATAAGCACAGTCATAGCGTTAAGTATATGAAATCAAAGCTCTGTGCTGTGCTTTATGAGAACTCAGTGACACTAGCTGACATGTCTATCCTTTTCTTCTTTCTTTCTAAATCGAGCAATAAATCATTGTCCGTCCAAGGCCATGTATTACGACAGAGTGGTAACACTGTAGTATACAGGAGCTTAAAATTCATGAGCATGCACATTCTTACAGACAATTGTGAGAAAGTGTTTTCATCGTGACACACCGTCATTCAAACGGCCGGGCTGCCTCAGAACAATGTACGGCTACACACCCAGTCTGTGTGACTGCGTGACCTCTGTGACCCCTGTCCCGCTCATTGCCTCTCCTACCCGCACTGGATCCCCACTATGCCACTCCAGACCTGACCCCCATTCATTTGGACCGACCCTTCTTATCAGGTCTGCCAGTTTTGGCTGTCGCGCACAGATGCATGTAACCAGCCCTTCCTCCCCTCTCCTCCTCACCTCCTCCGCTCTCCCTCCACCATACACATGTCAAATCTCTCTTGTTTCCTTCTCATGCGTTCACACACATCTGAAACCGCACGCTGTGGGAAACCAAGCTGACTCCATGTTCGCAGAGTCGAGTGTCAAGGCCTCAGAATCAGCGCAAGGCCAAGAAATCAGACGTTACGGAGGGTGATTAATACAGCAGAAAGCCCGGCTTAGTGAATGGCCACAGCATCCACGCAGCATTCCAGCCACACACACACATACACACACATACTGCCAAGACAGCTTTCATGACTGCTTCCTCTGGTCCCTGTACGGTTTCACATTCAAACCGCCGCTTTTGATCATGCGAGCCTGCAACATACTCACATCACCGTTCCTAATTAACAACGAATGGTGAGAGGAGACACTTACACACACCCCAACACGCAATGGTAAGTACAGTACATACTCAGCTGGAAAAACAACACACACGCACACACTCCTGAGCAATCTGACCCCTTACTCATGTATGGATTAACAGTGCTGCCCGTCAGAAACACACATCTGCATTCAGGCCAGGAACCACACACAGTGACCACTCGCTCAGTGACTGCTTATACACACACTCTGCAGGAGGGCACAATACAGAGGGAGTCATTAGAGAGAGAGAATGATAAAGAAAATGTAGAAACAACTATAGCAGGTAAAGATTTCCACAAAGCCGATAACTACTCAAAAGTCGGATTTCATTTTGGAAGGCTTATGATTGGGGAAAGGGTGAGAATGAAAGAGGTAGAGACATCTTCCTGACACTGTAATGACAGCCTGTCTGCACTGCAGCGTGTTGACAAGTTTCACCTCAATAGACCTCGCTCTGTCTGTGCCCTGGAGCTTTGGGGTTTTAAAGCCAATGGAAATCCAAATCCACAATAGCCTTCTAATTAGCAATTTAGGCGTTGCATGAGCAAAAGTTAGCATCTAAAAAGTATTTGAAAATCAATCCAAATTTTAAATATGGTCATTTAAGGAGTGGGAAACTTTCCTGATAACAGGTTTTAATCAGTTGTTGTACATCTTAGATATGTATGAATAAAATTACACAATTAATTCCACAAACATGGCAGCTGTTTGGCTGTTCACACCCAGCATTAGCATCGTCCGAGGGGGATTATTAGTGTCGACCGCAGTTGGCTATTTAGGGCTACGGAAGTTTAGTTTGTGCCGCTGATGATCTATTTTTGGTGGTATTTGTTTGGCGATAGCAGGGGGGAGTTCAGGTCCTTAAAGAGGGAGTATTATGCTGTTTCACATTTTAAGACATATATATATATATATATATATATATATATATGCTACAATGTTTCAATCTGTAGGTAAAAGTATGTTGGAGTAATCCCCGGGCTTCTCAGCTCAGTCTGCAGGCTGCTGTGAACGCCAGGTTTCACACAGTTTTTTTTTTACACGCTGCACTTTGTGACTTCACAAAGTGCAGCCTCAGCAGGCTACGGAGAGCTGGCCAATCAGAAGAAAGTGGGCTTGTAGGGGGCGGGGTTTCTTAAAGGGACAGAGCTGACTGAGTCGTTTCAGGCAGAGGCTGTATGAGGGCCTGCACAGAGCACCAGTGTGGGGTGAGTTTTTTTTTACTCTAAATTATGCTAAGCTACTCCACAGGTATCACAGAGGGAAGTATGAAGCTTGTAATTAGCATAACCCCCCCCCCCCTTTAATACATAATGTTTAAAGCTGCAAAACTGCTGTGGTATCTGATGGTCTGATCAAAAACATGTGCTGTTGTTGTGTGTCGAACAAGGCAGATGTCAATCAAACGATGATCCTCCACAGTGTTGAGAACTTGGTCTCTAAACAGAAAATGAGCTTTTTGAAAGTAGGTTTTCCAAATAGTTTATCTTTAATCAGATTTATGTAAATGCCTGATAAGATATGTAATAATATAAAGCGAAATGTTTTTTTAATATTTGGAGCAAATTGCCAGAGGCTTTACCAAACCTCATCATTAAGTGCTTAAATAAAAGGTGCCATAAGAAGCCAGACGTGGTCTAATGAGACTGCAGAGCAGCCCAGAAAACAGATTCAGCCTCATTAGCTTAGTACAGTGAGTCCCTCCAAATCGGCGTCTGCTCTGAAAGACACAGTTAGAAACCAAAATCAATCACTGCAACTTTTTATAGCTCTGTTGCTCAGAGCTCGTATGCAGCAGCTGGCAATGTCTGATTATAGCTAACTTAATGAAGCTATTCCTGCCTCCCTATGACTGATTAACACGGAGAGAGTGGAGAAAACATGCTGTGAAGACGTAGGAGGACTTCTTTGTTTATCTGCCTCTGAGAGTGGTGTCCAGTTAGGGGTGACCCCTCAGCAGGAAAACAAATAGATCAGCCCCAGTGTAAACAAGGGGTGGGCTAAATTATGGGTGCTAAAATGTGGCGGAGAAAGGTGGTTTCTTTGTGCCTATTAAGCGTCTAAAAATAGAACAATGCCAACCAAAAGAACCACGTGCCTACAGATGCATCAGTGCCAGCATCTATTATATAAAGCATCTTCTCCTGACTCGTGAAGTGTAATGAGCATCCTGAAACATCCAATTACAGATTTCCTACTAACGAGGTAAACAAAGCATCAAACGCAGCTCAAAACAAAGCTCTAGATGAGGAGTTTGTATCCAGGTAATGCTGGATGTGTCCGACGTTACGGGGGTGGAAGGTGCTGACAGTGTTAGTGTTTTCCCTGAGAGAGCAGCGCTGGTGTTTTCCCATATTTACGTCAGTATTTACACATGTGTGTACAGGTCCTCTGAGAGGTTTACATATTGAGGGTAATAGGATAACTCTGGCCTGCAACACCAGAGAAACAGGTGCTTATCTTGTCAAAGCTGTTGTGCTAAGCCGACCTTTGACCCCTGGTTAAGAGCCAATTGAGAAATTAAAACAAGAAATTTGCACGCCCCCGCCTCAACCTCCGCCTCCTCCCCTGCTCCTCGCTCCTCTCTCTTACACTCGCAGGCACAAAAATGCATGCATGTTTTAAAGGTCAGCCAGATGATGAATCATTTTACAGCTATTTCCCAGTATCCCTCACTGCTGTCCTGCAACCCAGAGACGGTAAATGAGAAGAGAAAACTGGATTGAAGAGAGGAATAAAGAAGGTTTTCCCCCCCAACACCGGACACACACAGCTGAGTTTGGGGTTTTTCTGGCGTAATGTAGAGGAAGGGA
Organism: Semicossyphus pulcher; assembly: GCF_022749685.1. Classification (NCBI taxonomy): domain Eukaryota; kingdom Metazoa; phylum Chordata; class Actinopteri; order Labriformes; family Labridae; genus Semicossyphus; species Semicossyphus pulcher. The sequence continues at coordinate 26,826,265 of NW_027211603.1, forward strand.
AAATCGAGGAGTGTGAGGGGGAGCGGACGGGGAATAGCTCACCACTGTGTGGGGTCCACCTCGCGTGCGTTCACCACCGGGGTCTGGGTTATTGATTTTCAGGCTTGAAGCAGGAATATTGTCCAGGGTTTTAACTTGGCAATGCAGAGCCTGCCAAGCTCTTTCTAGTAATTCTCCTCCAGTTACACATGTGGCAGCCTGACAGTTAGTCTGACACCGTCTCTTCATTAATATAACAGCAAACTGTAATATGAAAGCAGTAACAGTGAGTCTATTCATTCTGCTTTTATTATACAAGTCACTGAAACACAGTTTGTCTTATTGATGTTGCATGGCTTGATCATTTCAAGTTACTCCAAAGTAAATACTATCATAATTTAGTCTTTTGATTTGACAGTAAAGCTGTCCAAATTCTTTCTTCAGTTTAGCAGTTTAAAAATAAAATAATATGACTTTTTTCTACATGAATTGTAGTTTAACACCACAACATCTTGCAACATCTCCTTAATGACTGACGAGGCATGTTAACACTACAAAACAACATTTTACTCAGTGACACAATTTCCAAACTCACTTCTAAGGAACTAAAGAAAAGTTTCAGTCTCTATAAAAAATGGTTTATTCATTCATGACAAGTTTGACAAAACAAAAACATATAATATAAGATATAATATGGATATTTTAAGGTGAATTATCAATCAATCAATCATTTTCTATTTCTATAACACCAAATTAAAACCAAAGTTATCTCAGGATAGAGCAGAAAGAGCAGGTCTAGACCAGTGGTCTAGCCTCAGGACCTATCACCACCTCCTTAATGACAAATCGCAACCCAAATTTCTCAACCACTCAAGTTTATTGAATATGAAATGGTGCAGTTTGTAGAGACGGCGACCTGACCAGCAGGTAGCAGTGCGAGGAAAATATTCCCTCTACAATTCATTTAATTAGCAGCCTTTTTTCCACAGAAATGAACTAAAAAAGTGCAACATAAATGCAACCACTGTCGGGCACAGCAAGCTTCAATGGAGTGTGAACAAACACTTCACTTTATGACTAGATTTGTAATAGAAATAGCATTGATATTGATTGATCTTTACTGACATCGCCATTATTATTTCAACTTGTTTCACATTTTTGACAATAATTACCAGCATCATCAGTATCAATCCCATGACCAATTATCACTGATTGTCTCACCCTCCACGAATTGACTGTAGGACACTGTACACAGGCACACGCACAACAAATGAACATACAATACCACAATAACATCATTTGTATTTTATGTTATTTAGAGAGAGACCCAACATGAATCCACCATGAGCCGAGAAGAGGAAGAGGAAATGATGAGCTGAGAAGAGGGAAAACTTCCTTTAACAGGCAGAAACCTCGAGCAGAACCGGACTCATGTTGAACAGCTATCTGCCTCTACTGGGCGGGTTGAGAAAGTGGGATAGAGGGAGATGCAGGATAGAGAAAGGCAAACAGAGCAATAGCAACAACAACAACAGATAATACAGACTTATGGCTACAAGGCCAATTACGATGACACAAATGTGTAATATTAGCAAGAACAGCGTAGTAATGATTAAAGACTGATAACATTAATTATAACAGTAAGAGTCAAACAGCTTTAAGATTTACATTAACATCTATATATAGATCAAATATCAATACAAAAATCTATATTTTCTTTAATATAAATAAAACACATCATAAGAAAAATTTCCCAACATGACAAACAGACCACAGTATGTATGTAAGATCATAGTCTCCCTGTTATCAGATTCATTAATGCTGCTCTAGTTATCAGAACGTTTGCAATCTCATGTGTTTATGTGAACTGAGCTTCATTAGCTTTGGTCATGTCCATCATCAGACGCTTCACACCACACATAAAGCACAGACACACACACACACACACACACACACACACACACACTTGCATGCCGACAGGATCACTCCTTCACATACACATAAACACTCATAAACACTGATGCATAAACAAGCAGCTGGATGGCTGAAGGAACAGACACACAGCACTTAGAGAGAACTGAATTATACGAGCCTTGGATAACACTTACATACTTACATAATTTCATTCAGGATGCAACTGTAGGATTCCAAGAACACACAAACAACTCTTCTTTAATTATTCAGAAAAAAATGTTCAATGATTCTTTGGTGAGAAGAAATCAATCATGTGACTGTGATGGGATAGCGGCTCACTTCATAAAAACCCTCTTACACGCACATGAAAGTTAAACAAATGAAAACAGTCCTGTGTTTTGCCGTTCAAAGAACGTGATGAAAACTATGTGGCCGCGCGGCAGATACCGGAGGCCAGGAATAACAGCCTGAGGTTAAAAAGAAAGCTTTCATATTCATGTATTAACACATCTCAGGGCAGGCCTCGGCTACTGACGGCCGTAAGTTTCCCTTCAAAAAGCCAAATTTGAGGAAAGCAGCAGCCTGGCCGACAACCTGACGGCCTCAGGAGCCCACGCTGGTCAGGCCTCAGGCCAGACCTGCGGCTCTGGAATCGTTCAACCTGTCTCAAATGAGACATAAATGACGGATGATTTGATTTGAGGATTTGTTCACGTTTCCCTTCTTGGACATGAATAAAATATTCACACAAAATAGGCAGGGGGTTTACCACATCAGGACAGATCAGTACAAAGACAGTATATTAAATAAAGTTAATGTTACAGGAGTGAATACACAAACATAAAAACATCCTTCATACATTTTACCATGAGAAACCAAGAGTCCAAAATAACATTTAACCCTGCCTCCCACTAATAAGCTGTGGAGTGTTTGGGGTCAGTCAAACCGAGCCTGCGTGTCTCCCTGTTAATCTTCAGCTGCAGAGGGCTGTGTAAAGGTGCAGAGCAGCCTGTCCCTCTGCAGCCCGAGGGCTCGGGGCAGATCTGGGATTGAGGTTGATAATGAGCAGGGGGATAAAGTAGAGTTATGGAGGTCTTATCACCCTGAGCCCCCGGGTCACGCCGCACTGCTGGTGGTCACAGGCCTCTTAATCATTGTGAAAACTCACAGCTCCACTCTGCAAACAGGAGTGAGTTTATGTGAGGAGATAACTATAATTTAGGTCCTTTAGGAGGGTAAAAACGAACTGTAAATATGCTTGTAAGATGAAAATTAAAAGCATATATCTTTATCTTACTTTTTTATATGACATAACTTCTCATTAATTACCACTGTCACAATTGGCTGTCCTCGCAGGGAGCCTTCAGGACAGGATGACTCGACTGCTCAGCTGAGCTTTAAAAATGGCCCCTGGGTGCTATCTGTGTTGGGTGCTACATGCACACGGTCAGAGTGAGCTGTGTGGGGGTCACAGAGGGAGACAGAGATGAGTGTGTTGTGGGGTTAGCCAGACCTCAGGCTGTGATTTGTTGAAGTGCATCAGACGGGAGTCGACCAGAATCTGAATAAATCACCTCAGTGGCACCAGTGACAAAACCTTGATAATGCTCCTATTTTAAATGCATGTGTGCAACTCTAAACAGGCAGTCATTAATGGGAGCTAATAAGTGGGGCAAAAGTAATTGCTTTAATCTACTTAAGAAGAAGAGTAACTTTTTTATTTTAAAGACATGTTTTAAGGCATATTGTCTTGAAATAACATTCTGATAATATTCTGTTTTTTTCTCTATGAAAAGGTTCAATTTAAGTATCAAAAACTTACATTTTCCCTAGTTTAATCTATTGTACTTTTCCCCCTCTGACTGATGTCTACAATATGTCCAAAAGTCCATTCTTAGTTTGCGTGTATTGGAGGCCTCACGTGTTCAGCTCAAGCTTCAGCAGATGAGTTTCTTGTTGTGTTCGTATTTGACTCATGACTATTATTCATTACACTTGTGCAATAGATGGCTATGAAGCGATACATTGCTGTCAAGCGCTGTGCTAAACAGTCTGATTTTTATGTCCAAATTATTAGTAGAAACATAAATATTGTGTACAAATTATGTATTCATTGCTGTAATTATCTCTTTTATGTATTGCCTTGAGAATCCCACTCTGCAGGCCCCTGGAGGGTTTTTAGAGGGAATTCTCCCTCACATTACAATCGTCTTAAAGGGCACATATTTTGGCTGTGCAATCAATTTTCTATTATTCCAATGTGTTTCTGAATATCGTTGGTAATGTTTGTTTGATTTTAAAAATAGTATAAATATTTTAATTTAATTATTTTCGGAGCCTCTCCTTCATCCTCAAACGAACAAGCCGTTTTGCCCTTTAAAGGTCAGACCTCATGCTGCGTTCCAGACAACTCGGAAGTCGAGTTTTTCCGACCTCGACTAGACAAATTGCTCTGGAACGGCATTCAAAGTCGGAGTTCCTACTAGTAAACTCGGAGCAGATTCATCTACCCCGACTTCATGAGAATCAGATGTCTGATGACACACAACAATGGCCGCACCCATAGAGAAGCACATCATTAACGGTAAACCATCAACTAAAAGCAACATACATATATTTGGCTGCATTTAATTGACATAACCACCACTATCATACCGTAACACATGTTCTGCATGAAAATGTTTATAAAAAATGTTGCTAATGTGATAAGGTAGGTGGTTACTATAAATAATCTCTGAAAGAAAGAAACACTTTGTCACTGTCGGCCATGTCTTTTACTTACGTTTGTTGTCATGCACCTGAAACGCTCTGAGGTTGGAAGTTGGAAATTTCCCAATCCCACTTGTCTGGAACGCAGCATTAACCTCGATTGGCTGATAGTATTTGGAGTGACTGCATAGCCCCACTGCACTGTCACTCCAACGATGTAGAAAACATGGCTGCTCTGGGATCGGTTATTCGGCCTTAATGCCAGTTCAGATCAATGATTCGCAACGAGACTGGATTCAACTGCCAAAAGAAACGTTTTAAAACTGGGCCGTTCACATCAAAGCAACACAATGCACACAGACACAGCTGACCGTCTCCATAGCAATGACGCACTGACATACCCCACTACTTCTGCGTTAATACTATAACTTTAGTATTAGGCCTTGCTTACATGAATTATCTAGCTGGATTTCTGTTATCGTTTTAAAAAGAAGTGGATGACAGTGACATGCTCATAATGTTAGCTGCAACATTTAAAAATAAATGTCGAAGACAGAGAGTTTGGAAAGAGAGGATCTGGAGCCGTCTTTGGCCACTGCAGCGCCAGAGACAGGCTGCCTACACCAATTTATGCTGTTTCCTGATTGGCTGAAGTGACATAGCAACATCATTCAGTTCTAAAACTGCATTTGGAGATCTGACAAGTCAAATGTTTTGCAACTCAACGCAACGGCTTCAGACGCTCTGCAACTAACCAGTTCACACCGCTGCAATTTTCTCTGCAACGTTCTAAAACTGTTTTGTTGCAAACCATTGATCTGAGCTGGGCTTAATATGTACGAGCCAGGATCACCAGGAGGTATCGGTATTGTAGGCTGAAATCTTGACAACGACTGGACTCCAAGCTAGTGCAAGAAGGCAGCCTGAGGTGAATGACGATTGTTGATTTCAGTGAAAGCAAGGTTCTACATGCAGCTGTTCTGAACGGCCCATTTCAGAGGCGACTTTTTTAAAAATGTAATTCTGGAAAAACACGAGATTATGCAGTTTTCACTTTTTCCCTGTGAACAATAAACACCCAAAAATGTGAAACAAATAAAAATATGAGAATATCCATTGAAAAGGTACGGCCCCTTTAAACACATTTTTATGTGTAAATTAAAAAACTGCAAACATATATCGTGGACAACAACATGCAAAGACAATTGGAGGAGCTTTCCTGCACTCCTGCAATGTTGCACAACACAAAGCTGAAGTTTCCCTGGCACAGCGGTGAGTAGGAGGTCAGTGTAACTTGTAGGAGTAACAAGCACGATCCCAGCCAGGATGAGACAGGCCTGTATTGTCTTACCATTACTATTCTTACTCCAGGCCGCCTGCACACACCGCAGCTGATGAAAAGATTGATTGGAGGAGGTTAAAGAGTCATTTGATACTGTTGAGTTTAATTTAACGACGTGTTTCAGGATTAAAACTCCGGGCGTCTGAGAAGGAACAGCTTCCTGCTAATCTGTATTATTCCACTTGTGAGGTCACATATTTGAACCCTTTGGAATAAAACTTAAATATACTTCTCACAACAAACATCATTAGAGATATTCTGGACTGTAGCTGCAGTGGTTCATCATCAGCATTTCAATGGTTACAGCGGTGAAAACAGGAGCAGGCCTCCTCTTCTCCTCTCATGTCAGTATGTATCCCATTATGGTCGTACAGTGCGGACAGAAGAGCTCTGCCTGCTCGCCACAGCTTTATTTATTTTACTGTCTTTCATCTGCAAACCACCACCAATCTGCATCAGAGGGAAATCCACTCTGTGTATCCCATAGGTGTCATTTAGGATTGATTCCCTGGAATTAGCAGACGTCAAAGTGGAACCATGTGGCTGTCTGTCCGTCCTTACCGACACCTGTGATAAGCCTCTTTGGACACGCAGGGGAGGCGTATCATTGGCTCAGCTTATCCACATATTAACCATGGCCCAATGAAAGTTCACCTCCTATCTTACCAAAAAGGCGAAGTGTCTTGTTCATTTCCTTGATTGAGTTTTAATATCTTTCCATCTCTGCGGTGCCAAACCAATAAAATGCTCAGATCCTGCCATAAGAGACAGAAATGTAAGCACACGATCAGCTCCACTTTCTTTTTTAAGCTCCTCTGGTTCACACGACCTGGTCAGAAAACCTGATGAACTGGCAGGCATAAATCCGGGGTCAAACAGAGATAACACGGCTCCAGCATTTTAGGCCCTCATAGATCAGACCGGGGTCATTAAGGATGATCATCTCTGAGTTGTAGTGGCTTCTTACTCAGATATGTAGACATCATGAACAGTGATCTATAACCCTTTGCTTGTTGGAAAAATCGTGCAACATCGCAGTAAACAACAGGACCACCAACAGCTTCGATATAGCCGGATTCATCCTCTCTGTGTTTATCAGACGAGTCTCAGCAGCACCACAGAAAAACAAGGAATTCATCATCAGGACTTCAAGTGGTTCTGCACTTGAATTTGGCCAAAGAGCAAGACTTTGAGGCTAAAGTGAACCCTAACACAGTGCTTTCACACGCAAAAGAATGAATAGTTTATTAAAAAAGAGACATTTTATTTAGTTCTGTACCCCTCTAATGTATTTTTAATATCATTCGTTAGCATTATTCTCACTTTTACTCAAAGAAAGTGTCCTCACAAGGAAAGCTGCAGTAGCCCATTTAAAACGCAGCTTTTAGATAAGAATAAGGGACGATGACGGTGCCTAAGGGAAGTTGCAAAAGCGAAGCAAGCATACAGTACATCAGAGGAAAAGCCTGCTCAAACACGACCACAGGACATATAAACAAGCACCAATAATTCAAACTTTTGTTAAGTGAAAATATGTCTCTGTAATATAAACACAACACATATTAATTTTGTTCAACACTAACATCGTGTCCAAAACAGTGTAGCAGCAGAATGTACTGACTCAACAACAATAGGAAGTACATGAAACGTATTTTATTTTGAAAGTATTTGAATAAAAATTAAACCTCAATTTATATTTATATTATTTAAGATATACGTTTTCTTCTTCTTCTTCTGTGTATATTGATGTTTAATTTCCACATACAGTCATTGTTTCCATTCAAAAACTTTCAAAATAAAATTTGTTTTATTTTAAAGGTATGTGAATGGAAATTAAACATCAGTCTACACAGAAGAAGAAGAAGAAGAAGAACTCAGCTCAACTTTATTTATATAGCACCTTTCATATATACAAGCATGAAACCCAAAGTGCATCACAAAGAAACAAACAGAAAAACAGAACAGAAACTGACAACAACAAATACAATTTTAAAAGACTAAAACAAGGAAGTAGAAAATAATAAAAATAATTAAAAAAATATATGAATAAGAAATAAATCACTACAGTTAAACCAATAAAATGTAAGTAATCAATAAATTAAAAACAGTAAAAAGTACCAGAAATAAAACTTGAGTCTTTAATGCCCTGTTAGAAATAGAGACGGGGCGTGTCATTTTGAGGCAGTGAGTTTCATAGTTTAGGGCAGTGGTTCTAAAAGTGGGGTCCTCGGACCCCTGGGGGTCCACAAACCATAGTCTGGGGGTCTGCAAAATAATTATAATACATTTATAATAAATTACAAAATTGTGCTGTATCATTAAAACCTGCATGTCTACGGATGAGGACCATTTGAAACAAGCATATCGTGTCCATGACGCCTGCCCACGTTAGCTTTGGACCAATAGAAACTGATATGATTGTGACACATCACTTCACACAGGTCACAGCGAACCGTTCCTGCAGCTGTCTTGCTGCTGTTCATTTTCTGAATGCGTTTAAGATCAATGACTTGAAAAGTATAAATGCTGTCGAGTTGAGTCCACAAGCAGTTTGAATAAAATGAGCCTCTGTTTTAAAGTCTGTAAGTGGTATTAACATGATTCAGATTCAGTTTTTCTGTTTATCACTATCACAAAAGTATTTAGGTTGATAAGTTTTACAATACAAATAGTTCCAATGGCATCTAAGAGAGCAAATGGTAGAAAGCATATACTTAATCAGTGTTACGATTATGAGGGGGTCTTTGGAAAATGTTCTCCCGTGTAAGGGTACCCGGCCCTCGAGAACCTCTGCTTTAGGGGCATAAAAACAGAAAGCTCTCTCTGGTGCTTGTGTGGGACACATGAGGAACATTTAAAAGAGGAGCATTCGAGGACCTCAGTGATCTGGCTGGAACATTTAAAGAAAGATCTCTGATGAAGGGAAGAGCAAGGTGATTTAAAGCTTCAAAGTCGGAGTTCCTACTTGTAAAACAGGTAAAAGAACTTTTCTTAAAGGAAGAAAAAGAAGAAGAGAAGATAGACTTCTTCTTCTTCTGGAGTAAGGGACATGGACAGGGATGACAGGGATACAGTAAAATATGATGTCAGAAAATGGGAACAATCGCTGCACAAAACACCCTCATAATTATCCACAAACCTCCTCAGTGACATACAAATATTTTCACAAGGAAAATGTTCACTTCTCACTTTGCTCCTTTCACTTTGTGGTAGTTAAAGAAATACACATTAAGGCCTTTGCATGATTAGAAATCTAGCATCTGTACAATCATTTGGACAATGTGAAGAAATAAGCAGTGCAGGAACTCATTGATAACTAGGCAGCTCATACAATCTGTCGGCTGTGGGTACTTCAGAGAGCGTACAGTAACATTTTTCACCTTGTTTAAAGATCAATCACTTCCTGCATACTGTTCCTGACACAATCGCACCGCAGATGATGTCATTTCATTTCTACAAGCAGCCATTAAAGCCGTTCTTCCTCCAGTTGGTTGAAAGAGAGAGCGAGACGGAGCTGACTGATCCAACATGAAACATCTGCCACCTGAATGATTCCTGAATCAAGTCGCCCGTAGCCGCGGCTCGAGCTCGGGCTTTTAGAAGAGCTGTTTCACCCTAATACATGGCCCATTACCGAACGGCCATTCATCACATTAACCCTCTGGAGTGGCTGTACAGTGCCACAGAGCTCTCTGTCTCCAGTCAGGACACACTCAGCAGCACGTCCACTTTGCCATGACTGTGTTTACCTGAGCGATACACAAACGCAGCCTGCCGCGGGCTCTATTAACGGAGCGAGAGCAAACCTGCGCTCACACACACAACACAGACTGATTGACCCTCTCATGTTATATATGGATGTACTGCACTGTGCGCACTCCATTTGTCATGTTGCAGGTTTCACAGTAAAGTAAACCAGTGTGTTGTTATGCAGTGAAAGCAGGATTTTTTACACTCTGCATGCAGCGTTTGCAGCTCTGTCCCTGCGAGTAATCGTGATCCGACTCCTGAAGATACGACTCTAAACGCTGCACAGAGGATGCAACAATCAGCGCACACTCGCATAAAAACACAGACAACTATATTTTAAAAATTCACAAAAATAAACACTTTGGCCAAACCTTTAATTAGCATGAAGCTGTGTGCTTCAGCTGGAATTAAGGAGCTTCAGGCCCGGCTGTGGTGAGCCTGATTACTTAATAATATGGTGATAAACACAACTATCAATCAAAGCCTCTGACAGGACTTACAATTCAGGAGAGATCAGCCAAAATAAGAGCTGCTGACTCTCTCATTGTGGCGGTGTGTGTGGGGGCGTGTGTAACAGGATATACCGGCTGCTTCAGCAATGAAGTTACTCTCACCAGTGTAATGACGGAAAGACATAAAGTGTCTTATTTACACAGCACAAATACAGTAACTACAGCTGTGTGCAAAACAACCATTGTGCAATGTGACATCGAAAGTCGCTCGGTGTCGCTCTGCTGGAAACACTGGTGCTCGCCACAGTAAACACACCGTACGGTACAGTGAGCATACAGTCCTGCAACGCCTTTAACATACGACAATAATACTGTAAGAGTCGCAAATAAAATAAACAGTGACATAATTCTCATCGTAATATTGTATTTCAAAGGCCGTCAAACATATACTGCAACGTAAGGCCTAGCAGTTGATGCACGCAACAAAGTGAGTTAGGGACGAGTTTAAAGACCAAAGCACCACGTCTACATCTTTAATTATTTAATCTTTAACCTGTTTTATTAGAGTCAGAGCCCATACACTTACTGGACATCTGAGGATCGATGCAAACATTTATTCATGTGGTATTTTTACTCAAACACAGATATCTCTGGGACCATCGGCACTCTTGCAGTCATAATAATGCAAGCATGACTCAAAATATATGATAATTAAACTTGTAGAATAAGAACGCAAACCTTTTTCTCACATTTGTGCAACCTGAAAAATAACCTGTGATAGAGAATATATCAGCTTTATTCAGCTGCAGAAAAAAAAAGAGACCACTGCAAAAATCGTTTTTTCTCTGGTTCTTCTGTTTATCGGTCTGTGTTTGTGTAAAATTAACTTTTGTTTTATTGTAAACAACATTTCTCCTACTTCCAAATAAAACATCCTCACTGAGGTCTTTTATTAGCAGAAAATGACGACTGGGATGAGACTGAGACGAAAAAACATGATTTTCAGACCTCGGATAATGCAAAGAAAACAAGTTCATGTTCATGTTTAAACAACAGAATATTCATGTTTTAAAGGAGAAGTTCGGTAATTTTAAACCTGTGCCCCAGTTTTACAAATCCGGGTGTCGAAATGACTCATAGGAACAAAAACATTTTGGAATCGGTCCGGTAGACGGCCTCCGCCGTAGCCGCGATACGGCTGCAATGGCTGCAACATAATCCCCTGGGGCAACTGCGCCCGATCAAAGTATGTCCACTAAAAGTGCTTGTTTTTGCCGCTGACAGGCTCAGATTGTTACTCCAGGTGTCCGACAACATTACGGAAATGATCCCTACAAAGATCGTCCTTTTTTTAAAGAGTAAGAATCTTTTTGTGTAACCAGAAACCTGCGGGATTTCAGAGCGAGACTTCTGTTTCAGAGGATTATGTTGTAGCCATTGCGGCCGTATCGCAGTTACGACAGAGGACATCTGCTGGACCCATTCCAGAAGTTTTTGTTCCTATGAGTCATTTCGACACCCGGATTTGTAAAAAAATAACAAAACTAGGGCCCACATTTAACAAATACCGAACTCCTCCTTTAACTCAGAAAGAGTTCAGAAATCAATATTTGGTGGAGTGAGCTGGTTTTTAATTACAGTCTTCATACATCTTGTAAGTCTGTCACAGTGCTGTTGGGTGACGTTGGGCCTCTCTTGGAGCAGCTCTGCTTTGCTCGATGGCTTGTGACCATCCATCTTCCTCTTGATCACATTCAGGAGGTTTTCAGTGGGGTTCAGATCTGGATTGGGCTGGTCATGACATGAAGAGAGAGATGCTGATTTAAGGAACATTTGGAGAGGTCTCTTAAATTTAAATTGTGATTGAAAAGTTTCATCTTGATGACAATTTTCAGTGATATTAAGAAAAAATAGAAACGTTTAATATTTTTGTTGGACTCTTCTCCATTGTTGCACAGCTGCACAGCATTTCTGTCGAGTGAAAAACACTGTAACTCCACTTTCAATGTTTTCCTCCTGTAATTAAAATTGAGCAAGTCTTGGGGGAGATAATGTTTTCTGAAAGCACTTGAAGTGGAATTACTCAGTGATATGTCATCAGGCTGAATCATTTCTGCGAGTTTAAGAACAACAAATGTGAGGAAATAAAAGTTTTCAAGCTATGACTAATTGTTTTTTTTTTTCTATTTTACAAATCTTCTGTTGCTGGATTTTTAATACGTGTTTTGTCTCTTATCTTACAATAATCAGCACGGCAGCGGCAGACTAAACGTGCACACATACAAACAAACTGGTCACACTACCCTCTGTAACTACCTCTGGTTTGGCCCGTGCTGCAATCAGAGTCATCTATTCCTCCACATTGCGATGCTAATGTTGTTGTTTTCTGCTGGTTGAAAGTCTCTGCGGCCGAGATGAGGTGAAATAAATTCAGTCCGTTCGAGGTAAATCAGTGCAGCTCTGGGGGACTGCAGCTATTCTCTCTCACCTCGCCACTTTTAGCAGACCGTGGCTGATTTCCTTCCTTGCGTGACTCCGGAGTGTAAACACTCAGCCAGAGTGACTCATCACTATTTCTCACTTCCACGCTCTGATATAAACACATGAAGGGGTCAGGTGTCACGTCGGGGTGGTGAGTGGGTGGGGTCGGGGGGCCAGTATGTCTCCTCCGTAAGACATCTTCCATTCTCCCAAGAATTCACGGCTTCCTGTGGCCAAAGCCGCACGCCGCCGCCGCCGCCCCGCTGCAGCCTGCAGGAAGGAGAGGGAGAAACACGGTTAGAAACGGGGAGCCAGGACAGAATATTTGGGTGATGGATTACCTTCTCTGCCCAGTGCTCTTTAGCAAAATGGAAAGAATGCAGCCGTGATGAGCCTGTATCTCTTTCCAGCCAAGACAAGAGAAAGAGCGGCGGTTGGAGACATGATAGAGGGGATAAAGTTGGGTTCAATTGTGCGGCAAAAAGTCCATTCTTCAAGTGGCAAATTGATTTACAATTTCTGAAACCATGTTTACATGCGCCTGCCAGCTTGTCTTTCGGGCTGATGGGATGTCTAAGAAAGTCCTGATCAGCACTTTGCCCTCCTCAGCTCCTACATTATTACATGGTAGTCGGGGTGGAAGGGAGGGTAAGCCACTTCCTGTCAGGCCCCCAGTCTGAAGAAGGGCCAAATACAGCCCAACATCAATCACTTTGCACTCCGCAGCTCTCCCTGTACCATTGTTATAGAGCAGACCGAGCGGAAAGAGGCCGGTAGCAGGTGGAAATTAAAAGCCCTTTGACAACCATAGGCTAAGATTCCTCCCCGAGATCGTCACAACATTTACACAAGCCAAAGGGAGCCACGTCTGGCTGCCAGCAGCAGTCTGGACACACAGATATGCAGTCAGCAGCATTCTTACAGGCACTGAGACATGAACACAGGAGGCCGCGAACAGCCTGCACGGGCACACACAAACAAAGGCAGAGTCACAGAAACCACAGTTACAGTGTTTTCATCTGTATGTGCACATGATGCAGCCGTGGACATACATGTGCACAGACAACACAGAAACAAAGACATGGTTCCTGCGACAGTTGTTACTAAAACGACACAAACTGGGGCGCTGGTTTAGCTCCTTTGGTCGAGCAGGCGCCCCATGTATGGAGGCTACAGTCCTCGACACAGCGGCTGCAGGTTCGTCTCCTGCCCTCGGCCCTTTGCTGCATGTCATCCCCGCACTCCCTTCTCCCAATACTTCCTGTCTGTCTCCAGCTGTCCTATCAATAAAGGCAAACATGGCCAAAATAATCATCTGTAGAAAACTACACAAACTGTCTACTTCATGATGATTTTTTTTGCTGGATTGCTTTGTTAAAATGTGGTGTGAACGTGAGCAGGAGCATACGCTGTTTTCTAAACAGGTGCGTGCTGAATATGGCAGTAATGTTTGTTTGTTTCTCTTGTCACATGATGCACAGAATTTGCCACAGACATTGTTCTCTCTCTCTCACAGACACAACGCACCGTGAGTGAAACTTTACAACGAGAAACCCATTCACAAAGAAACGTCTGATCGTGGCTCGATTGGTTAGACTGGAATTTGTATTTTAGTATAAAGGGTGATTTTTATCTTCACAGTGTTGACAGGAAGTGCTAGTTCAGGAGCAGACTCAGTTCAGCTCAGGGAGATATATATAGTTATAAATTGGAGTCTCAGACATGCCATAAAGATCGTCCTCAATGAGTGTACATCAGTATGAATCACAACAGTTCTGCTGGGCAGAATAAAGCTACTGCTGGAGTCAATTTCACCTCATCATCTGCTATGCAGCCTGGCATCTTGTGCATGACATAACATGAAATTAGACAGGAAACTGACAAACTGATGTTTTTTGTAATCCGAGACACTTTAGACCAACTTTATTTTTAATCCCTGCTTCTTTCTTTCAGGGAAAATACTTGCAATATTACCCAAAGTGATTAGGGCCTGTATGTTCCAGCTGTTAAAATCTCCTCTTGTGTTTCCTCTTTCATTTTTAATCCACATTTATTTGTTTTGAAGGTGGGGTTTCAACTCGAAACATGCCTCACTGTTTGATTTTATATTTATTTTATTTTCTATATTTTACTAGCACCTAAACGTCATCATGTATGTGTGCTGAGCAGCAAAAGAAAATCATCCAACACAACAAATTCAAACCGCATAGATGATTTCTAACTTCTGGTGCATGCCGTGCTACTGGAGGAATTAATTATCATTTTGTGAAACAGACACAGACAGCAGCTTTGTGTTGCACCACTCATTTTTCCCTCCCGCTCGTCCTCATCCTCCACAGGTTTCATTTTCCCAGCTGCAGAATTTGTGCCTCTCCTTTCTCTTCCTGGCACTGCCCTCTGCACCCTCCACACTTCCTCCCCCCCCCACAGCTGAACTCTTCTCCTCCACTGTGGATCACAAAGGCCAAAGCCTGGCAGCATCACCGTCACATGATGCCCACGCGTGTAATGCTTCGCTGGGACCCCCCTCCACTCAGGAAATGCTCTCGGCCTTTTTCCCACCCTAGTGTTCCTCTGTGGAGAGCCGGGCATTACAACCAAATCCAGTTACCATCCCGGAGCATTCCTGACTGATTCCAACCGCTGCCTGGCTCTGGGTTCCCACAGACAACGAGGACACGCTGTAATTTCAACCCGGCCGGAGCGCCCGGTATCAGGTTGTGAACTAGCAGAGCTGTTTATGGCAGAACAGAGGAGTTTGAGCTCCACAATAGGCAATTACCATTCCCACTCATCCCCCTCCCCTACATTCAATTTGTGGTTTGTCTGTAGGTGGGTTCTTTCGTGCGCAGATTAAAAATAGCCAACCCATTCCAGACAAGAACTGAAGAGACATGGAGCACACATTGCACGAATGATATCTCCCATTGTGGTGTGCTGTTTGGGAATTCTTAATTGCTTTTTCCGAAGCAGCCTGCCACAGGAAAATCCCCCTTCAGAGTACAGAAAAAAGGAGTAGGTGGGCTGTGCGTAAACAGCATAGATATTATGTAAACGTGCATGTAAACACGGACATATAAAAGCCCTGTCGCCCCGTGTGCACCCATCACAGTGACGTTAAAGCAGCATCAAAGCAGCTAACCTGCAGCAGAGCCGGCTGCGGCCTGCGCCTGCCCTCCCTCTCTGCTTTGTGTGCTCCTCTGTGGTTTCTGCTTCAGCTCGTGTTATTGATGTCTCTGCCTGCATCAGACACACAGCGATGGACCCTGGGAGGTGAGCAGGGCTGCAGGGTGGGGCGCCGAGCAGGCCTCCACTCACTGCGGGGGACGGAGTCTGCCTAGAAAGGCGGCAGCAGAGCACAGGGAGCGGTGAAGCGGTGCAGGAAACTGTGAAAACAGAACTAAATAGAAAAGCACAATATTCTCTTATTATTGACTGTTAATGCTTTGGGAAAGCTGTAGCCACAGGTGCAGAAATCATGTCTGCTTTAACTCTACATGCATAAGAAAGAAATCAGATGTATGCTTGTTGTAATAAGTGAAATCGTTTTTTAAAAACTACATTTGTTTCATTCTGAAATCACCTCGCTCGGGGAAAAAGAAATTATGAAACATGATCCCAAATGACTCTTAAAACATCACTGACACTATTCTTCAGCAGTCACAGAGTTTCCTATTTTACATGTTTAAAGGAAAATGAAACTTTTGCAGTAGTTTCCATTTAAAAAAATCAATCTGTTAAACATTCCTCACTTAAAATGATTTTTAAAGAACACACACAAACACAAGAGAGGAACCAAAACCAGGGGACATTACTTTGTGTCTGTAACTTGGATTTTATTTGAGGAACATAGCGACAGTAATGGAAATGATCATTCTATCCCTGAAGAAGTATTTATATATACCTTGTTGTCAATAAACCAAACCAAAATAATAATTTTATTTTACTTTTACAATACAATCACAAATATTGGTAAATTCTAATTTCTAATTTTGCTGTGTAAATTAAATATGTTTATGAGTCGGGCATATTAACAGAACCCCAAACCCAATGTTTTCTTTATGCATTAACCATAAATTCAACCTTAAAGTAAGTACAATATGTTCATACTTAACATGCATTTATTTATAATTTAGATAAAAGAAAACTGCTTTTCAACTCGCTGAAATGCCTAAGCTACCAACAGGTATTTTGAAAACCTTCTTTCGTCCTCAGCGTCGACCACATTTGGAAAGTTTGGTGTTTATAAAACCTCTGGAGCTGCCAAATCCTCCACACTGCTGTCCTTCACGTCAAATTATGCGGTGATCAACCAGAGGAAATATTATACATGCCTTTATTCTTTTTTTTTATCATTATTTTTGTCTGGCAGGAAGGATTTCTTACAGGAGACGGTTATGAATAAAACCAAAATGTGCTTTAACACAAGACAAAATACTGCAACAAGGAAATGTGATTCTAACGCTGAGTGGATATCATGTTTGATTTGACAGCTCACCAGGGAGCTCTGCAGGGAGGAGGTCAGCGTTCTCACAATGATCTGAGTGACTCATGATGAGCTCTTTATCTGCAGAGCAACCACTGCTTTTAACAAAATAAATAACTCCTTTGTGCTGAATGTTCCATGATGCACAATGGTAATGTCAGTAAACTACGTTAATATAATGACAAAAAAATAGAAACGCTCAGCGTTCCTGCTGACAACTAGCGTCTGTTCTGAAAAATTGTTATACGGTTTGTGCTGAAACAAGGAATGTGTCGCTTTATATTCGGCCAGATATTTTCTTTCTATGTGAACACTTAAATTAAATGGTATTAAAGTTTAACACATCGTCCACGCTCATTTATTAACTGCAGCTGATATCTTCCATTCCTGATATCTTGTGTGTGTCTGCAGGTGTAGCGCGTGTGTTTATGTGACACGTGCGTTATGCAAAGCCAAAATAACAAAAGGGGCTCCAGCCAACTATTTATTACTCTGTGAATTTATGGCTTGGATATTTTCTGTGTTAAAGTATTTTTACTGCGATATATGAAAGGATTATTAAAGAATGCTCGCCGTGGTGAATTTAACTCCGCGGTTCAAACACTTCTGGGTTAGAAATAATGAACAAAGTATATTCTATCATACTGGAAAGGTGACATTCGTTGCCCTCTAATAATAAAGTCTATTATACTTGATTGAATAAAATGTATTGAATTACAATGACGCGTGTAGGATTATGATCCGCTTGATTCAGGCGTGACTCAATTAATAAAATGAATTCGCCGACAGCCCTGCACTAAATGCGCCTGTGATCAGACAGAAGCCTAACAACTCCAATCAGACTGTAACACCTGCAGCAGGACAAACGAGCCGAAAACAGGTGATGATATTCTGCAGCACAAGGTCGCTTCAGCGGGGCGGATTAGTTTTGGACATCGCCGTGAAATTGCCGTGAAAAGTTTCAACACAAACATTTAATTCGTCATCCTATTCTGTAAGGGATGCTGTGCCAGGGGACTACTTTCTCCTGCGCCTTCACAAACAACGGGGCGCGGAGCAGATATAATCGTCGAGGAAATTAAAAAGTCATCGAGCGCACTCGTGCTGCAGCTGATTAGCCAACATGAGAGGGTGGTGCCCATCAAATACACTTCAGATCTATGTAGAGAGCCGGCGCGCGCAATCAGCGGTCTGCTAGCAATCCTGTCCTTTCTCGTTCACATAAACAGCACTTAAAGGAAAATATACACGGCCACCTACTGCGCGGGGAAAGTGATGAGGGGGTGCCCACCTCCACTTTACACTGTTTTCAATTAAAGCGACAATCCTGCTGAGTGAACTACAGGCGACACCGAGGAGACCAAGAGTCAGAGCACAAATTAGGGTGCATCAGAAACAATCTTTGCGATGGTAAAAGGTCTTTTGTGCACATTAAAATATGTCATTTCAATAACTTTAAATTCATATTTTAATCTTAAAAAATATATTCTAAATGCGAATTTAAATAAAATAATATAAAGTGTTTATTTCAGAGTTATAATAAGAGATAAACCAGCAGCAGGTTTATTTTTAAAACGCACTACTTTTTTATCTGGATTATTTCCGCGCAAAACAAGCGTGTCCCTTTTTTCTGTGCGTCATATAGTTACTGTATTTGCTTCCTTGTCATTATACCGCCTCAAAGACATACGACACTAAACAAGAAAATAAATGAAATAGGACAAATGTGTCATTAAAACAAATTTCTGTTATCAAACTTCAACCCATGCCCTCTGACTGATAAACTATTGTTTTTTACAAAGAAAAACCTTGTGCTCATGGATTTTTATTTCTTAATCTTGTATGTATTTATTTCATTCATTTGTTTTACTAGTGTTAATTTATAGCATCATTTTTTCTGATTATATAATTTAAAGAGAACCATTTTAATGGCATCAAAAGCACACAGCGGCCTATGAATTATTAGAAAGTAAATAATAAGGCTGTCTGCTCACATGTAGGCCTAAGTATTATAACTGTTACATCAAAACCTGACTCAAGTTCAAGGCGGATGAACTTAGGGCCACCTGATCGATCACTCTGTCGCGCTGTAGTCCAAACAAAGTCCCTGCGGCCCCTCGGTGACCCTCCGCGGCCCCAACTCTCAGCACGGAGCAGACAAACGGACTTATTTCTCCAGAAAGGACGTTTCTGAAGAAAATGTAATCTATACGTTTAACATTTAAACTTCTCTGAATCACTCTGGTTCATTTCTCCAACAGTTTCATCTGATTCTGTGAGGCAAAGTGAATTTATAATGCTGGATGGATCAATAATCCGGCTAGTGCGTTTGCACAACTGGTATAATAATATCAGAACTTGTGGAATAATCCAAAATGTCGTGATTTTCTCACATGATTTGGCATAATGTGGCCTTGTAGTGTCAAGATGTATTCTCAAGATTTTAATATGTAATGACGAAACTTACCTTCAAAGTAAGACAACAAACAAAACTGAAGGTACAGTGAATATTAAAATACTCTGTTTAAGGAGAGGGCCTAAATTACGCATTTTTGACCTGGCGATGTGGGTCACTGTACGAGTAAGAGTTCAGGCAGGAAGAATGCAACCAATAAAAAACATAATTTGTGTACTTCTGTATAATTCTGCAACAACTGGATTTTAAAAAGGGTCCAGTACTGGTTTGAGGGCACTAAATAACCGTAAGACAGTCCGGAAAGCCTGTCAGGACTGCGCTCTCTGCGGTGTACCTCCACCTAAGTGGCCGAGCATTCCTGAGGATGCAGCGCTGTCAAATATTTCATGATGGGACGTCATGGAAAAGTGCATGACTGCGCCTGCGATGGAGCAACAGGGAAGCTCTGACCTCGGGACTAAAGCCTCTGTAATGAACATAATCCGCCACCGACGCTGTTATGCCAACGATTTCCTGTGAGCCAGTGAAATATTCTTACATTCTGGATAGATACAAATATATCGATTTTTATTCTAAAGCAAATGTGTATGATATTTGGACTCTTTCCTATTGATTATTGTGTTATCACTAATAGCCTATATTAAAAAATCAACGTGAACAACCTTTGGAAATAAAAAATAACAGATTTTGAAAGTTTTTACTGGTAAAAGAAGAACGCAGTTGGAGCGCATCACCCTCCAACACTGATGCTGTGCCTAAACATTTATCCGCGGACACTGGCTTTCAGTGGAGATGCAAAGTGTTTTAAAATGCATATATCTATATATAGGCCTATACATAACAAAGAAAGAATAACATGACATCGTGCGAAAGAGAGTATGGGAGAAAAAAACGCCCTAATGGAATGAAGTCATCAGCGGTAATTAAACGCAGTGGGCAGAGAGAGGACGAGAGCGCGCGTGCCCCTGGTGCGCGCTGGGTGGTCCGCTGCGCTGATAAATGTGTGGCCCTCACTGCAGGCAGAGTGGCCGAGCAGGCACCGGTTAAAACAATACGTACATTCATTTATCCACAGGTTTAAATCTCCACTGCAACAGCACAAACTAACAGTGTCACATCTGTCACCTTTGGGTTGACAAAGAACATTTGACAAAGGTTTGATTTCTCTTTTTTCCTGTGCCAAAGCGCCTGACACAAGAAGGCAGCGACTCCTGTTTTGGGAACAAACAGTTCCGGGAGACGTCAGTTTACTATCTAATATTTCATTAATGTACCGGATTTGTATTTTAATAAATTTCCTCATATTGAGATAATAAACATACTGCCACATTATTCAAAAGTATCAAAGGAACAAATATTAAAGGAGCTACTGGTGACTTTTACGCACAGGCAACAAAGTCTCCAAACATTTTCTGGCTTTACGCACAGGGGAAAAATTGCAAAAACGTTCATGCACTTTTTTTTTATCCGGTGTAATTTTCCATTCTGCCAAAACCAACAGTCACCATAAACATACACTAAAAACAGTAACGCCGGCAGGGATCAGAAGCACAACTAACTGAACCCACGGAGAGGAAAAAGGTTGCAGGCTGCACAGCTATCGACCTCTCCGGGGAACAATAAGAAACCCACTGTCAACAGTTTTAGGTTATAGACTGATCGTCTTTCAGTAGCTTTTGCTCACAGCTTTATGATAGGCAGTAAAAGGAGCAAGGATAAGATTTTATACGTTGGAAACACAAACAGATAAACAGACTGGAGCGCGCTTTGTTCTCCGCGAATTACAGTTAAAGCAAAACATTCTGCAGACCTAAAGGCATCATTTGGGCTTCGTTTTTCTAATTATCATATAAGAGATCATGTCAAACAAAAACATCCCTGTTTTTCCACTGTGTCACTGAGTAACTGCGGCCACAGTTCTGCTCGTGACACTGTAATTGAAAAGTTTTAAATCCACTTTACCTTATTGAATCCTTTGATGGCAAACTCTCTGCAGGAGTCGATCTCAAGTCCTCGTCCGAGTTTGTGCGCTCACAGTTCGGCAGAGCTTCCACCTCACTCCTCCTGCGTCCCTGCGTAAATATTATGACTTCATTACACAAACAATATTCATGTGCAAAAACGTCCGACATCGACACAAGACGCAGCGAACAGACGCATCAGATTGAGTATTAGCTGATCTAACGGGGCTTTTGCTTGATTTTTTATTTAAAGAAGGCCAGGGAAAATGTTTACATTCTGCTGTATAAACATCCTGCCCATGTTCCTGTCTATCTTTTACAGAAATCGGGAGGGTGGCTTTGAATATGAGTGGCACGAGCTCTGCTAAATGCTTTTCGTATACTAAAAAGGTTTTATAAAATATTTCATTAACTTTTAAAGAAGGGAGGCATGACCTGTTTGCCGTGCTGCTGCAAATCCATGTGGTCTAAAAGTGAGAGAAAGGCAGCTATTAAAACCGCACTGGTTTATGAATCTGCACAAAAGTTAGTGTTCCAAGTAAGAATTAAATAAAATAAAGTCATTCCAGGAAAAAAAAAGTGATCAAATATGATCTCTGAAGGCCCCAAACAGCAAAGCTACTCGTAATGCTCGATCTAGTTATTCGAGCGCTTCGCAATTCGTTCGTTTCCACAGCATATTATAACATATGGAATATTTCTGGCTATATTTTAGATATATTCCCTATTTCGGTGTAAGAAAAGGGGAAAAAAACATTTCCCTAAAAAGTGAACGCACACAGATGTGCATGCTCACAGCCCACCACTGGAGTAGGAGGGAACTGGGCGGGTCCCAACATTAGGATGGCCAAGACATCCAGCTTCCAATGCGCTGATGGCAACAGATAAGTAAAAAGTGAGCTCCTCGGACGCACGACAACACACCAACTGAAGTGGAAAGCGGCTCCTGTTCTGCTCCTTATCCCATTTCGGACGCTGCGTACAAGGCGGTGCGGCTTCAGCCTGCTGCAGGACTCAGTCAGAAGGAAGAAGTTAAGAAGACAGCCTCGCCTTTAGCTTGTGCGTTAAGTTTGCCTTCAGTCTGCCTACGCTTCTTTTTCGCTGTATGCCAGTGATTTAGCATCAAACTTTGTAGTGTTTATATCTGGAAAAGAGGAAGAAAAACATTTTTGTTTGCCATCTCGAAGACGAAATTTAACTAATGACGGCAGAGGTTCAGCAGCCCCCAGCGCAGCCTCCTGCCCAGAGCAGTCCGATGTCTGCTCCGGAGAAGCCGCACGGACAGACGGCGGTGATGGAAACCGCCTCCTCCACTACCAAAACCAAAAAGACAAACGCAGGGATCCGCAGACCAGAGAAACCCCCGTATTCATACATTGCGTTAATAGTCATGGCTATCCAGAGCTCTCCCACAAAGCGCCTGACGCTCAGTGAAATCTACCAGTTCCTCCAGAGCCGCTTCCCGTTTTTCAGAGGCTCGTACCAGGGATGGAAGAACTCCGTGCGTCACAACTTGTCCCTGAACGAGTGCTTCATAAAGCTGCCCAAGGGCCTCGGGCGGCCAGGGAAGGGCCACTACTGGACTATCGACCCGGCTAGTGAGTTTATGTTCGAGGAGGGCTCCTTCAGAAGAAGACCCCGTGGTTTCAGGCGCAAGTGCCAGGCGCTGAAGCCCATGTACAGCATGATGAACGGCCTGGGATTCAACCACATCCCAGAGTCCTACAACTTCCAGGGCAGCGGCGGGGGTCTGTCCTGTCCGCCCAACAGCCTGTCTCTGGACAGCGGGATCGGGATGATGAACGGACACTTGGCAGGTAACATGGAGGGGATGGGTCTGTCCGGACACACCATGTCTCACTTGTCGACCAACGGAGGACATTCCTACATGGGAAGTTGTACAGGATCCGCTGGGAGTGATTATCCCCACCACGATAATTCCGGCTCCCCTCTGCTGACCAGCGGAGGGGTCATGGAGCCTCATCCTGTCTACTCGAGCTCAACCTCCGCGTGGGCCCCGGCGCCCTCGGCCTCTCTGAATAACGGGGCCTCCTACATCAAGCAGCAGCCTCTGTCTCCCTGTAATCCAGGGGCCAACCCGCTGCAGCCGAGCCTGCCCACACACTCACTGGAGCAGCCGTACCTGCACCAGAACGGGCACAGCACTACCGATTTACAAGGTAAGATCAATGCTTCTATTTCACCTTGAAACTGTCTCAGTGTGCGTAAAAGTGCAGCAGATTTTATAAGAGAAGGTGCGTAAAAAGTTAAATAACTGGAATACAGATGGTGCAGGAATATTTCCTTATATAAAACGCAAACAGTTGAATATTTTTCCACGCAAGGTAAGACCAGATTTGTGATTTATGCCACACGAGGGCCGAGTGGAAATATCCAACAACCTCGCATTACCTCATTATAATATCACTGTTTTTACTTAGGTGTCTCTAAAAACAGGCTTATCTCTCTTGCTCAATACAGAAGAATAATTCAATTCAAGAACATTCAGGGAAATTACGCAACTAAAAGAAAAATGCGTAAATCTCCCACGAAAATTAAGCTTAGTCACTGTTCTGCTCCCAATTAAACACAACACAGTGCTCCACAATAAAAGCCAGATATCAGGGGGTTTGCAATCGGACGGTTTTGGTTTCTGGAAGTTATAAAGGATAAAAAGAAAGAAAGAAAAAAAACATGCACTGGAGTCTGCTCGGACAGTTTAGAGCCGTGCCAATCTCCGGGCAAGAAAAACAAGCGCGGTTAGGAACAGCCTGCCTCGCCCCGAGGCCCTGAGTCCTCCGGGACTGGCGTGCAAGAGGGCCACTGTCAATTAGCCCTGCAAGCCCGCCTCCCCCCCTTTGACAATCTTAATCGTGCTTGCTAAATGGACTTCTGGTCTATGAGGAATAAACACATGTAGCCAGTGCTCTATATCTATTTAAGTATATTTAAAATGTATTTTATCTTGAAATGTTATTATTATACAAATACGATAAAATGCAATTTCTCTAAACAACACTAAAGAACAGGTGTGGAAAAATGTTAGGCGTATGTTAGGATATACACTCCACACATTTAATTAAACACAGTTGTCCACTTACTATACGACAAAGATTACATGTTGTTTTTATTATTATTTTTAAATATGTTGAGACCTCTTGTATTTCCAAGGGTCCATTAAATCAAAGGATACTCTATTTAACTGCAATGGGCAATCGCCAATTCATTTACAGCTAGGCCTAGAAGTTTATATAATCTAAAAACCTCTTATTTTGAAGATATTTTTCAGAGCTTTAAACAACATAAGAAACTCTGGAGTCTCATTATAAATGTTATAATTTTCTATTATGTTCAGATGTTTTTTCAGAGCTTCAAACGTGACTCTCAGGAGTAGTCAAAGTCTCGTTAAATCTCGCTGATGTGACATAACCGATCTTAATTATTTAAAACCCACATTTTTCCCTGTCAGGTATTCCTCGGTACCATTCCCAGTCTCCCAGCATGTGTGACCGGAAGGAGTTCGTCTTCTCGTTCAACGCCATGACATCCTCAGCGATGCACTCACCGAGCAGCAGCTCATACTACCACCACCAGCAGGTCTCCTACCAGGACATCAAGCCGTGCGTCATGTGATGCCTTCACGGACACTCTGCAGACCGAGGGGGACGGTGTCACGGACTCGGGCCAGCGAACCTAGATGAGAACAAACCACTGAGAGAGAGAAATGCTCGCCTCGGCCCTGCATGGAGAGAGCTCACCGGACTACTTTTTCTCTGTACTGTTTCACACAGCGACAAAGACGCGGAGGCAGGACAACCACAAAGCAACCACAAAATAATAATACTAATAATAATATATAATAATAAAACATTTTAATGCCATCAGCAACGAGCAGCGGGGTACAGACTGGGTGTATGAATCCCTGCTGCTGTTTGGTACTAAGTCCTGCAGAGCGGATGACTACCACTTCACACCTTGTGTATTCTTCGTGTTAAAGTAGGCCCATGTAAAAATGCACACGTCCATTTTCTCCCTCTGAACGTTTTTAAGTTTTTCTTTGCCAAATTAGGCTGAGGCCCTTTTTTCTTTTTGGACTTTTATACCAGCGTTGACTTTTGAACTGAACCTTTTTGGACATGGTATATTTATGTCCATATTTACTGTGTACAAACGATGAAGGCACTTTTTGAATAGCCTATAAGCGCGACTTTTTATTTATTCTGTTGGCCGACATATTTTAATTTCAGGCGAATTGGCAAAGGAAGTGTCTGCTTTATTGGCAATATTTGTCAGAGCGCTTGTTATTTGTTTTAAAATGAAAATGGAGGATATATTGTAAGCACTGTTCTGTCGTTTGTGTTAGATATATGTAGACCTTTACTTTCAGCACTGTATATGTATATGTTGTTAGGACAATTAGCAAGGTTCCATCAGTGAGGGCTAATCTTTAGGCTTTATTACAACAAATCATTTGTAAGAAATAAAAATATATATCTGTTGGGCTGTTTCAGCCCAAATCCACAAAAATATATTTTGATTTCATCACGCACCAATAATTCATGGTCATTTCTGGGGGGCATTGCAAATTAATATCCCACGAAAACTGCACATCTGTGAAGAATTAAAGTCAGTGATCATCATTACACAATAGAGAACATTTACAGAACTTGGTGAGTTAGGCAATTTCTGGTTTTCCCTAAAAAAAAAAAATCAGAATGTGAATTAATATGGAACAGGATTCTTACACAAATGTAAAGTTTACAGCAGATTGTTAAATCTATTTGAACAGGGAGGATAAACTGGGCAACGGTTTTAATTGTACTGCTTCACTAGAAACATGTTAAAAGACTCTCACATTGGTGTCTTGTTATAATACAGGTCATGATTGAGGCCAAAGTCTGACTCTTACTGTTAACTGACATTAAATGAACAAATCCAATTTTCCACAAAATAGTCATTGACTATAAACAAAAAAATGTTTTTCAAAGTTAATTTTATTATTCCCTCCATGTAACAAGAGTGTACGTAGGAATTAAGACGTGACTAATCATTGTATAGATCTCACCCGCGTTCTGTCCCAGCGTGAAAATCTGCAGCAACACTTTTGCTCTGGTGCATTCAGTTGTCTGCCTGCTGAATATCTTGGGGTCGTTTAAAAATCCAACAGAAACAACTTCTAAAGAGAAAGAAAATGGTTGATTGGGTTTTACAGAAAATATAATAGAATGCCGAGCAGTCAAAAGCCTCGTTTCCCCTGTTAAAAAAAACTCTCTATTACCAAAATATCCACCTTAAAGTGTGAAGCATATATGTACAGGAGTAATACGCAACAAAATGTGCACACGCCTAATTAAAAAGAGTCTCATCACAACATGGACATACTGCATAGCCATTAGTTATATAACAAACGCATAGAGCCTTTTAATTTAAATGCTCTTATTGAGATGCCTTATATTTGTTGAATATAGCACTTGCGAAATCAACGTTTCTTAGTTTATTTCTCTGGAATTAACTAAGGAACTGAAAATATTTCAGTTTCAGGAAGTCTGTAGTGTTGAAAGTAATAAAAGGTGCTCCAAGTGTAGAACAACATGGTGGTTATTGTCTATTTTTTGAGCGTCCACATTAACTCATACAATCGCTGCACGGTTCTTGTGAGTTAGAGTACCTGTATTTTAAATTAATAAGTGCATACGTGTGAACTTCAGGCCGTGTACATGCTGCGTTTTACCCTCACAGCATGACCACTGCCTGAACTCAGTAAAATGAGCGTGCCACAGAGTGCAGGGTTAGCAGGCTCAGCAGCAGTGGAACAGCACATTAACAAACCGATGACATTTGCTGAGGTTCAGCGCTCTGGCGAGGCTCAGGGAGGGAGATGGGGCTCCACAGCTGTTCCCCTCGCCAGGCCTGGATGACAGCTCCATAAAAAGCTCTGTGCTCTGTGCAGACAGACACGCTGTGTGCATGTGGCTCAATGTGACAAGACTTTAGAGAAAACAGGACCCTTGTGTGGAGATAGGAGAGTGAGCGTTATCAGGTAACAGTCTGTGCTGGAAAACAGGAAGGTACAATTAAATCATTACAGGGCACAAGATGCAGGTTTCCGGGTGCTTGCGTCTGGATGAGGGGCTTTTATATGTATGAAACTCTGGGTATTTCTGTTTGAGCTCATGTCTTGTCCAAACAGGACTACTGCAGACATTTTCAAAGCAAGGCAACGGTGATTTTTCACTGTAGTTTCACAAGTAAACACCAGCATAGTCCAGAATTTGCCCAAAATCGCTGATGTAACAGTTAAAACTATTTAAAGTTTAAGAGCTGACGCGTTATGATGTTTGTATACGCGTATATTCGATCAGTCCTGTGGCACATCATGCTTAAATCTTGATCTTTAATTGGGCCTCTTCTGCAGAACAATGTCAGGGAAGTTTTACAATTGCACAAAACATTGGAGTTTTTTTAGCACCACAATCAGTCTGTTTTTTTACACGCTACAAAATAACACTTAAATGCATCATCCCGTAAATAGAAAAAAAGACAGTAAGCAAGAAAATGTAAAGTCAAATGCTTTAGTAGAGAATGATGTAATGTCTTACAAACAGATGTATTAACTATAACAGCTATAACAGTCAGACATGGTGAGGCTTCCTTCATACTGAAACTGACCTAAGCAGACAAAACGCTTTAAATATGTTATTCTTATTAATAAGAGGTACAAATATTATTGTTTTAAATGTACAGTTTCTATTTTCAAAATAAAAAAACCTACGCAAATATAAAGCACAGTAAGCAAGTAGAAATAAAAAGCACAGCTTCAATGAGGCTCTTAATCAGTTATTGATGGATTTAGATGTGTTGAAGTATGTGCACTTTTTTAAATGAGTCAGGATTGTCCAGGTGAAATTTTGACCATTTAAACACATTGTTTGCAGAAGGCTGTATTAATAATAAAATAACAATTTACCAGTAAGTTCCTGAATCGTTTGGTTGCAGAATAAGCTCAAGGTTTATGGCAATTTGTGTCAAATGGACCACATCAAACTCAGCTCTTAGCAATGAAATAGAAAAACCTTTGTAGGGTTGTGAAGATTTCATGACATTTGTACAGAGAAGCTGTGAAAAATGATGGAAAATCTGTGTGGTGAAACGTTGGCGTGGACTATAGGGATATATTCATGTTAGACTGAACTCTTAGCTGTACTAAGCAGTCAGGAATAATCAGGATTAAACCATATAAATGACCACATGGTGGCGCTATCTGCAACCTAACTAACCAGTTCTTCTTTTGCTCTGTGGCCTTAGTTTAAACAAACACTTCTAAAAACATGACCTTCTTGGAGGATGTAATACTATAAACTGGATGTAGAAACAAACTGATTCAATCCTGGTATGTGAACAAAAGAGTGCATACCGTCTGTGTTTAAAGGAAAAAGATCTCCAGTCGAACACTATAAATAACTCAAAAAAGCACCTTCAAAGAACAAGGGCTCTCAGGACACACAGACCAGGAGGCGTGTGTGTGGATTAACAAGGCACAGAGGTGTTTAGTTAAATATTGTGAAATGATAATAATACTTTATGTAAAGATTTATGATGCTGGATTCAGAAACTGCATATTTATTCATACTTTGTTGAACTCATTAGCCTTAATATTCACTTTTTTAAATGTCAAAAGTCCATATAACTCATAACTTCTAATAACTCCAGAAATATTAAAAAACAAACTAAACTCTTCTTAAGGCATTTAACTTTGCTGCACAACTACTGCTATGTGTTGCGTTTACTGCTCCGTCACCTCCTTGGGCTCACTCTTAGCATCTGCCTGTGCTGGTTTAGACCACGGTGCTGCTGACGGTCTCGGTCTCCTGTTGGACTGTCCGGACCTCTTGCCTCCCCGCTGGCTCTTGGCCAGCTCAGCCTGCAGACTGCTGCCGTTCAGACTGAGACCCTGCAGAGCCTCCAGGGCCTGCTCTGCAGCCTGGGGGTCGATGTAGTCCAGGAAGGCCCTGTGCTGAGCTCCCTGCCAGGTGAGCCTCAGCGGGGCCGCCTCCCTCTCTCTGAGAGCAGTTTTCAGCTCACTCACACGCAGCCCAGCAGGGATTCCTCCCAGGTAAACCGTGGTGACAGTTGGAGGGAGCTTACGTTGAGACCCGACTTCACTCCCACCCTCCTCTGGACCCTTCTCCCTCATGTTCCCCCCACTTTTTACCCTTCGTCTCTCTTGATTTTCCCCCTCTTTACCTCCATCTCCTCTGCTCTCTCTCCTCACTCGTGCTGGGCGCTGTCTGGCTTTCTTTTCGAACTCTGCTCTCTTCTCGTCTTTGGATTCTTCTTCAGCATCCCCCTGCATGTTCTGCCTCGGCCTCCGTCTGGGTTGCCTCGCAGGTCGACTGGTCTGAAAACCCGGTTCTTCTGCAACAGGCGGCGCCCCCAGTGTTACATCCTTTCCGCCCTGTTCCTCCAGATCACGCAGCTTCTTCAGGATGGGGATCTTCTCCAGCTTTTCTGAGTTCAGCTGAAGAAACAAAAAGGTTCATTGAGGCTGAAAGGGAAGGGTGTCACATTCAGCAAACAAATAGCCCTGATCTGTCAATGCTTCATACCAACGGATAAGTTCAATTTATAACAAAGCTGACAAATTGATTGGTATTATTCCATCCTGCCCACAGCTCATGCTAAAGTAATAACTCTCTTTATAGGAGCAGGACATTTCACTTCCCCAGCAGTTAAAAATAAAGCCAGCTCTCCTGATTTGTTGGGCCTGTAAGTGTCTTGGCAGCCTTTGATGCGGACCAGTCCTGTAAAGGATATACGGGGCTATTGTTTTTACACTGGCCTGTGTGACCCGTCGTTCCCCTGCCCCTGCAGAGCCAAGCTGGCTGGGCAAAGGAGCCTTTGATGATCAGACATGGCCTTCCTGCCAGTGAGGTCACTGGGTCCTGTTTACTTACAGGCCTGTCTCAAGGAACCCAGAGGTTTCACACAGACTGTGCACATGTAAGAATAATGCCCCCTTCAGGTATAATTCAAGACAAATTATCTGCCACTTAAACATATTAAGCCCAGACTCACACTCAAGTGAGGCAATTAGAGCAAAATAAATGATAAAGTACAATTTTTAAAATCAAACATGCACAGTTAATTCATTATTTATTCATCATTGTTTGGCTGACTGTCTTTTAGTCTTCTGTGTTTGTAGCTGGATGTTATGCGTCTGTGGAGTATATACTTTATTTACACTACATATAATTGCACAGTATTGTACTGAGTATATAATTAAAGAGTGAACAGATAATAAGACAAAGAGAGTAACACAGTAACATAGGTAATTGAAGCAGAATGAGCGAGTTCTCGGACATTGTGTGGTGTCGCTACACGTCCATTAGAGGGCAGTGTTGCTAAGCAGAATGCTAAATATTTGTTAAGGCACTCCAGACAAGGATAACTGCTCAGGTCAAACAGTCATAAACATTGTGATGATTATAACACATGCTGTAGCATAGAGTGATAATATTCCATTGTATTTTTTTACAATGTAAATATCTAAGAGCTTCATATACAGCTCAACAACGGCTCTGGAAAGATTATTTAACATCTACATCAATTTATTATTATTATCTTATATGTGCCAGATGCCTACATCCACAGTTTGAAGTAGAAACTATCTGCCCCAATACTGGTCTTCATTTAATTTAATGCAAATCATTTAAATGATCCTTTTTTCAATTAAAACACTACATAGTGAATGCTTTGCTGATGCATTGCTTTTAGTAAATGCCACCGAACTTTATGCTGTTTCCTTTCCTTGAAATAATACTTTTTATTAAACCTTAAGATTAAATAAAAAGTTAAGTCTCACACAACAAAATTCACTGAGTTTACCTTAGTCCAGATGATGCCCAGTGGTTTGGGGAACTGGCAATCTGTTTTAATAACTCTGGTGGGTGTGAGGATGTAGTCCACAGTCAGGTCGTGACTCTCTATTATCTCCTCTGGAATGTCAACCACCTGAAAGCACAAATAGTCCATTTAGCACCAAAACTACACGTCACGTGTTTTATCGACAGAAAGTCTAATGAGGAAATTATGAATTTGAAAGTTATTTCTTTAAAATCAGACTTTCAGGTTAAATTATTTATTTTCGATGGTGAAAAGTGACATCTCGATGCTCATCAGGTTTCTGTTTGATGATGTTAATTAAGTACTGACATCACCTGCTCTGGTAAAGATTAAGTACATATGAAGTTATATGACATTAGTGCAGAAGAAGATTATAAAATGATGATAGATAGAATAAGTTAGCTAACCTGGCAGTCATGGACAACAGTAACCACCACAGTTGACTCGTTCACAGCTCCCATTGAGGCCATCATGCCGAACTCCATGTCTGCAAAGCCCTCTCCTTTTCCAATCCGAAGGCCTGCACGAGCAGACGGGAGCAAAAAGAAATGTTTAAAAGGTCGGTGATGCGAGTATACCCTAAATCTTTGCTGCTGCATTTTATTTCTTTGACTGTATCACAGATCAACTTAGGGTGTATAAATTAGAGATAACCAGCATCTGCATCAAATTCATCATCTTTTAAAAACCCCTGCTGATTATAATCTAAAAAACTAAGACAGAGACGTACATGTTGAGGGCCACTGTAGTGCTGCTTTCAGATCATAGAAACAACGTAATGAAATGTAGACTGATGGGAACATGGATAGACCGTGTGCAACACTTTATGAGAACCATGTGGTGTTCTACGTTTGGAGCCATTTGGAAATGTATGCATTATTGTAAACATGTCTGTTCCACTGCAGAGCTGAATCAGTTATCTCAGGCATTTTGAAAATGAGGATCAAAATGCATCGTGAGTGATGGGGCAATTTATATTGGTGGAGCACAGCAGAACCCACAAGGAGCGAAATGGATCTGATTGTGCACATCTGAAGCCATCCTCATTTCTGCTCTTCTGTAAGTCTCCCTGACAGAGTGTCACGGCGCCTCAGTGGGCTAGAAACACAGGCAAGATCAAAACACTGTACTATCACTGAAGACGTTTCACAAGACGAGTCAAATCTGCTACCAAACGCTGTGATGTTCGTTACTGTTACGAGCTGTGGAGCCGTATGTGTTTCTCTGTGTCACTCTCTCTCTCGCATGCTCTTCAGGAGGTGCTCACCCTGCTGCTGTTTGATTAAGCTCACCTGTTGCAGGCTAACAATCCTGATTCTGAGTGTAAGAGAAGACTGTGTGAGGAACTGTATTGATCATTCGGACGTGTGTGTGTGTGTGCTGGTGGTCAGACTGCAGTGCGGACCCTTGTTACTCCTTCAGTGGAAGGAGAGTGAACGTCTTCTCGGCACCTTATTTTCTGTTTATTGATCGAGTACTTCCACTGTTGCTACACGTAGTTAAATCGAGCGATCAGCTTTGATTTTCTTCAGTTTTGTCCTGACAGAAGCTTGTTTTGAGTCGTTCCATGTATTTTGCTTTTTGATTCATATTAAATGTCACACCTTTTACCTTGTCCCGGACACACTTTTTCTTCCTGGTTATAAATGTAATGTTGTTTCCCTCATCTCCTAACCACCTCCGGGGAATGTAACAATTACACTGCACAATACAAAAGTAGAGTCGTTGCAACTTGAACTTCAATAATATGTTCTCTAAATCAGCAGCAACACCAGGCACAAATGCAGCTTTAACCACTGTTTTTACAGACGAGGAGTGTGTTTCAATCAGGATTTCTATACATTTTACAGTTCGTATGGTGAATTTGATCTTAGGCTCACAGCACAGTTGATCTACCATGATAATAAAAGACCACAAAGCTCCATGAGTTAATAGATACATTTAAGGCTGATATTTATGATAATGATCATCTATAACTTATTCCAACTCCCACTATCTATTCAAATGAAAAGGATAATAGTTACCTTTCTCTGACACCGCCACAGAGCCAACCACCACCAGGTCTACCTTCACCTTCGCATCCAAGCCAACAGGAACACTGAAGTCTTTCACGCCCTGTAGAAAGAGGTTCACGAGACAGGAAGAGAAGAATAATAAGAACAGGGTAAAATCTGGGGGGATTTTTGAACCATTGTGAAATTGAGTACAAATGTAAATATGTTGATTCAGCAAGTTAAACCTGAGCAGAGGAGCATATGCGCAGCTGTTCTTTGGTGGCCCCCTGAGGTGGAGTGATCTTATTGAAAAGCCCGGTACGAAGACGAGGAGTTGGGACCAATAAAGTTTTCCTAGCCTGTGAAGATTATAAAAAAAATTTGACATCAGACATTTGCATAGACCGAAATGCAGAAATAAAATTAATTGATGTTGATGATGAAATAGAAACTTATAATCTTATTTAGCAAGTTCTGCAGTCTTACAGAGGATTCGTAACCCTTTATGTAAAAATTCTAACACATTTTGTGTAGCAGAGCCTTACACTTAGGTCATTTTGACATAGTTACAACACAGATAAAACAGCGACTACATTTTCTTCCTTTTTCCAGGGCTACCTGCAGCACTGCCATCCGGACACCCTCCAGTGTTTTATCAGGATCCACCTTCACCTCACTTGTCTTGGTGAACACCTGCAGCTCAGACACCTTGGTGCAGGCTGTGAAAGCACCCTGGTTGAAAGAAGAGGAAGGCATAAGGGCTAATGATCAACAACTTACTTCCAGAGTGACAAAGCGTGCCTGCTGCTGGGGTCTGTCTGGGTTAACTTTGACTGTCTGGCTGGACTTGAACTCCTGCAGGTCTGCCAGCCTGTCGCATGCTTGGGTTGCCCCCTGGCCAGTAAGTGCACAGTTAAAGAGATGTATAGATGCAGAGACATGACAGCCATCAATCATTCAAGTTTCAAAATTAGTCATCAGCTGTAGTGCAAACATGATACCCTGGTGCCAAAGATATAGCTATACAGGCATTTTCTTCCTTAAGCAAGTGTTATCAACACTTGATCATTTTTCTTTAACTTGATTTTCTACACATTTTTAGTAATCGCAGCGTGCAGGTTACAATCACTGCCAGGCGGTCATTTCTTAATGCGTTAGTCCAGAAATTTCTGTTTGTCTTTAAATGAAGTTTGCCTGAATTATAGGACTACTTGATTTAATTACAATCCATCAAGTTTCCATTATCTGTACTGTACCATCTACTATACGAGTGATTCTTCCCAGCATGTATTTCTATGTAATTTCATAACGTAGTACTGTTATTTAAGACTGGTTTTCTCTTTACTTTTTTTGCCTGTTTAAAACTCTAGGTTAAATATCAGCTTGTATATTTGTTACACCAATCACTTATTTCATTGTCCGCGCACGTGGTCTCATGCGGAGACATTTAACGAGTCACAGTGAGCACAACTTGAATGAATGAAAAAGCAGATAACTTACATAAGCCTTTTAACAGCCTTCACCACAATTATGACTTTAATGCCACCGTGCATCTGAATTAACGGTGAATTATTTTACAACATGCTAAACTACTCCTTCACTAAGTTGCTTAAACCTGCCTTGAAATTTGGGATCCTGTTGTGAACAGGCCTTGGGAAGTTAGCCAGGTTCTTTTCTTCGATGTAGTCCCAAACTTTCTGACGAATGTCCCATTTCGTCGTCCCTGGAGAGAAAACACATCAGGTTTTTAGACACATCTAAAGAGTAGCGAAACGAAGCAGCAATAGCCACACGTTTAACTTACAACGGCTGCACATTAGCATGCATCGACATTCATTTTTAACGACCAAACACGCGTCACGAACATTTTACCTACCAGGTTTTATTTGTATTACAGGCTCCATTGTTAGTTAGTGACACAAATTAGCTTCTCGTACAACACTCGGTTACACTACACGACGTAAAATCTTACACGTGAGCTCTGTAACATAATACTGAAGGAACAGCTGCTTGTCAGTGTTTATCATTGCTACGGCGGCCCAGGGAGTTCAATCTTAACCAAACGCGAAAACGAAAGCGTCATTTTGCAAGGGCCTGCCAGGGACCCATACTGAAGTACGTTTCCAAAACACTGTTTTAAAGCAGCTTAGTTTTGAACTACTTCTGTTTGTACGTGAGTATTTCTTGTCTGTTTTTTACTACTCCATCCTCTTCAATCGACTTCTAGGCTCAGCAATGTAGGTTTATTTGTTGTTCACCTTTATCACAACTAGGGGCTTTAGGTGAGACATAAACAGGCGATTGAGATTTGCAGAATCTGGATGCTTCTTTTAGTAGTGATAGCAGACCTGTGCAGTTAGCATTACCACCGTTAGCTGCATAGAATTACAAAACAGCTATATGTAGACTATATTTAAAAATCAGGGTTTTTTTTATTTCTCAAAAAAATAAAAATAAAATAAACTATTTAAGATAGTCTTTTGAAGCTGATCCCTAACATTCATATCAGGTATTATGCTGGTCAGACCTAGATGAAGTGTCATGTCAGATCCCAATCCATAGCAAGACAATTATCTTTTACTATATGTGGAGTTATCTTCATTAGTCGTCCGTTTTATAGGCATTGCACAGGTATTAATTGTATATTTATTCCATGATGTTTGTATATCTGTTCACTGCATCCTAAAAGAACCCCATCTCAACACACTGTACTTTACCTCCCTGATTTTAAATCTCTGCAAAAGAGCCCTCATGTTGCTCAAGTCGTGCTTCCCGTAACCCTCTGGTTCTTTACAGAGAAATTCTAGGAGCTGGTTGTGTATGTGGGCGTATTGAAGTAGTTGCAGATGGTCTGAAATATTCCTGTGACGAAAGAAGGACTGCTTCACAGTCTTCCCCCAGATATTGAGAAACTGAGGAAAGTCTCCACTGTCAGTGAGCACATCTTCTATACAAGGAGCTTTCAGAAGGGAGGACAAGCGGGGGAAAAACATTATACTTAAAAAGTTAAAATAATTCCAAATACTGAAAGACATGTGGGTCCACAGAGAAAGAAATTATAGAAATTGAAGTGGTCAAAAAAAGATAATGAAGTTGTAATTTTAACCCCTGTTGTTTGTACATATTTTTTTTCCTGTGGCATGAACAAGCTTAGAAAGATATTGTCTCAATATGGTATTCTTCAGAGCCAACATTTTGACATGTCATCCCCGGACAAACACAGGTGTTACTCATAACATTAATGAGGGTGCAGTTCACTTCAGGTGTGCCAGTAAGCCATGACGGTAAGCAAACATGCACAACACAAGATCCTGAAGCACAATTCAACTGACATGTCAGTATCTCTTCTGTGAAAAAGGCCTGTTAGTTGTCTATATTTAAATACTACATGCAACGTGTAAAACTTAAATTGAGAAAATGTTAACAGGAACAAAATTCAGTCATGCTAGCAGCTCTGGGTGGCTGTGTGCTCTGAGCTAACTTTACATGTTCAAAAAGTCAATGTTTACAGTTGCAGAGTTATGCAGGTAATGTTTACCATGCAGGTCACTACTGTAGTTAAGCATTTTAACATGTTAACTTTTGCAAATCAGCAATAAATACTTGATTGAAATGTGATTATTTTTGCATCTTTTTGGTCCTAAACCAAAGTTTTGGACAACAATATAAGACTTGGTGAATGTTCTTGATAAAAACGTAAAAAATCATCAAAGTAATTATATTTCCTCTTGAGGGGAATATGGAAGTCCGTGCCAAACTTCATGGCAATCCATCTAATAGTTGTTTAGACATTTTAGTTAAAACCACAATTGATAACTACAGGAAAAGTCTGAGAATCGCCAAAGTCAGCAGGACTGATCCTCTGGGCACCATGGATATTTATACAAACCTCTATGAATATAAATCCCTCCCATCCCTTAGTTGTCAAGATACGCCACATAAAAAGCAAAGATGTTGGTCAGTGTGGAAAAGTTCATGCCACTTCAGTGCAAGAGAGCATAAACAAAAACCTGGTGGCCCACTCGGCAGCACACAGGAGTAAACATAAAACTGTTGTGTTCTCTGAAGGGTTTCACAAGAGTATCTGTCTCACGTTCTCACAGTTTGTTATCTGAACACGCTGGTCTGTTACCACATATACAGCTAAGAGATCCATCCTGCTTGTTTCATAACGGTAAGGTCAAGCCTTACTTTGTTAGCTGTTGGATAACCCAGATCTTTGTCCTTTATGATCCACATCTTTGTCTGCGTGGCCAAAAGATCTAAAAACATTTTGACTCACTTGTTGAGGGTCCTGGATAACCCCCTTCAATTAAGAGATCAAATATTTACATTGTTTTAAATTGAGTTGCTTGGCAGGCCCCCACCCCCTACCCTTATAAAACTCTTCCCGGTCATGCAAGATAATATAATTAGTAATTATATTTATACAAAAATATCCAGTATATATTTATATACGTTTTTTCAGTAATTATTAATGACTGAAATTTAATGCACGGTGCGGTGCAACGGTAAGCACTGACGCCTCACAGCTAGCCTTGTTTGAATCCTGGTTTCGGCCATAGTGGGCCTTTCTGTGTAGAGTTTGCATGTTCTCCACGTGCATGCTTGGGTTTCCTCCTGGTACTCCGGCTTCCTCCCACAGTCCAAATGCCTCTCGCCCAATGACAGATGACCCCTGTGACCCTCAACAGGTGTAGATAATGGATACATAGATGTCATATGTCTCTTTTGTTATTTATCATTGTGAACTTTTGACCAGACTAGTTGATTCAGTTGAAATTTGCTGAATTTAAACTATCCTCCCTAACGTCTGTGAAGGTTCTCATTCATCCAGGTCATGGTAATTCGAAGCTTAATCCAAAAGGACTTTTTCTTTGAACTGAAGGAGTAGTAGTATGAGAGGTGAAACGTCTTCAAGAACTCCAACCAAGTCCAGTTGCCTTTTGGATTAAGCTTTGAATATCCTCTTAGCTTTTAATGGTTTCTTTTTAAACTCTGGTTTGAGACTCTTGTCAGAGGAGAGATATGAGCCCATCCTGTTGGTTTCTGGATGTTGTCTGGCGTTACAACACAGTCACAAGATAACCTGCATGCAA
This sequence comes from Semicossyphus pulcher, assembly GCF_022749685.1. NCBI lineage: Eukaryota > Metazoa > Chordata > Actinopteri > Labriformes > Labridae > Semicossyphus > Semicossyphus pulcher. The sequence continues at coordinate 26,864,751 of NW_027211603.1, forward strand.
CATATCCCACCACTAGAGGGTGAGCTCTACCAAGAGATTCAGAAAAGTTCACCATTGTCTTCTCGTTCGTTACCTTTTTCATTTAGTCACCAAGTTTTTATATGATTATCTATTTTACTCTTTTGAATTCATTGTGGAAAAGACATTACATATGGAAATCAAGTAACTGGGATGCTGTGCTGGCATTGCAGTATTCATCCACATCTATTTACTAAGGCAATTACATAAGCATAATGCATATGCTATCACATATTGAGATGGAGGGAAGTACAATAAAACTCTATTTGATGATTGCAGAAAAACATCTGTGCTGTAGCTAAAGCTTTCACAAAAATATCACAACCTTTAATTTGACACAAATCCTCAGGTGGGTTTCATGTTTCCATTAAGTGTCACAGAAAAGTAGTTCCATGATGGGTGTATTTATTATCAGCCTGTTTGATTACCAAATGTCCGCCTCGCTGTCCTCCCAGCAGCATGCCTGACTTCTGTGTGTTTGACATGAACTGACCCATCATCAGGTTTAACAGTTTGCCTCCCAGTACATTCACACATTGTTGTACCACATTCATGCACATACATACTCATTGACACACAGTAATTTCCCCCCTCCACTGGTCCATAAACCTCCCTGTCACCCCATTCTCTGTCTGTCAGCCTGGGCAGGCTGCCAGCTCAACTCCCCCCTCCCTCCCTCTCTCTCTCTCTCTCCCTCTACTGCCCTGGATCTCTCTGTGTATTCTGTACATACCAAGCCTTTCAGTGCTGCGTTTACTGAACCAAGTGGCTCTGAAATTCACTGTGATGTCGCTGTTCCCAGACCTCCCTCTCTGTGGCGGACTCTCTCTGTGAGGCGGTGCAGCTCTCACACAGCTCTGATGGCAGAGCGGGGCGGTCAAACTGCACGAGACGAGAGACCAACATCACCTGTTTGGGAAATCTAGAGCAAACGGAGGACAATAAAAGAAGGAGGAGCAGAGTCTTCAGAGAGCTGAGGTCTCGCTGTGTGTCTACCCATCCCACCCTGCCCTTGCTCTCTCTCTCTCTCTCTCTCTCTCACATGCTCACACTCAGACACACTCTCCCCTCGCCTCTCCCTTCCTCCCTCCCCGTTCGTCTCCTCCGCTCTCCGATGCTGGTGTGGTGAGCAGCAGGACGCTCTCGGCTGAGCTGCATGGAGGCTCAGGGAGGGGCAGGGAGCCCAGGTAAGAGCCATTTTCTATTCTCTCTTTTCTCTGCGCTGCAGCTTTTGTCACTCTAAAGGAGCATGGTTCATGCAGGGTGTCTTTGTCCTTTGAGGCTGCATTCTGATAGTGAATGTATCTCTTTATGCAGCATGTTTATGGTGCTTTTAAATGTATAGACACTTTCAACATGGTGGAGCTGAACAATATGGGTCAGAGGAGCTGCTCTTTAATCTTTCCTGTTCATGACACAAAGGTCTGATCAAGTTTATAAAAGCTTCTCTTTTTTTACAATGAAGCTTCATGTTTAATCTGTTGCCCAGGCAGTCCAGGTCTTTTTATATCCGCACACTGCAGGTCAACCACACAAAAGCAGGGCTGGTGATGAAGTTGCACAACAATAGTGGACGCATACGGTCCTTTGTGTGAAGTCCATCCAGAGAAGCCTGCACTGTGTGGTAGCACTGCACAATGCCTCAGTGCCATTAGAGCACTGTAACATCTGAACCTACAAAGGGCTCCTCATGTAACTGTTTATGTAGAGGTTACGTATAGAGTATAATGAGGTATATATGTAGGTCTGAATGAGATGTGGGGATGATTATAACATACCACAAAAAGATGCATGTCATGATGTACAAAGTTAGACAGAGCAGTAGAAGGTTAGTTTGTGTGTCTACAATAGCTGCCCCTGAAACATAGTATAAATAGTATAACATTGTGCATTCATCCTCTATTTAAATAGTGCTTTTATACTTGGTTGCGCCCTGGGTAAAGGCCCACTACAGTGCCTTTAATGAGTATTTACCTCCCTTGAACTTTTCCATATGTTATCATGATAAACTGCAAATTAAAATGTATTTATATTGTAGTTGTATGTCATGCAACAACACATATTTGTCCATATTTATAAAGTTGGGGAGGCAGAATGTTACATGGCTTTCAAAATTATTACCTTTTAGCTTCATGTTCACTCGTGCATCCAAAATGTCTGGGTTTTTTTGGTAATCAAACAGTAAAAAGCACCAAAAAAGGTTGTAAAACTCTCAAATCTGGAAAAATCAAAGGAGGGTTTAATGCTTCTGCAATCATTGGATGTTGCTGTTTTCCCCGCCCTGGCTTTGTTCCACTCCTCCATATTTATATTCATCTGAACACGACATGTTGATGCTGACAGCCAGAATAACCGGCCCATGACAAATTGGTTTATTATTTGTTCATTATGATGAGATTGTATTACAGCAAACATCATTATTATGATGTACACAACACAGGGTTGCAAAGTGTGACTTGTAGAGCCATAACATTATGACCACCTGCCTAATATTGTGTAGGTCCCCCTTTTGCCACCAAAACAGCCCTGACCCATCGAGGCATGGACTCCACTAGACCTCTGAAGGTGTGCTGAGGTATCTGGCACCAAGACGTTAGCAGCAGATCCTTTAAGTCCTGTAAGTGGCGAGGTGGGGCCTCCATGGATCGGACTTGTTTGTCCAGCACATCCCACAGATGCTTGATTGGATTGAGACCTGGGGAATTTGGAGGCCAAGTCAACACCTTGAACTCGTCGTGTTCCTCCAGGCCTCCTTCTTCCATTGCTCCGTGGTCCAGTTCTGATGCTCACATGCCCATTGTTGCAGTTTTGGAGACCGAGTCGTCGAGCCATCACAATTTTGGCCCCTGTCAAAGTCATTCACATCCTCACGATCCTCTCTCATTTTTCCTGCTTCCAACACATCAAATACGAGGACTAAATGTTCACTTGCTGCCTAACATATCCCACCACTGACAGGGGCCATTGTAACAAGATAATCAATGTTATTCACTCGACCTGTCAGTGGTTATAATGTTATGGCTGATTGGTGTTTAATGTAGTAGAAAAAGCGGCTTTTCTGAAAGATAACCGGCCTGAATTAAGACATTTGTAGCCCTGCTTGTAAGGACTAATACTACATTACAAACTGTTGAAAATGTTCCAGCTCATTACCTCTGCACAGATATGAAGTCATGTTTTCTTTAAGAAAGGCTCATTGCATAGTATATAGTAAAATAAAAAAGCATTACTATAAATAGAGAGCAATCAGCAGGTACAATGATTGACCGAGCTGAAAGGGTGTTGAGAGAGGATTTTAATTCCTTCTGCCTGCGCGGCGAACAACGATTGATTTATTGAACCGAGACACTGAGTTTGATTCAACTTCTGGCAAGCGTACAAAACATCACTCTCAGCCTCCCTCTCTCTCCATCTGTCTGTGTGCGTAGGGTGGGCTGATTCACAGACAGTCATGGCTGACAGCTTGAGTAAGGGTCAGACATCGCCTGCAAAGACCATATTTCTGATAGCGGACTGTCTTTTACCAGCAGGATCTCAGATATACTTGTTATTTACTCTGGTTTCTGACAGGTGGTGGCTAGATCACACCATTTGGGTAAAATGTCTTTCTTTACATGAGGACAATACTTGGACTTTATTATAAGCTCTTTTTCTGTTAACATCCACTGAGAGCCTTACTCATCCTCTAACAGGATACCAAATGTTTGTACATTTTCTTATAATGCACAAAAAGCTCATTAAAACATGGCAAATATGTTCCTTTTTCCCCTGAATGAGCTGCTCCAACAGCCCACTGCCCTTGAGATGACATTTCCCTGATTTTTTAATGGATAAATTAGAGCTTGGCTGGATGGGTGGATGATAAACTGCCTCACAGCAATGGCACAAAGGTCAGAGACTGTAATGAGTTCAACAGTGAGTGTTTGCTGAATAAGGTGAAGGAAATGGAAACCGAAGCTTGTCCAAATATTGAACAAACATTTCATTATAGCAGCAGAGGTAATACTATACTCCTTCAGTTTGTGTGGCTCCTCGCTGGGTAAAATAAATCAATACCCGACAATGAACAGTCGGCCGCTGAGGGTGAATTCAGAATCTCTCATTTTCTGCGTCGTCCTTGGCTATCTAACTATTGAGGAACATACTGCAAGTAGGAATAGCTTCAGCAGCCATCTGCTGTCTAACAGCCCTGCATGTTATTATTAAAACTCCATACTGCCATTATTTTTGCTCATTCACTCACAGAAGAGCCTGCCTTTGGTATAAATGTCAATTATTTAAATGCAGTAAAACTTTATTTCATCATTACATGATTTTCAGCCTCCTGCAATTTGGTTATTAAGGTGGTTTATGTTGCAATTATAATTCCCTGCATTTTCTCAGTTAGATATGCTAATCTCCAGTTCTCCTGCCCTTACCTCACTGAGCCTCATCACACACCCTGCTGTGTTTTCAGCTGTGTCGAGCAGGCCAGCAGAGTTTGTGCAGACTCCTGCATTCAAAGGGATGCTATTTTGAGTACCCCCTATTTTCAGACTTTGTTAACACCCTGTGTGGACTTGTTTTTCTATTTTTGAATGGATGTTTGAGATGTTTTTCAGCTGGCGTCAGTGAGGAGCGTGTTGGGCAAACATTACAATAATGTTACAACTGTTGAATTTAAGCCAGCCTGCTTCCAAGTAAAGATTCACACAGTTAGAAAACAACGTCTACACACATGCACACACACAGTTTCATATATCCGGGTACATATCAAATGCACACAAAATGTTTGCAGCAACAGTCATGAACAGTAACAACCTATAGTCACCCCAAAAAGCACCTGTTGGTTTACATTATTCTTTAGCTTTGAATAACAGTGACTGGCTAGAGTTGGATATGGTACATCTAGAGTGTAAAGCAGATTCAACTTGCCTTTATATCCAAACAGCAATTAGTACCTGCTAGCTAAATGCTACCTGCTAGCTGTAGCTACTGTTAGCGAGAGCTTACACAGCACATGCCAGCAGTGGCTTTAATAAAGCCCCTGAAGCTAAATCTACAATAGCAATGAAGCTCTTACATTCTTATTCATCCTCCTTTTTATCCTCCATGTTTGGCATCACTATACTTATCATGTTAGCAGTTAGCATCTGGAGTTAGCAGTCTGTGAATTGTCGCCACCGACATTACCCACTTGACCTTGTTTTGTTGCGAGCAAACAAACATTAAGCGTGCGATTATAAGCTAGTTAGCTTGAACACTGAACTTATTGCATTTCACTCACAGCACAGAAAGACTAGAAACTGTAAGAAAAACGTTGGTATGTTAACGTTAGCCTGCAGTGCAACCAATCAAACAGCAAAACGTAAAACCAAGGTCAACCGTCATCTCACTCACGTTACAGAGAATGTCATGACGTAAACAAACACATGACCCTGCTAGCTGCTCCTTCCGCTGGCTAGCAGATATTTCAGCAGTACAGCACAGTTACCCGGGGAGTCACTACAGTTATGACTTTGGTAATTGAGTGGGCAAACATTTAATCACTGAACATGACTGACACACACTGGAGTGACTTCTTTCTGTACTACGCATCTCTTTCTTCCTCTTGGTCCAAGATGTGTAAATGTGTAAATTAGATTGTTTTGGGCTTGAAATAGTCCTGAGAAATCTACAGAAAGTTAGGAAGTTTAAGTACCCTGCAACACCTATTATTTAATATCCCAACACCCATAATCAATATCTCCTCCTTTTTATTCCATATGCTCACTCTGTTCCTGTGTCTCTTTGTGTCCACAGAGCCCAATAAAGACATCCAGAAGCTGCTGAAGCCCTCCAGCTCAGGTGACCTGTCCAAGGAGCTGTTCCAGCACCCAGCAGGGGGGGAGGAGGAGGGTAGCCTATCAGGGCACACTGCTAGCCTGCTGCACATCACCGAGAAGAGACGTGAGTACCGGGGGCAGGGGCGAAGAGAGGGTGATATTAAGAATGTGAAACAGACGGTGATGAATATTCATTGTTCAAGAGGTGTTACGGGATAATTGTGGGTGGAAAATTCCTCAAGTGTTGCCAGTAAAGAAGGATATGAGGAAGGTTAAATAAGTAGGCGAGGATATCCTGCTTCTGTTAAAGAGTTGCTTATCAGTGACAGTCACTAGTGGATTGATTGAAAGTAAAATTAGGAATCTCATATCAAAGGCCTGTCGAGAACTAATGCATTAGTTGCACATATGTAACATTTCACTCAAGTCCAGTTTGATCTTCTTTTATCTTGAAACCCTCTCTGAATGATCACAGCCTCTTTGAGGTATTCTGGTCCCACATTCTCAGAGACCAGTGCAGCTTAGCCCTGGTTGAAAGGACTCATTGTGCATCCGTCCCGTACAGAGGCTTCCCTGTACGTGCCAGACTCGGGGCCAAGGGCTCAGAACCACGGAGACGGATACTCGGGCTACAAGGGTGACAAGGCAGCCTTTATCTGCTTCACTAACTAGACACTTTTTCAGAGAGACAGCTCACCCAGAGGCTAATGTCTGTGTCTGTGTGATTGAATGTGACCTACTAACTAGCCAGGCCACCTGGTAGGTCAACTTATAGTATGTAGGGCAAGAGGGAAGCGAGAAGAGATCCCTGCTGCTTCACATATTCTCTAATGCTCTTCAAATCCCTTACATAGAAATCACTTAAAGGGCCAATTCGCCGATTTTCAACCTCAGTCCTGTCATGCTATTATGTGGAGCTAATGCCATTATGGTAGGAAAAAAATGCAGTTTCGCTCTGTGCCTTTGGAGGACGCTATCTGCTTCTCCAATGGGCCCTGGAAAACCTCCACCAGACAACGTAAAGAAATGGTCATCTGGCGGAGGCCAGGGAGCTCACTAAACTACACTTCCTCAGTCTAGGACGCCCGCCTCCGATGTCATGTCTCATTCAAAATCATCAGGTTTGAAATGTAGACTGCAGACCTGAAGATTTTTTAGACGATCCACCGGTATATTCTGTCGTATTTCAGTTTCTGTTCCGCTCTGAGCCATTGCCTGCAGCGAAAATGGTAATATTTCACTCCAGCGTCTCTCGCTGATCCGTTACGTTCAGAGGGAGGGGCGCAATGTACACTGGGTGTTGTAGGAATGTAGAATGGGCGAAACCACATTTGTACAACTTTCTCCACAGCTATGGCGCCAATTTCAAATATTTATTGCTTCTATCGATTACAGAGAACACCAGCTTTGACTGACAGTGGCTTTTTCCAGGGGCGAACTGCTCCTTTAATAAAATGATTGTCCCTTATATTACAGTATTAACTCTCACTCATATCACTGACAGATAAGGAGTCAAACTAAAATGAAGGCTATTAAATGTTAAAGAAGATTCTTCAGTGTTTTCCCCAGTGCGACAGAGCCACATGGCAGCTTCATCTTCAAAGGCACAGAAAAAAATGCTGCAGTTTATCTCCAAAACGGGGAGACCACAGTTGCTCCTGTGTCAGCTGCAAACATTTATTTTTACGCCTGGAGCAATCAGCCTTAAAAAGACAAACCTCCTAATAACATCCCAGGAAAGAGCAAGTTGTGAGTTGGCTTGTTGCAGCCAAGTAACAGCAAATGACATGCAGTCCTTCTGCACCAGGCAATACATACAAACCCATATAAAGCTGCAGTGCGGATTGTTTACTGTTATTGTGTTTGGTTGGATGTGAAGGAATTCAAGATTAAAAATTGATGACAACTGCTGTGAAATCTCAGAGAATAAAGGTGTTTCTCCATTTCCATTGATCTTTTATAACAGAAACCAGCTGTCGAAGATCAGAACAGACACATTTTGGAGTTAAAACAGCTTATTTAGCAGCCTAAATTAAAGCACATCCCACAACTCTTCCCCAGTATGCTTTATTCATCAAACATTTTGTGCTAACTTGCCTTCATCAGGGGGTGCTGAATAAACCATGATGTACCGGAGAGGGGTTCTGTGACATGTTCACTGGTCTGCACTCTCCTATGTGTGTGTGTGTGTGTTGTCAAAGTTAGAAAATACAGCTTATTAACCTCCAACAGAAATAACTGAACCTGGCTAAAACTATGAAATGGTGTAGTGCCTGTAGGCTCAGTCTTTTAAAGATGAAACACCTGCAACAGAATATTAATATAGGAAATATATTGCATGCTTAATATCTTTTTCCTATCGTCTTGACTCCATCATTACAAGCTGCTAAAACTGCACTGATGATCTCAGAGAAGTGGGATTAAACAGATCCAGCATGCAATGCAATGCACATCCCTTATCCCTTTATCCTTTCTCCCAAATGCGAACCCCGCCCTCTTAAAGATCCTCCCTGTTCTTTGTTCCTTTAGTTCATTACATCTACATTTCTACTTGCAGGAAGAAGAATGAGAGGAAATTAAAGGAAAAGCTTTATATAGAACAATAAATTGACGGCATTAAAGTAATAATTTTTCTGAGTTTAAGAAACGTCATTTTGCTTTTCAGTGAATTTAGGGACACATTAAGTAAAGGCACGATTATAAAGTGTGACATAACGGGCATGCTGGAAAAATAACAATATGTCAAGAAGGATTATAAATGGATCTGAGACGCACTTCTAATATTAAGGGCCATCAAGCTGTATGCGTTTGCTGTGAGAAGAGACAGTGGTCCATTACATCATCTTTCTGCTTCAGACGCAAACTCCTCAGTTTTTTTCCTTTAGTCTCAGCGTGAATTCTTCATTGTCAGTCATCCCTGCTGGCGACTCAGAGCTTCCCTGATTGGCCTGTGAGACGGAGGCAGTTGTTTCAGTGTGTCTGCCTGGGAGAGAAAACCTACTGATCAATTATTCAAGGAGAAAGGGTGTGGGAGAAGAAAAAAGAAATTGGGGAGAGGTGGTTAAAAAAAACAACTGCAGCTGAATGGGAAGAAGCTTGTAACCTACTGGAAATAATGGCAGCAAATAATGCAGTGTTCTGCTTTACATAACGCCGACTTTCCTCTTCATCTTTGTCTTTCTTATCCCTTATTCTCCCATCATGCTGCCTCTCCCTTTTTTCTCTTCATCTACTCCTCCACAATTTTCAGCCTCTCTGATTTACTGCCTCCAGTTCTCTCCCTCGCCCTGAAAAAGGAGGTTAAAGCCACTGATAGCTGTGAGCAGACAGCCTCCTGCCTGTGGGAAAAAGTAAAATATATTCACAAGCACAGTCAAGATGCAAGCTGACGTGATGTGAAATATGATGCATAAAAAATGCTTCTTTATTATCTTTGTCGACCAATAACTGTCCAGAGCATGGCCATTATTGTTTCTCCATTGAGTGTAGCAAACCTTTATCAGACAGCAGACAGAAAAATGGGCGAAGCTTTGGATTTAAAGTAGTTCTGTTGAATGCTGAGCTACTGCGGCTGTTTAATTACATGTAGTGCAGTGGTTTGTGGTGCAATAATGGTGGTTAGCTGAACAATTATTTAAAGGGCCATGTAGCTCCAGAGCCTTCAAAGGAATAATATATTATTTATATATAAGTCAAGCCTCAGGCTGCTCTTTCCACTGTCTGATATTGAAGATGGGTATTTGACCTAGCTTAAGCCTCAAGTGTAGTCAATACAATCTTTACCTTATTCAATGTATGAGTGGTAACCTGTGATATAACATATAACTGAAAGTGAGATCCCTTGAGGTTTCTTGTTTCACGCTCTAGCTATAGCTGGAGCTGTAGGAAAGCCAAATAGGATGATGACTAATTTGCTTTACTATGTCCTCAGATACCTTATGTCAGAATGTGGGGCTGAATTTTTATGTGGGAATTAAAGTCAGAGTAGAAATGGAAAGTGTATGCAATGATTATTTCTATATAAGACATGGGGCACTAGAATGGAGCCCTGAGGGATCCCACAGATGATGATACATCCCTTATTTTAAGGGTATATATTTATTCAGAGGTAAATTCGTAGCTGACATGCATCAATTTAGTGAATATCTATCTTAAACATTTTAAGTTTAATTCCCTATTTCTTTCCTTCTGTAGACTTTATGGTTTCTAGTATAATTTTATATCGAGAATGTATATAATGGTCACTGTTTTTGTCAAGGTTCATGCATGTCATATCTGCCTGGGTCATGGCGGCCTCGTGACACAGTCTTGCTTCTGAATAGGACGGTAAAACTGGGCAGGACGTTACATTTGGAACAGAGCAGAAAGAGTGGGGTAAAATCATGGACTGTATACGCATAATAAGAGAAGAGGTCCACTGTGACGTCACCCATTGCTTTGTGGACTATTGTTCTGAAGCCTCCACTTTGGCATTTTGGCCATAGCCTTCTTGGAGCCAGACGTGACGTGAACATATTAGGACCATAAGACGGATGCGCATGTCTACATCCTTATCCTGGTTGACAGGTTGGCGTGGTAGTATTATGTCAATCACAGCCCCTAATGCACCCTGCTTTATTGTCAATTTGACCCTAAATATGCCGTAATAGAATATCGTGCTATATTGAAGAAGACTTGAAACTAGCAATTGAAACCGTAAGTGCATAAGGAAAAGGTTTACTGGGTAAATAAATCATCTAAGAAGTGGGCTCATTTTCTTGTCTTGTTTCTTGCAATGCAGGAGTCTCCCCTTGCTTCCTATTTAAAAGAATGCAGATTTAAGGCACCACAGTGGTTACATTGACTTATATACAGTCTATGGGTAAAATATAGGTGAGGTGGTTCTGTGTCTTTGATCGCCTTGACTAATACATTTAAAGATGGACTTTAAACTCCCAAGTCTCAAAATGTTCATGCTAAGTTTTTATTTGTATTCTTGTGTCTTCACTGCCTCCTTATTTTTCCTTCCACGTTTCTGTTGGCATTTCTGGTGATGAGTGTTTTTAATGAAACGTGGCAAACAGATCAGACACTGCTTGAGCTTGATGATCACTCTTAAAATCAATAAGTGCTCTATCAGAAGGACGATGCAGGGAATTAAATGTAGCAGCAGACAAAGAGCCGCCGCAGAGTAGCTCTGCCTCTGAGGCAGCTCGAGCATTTTCTCCAGCAGCCTGTAAAACAGCAGGCAAACAACATAGGTTAATAACAAGCTTTCAGCCTGTCACACAACCCATCATTTTCTCTTAAAGTCACACCCACGAATACCCTGTAGAATGCTTCATTCAGACTTGACGTTGCATGGCAGGCAGGAATCCACTGCTTCATAAGGAAGCACAAACTCACCTCCATCTGCTTTAGTGCAATCTCCCAACATTTCTCACTATGATGATCTGTAATGCTAGGTTGGTTCAGCCCTACTGCACAGAATTGGTTCATAACTCGGGTGATGCTTAGGCAAGCAGCTGTTCCTGCATCCTTGCTAGGCTTATGTATACAGAAAGGTCGAATACATACATACCATTAAAAATGTCAGCTTTGGAGGAGCCTGATTGGAATGCTGAGCCGGGCACGTTGATGCTCACCACATGTGAATATGACCCTGCCGGTTGCAGCAGTAGCTCGTGCAGAAATGAACAGGTGCAACACTCCCAGGAGAAAGATGGAGATCACAATGCGTAAAAGAACCGGCTATTTTCATCTCCACTTATTTCAGCTCTTGTTTCTTCATGCTGAGGCAGAGACACTCGCTGCATGGTGCCCAACTTGGAGGTAGATGAGAAATGTACTGCACCTGAGCACAAACACTTAACACACAAGAGCTGTTCTAGTAAAGAGTAAATATGTTCTTTGTTGAAATCGATTATGCAATAGTACCACAAGTGCCAGCTATTGATCAGTTTATAAGTACAGTGTAGATTCAAGAGCGACTGGGGAGGGGGTGTTCAGAATATATGCAGCTCCCTCTTTAAAGAGCCACTTTTCGTCTGCACTGTCAGCAAACACCAGTAGATCATCTCTTTAATCTCTAAACTTCTCCTGTGCTCCCTCTCTCTCTGCCTCGTAGAACCACTGAGTAGTGTGTCTTCACTGGAGGTGCACTTTGATCTCCTGGATCTGACGGAGCTGACTGACATGTCGGACCAGGAGCTGGCTGAAGTCTTTGCTGACTCTGACGAGGAGAACCACAACGAGTCCCCAGCAGGTAAAATCAATAATAATAATGTTTAAGAATATCAGAAATAAATGGTACATTCACACAGAATTCAAAACACCTTTACCTTCTGTCAGACTGTTTTTCCTGTAACCTTCATTTTTACAGACACAAAAGATGTAAAGACACAAACATTTGACATAACATTACAATCACATCAATCCCACAACCCAACAGCTATAGTCTGACGACGATATAGCCTCTGGGGACAATGGTGAACATGTCGGGCATATCCAGTTTAGCCAGCAGTTAGTGATAAACGACTTCCAGCCAACACTTAATTTTCTGTGCGCTGCATTGTTTACAGTCCAGTTAGCAACTTGAGAAGTGAGCGTGTATTCGGATCAATCAATTTCATGGTTCATTAAAACCCCCGGAGGAGCGCTCGTTCATCTGTTTCTGGTCTCACTTTCACTGTAAATAGTAAGTTACCCAGAGGCTGCACTCTGGCTAAATGCAGCCGTATGAACCCGAAAAAGAAACTGTTCTGTTCTTGTGATTTACTTTAATTAACGGGTCTTATCTTTGCCGAAAATTCAACATCATGAGATTGATGCAGATTTGTAAAAAGTCAAAATGAAGCTTTGTCAGGTCTGTCCTCAAAAGGAGAAGAAAACTACATTCAAATTGCTGGTTTGTTGAACGGAGGTCGGATTGATCATTTCTGATGCATTCAAGGAAGTCATGGCACGGCTTTCGTGGCACGGCTTTCGTGGCACGGCTTTCGTGGCACGGCTTTCGTGACACAGCGTCAAGGGAATTTATCTCAAGTTGAATTTTAGATCTAGAACTGATTAACTGAACTTGCTGCAGATGTCTGTTTATTGAGATGAATAAGATTCAGATTCAGTAGCCGCTGATGGGAGCCAGGATGTCATTACAGCGGATTTCGTTCCGCCTGCTTTTGCTCTCCACACGGACTGTTTTTCCTGCATACATCGCAGCTTGCTGATACGTGATTGGTCAATACTACTCGGACTACAAGCGTACTACATACGGAAACCAGGACACTAAAAATCATTATCCCTGCCTACAGATTCTACATTTTTATGTAAAATCTTTTGATCTGGGATTAGGCTCAATTTTTATTTCAGGATTGACAGGTGTACTAAAGAATGCTTCAGTCTGACTTTATTCAAACATGTAACCCTGTATCTCTGGTTTGCTGGTAATAATTTATATTTACTTAGAGCATGGTGGGGATGAGACAATGTTGTAATTTCAAGCTGTAAATCACAGAGATGTAAACAACGATGTGCGTAAAGTACTGTAAGAAAAGAGGTTAAAAGTGTGCAGGCAGATCTGCTGGCCCATAGCCGTGCACAGATTCTTATGTATGCAAGACTTCCTGTACGAGCGCATTTTCTCTGCTCTCTATAGCTTTATTTAAAAAAAGCTTGGTTGGGTCAGTGTGTTACTCGTATCCTTTGATTGCTGAGGGAAGCTTTAGCCAAATTAAATTTGTCCCTGCAGTCCTTTTATTCATATCTTGAGTGTGTGAGAGAGGTACATAGAGAGAGAGAAAAGGGAAAGAGCTTTTTATATCATTAAGGCACAGCAGGTCCTTAAAGGGGCTGCTGAGCTGTAATGGCTCCTTCAGGGACTCATAAGAAACATATTTCACAGTGTCATGGATAAAGGGCCCCTAAAGTAAAAAGGTTAAGCTTCCTTTTTTACACTTGCTCTCTCATTCATTCTTATGAGAAAGGATTTTATGTATATCCTGTCAAATGATAACATTTAGAGACACAATTAGGGATTATTTCATACTGAAACCAGTTACATACAAGTCAAATTATTCAAATTCAGTAGATGGACCAGATGCTCTTTTGCATGTAAAAGAGACGTGCGTGTCACAGCAGCAGGTACGAGATAAAGGTTAGCATGTCTTTCCTCCAGTTTCCAAAAAGGAAGCACAAAATCTTTGCCATGTTTTATTCATGACCCGGGAGCCTCATCCTGCATGCGGACGGTGAACTCCCTCCTCCTCCTCCAACACTCAGCCTCCCAGCATGCACAGGATTTCATGCCAGCTCAAGATTCAAAAGGTCCACTGAAAATGTCATGTATATTCTGTGCGTGGACTGTGTTATCAGAAAGTTTACATCATCATTTCTTGATAAAAACGTCAGACTCTCAATTTGGATACTGGAGGGGTGTAACTACTTTTTGTGCTGTGTTTGTCTGAGAATAATAACAGGTTCAAAACAGATTATTATCACTCAGGGTAGAGCCGATTTCTAATTACATCATCCACTCCTTCCTCGATAAAAGCTTTCTCTCCTTCCCCTCTCTTTTCTGTTTATCACTAATGCTCTGTTTCATGGCACAGCTTGTTACATGTGAGTTATGGTTGCTGTGGGCCATCTGTGCTGCACGCTGCTGTCTGCAGCTTCTCAGCCAATTATTTACATCAAAGATGTTCAAACTGCCACAACAGATTTTTTATTTCTGACACATTATTACCATAATTTGAAATGTGGAACTTGTTAGTGAACAGCAACTTTTGTGCATATCCAGCATCAATACAGAGCAACACTTTCATTGATGTGGAGTTTCCAAACAATCTGGTGGATAATTAGTCCGATACTCACTCTCTGTGAGCTCTGTGTTTGGTGTTTTTTGGAGGGAAATATCTGGCTCTTTAGCTGTTTATGCTCCACTGTGTTTATGAGCTTGTTTAGCAGCCTGTGTCTGTCTGCTCTTTGGTGTGTAACAGGTGTAGTGAACTGAGTATTTGGAAGAGCCTGATCAGTATATTGTTTACTAGATATTCTCTGCTGATGTGGGACTACTACTTATATATTGGTATTTCTGCATGTTTTCCCTTATGTGCCGATAGAATAACTTTTTTACAGAACATATAATACAGAAAACAACGCTTTTAGAAATGGTGTCATCACGTATTTATTCTCCTGCAGAGCGTGCTCTAAATCCTTGTCCAGCTGTGGCTCAGTGGTAGAGTTGGTTATCTCTCAATCAGAAGGTTGGCGGTTCGATCCCTGACTGCTACAGTCACATGTTGAAGTGTTGGGCAAGACACCGAAACACAAATTGCTCCCGAATTCACAGCCACCAGTATGTGAATGTGTTAGATGCTGATAGGAGATTGGCACTTAGGCCTCTGCCATCAGTGAATTAATTGTGTGTGTGAAAGGGTAAATGTGACATGTAGTGTAAAAGCGCTTTAAGTGGTCTGAAGACCAGAAAAGTGCCCTTCCAACAGTTTTTATGCCTCCGCGCCGCGACAGCCGTGGCCGGAGGCATTGTGTTTTGGGTTGTTTGTGCATCTGTACGTACGCCTGTCCATCGTCCATCCCATTCTTGCGAGCACAATATCTCAGAAACGGCTGGAGGGAATTTCTTCACATTTTGCACAAATGTTCACTTGGAGTCACAGATGAACTGATTTTGATTTTGGCAGTCAAAGGTCAAGGTCACTGTGACCTCACAAAACACGTTTTTGGTTATAACTCAAGAATTCCTACGCTAATTATAATACAAGTTGGCACAAACGTCCTCTTGGACTCAAGGATGATCTGATTAGATTTTGGTGGTCAAAGGTCAAAGGTCAAGGTCACTGTGACTACACATAACACATTTTTAGCTATAACACTTCATACACTAATTACTGAATGACAAATGACAAAATAGGATAAGATGATAAAGTGATGACACTTTATACCCAAAAGGTCAAGGGTCAACTTCACTGTGACAACATAATGTTCTGCAAAAACACTTTTCTAGCCATCATTCAACACCGTAACTCAGGAACAGAAGGGGACACTGTGACCATATTTCACACTTGGTCAGATACTGAATTAGTGACACTAATCTTTGGTGTCCACCTTGAAACTGTGGTGATTGCAGGGATCCTCTGTGCTGCCGGGTCGAAGATGTGTGTGAAGCATCCACGTTTTGCAAGGAAATATACTTAATACCTGTTATTAAATTCAGTAATTCTAGTTTGTTTCAACATTCAGATTTGATGTGTTAGATTTCAAAACTCTCAAATAACTCGAATTATTTTTATTACAAAGCCTCAAAGAACAAGAAGAGAAGTTATACCTCTTTATAACATGTTTATGTACCTCCTTATATTCTCCATCCATGTGCCCACAGCTGTGCAGACTAAACACTTACAGCCTGATAACTCTTTCCTGTCTGACATCACCGCCTCGAGTTTCCTCCTTGTTAGTCACAGGCCCCAGCTGCTTTTATCCAGGTGCACGAGAAGCAATAGCCAAGGCTTCCAGTCCAAGGTCTCACATCCGCTGTTCTGCTTTCAGCTAATCAAGATGAAGTCCTGCTGCCAGGAGAGGCACAGCTGTATGTGGCTGTTAAGATGTTAAATAATTTCATTTAGACAGCCTCAGAAATCCCAACTATGATTTAATGTTGGCGTACACAGAATGACATTCAGATTCCCGATGTAACGACCGCACATTGAGCAGTGTGTGTCAGTCACTCCGGTATTTTTACCTGTAACAATCATGAATAAAAATATATCCGTCATCTGGGAACGCGGCAAACTTTTCTCCCCTGTTGAAAGTCTTTAACCTTTAAACATGAGATGCTTCATTCTGTGCAGCTCCTTTTCTTCAAAAACCTCTCCCTTCTCCACCTGTGAGCTGTTTTTGTCTATCACTCAACACATATGCAATCCTCCCTCTCCGTCATGCTCTGTCTCTCAGCTCGCCTTTATCCTTCTTTCACAATCTCGCTCTCTCTGTATCCATGTCTGCTACAGATAGAGCTCATACAGAGGACGGATAACAATCCCAGATAGAGGCAGCCACTGACGTTGATGCTCATGATGTAGAGCGTCTGCAGGAAGATACTGTCGAACAAATACAAGAGTTCAGCTCATAGGGAGACACAAGAAGTGATATGCTCATGAAAGACATGAACACAGGTGTTTCTGCTTTATGTTTCCTGGTATTAAGAATTATTTAAAGTTTTATTTGAAAACACCGGTGAAGGGAGTTGCTCACTTGATAACCCTGTTGATGTGCTGGCTCTCGCTGCCATCTAACTACAAGTTTGAGTTGTGGAGGCTGTTAGAAACCATGTGGTAGGGTAGGTAGTACCAGCTTAGGGTTAAGGTCATCCCCTACCCTAACCTTAACCCCCCATCTTCCTTGCTCTCTCTTCTCTCCTCTCTTCTCTCATGAAAGTGAGGGAATAGGGGGAGGTAAAGTGTAGGCTACAGCCTTATCCGGCGGGGTTGAGTGCTAGCTGCGAACAGGGCGCCTCACCCTGGCTCTGCCTTCCCCCGTCGTCTTTCTAACACACCTCTCTCTACAAACTCTTCTCTCTGTCCTTCTCTCTCTAATTAATTGAAAACCATTATTGTAATTTTGGCATTGTCAATACCTGGAGCTTGCATTAACGGAGCCTGGGTCTGTTGAAGGTGGCAATGCTGTCAGTAGTAGGTTAATTATAAGTATTGGGATGAGGGCACAAGGGGAGGGGTTTCTTCACTGAGCACTTATCCTTATCAGTAGAGCACAAGTGTCTTAGTTTAATTCATATTGAAAGAATAGTGTCGTGTGTTGCTCGGCAGGTAGAGTACAGCACCGAGCTGCTGTTCACATTAGCATTTATGACAGGTTAACAAAACAGACAGTAGGAAACTAACTGATATTACTGAAGCGATGCACGTGTAAAACACGGTAAACTAGTCAGCTAATAGAATAAAAATATAACTCGGAGTAGGAGTGGTGTCAAGTGTTAAATGCTGCCTTGGGCTGCCAAGGTCGTTAATATGAGTTTTTGCATAAAGTTTTGGTGATGTAACTCATTGTTGTTTGAATGTCAGTCAAAAGACCTCTTACACATTGTGCAGGAGACACTCTTGGATGCTAATGCTTAATTTGCTCATGTGTTTTCCGCCATAGAGTTTTTGCTCCTATTTGTCATTTTGTCATTTGAAAATTCAAATTTTCTTTCTATAAAAGTCAATTTTCCTAATCATGCAACAATGCTTTAAATTATCATAAACCGCAAAACAGTTTCCCACTGAACAAAGATATTTAATCTCTCAGCGCTCTGGATTAGACTGGAGTTGGTTGGGAAGATAACGGATACCTTATTATTGCTTGCAGATGTTGTGCTGACAGACAATGACATTGGTGTGTGTGAGCGAAAAGGATTTATCGGAGCAGCAACTTTTTTGCAAAAATCTGAGCTGTGAGAAACAGCTGTTCTGTTTCATTTGGATCCCCTAAACCCCTCTTCAGTATTCTGTTCTTTTATTTCATGCAGGTCATTTTAAAAACTCTTAACAACTCTGATAAAACTATAATAGTTGCATATCGTAATGACACTGTAATGAAAGCAGGTGTATTGTGCATAAAGTCATCAGTGAGTTCAGGGTGAGGGACAAAGAGACGGACTGTAATTTAATTATCTTGTGTCAAAGTTTGCATTGCAAATGTGCTGGTATTGACCTGAGCTGAGCTGTGCTGTGTGAGCGTTAGACTCTATGAGAAAGTGCTGTGTGTGTGCCAGAGAGTGGTGAGGGTGGAGGAGAGAGAGAGAGAGAGGTTAAAAGAAGTAGAGAGAGGAGAGGAGAGAAAAGGGAAGAAGAGGAGAGGACAGGATCGAAGAAGATGGGTTAGCAAGTTCATGCTAAATGTAGGCTCCTGAATAATTCACTCTTCCTGCTGGCAACAAGGCCGGGCCTTCAAAGCCATTTAAACAGTTATCATAACCTGGGAGCCACACAAGCACATTATTTATACATGCTCGTGTCTTGTTTATTTTTTTTAACCCTGCTGTTTATCTTTCCCCATTTTTATGTCATCCAATCCCACGTTCCTCTCCTTCACTTCAGATTAACATTCTCTCATGTTCAGTTTCACTAACATTAGTAAAACACGATCAGCTGTTCTTCTTATGTAGAATCCAGAGAGCGGAGAACATGCAGTAATTAGTGTTTCATCAGGGGGCCAACTCTTCACAGCTTATATTGGCTTTCTGAAGTGGAGGACAAAAAAGATCTCCATGGAAACACATCTGTACAACAAGCAAATATACAGCCGGCCACACCCTAATCAATGATGTCACAGCAGGTGTTTCCAATCTGCTGTCACAGACAAGGCACCTGCAGTGATGTCATTGCTTGGGCTGGAGCCAGAGAGAAACTCCATAGAGAGGAGAGGCAGCAGCAGCTTTTAGTCTGAGGTCAGTCACTGGCATCTTGTTCTATAGGAGCCACATTTTATGGAGCATCTATAAAAGCTCCTTTTAATATAAAAGGTTAAATTGAAGCTCATTCGTTGCCCTTGGGGTTGCTCCTGGTGTTTCAAGACATTACAGATTAGTTTAAAAATTCTTGCCCTACTTTACCAACATTGATTGCACTGTGCTAGGATTAGCACGCACAGAAAAAGTGGTGTTTCTCTGAGGTGGTTTAAAGAGAAGGGCACACACACAAGCATGTGTACACAGTAACACAAATGTGGTTTTCTACAACAGTTGCTTTCCGTGTGCCTTCACAGGTTTTATGTAGGAGAGTCTGGTGCTTCAGAAACATGAAGTAATGCTGCAACATGCTGACAGAAGAATCTAATAGTTTCTAGCCAGCAGCACAGAAGGAACACAGGACAGAATACAAAGCTCAGGGGACTGTATGTGTGTGTGTGTGTGTGTGTGTGTGTGACAGCAAGAGAGAGAAACACAGTTAATCAGCGCATGTTGTGGGGAGGTCTGTTTCAGTTATTTGCTTTAGTTCATGTCCATCAGTCTTAAATTAGATGTCAAAAACGCCACACGAGGAATAAAAAACATCCTGACCCACACACTCACATTATACAGTATGTGTGTATAAAAAAATAACACACATGTATCAGCACAAGCAGGTGTTTGTGGTGCCCGCTGCAGCAGGCTCCTTCGTGCTGCTCAGGAGGTCATTAGAATCCAGCCGAGACGCCATCAATCTTCTGAGATCAATACATGTTTTCTTCCTCCCCCTTCTTTCTTTTTCTTTTTCTCTCTGCTCATAGTGTGTGTGAGTTTATGGATGTGTTTTTGACAAGATATATGAGCCAGGTACTGAGTGTGACCTTCACTTAAGACACCTTCTGTAACACTGATATGGGCAGTGTGAGGCAGAGCAGGTCGTCTGCTCTCTGTTCGTTCCCATTGCTTTGTTGTCCTGCTGCTTGGTTGGACACCACCACCCAGTGGTGTAAAGCAGAACTGAAACATGATGATTATTCTACAGATTATTTAAATTACTATGGTGTTCTTATAATAACTTGTTTTTAAAGAGAGAAAGCTGCTTTTGTGTGAGGAATACTTGTTTTTAGATGCCTCAAATGACATAAAATCAGTTTCTCACACCATCTTCGCTAGTTATTTCTCACTTTTACATCCTGTAAGAATTTCTGAAAATGTAATCAGTTTCACACCAGCAACCTTGTATTATTGTGTGGCCTGTTTTGAAATGTACGTGCTGTGTATATGCTGCATAGATTCAAGGCTTTAAATGATCATAAGAAGAGCAAACAGCTGAGCTCTGGGGACAGTTGTGAACATGCTTAAAGCAGGTGTAGAGCTGTGTAAGGCCTTTGCAGAGTAGCTTCCTCATGTCTGTTTCCTCTGTATTTATATCTGCTAAGACTTTAAATTCCTGCTGGTAACATGTTTGTGTGTGCGTTTGGCTCCCAGGTTCCCATCAGCCCATGCTGCCCCGAGGTGGGTACATGCGCTCCCCCTCGTGGACACGCTGCAGCAAAGTGGAGACCCCGCGAGAGAGAAAGCACCACAGCGACTCAGACACCGCAGAGCCCTTAATGAAGCTGGAGAGGCCGAAGCAGCCGTGATATTTGATGTGAACCAACCGGACTGCAGAGGGAGGGAGAGAAGCGAGCAGAGCCAGACGGGCAGAGCCAGAGCGGGAACACAACGCGGACCAAGAGGCCTCCCATCTGCCACTGTGCACTCACATAACGTTTCATGGTGCTCAACAGACCAGTTCAGACTGAACCCTGGACAATGAACTCTGTGCTCTAACTTAAGATTATGAGATGTGCAATACACACACTCTCCTGTCTCCCTCTTTACACACACAAACACACACAGTCATTTTGTTTTAATGAAAGGGGCTCTTAATGCACTCTGAGCTGCCTGATGATTTAACGCTTTGTTTCTGAGTGACAGACAGGGTATAAAGTCAGCTTCCATCCTCACAGCCTCTCAGGGGGTGAACAGCCAGCACAGCGAGATTGGATCCTAAATTGTGCTGAAGTTCAGACTCTGGGATTCACATTGAATTAACAGGATATGATTTGAAACAAGTAAAACATGACCGAGGCTGCTGCTTAATGTGTTAAAATGTTACAGGGTTTTTTTTCTTCCTTTGCTTGTATTTAAGGTAACCTGATCATTGGGAGTGTGTGTCAGTGAGACCATGCTCCTCATCTCCATCTAAATGCAGACTGCGTGTTGTTGCCTCAATGAATATTTGCACTTCTCTCACTGAACTTTATTTACAGTGCCCTCAAGAATTATTGGCATTCGGTGCAGACGACGCAAAAGATAAACAGACCAAGTAGCAAGCTATATGCAGCACATTTTGACATCCTCCTATACTTTATTTCAAATTAGTTTAAATAAACTTTTTGCAATTTCTTATTAAGACTGCAGGACGACAGCTGACAAATGGTGGGTAATGCTTGAAGAGGTCAGAATTAAAGGGAGAGTTGCACCAGTTGTCAAGCTTTGCATGAATGCCAAAAATACAACAAAGTGCCAACAGTTTTATAATCATGTTTTGAAGATGCATTTTACATTTGATGCAATATTTCACATCTTTCTAGGCAAAGTTATAGCTGAGTACTTGATTTATTTATCTCACGTTCAGCTTGTCTTTACCAGGAGTGCCAATAATTCTCAATGCTGTGACACGATGGATCAAAAGTGACACTGGGATGATAGAAGAATAAAACAAGTCTTGAAAAATGTTTTATTGTGTCATTTATTAACTGTACTTCATAAATAGCAGTGTCATTCTGCACAAATTTAGTGTTGTAGAGTAAATCATGTTTTTCATGTCTGTATCAGTGAAAACAAAGGCAGACATTGTTTTGCAATAGATTTTAGCGTGGTGTTATCAGACAGCACCGCACATGCAGGTGCTCAGCGTTCCATTGTTCTGAAATCTACTAATCACCTACATAACTTACCGGCAGTCTGCTTATTTCCCACACAGCCAATGCTGGAATGAAAGGAAACAGTGTAAACAGATATAGTTGTGTTTAATAGAATCCAGTTTGTTTGTTCTTTGATCAAATGTTTTAAATGTTTTAAGGTTAAATTAATTATCCAAGAAAATCATAAACCTGTACATACATACATGTGTTTTTTGCTCCTCTTTCTTAAACTTCCCCCGTCCCTCCCCGTATGACACACGGGCACAAGAAACACTAATGACATCAATAGTGAACATATGAATGAAAATAAAGATTTAAAGTAATAAAAAAAGGCAGAAAAACAGAAAAAACTGAAGGGAAAAAACCCCCAAAACAAATAACAAAAAATATATATACATACACATAAAGCAGATCACATCTCATATCATATTGCAGGGTATGAATGATACAGACAGTGATATTATGCTATTGCAAACATTGTGTTATACAAGTTAATTTATTTTCTCTTGCGCCTTGGACAAAGTGTCTATTAAATTACCCTTCGCGCTGTTTGTTCGAGCTATTGAGAGCTCCAAAGGGGCTGATGTCCATTAATAAAAGCATCCAATGAGATTTCTCTAGCTCATGCGGGGGCTTCCACCTTAACACTATCAATTTTTTACCAGCCGCCTCTCAGACCTAAAGTAGAAGTCTTCTCTGAGATTCGGTAGCAGTTGTTACAGAATCATCATTCAAGAGTAAAACATTGTATAAAAAAGGAATACTTGTTCCAGTAATGTCCGATAGCACATGTGATACTACAGTCGTTGCTCTTGACCAAAAGTGCGTCACATCTGGACAGTCCCACATTTCATGTATAGTTACATAGCGTGCAAATGGGTACGAGGCAAAGCTGGAATTGGAAGTGTTTCCTGGGAGTTAAATAAAGTCAATGAATGAATTTGAGATGTATCATTTGATAGTTATAATAACGAGACAATAGTGCCACATTTTCCCAAACTCTTTTACACTTGATTGGCTCCTGCGAATTCTTTAAAGTCGAGGTGAAATTAAAAATGTCATTTTAGATCACATCCCCGGTAATATTGTGCATCTATTTGACAATATAGGCCAAAAAAAATACTGAAATCCATTTCTTCGTATTCTTATATCAAAATCCGATCATTCTTTTTTCTTCTTCTGTCTACGCCCACTTCTCAACGATCAAATCAAACCCCTCTAATGATATGTCCCGTCTGCACGTCCTGTTTCACTCGGAAATACGTCACGATACAGAAGCTAGATACTCTCGAAATGCCGTTTCATCTCGACTTTAAATAAAAATTCCAAACCTTGGTCACTCCCATCATTGGTAACTTGAAATTTCTTGTACATATTAGATACAAAGCCCTTACACTTTCAGTGGACATATAACCAATGAGTGGGCGTGTATGAAGAGGATCTTTCCATGGTAACTCCTGAACTCAGACTTTTTTTAATAATATGTATTTTCCTTAAAGATAAACTGGGCTGATACGACAAACTATAGACATTTAAAATGAAAACACAGAGCAGTGGGGTATAAAAACAGTTTAATATCAGTGTGAGGCACAGCAGCGTCACACTTTATGCTTCATTCACATTTGCATCAATGCAAAACCAACAATCATCACTTCATGTAAAAAGAACATCAAACAAGAACAGTAGATTGTCAAGCAGGCACAAAACACACTATATCTGTATATACAAGCAGCCCGCTCTTTATCTTCTCATTCTTTTTAATATCTGGATGACAAACATGTTCCAGTGTCAGCTGCTCGGGCTCCTTTAACCAGGAAATGCCTGATTTAAAACGGTCCCACACTGCTCATACTGCAAGGCATTCATAGTTCAAGTATATTTTCTTACATCAAACTTGTTTACTCAACTAATGAGTGTTTGCCTGAACAAGTTAGATCCTGTTATCATTATGATTAGAGTGAGGAACAAACTCTTCTAGGAGTGGTCTCACATACATGAGTTGAGAATGCTTCATGAACAGTTGTCTAGCTTAGTTGGCTCACAATCAGAGAAACATTTAGACAAAAGCCACAATTGGCTGAAGGGATGAAAAACAGTGATGTGTTTTCATGTTAATAAATGTTCAGGAAGGAGTTTCAGAGAACACATAATCCATCTGTGGAAGATTTGAGCCCTTAGTCAGCCCTTACTTTTACGCATGAATTACAGTACGGCACAGAAAGTGTCAGCCTGGAAGTCGTTTCATATGAAAGAAGTTTCTAAGAGGCAGTTAAAAGTCGGAGGTAGTGTAAGTGGGTGAAGAGTTAAAAGTCGCGTTTAGAGCACAGACTTCAGTGCTGACGTGTATTGCTGCAGGAAACAGGAGAAGAAAACAACCTACAGTACATGTGATCCAATAATATCTGTAACATCACTCTTATACGCACTAAGAGAGTATACAAACACTGAGTTCTAACAGCTGCCTTCACTGATATGTATCAATGAGATCCAAGTTATTAAAAGTTGAATAGTATTTAAGTATATTAAGCAAGATATCTGAGAATGTCTTTTAAGTACAACTGTGTGAAGTAAGCTTTTAACAGTCACAAGTACAGTACTAATACCCAGCCTGGTTTCGCCTCTCAGGGGCGTCACATTCATAATATTTAGCTTTTCACATTATAATGTGGTGGTTGAGACTCAAAGCTTTGTTATTAGATTCATATGTTTATGGAAATCTCTAAAGAAGGATTGATTTTATGGTGATATCGAGAAAAGGTTGAATAAGGGGAACGAGCTTCAGAAGAGAATTGATCTCATGTGAAAGCTGTCGCATGATGTTATCTAAGTCTTGACTATTAAAAGCATATCGCTCTATTTTATGTGTTTTTTAGCTGACCTTGACTTTAGTTTATTCTGTGGCATGTCAGTCTATGTAATATATCTGGGAAATTCTTATGAGCATTTTATTAAGGCTAAAAAAACGTACCAACTAAACGCAAAAATTATCGGCCGATTAATCACTAATGAAAATAATCATTAGTTGCAGTTGTGTGTTTGCTGTGTACAGCGGCATCAGAATGCGGATGGACGGCATCTCCAATATAATGTAAGCCGCAAACTGCATGCGACACAGAAACCTTTGCTTACACATACAGAACAGTTCAGACCCGTGCAACACATCACCATCCCTCGCTCGGGAAGGTTTTTTTTCCAGAGCGGTGACAGTCTGCAGTCTGGACCAGATGCCGCTGCACGCCTTAAATATTCACCTGAATCCAGTGGAATATTTCCCTTGAGGCTGCGTGTCCACCTAAAGGTACAGAGCTGATTTGTTCTGCTGATTCTGCAGGTGCTTTTTATCCCCTTTGTTCCTGTTCCAGTCCTTCAGCCCTACAGGTAGAGATGTGTCCTCCTCATACTCCCCCAGCCCCTCAACAAACTCCTCGTACGACGACTTCTCATGAAAAGGACGATTTCCGAGCAGCTCCACCATGTCGGCCTTGTCTAGAATCTCCTTTTCTAGAAGACGTTTTGCCACCTACAACACAGGACAACATGTATTTATTGTTTAATAACTATGGTTATAAATCCCTGCTGGCTGTTTAACTTAAGGTAGCTCCGGTTTGCAATCTCCCTCACAATTCATCATCAGCTTTGGAAAGCAAGGCTCTTCATCTCTACACCTCTCCATCCTTTTGTCCTAATCTTACTTAAGGGTTAGGGTTAACATTTCTTACCTTCTCCACCATTTCTTTCTTATCGGTGACGAGCTGAAGTGTTCTCTGGAAAGCAGTATCTATAAGCAGGCGGACCTCTTGGTCTATGAGCTGGGCTGTAGATTCACTGTAGGGCTTCTCTGTGACTATGTCGCCCTGCTGAGGGAGGTCAAAGGACATCTGACCCACTGCCTCGTTCATCCCAAACTGAACAACCTGAAACATGGAGAGAAGTGAGAACTGGAGGTCAAAAGTTGCACCACTTTAAATATATATATATTTTGGTAAATTACTGTTTTTATAGTTAATAAAAAAAATATTGATTGCCTTATTCACCCAAGATCACCATACGAACCATTAGAATATGTACATCAGTTCTGACCTTCAACCAACCAGCCAGAATTTGGGTCATTTTGAAATTAAATTTGTTGCTAAAATAAGTGTGTTATCTCACAGCAAAAGTTGCCTTAGAATACAAACATGCCCTTAATAGGTTAATGGCTTACTGGCCTTTTTTAAGCACCAACACAATCAGTCAGTAACCGTAACCATGAGGTTATCATAATAACCATGATGTTGAAGATCCAATAACCTTATCAAAGAAGCTATTTTAGCCCATATCACATGTTTATTATTGATTTATTAACTCCACATGTGATGTTAAATCAACATTAAGGTTTGCAACAATTACTTCAAGTCATGTAGGCATTAATCGGTGTCAACTTTATCATATGACAGTGTTTGACTTAACACTAAGTCCCAATCATTTTATATTGAGACAATATACAACACAATATATTGTTACTTAGTAGTGTGCTTCCTTGTGTATCAGTTGAATGCTTGTTGTAAAATGCCTGCATGTGTTTACCTGTGCATATGCAGACTGCGTGACCTTCCTGAGGTCATCGTGAGCCCCGGTGGTGATTCGTCGAAAGAAAACCTGCTCGGCCACTCGACCCCCCAGCATCATGCACATTCTGTCAAACAGCTGCTCTCGGTTGAACAGGTACTGTTCTTTAGGCAGATACTGTGCATAACCCAAACCTTTCCCTCTGGGAACGATGGACACCTGAGGGAGAAGAATAAAGTCAATATTATTAGCAATAGAAAACTTGGTAAAATCCTAATGAGTGAGTGAGGAAGGCACTAAAATTGTGTAAAAGAAATTAGATAGTGTAACAGCAGCAGTGTGAGAGAAAAGGAAATGGTGTCTCTACCTTCAGCAGGGGGTCTGCATGTTCCAGGAACCAGCCCACCACAGCATGTCCAGCCTCATGATACGCCACAGTAGTCTTTTCTGGAAGCTGCAGTACCTGAGACTTTTTCTCCAGACCTGAGAGCAACGATGAGGTCTTACTAAACTGCACTTTGTATGTTCTGCACAAGCCAAAAGTTCCCAGTGTTCATTTGTCATTCAAGGACACAGTGGGGACAGATTGTGCATGAGCCAAAGACTTTATCTTTGATTTATGCATGAAATCACACTGTTAAGTACTGTAGAATCAGAGCCTTAGAAAGAAGTCTCAGCGTGATGAGACTTTAAGATAATTTCCATCACTACTGACTTGATGGAGGACTATAACTCTTATCCAACAATCATTCTGAGTCATAACATCACGTGCATAAATGTGTTTGTTAACTTACCTCCAATAACTCTGTCGACCGCCTGCTCAAAGTGCTTAGTGCTGATATGTTTGTGGAGGTGACGTGCACCGATTAGAGCAGCTTCATTACACACATTAGCGATATCAGCCCCTGAGACACACATAGAGACACAACAATTAGGTCAGGCTGCGAACAGACACACGACAACCTGTATGATCCTGGTGGAGCAATCCTAAAAACTGAGCTGTGAGCAGACATGCTGCCATGGACGTGTATCTCTTGTTCTTACCAGTAAAACCTGGGGTTAGTGCAGCTAGCTTCCTGGACAAAGCCTCTACTTTTATACTGGAGTCCAACTTCAGAGGTTTTAAATGCACCTTAAAGATGGACGCCCTGCCTTTAATATCTGGTGGGCCTGCAGAGAAAAGAAACAAATGTATTATGAATTTATGTTTTAGAACATCACATTTAGCTTTAAGTACAATAATTAGTAGGCAAAATATGACTTGGACAACTGTTGCTGCAGAAGTAAAATGATCACATGATCCTGTTACAATGCAGAATGTACTTATAAATGCTAAAAAGGGGTCTTTAGAGATGATGCATCCAACTTTGATGTATTAGCAGCCAACACTTGGCAAGGTTGTCTACGCACTTTTTACTTCAAGTCAAACTAATAAAAGAGGAGGTAAATGGCTTCAGCTTAATGAAATCAGTCTTGAAATGCTAGAAGTGCATCAAACTTGGCAGTAAAGTGCAACATTAGGGGAGAAAGATATGATCCCCACACCGCAGCATGAGCACTCACAAGGCGAGAACTGTTTCCATGTGTTAGCAGAGTCATGAGGTTAAACATACATCAGTGATGTGGCTGTTGACATGTAGCAACAAAAGACCAGTGGAAAGGAAACAGAGAAAGTCAACAACACCACAGAGAGGAGCGATGAGTGCTGCCCTCATGTTGGCCTCCTGTTATCTAACCCTGCTGTTGTAGAGAAACAGCTTGATCCAGTTTTCTGTGTCCAAGAGAGAAAACTGTCCAGCCCACCATTGTCCAGCAGCGCTGGCATTAAAGCAAATTAGATCTTAGCACGGCAGAAAAAGATTAACAACTTTACCCACCATGATAAAAGCCCACAGTCTGCAACACGTGCTGTTAGGACATAAGCCAGTCTAAGAGGCTTGAAGCTGCTTTGTAAGAAAAAACAAACAAAGAAAAGAGCCTCATTTGATCCGAAGCAGGTGGAAACTCAGCTAATTCTGGGTCTTTAATGGACATTATTGCCACTAAATTGAATTTGTTGCACAGTGCCTGCTGTGCAGCTGCATGTGTTACCATGCTACTAAGGCGCACGGGCAAGCAAGGAAATAAACTACAGGTTTGCTTTTTGTCTACAGGAAACAAAGAAACGGAACAACGACAGAATCACTGAAAGAATTCAGGTCCGCGTGATTTTTATGGATGAATTCAGAGGCAATACGTAAATCAGAAAACCTGCATGCATATTGGCATAAGTGATCTAATGCAGGTAAAAGGGAGCATGAAGGTGAGTTGTTTGAGGAAACAAACAATGGCATTCATCACATCCTAACAAATTAGAAATATAAATGGATTTAAAATTGTATTCTTAAGTTGTTAAGTTAATTCGTTCTCAAAACAGTAATTGCGGGAGCACACTTCCCAGATATCCAGACAGCGTCACATGTCACGGTTGCAGTTGTATCTTACAATGTTACAATGTTACAATTTCATTTAGCAGACGCTTATGTCCAAAGCGACGTACATCTGAGAGTTAATACAACACAAGCAACGATCGAGACAGGAGGGAACGAAGTCGCTAAGTGCCAACAAACAACTTCAAGCGCAACCGGACACTGGTGCTTACAGGCAGTGCACACCCAGACACCCAGTCTGTAATACTGCAAATGCAAAGGCTTTCATCAGTGGGCCATAAGCTCAGTCACCATTGTGTTACCTCATTCGGCGACAGATAGTGACTAAACAGACATTAATCTTCAAGATTATTACTGCAATGTCGAAAAGAAACAAGATAACATTGAAAATAATTAATTATGTATGGAAACTATTTAGAGAGTGCATAAAGAAAAATGACTTCTCAGGAAGTTCTCAGGAAAATATAAATCTAGAGAGGAGACAGTAACAGAGGCAGAGCTCAGACACGTTACCTATGTAAACATGTCGATCAAAGCGCCCAGGCCTCATCAAAGCTGGATCCAAGATATCAGCTCGATTGGTGCCGGCTAAAACAACCACGTTAGAGCTGCTGTTGAACCCTGTTACAAGAAAAACAAAAAGGCATACAAAGTTCCTGTTAAATACTTGACAAGTAATGGGAGCTAGATTAGAAAACTGAACAAGATGAGATAACTGCCTACCGTCCATTTCCACCAGCAGCTGGTTGAGCGTGTTTTCCTGCTCGCTCTGGCTGCCAAAGTTACCATTGCCTCTCTTCCTGCCCACCGCGTCGATCTCATCGATGAAGAGGATGCAGGGGGCATTTTTCCGTGCTGTGGCAAACATGTCTCTTATCTATCATAAGACAGGAAGAAATATCACTTTAAATTAAATTAGGCTTTTCCGTGTTTTTGGCATCTTCAAATTAACAATCCAAACAAGACTCCTTGTCAGAGTCCAGAATTCACTGACCCTGGCTGGTCCGACGCCAACAAACATTTCCTGGAACTCTGAGCCGTTGACAGTGATGAATGGGACCTTTGCTTCTCCTGCAGTGGCCTTAGCTAGCAATGTCTTTCCAGTACCAGGAGGACCAGATAACACTGCTCCCTGAAAACAAAGATTTATGATTACAGACAAAAAGCCAACTTGTGATTCAATTCAAACTTCATTTATAGCTCGCGAGCTTCCTGGAAATTGGAAAAATCCTTTATAATAAACAGTATAGCACACCTTTGGGATCTTGGCTCCGAGGTTCTGGTACTGCCGCGGGTTCTTCAAGTAGTTGACAAACTCCAAAATCTCCAGTTTGGCCTCCTCACAGCCTGCAACGTCCTTGAACCGAACGCTGATGTTGTCTTTTATGACCTTGGCTTTAGACTCACTCATGCTAAAGGGGTTTCCTCGCCCTTTTCCTCCTCGTCCTCCTGCCATTGGTCCTTGCCGTGAGGCAAAAAGTAAAAAACCCACCAGCAGTAATGTTGGGAGGATGCTGAAGAGGAGGGTCCTGTGGGGCCCGAGAAAGAAGCTCGTTAAGCCAGCATCCACACGAGCAAATCCGACGAGCATAAAAGTCACTTATATACAAGTTTCAGCTGTTTATTAGTTAAAATCTCACCCATCACTTTCACTGCTGTAGAACACGGGTACTTTCTGTGTGGGCTCCAAATCCAGCTCTTGCTGAGCCGTCTCCAGGTTATGCTCAAATGAGTCAACACTGCCGATGTTGAACCACAAGTAACTCTGAAAAAAGAGAACATATAACATTCAATATACCACATGTATACCCTCAACTTCAAACAAAGAAAGACTATGTAACCTGTTAAAGAAGGGACAAGGAACAAATGTTTACAAATAGTTATACAATTCTTCCCCTTACAATTGAATATATGCAATAAATCACCCCAAAGCAAAGTCTTACATGGTCTGGTAGGACCAGCAGCTAATGGTGGCTAATGTTAGCAAACTCTTCAGCATGAAAGGTCATTCTGATTATTACAAAAAGATGATCCACTAACTAAAAATCCATTAACTACAACCTTCAACTGTGTCTAATCGCCCTAATCTGGGATTGATTTTAAAGCTAACCTAATAAGACGTCATTGAGTTTAAATCATGTTGAATGTACGACACGCCTCTGCTTGTGTTACTGTTGAACTTTTTTCAATCCCTTCCCAACAACGGCCGGGCTGGTGGGCTTTTCTTACACTGTGCCATATCTAGCATGTTTTTGAGAGGTAATATGCACAGTATAACTAAACCCTGATTAGAACTTATGACCTGCAAACAAAGTTTCCCATAGAAAAAGCTAAAGCACATGACAGCACTTTTATTGCGCTCACCACTTCTGATGAGTTCACTCCACGTGCAGGAATCACTTTGACATATTGTTTATTGACAACCTCCAGGTGATCCACCTGTGTAGACAGCACAATATTCAGTTTGTTCACACAAACAAGCAGAGATAAAGATACCAACAAGTGGAAGAAACCAAAAGTAAGCGCCTCTTACCAAGCCTCTGTTCAAGTAGTGATGCACAAAGTCCTTCCAGGAGATCTGGACCCCCGTCTCTCGGAAGTAAAAGTACATAAAGGCCGAGGTCATGCCTGCAGCGCCGATGGCGAAATTACGAACTGCTTTTGCATCCAGAGGAAAATCCTCCTATTTGATAAAAGAAATGTTATAAAACAGAGGACACAAAATGAGTAAATTATATTACATTCATATTTTTAATGTATACATAGCATGGCAAATTTTTTAACTTGATTCAATTTAAGTGTTACTTTAAATTTCACAAAAAAGAAATGTGAAAATAAGTAAAATCAGGCGAAGACTTCTAAAGATGTCAGATTCCAGCATATTATCAAATATATTCCACATTAAAAGTGCTTCCGTGTAGTGCATTTTAGTGAGATGGATTAACAACCTGAGTTAAAGTAATTACATGTAATGTCTGAAACTTTCTGGCCTTGTTTCACACCTGAAAGCGCGTCCATGAATACCATTCATCCTTTTTTCCTCCTCTCCCTCCTTTATCCCCATCATCTCTTGTGTCCTGCTCGTCCCTTACAAGAGATTCTGGCTCTTTGGTATTTTCACCTTAATGTGACAGAACATGGCATCATACACTGCAGAAGAGCTGAGGACACAGGATGTAAAATGTTTCTTGCTGTGAATACTTGAGCTTTCCTCACCTTCAGCTGATTTGTTGCTTTCTTCAGTCTTTGGGAAAAACTTTTCAAAACCTAAAAGCAAAACACATAGACCAAAAGAATTAGACCTAAACAGATTAAGGTCATTGTGTGCACTCAGTGAGCTACATTACATGGTGTAATAGCATTAGGAGGAACATTACCTCTTGGTGGTTTGTTTGAGCTGAGGAACCGAGCGAGTGGGAAACTGTGTTGATATAATCCTCCACATCTCCTTTGGATCAGTGAAGACTTCTGAAATAAATACAAGTCAGAAATGAATATAAGCAGTGAAGACCTGTGGAAATGAAATATAAAGACAGAAAAGGAAACTCAACATGCTGCATGTGATAGACGTTTAAGCAAGTTGAAAAGGTAGACAGGAACTGAAAAATGAAACATGATCATCTTCAGCCCCATGGTATCTACAGCTGTTATGATTCAGACATGCAGGCAAACTTTCATGTTAGAAATCCATCCCGCTTCTTGCTTTCTTCTTAAAAAAACCCAAACAACATACTTAACTAGATTACTGTAATCCTATAATGGCTTAAGTGACTATAGTTAATCTAGTTTCATAAGATTATTACAACACCGTTGTTTACTTATACCCCAAACAGAGGCTGTAATGCTCACATGGTGTTTACAACCATATCTGTCACACGTTAATAATAAACACAGATTCAATTATTGATGAGGCTAACAATCTCTTTCTAACACACAACTGACAAATGGTTGATTGGGATTTATTATCACAGCACAAACAATCCTGCTTTGGAAACTATTTGATAATATTATGTTTTTTACATAATGACACAACATAAAAAACCAAAACATTGATTTCCTCCAGTTAAATTGAGAAAACGAAGTTAATTACACATAAAATTCAAATGAATAAAACCTTAATTTCTCCAGTTGGTTTTATATTCATTTTTACCCATATCTGCCGCCATACTGACCGTATTTCAACATGTAATAACCATTGTTGTCTGCTAAAATTAGCCTACCCATGTATTGCCTGGGCTATATTTATCAAGAATGGAGAATATCCTATCAAGTGTACAGTATAGGGAGTAGTGTTGGCTACTGTTTCAGTTTCAATGGACCTCCAAAATGGAAAATAATACAAGGCCTATATACTTTATCTCAAATGACATTGATCAGTGGTAAAGGGTAGCCCTTTATACTGTAAATATTAGGCAAAAAAAATCTCATCTCTGCCCACCCTGCAAGTGAACCTCTCAAACATCTTATTTTGACGGAAAGTCAGTGATAAATTCCAGTCATTGGGAAAAACAGTCCTCCCATTGAAAGGGTTCACTTCAAGATTCTAGCTCCAGCACACCACCGACTCGTGCTAGTATTCAATGATTTATTAGCATGTCTTCAGACACTTATCTTATTATAAATGTAGGCTAAATGCAACTGAATGAGTGAATAAGAAAGAACATGGGCCATACACGCCCCCTCCCCCACAACAGTAACCAAGACACACCCCCCTCAAGTGAAACGTTATGAAACTGAGGAAATTGACTTTTAAATTGCACATAATCAAATGGGCGTCTCGTGAGAGTACAAACAGAAAAGACTGACAAATAAACATCGCAGCAGTGTGTTTGTTTACAGGTTTTCGGGGTCTATTGCATGCACAGAGGAACACTGTGTTCTTTCACACCACAAAGATAAAATTCAGTCTAACAGGACTCCTGCTCATGCAACACACTGTTAAACAACGCACATGCAAGTGGCTGTTGTAAAGGAAAAAAATTGCATTGATGAATTTTGAGAAGACTTTAGCGAGTTTGCATAATAAGAAAAACAAAAACAAAACGTCACCATACCGAGGCGAGAACTCCGCTGTTGCGAAAAGTGGCTGAAATCGTGGATAAGTCTCGGCTCCACGTCCGGACGGTCCGGACCCGGTTCCGAAAGGGTCCGACACTAATTGAGAGGAGCCCCATCTCTTCAGCAACTCTCCCTCTGCTTCACTAAACGGCTGGAAGAAGTATCAAACAATACACCCAGTGCAAACAACAGCCCGTCATCTCGCGAGACTTCGGTTACAACAGAGCCGAGTGGGGGTTTTAAGTATCTGATATGAATTAAGTCCT
This sequence comes from Semicossyphus pulcher, assembly GCF_022749685.1. Lineage (NCBI taxonomy): Eukaryota > Metazoa > Chordata > Actinopteri > Labriformes > Labridae > Semicossyphus > Semicossyphus pulcher. The sequence continues at coordinate 26,899,287 of NW_027211603.1, forward strand.
AAATACTGATTTCTTTCTCACTTCTGGGCTCGAGTCCCAAACTAAAGCTTTAAAATTTGTTTAAAAGAATGTACTAGCAAAGTACAAAGCCTGGAGCTTGAATTCTGTCCAAAAAGACAGGATGTGAGTAGCCTGTGTTTGTTTTTGTTATTTTTAAGATCCAGCATTCACTAGGTTCACAGGATTCAGTGTGCACAGCAGCAATCTTTTTTTCACCATGTTTAATTTATTAATGAACCAATTTTAACTGCGTGTAACCTGTGTGCGTTGTGTTATAATGCCATTACCTAAAGACTGGTTTTAAATTTGGCTCCAAAATCATAGGACATACTGTACTGTGCATAACGTTGTATAATGATTGGCGGAAGTCCAAGCCCTCGACCAATCCTTACGTACACGTGCATTTTCTGTACACAGCAAGACACTGATACCGGACAACATGTTACCTTGGAATCTGGGGAAGGGGATCAACAGGTTTCTTTTGTTTTGTTTTCTTACCATTTTGTAGACATTTTATGGACCAAGGGATTTCTGAAAATACTCAGTAGATTAATCAAAAATAAAAATAATCAATATAGCCCTATGATTTCACCTGAAAGCTAAAGTTATATACGCATACACCGACACATTCCTACGCTTATAGAGACTATTAAACAGGGGCCATGATAAAGTATTTGACATTTACAGTTATTACTTATACTGTTATAAACCTTTAAAAAAGGTTTTCTCGAGCAATTTATCAACATTCATAAAAATATTTCACAGCATTGAAACTTATTCAAAAAGATGTTTTGCAAGTTCTCTAGCTTTAAGTTATAGCATTTTGGGCTACTTCTGTTGACAGTTGAAAAATAGATTGTAATACATACACGGATGAATTACCTAACAACCCTGAGAGGTAGGGTTGCAAGGGTCAGGTCAGGGGGTGAGGGTGAGCCGTGTTTAAAGTGGAAATTATCAACATTTGTCCTGCACAGTAAAGACCAGGGCTGTCATAATCAGTGAATATCTGAAATACTTAGTGCAAAACAATATTTAATTTCATATCATTGTGTTGCTGTTAGTTAAATCAAGGTAGAGGATTACACAACTCTGGTATAAGGGGCCCAGTATTTGTTTTAAACACAACACTGCTGCATTCCTGCATTTCATCACTTTATTCATGCATTACTCCTCATGTTTTCCAACAGGACATGCCTCTTACAGAAGCCGTGTCTGTCCATTAGTTTGAAAAAAAATATACAGTACATCATGCTGAGAGATAACACAGCCAAAACTGATTATTTTAAAACAAATACTTCAGCATTAAACATTTAGACATTACCAGAGGTGTCACTGAACATCTTTGTCATCTCCAGACAGTCTGTGCAATAGGAACTGTAAGACTGAAACCATTAACATGATGGTTAGTGTATTAAGACGTTTGAGTAACAGCTGTTGGTAACCTGACAATCTTAGGCACACAATGCTCATAAGTTTTCACAAATATTTGCTACACTATGCACTAAACTGAACAGGATTAAACAGATTAAACTGTCTACAATGGGTTCACAGTTTTCAACAAAAAGAAAGCACTTTTTCTTTTTCACTTAGATGATTCTCCTCACACGAAAATGTACTGCTGATGCATGCTTTGTTTCTGTAGCAGATATATGTATGTATACTTCACATTATGGTTTAGTTTGCTGTATATATACAACCTTCCTTGTTGAACATTTGCAAGCCATATGTGTTGTTTTTCCTTATGCAGGGTGGCTTTTTGAAAATGAACAAACCTATACTTCAAGATATGTTGCAAATGAAATAAAAATACTGCTCTTGACCTGGAAATATTTTTTAAACCTGTTTAAACCATAAACAGAAGATAAGCATGAAAAGAAAATACGCATGAAACACAAGATAAATGTGAGATTAAGAGTTTGAACTGATGATAGAATGTGTATAAAAAATATAAAAAATAAAGTGGTGATATGATCTCATACTCTAACAGATTTATTACATTTCTTAATGTAAATTCTTAAACAATATCCACAATATAAACTTAGATAAATTGATAAATTGATGCTTGACAATGATAACTCAGTGCATGGTCACTCGCTCAGCTCTAAGCTTGTTTAAAGAATTCAAAAAGAAAACTGGCGGCTGAAAGGCAAAATGTTGGTTAATAGGGTGTTTGGATTTTGTTCTTATGAAGCTGAAGTTATAATTCTTAATTCAAATCTATTGATTGAGTATATGCAGCCTTAAAGTTTGGGATTCAGCAAAGTTGGCAGTATAGGCAAATGTAGTCGAGGCTTGTAACAGTAAATATTTTACTCCTGCATGCACAATCACTGTTTAGGTGACTTTTCTCTATAGGTTATTTATTTTGTACATTTATACAAGCAGTCACTCAAACACACACACACACACACACACACACACACACACACACACAAACACACACAAACACACACACACACACACACACACACACACACACACACACACACACACACACACACATACACAGTGTTCAGTTCAGTACGAATTAAAAAGTTTGATAAAAAATATATATATATTAATTTCCAGGTGGGGTTGTAGTTACCCTGCTTCATTAAGTAGTGCACAGGAAGGGAAAGACACTACAGTTTAAACATACGCACGAAACAAACCAAGGACGAGACAGAAAGCTTGTATCTTCGATCGCAGTGGAGCACAACACGATGAAAAGTGCAACATCCAGCTGTCCTCTGCAGAGTTATGCATCTTTCACATCTGACTCCTCGTCCTGCTTTCGATCAGTCATCCGAGCACATCGTGGACAAGTCGTGGAATTGTCATAGTAACAATCTCTGAAGAGACAAACAATAATAGTTATATATCCATTGTTAATGTTGTGTTGATTTTCATTTTAATTTCAATATTTGTGCAATTGTCCTTTTTTGCTATGAGTGGAACAAGCTAATTAATTCCTTTATTTCTTTGCAGATTAGCTAAATAACAGGACAGCTTGAGGATTACCAGTAGCTCTTCAAAAGCACAAAAAAAACTTTACAAATGTTTGCACAATTACATCTTTAAACTTCTAATAATCCCATAATTTGCTGTATTTATTAGTCTGACAGGTTGGCTGTGACCGACTGACCTGTGGAAGACAGCAGAGCAGTCGTGGCAGACTGAGGTGTGACTGTCAAAAGGGAACAGGATGTCTCCTTCCTTACACAGCTCACACACGAACCCTTTGGCCTGACATCGCTACACACACACACACACACACACAAACACACAAAATGGGACAGGAAGTTATGGTTTAAGAAGGTTATATGTTTTCTTCTCACTTAATTCCTAGTAATTCAGCTGTCAAAAGTGCATATTAGCTGTAAGTAAGCTTATTGCTTGGTTATGAATCACGTTAACTTAATTTTGTAGTATCTACTAACAAGCATTAATAAAAATTCTACTGATTTCTTTTTAGGTATGAACTCACGTCACAGTCTAGTTTGATGTGCTTAGCGAATGTGGTGTGGATCTCTGTGAGGGAGCAGCTGAGTCTGCCACTGGAGATGTCAATCAGATCCTGTAGTGAGTACATGTCGTCATTCTCCACAAAGTGCTGTCGGTCTTGTAGCTGGGGAACACAAAAGAAAACTATTTATGACAATGTATTACTGCTGAGTGAAACATATCCAGCCAGTATACCGTGAGAAAAAATATAGACTAAAATACTTTTTGTGAAATCCTACAACCGTAAAACCTGTAGTATACATTGCACCTAAGACGCGTCTGATTTTGAGGGTTTCCCAGAGGAAAAAAGGTCACTACAATACTATTTTTTAATATTCTTATTTTCATTTAAAACACATTCAAAACACACACAAATTAAAGCCTAACATCTGTTTTCGACATGTTGAGTTTGAAATCCTGTTAGCTACTGTTGCAGTAGCTAGCAGCCGACGTTAACATTGATTGTTGTGAGGGTAGCGGCCAAGTACCCCTCACTGGCGGTCATGATGGCGCATGTCTGTGACGAAGCTTTAGCTAGATTATAGCGCCATTGTTTGGGTAAAATACCGCAACACAATAAAACACTCTCTGCATTTCATACTGATATATTGATCGCACCGGTTTATAGGATGCAGCCCACTTTTTAGATGAAAGAAAATATATTATACGCCCAATTTTACGACAGAAAAAAGGAAAGTATTTTTAACAATTTACTAAATATAGATGCATGTATAGTGAAGTTCTTAAAAACTATTTATAATAAAAATTATATAAAGTATTTGTGTTGATACTGAACTTTTACCAAGAAAAGACAAGCATGTTTACAGAATCTAAACAAACACATATTACACTTCCACCACATGATGGCGCTGTTGTACTATAATAATTGTTGGTCGCGTATCATCATGACATGCCCGTGAATAGTTGTTTTTGTGTAGATAATGTAAAGAGCTGCTGACCTGTAGTAATAGCCGAGCCTCCATGGCCTCCTTACAGGTGATAAAATAGGGTTTCATCAGCAGAATATCTTGACGGAGTTTCTGTGTAAAGAGAAGTTCACACATACACATTCCTGTCAGTCACATCTAATGCACAGAGTCGTTGTTGATTTAACATCTCACTGCATGTGCTAGCAATAGTTATTTGATCGTCAGCATAGTTGCATCTAATGCATAACAGAGTGACAAACTGCTATGGTGGTTTGGGTAACAACTGTAACTACAATGAAGGTTTAAAACGAGGTACCCTTTTCTATTTACACTATGACTATCTTTACTCTTCACATAAAGTGAAGCCTACGTACTAACCCTGATCTCGACCAGTTCCTCCACAAAGTTGAACAGCAGCGGGTTGATTTCTTTCAGCTTCAGCACAGGTCGGGGTATCATCAGGGCCAGGTAGCGCATTGAGGAGCGACAAACCTGGAAAAGAGAGACACTGTCAGAACACAGATTGCCGTTTGGAGAATACCAAAGTGAAGTCACTCTTTATAACACTTTCACAGCGAGACAGTGACATGGGTTAGACCAGCCTGTAAGATCAGTGTAAATCACTTGACCTGGAATCAAAACAACCTTCCCAACCTTGTATGAACTAAAGAGTTGATACGATGCTGAATGGCTTTCATTAAACATTTCTATCAGAGATTGGACTGTGAAATATATAATTGATGCTTGCAGCTCTCAAACAGCAGAAGAAATAAGGAAATTGTGTTAACAGGCTGTAGCATACCTCATGACCAGTAAATTGATTTCTGTAATGTAATCTGATGTGCAGCAGTTTAGAGGAGTACAGTTGCAGATTTGTGTCCCTTGCTACAGTGCAAATGCAGAGTTAAATACAGTATCAAATGATTCATATGCATTGTGAAGCAGTGTTGTAGTACTCGAGTCCAGGACTCGGACTGGAATCCGACTGGACTTGGACTCGAGCAGTGATGACTCGGACTTGGACTCTGACTCGCTCATTGACAGCAACTCTGGGGACTCGAGACTCAATTCGGACTCGAGGTTTGGTGACTTGACTACAACACTGTCATGAGGTGTAAAAACTTAAGAGGATGAAGGGATGAACATGATGTTGTTCTGTGAGGCTGTTGAGGGTACCTTTCGTGGTTCAAACTCCCAGTTGTGGATGACCCGAGCTGGTACGATGGCCGTGTCATTCCAGTGACATGTGCTGCAGTAGTACTGACCCGTGTAGTCGCACTGTCTGGCTTCACTGGGCACGCCCCCTACAAGATAAATATAGTGAATCAAACTTTGAAACAATTGAAACCAAGATGCAACACCCTCATTAAACATTTTGGCTATAAGATATGTTGTATAAAATAAAGAAAATAATGTTCCATGTTTTTTTTGTCATATCTGGATGGCTCCTCCACAACATGCCTGTAAGTTTGATCACTTTAAACAGCCGACATATTATCTTTTTGATGCAGCGTTTCCCCCAACTTACCTTGCCTAACATAAAACAACACAGTATTTTGCACTCACTCAGTGATATAGGTGTGCGACATTCTGCACAGCGGTAATCCTGCCGGTCCAGTCCGATCTCAGGACAGATGCTGAGCTCGTACTCCGACTGGTGGCTGACCTTTGACCTGACACAGGGCTTGGTGATCAGGTTCATACACTTACTATGGCAACGATAATAGCAACCTGAAACAAAAGGAGGGGAAATCACAGGGCATGAAACTTTATTTGGCTCTATATTTATACTTAACTGGTCCCATATGAATGTTGGGTTAACAGATTCAAAGAGCTGTACAAATACGCTCCAATGCTCCACTGTTCAGAGAATAAATTCCCTGCCGGTGTCAAACAATTTACTGTATTGTAAGCATGCGCGTGATGCTTTAGAAGCACACAGAGAGCTTTGGCTTGATCAAAGAAGTCTGAATATTAAAAAAAATTGTGTTGGGGGGGAAAATGGGACGTTTTAAAATTTTCGGGACGACAATACCTCTACAGTACTATCGCTGACTGATACACTGCATAGTGTGTCTCACCTGTGCAGGTATACCAGGTCTGGATCAGGCCCCAGATGATAGTGCTACACTTGTCACAGGTCTGTTTGACACTCTTGCTCTTTTCTTTGGAGAAACGGTGCTCCAGGAGAGTTCTCAGATTAGGCTCATCCTCCTCAGGGTCCTTTGAGGGGACACATTTCAGAAAACAAAAACTCACCATGGAAACAAACACAGAAAAAGTACATGTACATTATACATAATTAAAGTAATAATCTCGAAGATTGTCATGTAAATAAATGTCTTTTAAGTCACTATTTATCTCCGAATGAGGTAACACAATGGTGATTGAGCCTATGGCCCACTGATGAAAGCCTTTGCATTTACAGTATATAGTATTATTATGGACTGGTTGTCTTTGGTGATATTCGCGGAAAAAATCACAAGCGGCGCCCAGTTAGTGACGTGTTTTCCATCAGCCAGCAGTGGTTGGTCTGCCAGAGAGGGTAGGCGGAGCTAAGCGGCTGCTTTTCCGGTCTCTGCGAGTGTTGCGAGTAAACAGTAATCTACTATGGCTGAACAAACAAAGAAAAGATGGATGACTACAGATACAACTTCAACAATAAGTGAAAATCCAAAGAAAAAGAAACAAATTGGACGCTTAGATGAAGCAAACAGTCTGAAAGGGAAAGCGACCGTCAGCGAGGAAAATCAAAGAGTTAAAACTGTTACAAAGGGAGCCAGCAGTATACGTCTGGTAAAATTGGGACGCGTCCTCCTACAATTACCGTATATTGCCATTCGGGGGCGCCCAAGAGAACAAAACTGAAATCTTTGAGATTGTCAGTTTAAAGCTAGTATGTGCATTTGCCTAAAAACTGTGATCTGATTATAAACAAAATACAATAATTTACACAATATTTCTTTAGTCCTTCTGTTGCTGTGTGATCCTCCCTGAAGCATCAGGCTGCGTTTTCAACTTGCATCAGGCAATTATACATACTGATTCCATCTTTACATAACATAGTGTGCAGTGTTCTTTATGATATTCAGCTGCTTCACATGATAGGGTTCAAATTGTCACAATATCTATGAAAATCATCCATGAAAGCAGAAAATGGTTCTAAGAAACAAGATCAGTGAATGAATAAACATTTTCTTTTCAATTAACTGCATTCAAATCCTGACTGACCTTCTAAGTCATTTATGTGTTGGATTCTCCTGCAAGACACTAGACCGGAAATAATACTGTTATTTCTGTTATACCAAGAAAATCACAACAGACTGAGTGTGTTATGTGAAAGACAAGGAGCTTTGCAGGATGTTGCCGATCTCCACACATGTTTATCAAACATGTTTATCAACTTATCAGTCGCCAAGAATGTCTGCAATGCCTGCTCTCATTTATCTCATGCAGGGCGGAGGCCAAAAGGTTAACAGTGATCCAATTAAATGTGTTTTTGGCACACAATAGGCCCAGCAGAACAGTCTTCTCAATTACTTCTACACTGATTCCAACGTATTACTTCTGAGATACCGGACACCTAAAATAGAATTCCTCCTAAACTATTAAACCCATTCATTTCTGATTAACCCCTAAATGCTTTACTTCCATAGTGCACTTGAATGCAACATTGCTTGAGGAACAGCCTCTCTTGAAACACAGTAAAAAGGCTTTTCATAATGCACCCTTATCTGCAAACAACCGTGAACAGCGCTTCATTCCACAAAATTAAATCATGCACGTAAAATAAATCCGTTATGAATTCTGAATCTTTCTGATCAAGCATCAACAACAACATCATGTCATCCACTTCTTAATTCACTCCTCAGTTCCAACCTTAAGCTCCTGCAGTTTGAGACGGAGGTGGATCAGTTTCACCACAGTGTCCTTCTGTCTCTCCGAGTGCTCTGGCAGCTCCAGGATCAGCTTTTTACATTCCTCTATGGCCAGTTTCAACTGCTCAATGTCAGACGCCACAAACGAACCCTGGAACAAGGGAACAAGAGCAAAAAAGTTCTGTATGTGAGCACTATCAGTTTCACCACATGAAACACTTTTAGTGTAATAGGTTTTTCAGAGTAGAGGTGGGTGCTTACCACAGGTCTTGAGAAGTGATCCTCAGCTAGTCCCAGGTCCATGGTCCGGTCTGAGCTGTGGGTTCTGTTCCCAGAGAACAGCTCGGGCCGTGCTTCTGAGAGGAGGACAATGTGGGATAAAGCAGTGTTCTTCTGGTTAGGGTACACACTATGGTCTGGCAAGTGCACTCAGTCATACATGTTAATTTCACACACATGACTGCAGCCACTCAAGACAACCCTTACACCCTGAGTCAACACTCCAGAAGAAGAAGAAGAAGAAGAACAAAAGCTCACAATGAACAACTGAAGGGATCAGTTATGGAGGTAATTGTCTTATCAGTTCTGTTAATGTGTAACAAAGCCTGCTGACAGACTCCGACTGTGTCTTTAAAGCTGCTGCTCAACAAGCTGAGTGAACTCTGAAGTGCTGATCACTTTGGTATCTGATGAACATGTTAACAATCTACTGCATAATCATTCATAAATCATTCATATGCTGCACAATCAATGAAACCACAGTGCTAATATTCTTCATCTTTATATGAACAACTATGCTATCAACCATTTCTGTGTTTCACCTCTGGTGCAGTACAGAGTATCAGTGCTATGTGCATTGGTGTAGTATAATGACAGCGCTTTTATTCTGCTAATGTGAAACTATTCACAGACATATTTTAAGTTAAGATTATAATATCATCATAATGTCAAAGATAATAACACTAGCAGGAAGTGGTTAAGGAGAGGCATAGCCTTGTTACCACATGGAGATGAGCTTGCTGATGTTTGTGATCATATTAGCTGCAACCATAGGCTGTATATAAAAGTGGAAGTAGCATCTATTAAGAAATTGAGCTCTCAGGCTGCTAAATGCTCCACTTATTTGAGCAGCTAGCACAATAAAATAACATCACAATAAACGCCACTTAATCAAGTGTACTGACTTTGCTAAATCTCTGCTCATTTTCAATTAAGTTAAGTTTGGTTATTACATTTTTTTTGTTGTTTTGTGTGTCTAGAAGAAAATACTAAAATAGAAAAGGGCCACAACACAATTAAAAATGGCAACACAATATACAATACATGGTCAGACTAGTAAAATAGAATCTGGGTCCACATTTAAACTCTCATCACAACCCTCATCAAGTCCTCAGTATTAACCTTGCATGCAGTAATTCTAAAGTATGAAAGTGAAAATGCATGCAGAAGGTACGTAGAAGGAAATGAGTTAGAGACGACTTACAAGCTTTACATCTCGAATACTTCAAATAATACACAGTAAACCACAATTAACACAAACTTTAGCAGCCTTACTCTCCATCTTACTGAAAAAGTGCAGACAAACGTTTGTTACCTGCGTACACCTCAGAACAAAACATGTTGATCGAATCGGCGTCTCAGTGCCAGACACAAAGCGGACAGTGAAGGACACCAGAAATCAGCAGAGCTAACAGTGTGTCAGGTCTGCGAGTCAAAACGACTTTAATCAAGCAGCTTAAATCTAAAATACAGGAAGTGTAACTCGGGTACTGCTTACAGTAATGCTTTTCAATTCCTCTAGTTTAGAGACATTTCCAACTTCCTTATCCATACACTTACAGTTACTCACAATAGTCCAGTGTTATTGTTCTCAATGCATTAGACTGGAAGAGAACAGATTAAGCTGTGTTAATTTTTGAGGGACTGAAGTGATCAAAATCATAAAAACAGTTTTATAAGGGGTCCCTGTTTATAAGCATCTCTCCGTATTTCCCCTGCATGCAAATTTGAAGTAAGTGACATTTAGAAAAGCAGAATCTGTTTGGTAAAAGAAATAGTTAGATCTTCATGATAGGCATATTATTACACCCTGTTTCCAACCATAAATCAATAAAATATTTTGTTGTTTATCCTTTTATGCCTACAGCAAACAACTAAAGGACAGAGCAGTATTTTTCTTCCTTGTGACAATCTACAAGCGGGGGAACATCAGTAATTTTTACACAACAATTGCTGCTAAAATCCTACATTAATTGGCCTCTTTTCACATCAGTCTACATCAGAAGATCTTTTCAAAGCTAAACAGAATACTGAAACTATATCTGGATGTTTGCCAAAGCAGACTACACCCATTCGCTAGCCACTGGAACCATACAAAATTTGTATTTGCCTTGAACTAAGCCTGTCAAATCAACCTTAAGGTGAGGTCATCTTCCACACTGTGAAGAGCTTTACCGAGCTGTGGGGGCGTCTTGCCTCCATGGGGACCATCTCCTTCCTCACTGCGATCAAAGGGATTGAGGCGGGTTTGGCGGAAATGTGCAGGTCTCTCATCAAATGCCATTTTTATTGGCTACATCTAAGAAAAACAAAACACATTGCAGTCAAACTCATTATTTTGCCTTCTCGTGTGTTTATGAATTGAAGAAGGAATGAGGAACTTTTAGGATCTTTTCATGGCAGCCAGACAGCAAATGTGTGTGAATGGTTATTGCTATTTCCCCATTCAAATTCAAATTCAATGAAGCTGCTTAGCCCTGTTGTAATGCAGTCTTCTGTTAAAACTTCGTCGTCTTCTTATAGGGTTATGTTCTGTATAAAGCTAATCTGGACCCTGTTTGGAAACTATACAATGTTAATCCTGCACTGATTAGACTTTAACACTATATTATTTAAATGATTATTCAACAGCAAAACACTCAAGAGCTGCCATGTCAAGAGATTTAGGAACTGAGCCACAGCTTAAAACAAAACATGGCTTTTTTTATGATCAGATCAAGGAATTGAGGTTTCTTTTATTGTTATAACAGGAAACCACAAGGGAAATCCTCACCCTGATTTTTTTGTTCACAAAAGGATGTGTGTCATTAACAGAATGCTGTGTGTGTTTTGAGGATGGGTGTCAATTAAAATGGAAAATAAATTAAATTAAAACTAAAACCCTCCTATAACAATCAAATTACACCAACCAGATGGACAATAACAACACTGGGCAACACTTAGCAGGGTGCAAATCTAATTAACAGGAAGTTATATATGTTATATAACGTTTCTAAATAATTATCCAGACACAGACATTTAATTCACTGTTCATAAAAGTGTTATCATGCACTTTACCATCGGGTTGAAGGAAGAAAACAAAGCAAAGCCTAAGATAAACAACGAACAGTTTGAGGGCGAACCTCATCGCTTCTAACCAATCAGGGCTGCTGTTGACAGTCCTCTATAAAACGGTAACCACGATTATGCTTTGAGACTGACGCTACTGCGAACATGTATTGTAACATGCATAAATAGTATCAACTGAAGATCTTTTTTATCGATGTTAAAAGGGGACATCAGCATCAATACACAGATGTCAACAGCCAGCTAAGCGCTAGCTAGCTAACAGGCGTTAAAAACAAACCAGTCATGTGTTCAGATGCTAACGTTAGCTAATTTAACGGCTCGGTGTGGTCGGAAACTTACCCCGTTGTTGACCCTATCTGTCATCAATGAAACGGCAGTGCTAAGATAAAATTCAATTCAACGCTTGTGGCTAATTTAAACAATCGTCCCCGTGTTGTTTTCCTTCTGTCATCATCACAAGGCTAGAAGTGTCAAGTCATATGTTGTTAATAGGCCAACTTCTGGTTGGTATTTTCAAAATAAAAACCTTTGGGCCTAACATGCAGTAGCGTTGCGTGATAAATATGCTGAAATTATTATTTTTTGATAATAATGTCTACTTAAAGATAAATTGTGTTTTATCAGATATTATTATCTCGTTTAATGTTGCCTATTAAACTATATGCTTTTATGGATGTGTGTAATGCTTTTACTTTGAAAATAAACTTACCTTATGTTGGGTCTCTTTCCCTCTCAATTAAAAACGCAAATTCAAGATAAAATCATAAACACATATTGTAATACATCTTGATTACTGTGTTACAATAAAGATTACTGCTGTATGTTTTATAGGACGTTGTGCAACACTGAATCTAGACCTTCTGCTTTTTTCCCAGAGACTGTAACTCTTTACTATTAACGACATGATTGTAGAGCGATGATGGAGGAAATTAGCATAATCATTTAATTCCTCAGTTGAATGCTTTTTTTTTTTATGTCTATAATGGTCATGGCAATCATGGATAGCAGTTTGGTGGGGTTGGGAGGAATGGATAGACTGTAGTTCTGTTTTTGTTTGTCCCTGTAATTTGGTCTTGGTTTTTTTATGCACACTAATCCTGTCAGGGGTCAGAGGTTAGGGTGGATGTGGTTGGTGAGAGAAAAGCAAACTAAACGGGAGTTTTGTTTGACAAGTGTCATTTTTGTGACCGTGGTGCTTAACCTTCCTTATAGAAACAATAAACATTGGTAATATTGATCACAACATAAACATTTAATGTAACATTTTGTTCCCCTTCTTGGATATAACAGAGTACTAACAGAATAACAGAATGCTAATCTAAGGTGAATTTGTTATTATCCTTCCCTATAAAATCCTGTTCCAATCTTTAATACTTATAATAAACTAAATAACAAGAAAAACAGGATTGTAGAGTCACAAGTATCAAACTTATAATGTGATCACAGAAGAGAAGTCCCAGGGGAGTCAAAGGCCATATTTCTCTTCAAACCTCCAAGCAGATTGGTGTTGGGAACAACAGTGCCATGTGATTTGTAAGAAAGAACATCAATATATTAAATTACTCAAAACAGTGAATACAGTACAAATTGCATTACAATACATCAGTTTATCTTTTCCTGTATCTTCAGTTTGAACTAACTTTACTAACCTTGTGAAATAGACCGAAAAGTGACGACTCAGTGTCTTGATTCAACGTATTTTATGTCCAGGATACAAAGTATCTATGATTCAAATGTTTTAGGAATAACTATTGTGCACACATTGGATTCCTCACCTCTCCTCTTTGCTAATCAAAATAACAATTCAGTGCAATATCACTAAATAACTTAACTAAAATTAAGTAAAAAGACTTCAGAAGTTTGGAAGCTGCAGGGGACTTCCTGCATGTTCATGCAATGTAAGAACATCCTTATCGGCAGCTGACAGTCTCTAGAGGACAGTCTGTCATGGGTCGTTTTTTCCACAGTAAAAAAAACATGAAACATTCTGATGTCTTAAAAAATACTTTTATCATCTACAACACTGGCAGATCCTGGAAGTTGTGATCATGTTGGGTATGGGTGACCACCGCTATGGCTGGACATCTACTGTAGAGTGAAAGACAGCTCCTGAATCCAGACAAATCAATGGTAAGATCGATGTAAATCAAACAAATCAAGAGGAATCGTCCTGCTTCAGAGCGAGCATTGGGACAAAGTAGAGAGAGGAACAAGACAACAAAGCTGTAAAAAAGTCATGAGTGGTAGTAAGTGTTTTTTTCCCGCTTTAAGAGACAGCAGCGTCAACAAAAGCTGCCACTCTTGGCGTCTTTCATTTTATTTATTCATTTGTTTCAGTAATTACAATTTCTCGGAGGGGAACATTTTTATCCAGTATTTTAATTGCTATTTGTATCAAAGTAATGTTTTAATAGTGTGATATTTCCGTGTATCCCTGAGGGTCAGAGCCTTGGTTTTAGTCATATGTACTGTATGTGAATCATTCTAACTTGACTGCGTTTGTTGTTTGGATGGCAGCTGTGTTTTGCTGTGAACAGAGCTGCTTTATGCGCTTAATAAAGGAAGAAGTCATAACCCTATTCCTGACTGATTACGTGCTGCTGCCTGCAAGTAATACTGTCACACTTTGAACATCCTTTGGACTAATCAACAGTTACCGCACATTATCTATGTCTGAGTCTCTCTTTAAATAAAAAGCTAGGAAAGCCAGGATTTAGTACAATCTTTGATGCTCCTAAGGAAGGCCCATCAGGAAGCAGAAATGGGTCTGTCTTTGTCTTTAACAGTGAGGTTTTACCTCTACACCACTGAAAATCAACACTTTCTGTGGTTTCTGTGATCAATTAGCAGCCTGCTACTTCATGCCCAGTACGGAGGAACAACCTTGACTTATGGTCTTCTTTGGTATTAAATAATGTAATAAAAACAGTCAATGTGACCGCAATTAGTATAATTCAATAATAGGAAGCAAATTACACCAGAATAAAGAAATATTATAATATGATTTACTTGTTAAACAGTTTGACATTAATCTATCATTTGATTTTCAATATTCTGATTGGTTTTAGTCCTCCCTATGAGACAAACAAATCAAAAAAACACTCAAAAACATGTGAAGGAACTTCAGACATTTTTATTTCAAATATTTGTTACATCTATTACAGATTGTGTAACAAATTTATGAGTGGAAATTATGTGAGGAAGTTAATTGTCAAGGCCAAGGCTGTGACTCTCATCTTTTTCCCTTGTGTTTTCTTTCCCCGTGCTCCTCTGCTTATCGTGTTCAGGACTGGAGCCTGTCTTAGCTGTCATTGGGCGAGAGGCGGGATACAACCTGGACTGATCGCCAGTCAGTCACAGGGCTGACACATAGAGACAGACAACCTTTCACACTCACACCTACGGGCAATTTAAGAGTCACCAATGAACCTGACGAGCATGTCTTTGAAATGTGGGAGGAAGTACCTGGAGGAAACCCACGCATGCACGGGGAGAACATGCCATCTCGGATTGGAACTTCTTCGGCCAGCCTGTTTGCATGCTCACCTGACTACCACCATTGTCAACCCCCTCTTCAGTTTATCTACAACTCCAGAACCTTTTACAATAATTACCTGCATGTTCACTTCCCTCTGCCTGTCTGCACCTGGGTCTGTTTTTTTTTCACTACATGTACAAATATTATAAGCAACCATTTTTAATTGAATTAAACACATCACATGGTCTCTGCTCTTGGAATTAGTGATCAACTTTTACAAGGTCAGACACGATGTATTAATTAGCATACTTTAGTTATATTATAAATCCATGTACATGATGGCTCAGGGCATTCTGATCATCACTGTAGTGTGTGATCGCTACAATTAAAGAATAATAAATACAAATAAATAGATTATGCAGCAAAGTTAAGATAAAAGGAATATTTATGATCTAACACAGGGATTCCCAAAGTGGGGTGAGCTACATCTAGGGGGTGCGCATGGGAGGAAAATGTAATGGTGTATTTATTTCATCAAGTGGGATTTTTCACTTGAAAATCCTCAAATGGATCTGCTTTTTGTCCATGTGATCAGTTTCTGAGCCACTGCATGTGTCAATCTAATTTTTCTTTACTTGGTGGATCGTGTGTAACTTTATTGAAATTTGATTATAATTAGGCTACTGATGTTCTAATTTCCGTAACCGCTATGTTGCGTAACTCGATTCAATTTTTCTTGAATGCGGCTGAAAACATGACAGCATTTTCCCCATCTTACGAATGTAAGAGCGCATTGTTGTGATCTGTATACATGATGAATATCTTGATTATTAAACTTGATGCTTTTAATCAGCCTATTTAAAGGCTATGTTGCATTATTTTTTTTCTTTTTAAGTGTCGGGGGTACATCAGCCCGGTCAGGATGTAGAAGAGAGTGCGTTGCATAAAAGTACTGGAAGCGCTGTTTCAACACAATAAAGACTGAAGTTATGGAACGAAGTAAAGAGGTCGAACACTTTTAGAATCGAGAGCACATTAGCATTACACCTCCAGGGCTCTACAGTTAGCCTATATACAAGAAGTGTAAACAGAAAACTTAAAGGGGCAAAAATCTCTGCAGCAAACACCATCCACATATTATTATTTGGTCATTAGGGCAAATAGGTTATAAGCCACAGATCAACAGTCATCACACTATAGGGTTCTTCACTCATATATGACTTAGTTTTTAAGCCCTCCGTAATTTCATCAACCAACAAAAGCTAAAACAGTTACAACATTATGGATAATAACACAAACATTACAGTCACTACAAATAGGAACTAGAATGAGAAACAGAAGTAACCTATAAAAACAGGTTTGCTCTTTGGCTCTCTCTCTCTCCTAAACTGCTAAAACTAATGAAACATTTTAATATTTTCCCAGTGATGGCCACGTGGATGATCAATGGAAAGGCATGAAATATTTAAGATTTTTACATTTTTTCCCCCTGAGGACTGAATGAGGAGTTGGAAATCCCCCCTGCCTTTAATTATGTTATTTTCAGCAGAGTGACTGAAAGTGATCATGAGTTTAAAAACTGAACATTTCAAACATGTCTCTGTTGAGATTCATGTCAAAGGCTCCTCTGTCTGCAGGGGGAAAATGTTGTTCTATTTTTCAACATGTATCTTAAAGTTCAAGGATAACGTTTAGTCTTCTGTCTTGGTTTAACAGTGGATAAGGTTTAATAACATTGAGACCTCTACATTTGAAATTATGAACAGCAGCCATCATTTGATAACCTCTAGGGCCTATATCGATTACCTCTTTGGCCCCTATGACACATCACAGGGTGCTGATCATTAAGTGAGCAAACCAATCAATCAAATTTTATTTGTATAGCGCCAAATCATAACAAGTTATCTCGAGACACTTTACAAAAAGAGCAGGGGTCCGTTTCACAAAGCAGGTTTATTGAAAACTCTGAGTCTGTTAAACCTGAAATGAGGGAAACTCTCACTTTTCCGTTTCACAAAGGGAGGTAACTCAAACCAGAGAAAGAGGGGTAACTCTAGCCTGTTTCACAGAGAGAGGTAACTTAAGCTCTCGGTCAGTTACCGTAGTAACAGACTCTATGAACCTAACCTGGTCGGGAGCAGGTTTTCTTCAGGAAACTCAGAGTTTCTCTCTGTCTCCTCCCTCTAGAATATAAAACCCTTTTTCGACTTCCTCATTCATTCAGCCCGTCTCACGCGTGTGTTCGAGCGGTTACCGAATTAAAAGAAGAAACGTTGCGTCTCTGTGGTGCTCTGACCGCTTTGCAAAAGTCTTTTATATTTATGATTAAAAAAAAATCAAAAGACAAATTTGTGTCAAAGTCATCATTTTTAGATTTTCCACCACCACTGCCGAGAGCACTCAAATAAGACGCCGTAAGTTATTGGATTTTTTTATTTTTTAAACTAACACATTCAGTTTAATCAACATGAATTATAATGTATGTGAAGTCAGCATCATGTTAGGGATAAAGCTAATGCACATTAAAACAGCCACTGAATGATATTTCATTAGTTTAATATTTAAAATATGATTGAAGTGCTTCCATGTATGTTTTTTTCTCCCGCTGGATTGCTCCTAAATTAATATAAATTTTAGCTTCCGGTCGTGATTAAGTATTAAATAAATAGACCAGTTTAAACTTGCGCATTTACTCGAGCAGCAGTTTCTTCCCACGCCGCTTCTCTCTCTTTTGCAGCTGCAGCCGTGTTACTTTATTTTTCTAAAAACATGCTCGTATTCGCTGAACGTCCGCGTGAGGATTTCGAGCTCCACTGGTGTGACGTAGGAGGACCTCTTTTTGTGTACCCTTGCCATGGTGAATCGTGGTGTCGGGGCTCCATTAATGCTGGCTTTTTACAGTCAGCGTGCACGCACTTAACTCCGGCTGAACCTACTCAGAGTTGATTGAACTAACTCTGATCAGCTCTTCTGGAACCGAAAACTCAGAGTTTCCTATCTCAGAGTTGATCAACTCAGAGTTCAGGGTTAGACTCAGAGTTTGTTGAACCTTCTTTGTGAAACGGACCCCAGGTCTGGACCGTACTCTTTGTTTATATTAATAAGAGCAGTGGTTCTCAACTGGCCTCGCCTCAGGACCCTTCACTACCAGTTAAATTTCATTAATGAAAAAGGGTGCAGTCTGGACCTGAGACAGAACAAAACCATGACAGTGTGTCAACATCACACAACACAACAGTATAATAGTCAAGAAAAAACACCAGCGGTGTAGAAGAGGAAAATATTCCCTCTAGAAATCATTCAATAAGCTGCCTTTTGTCAAGAGAATAAAAGTGCATAATAAATGCAACCACTGTATCTGGGATTACCCAATCGGCTGATACATGGAGTGTGAATAAACCACACTACTGCTGCACACACATCATAGGAAACCCATGCCCTTCAAAATAAAAGCGCAGCTTTGAGTTTTTGCCACAACTTTTTTTTGTTTTTCCAAGCACACATCGACCCACTGAAAACAGCTTGGCGACCCACTTTTGAGTCCCGACCCACCAGTTGAGAACAACGGATTTAGAGAGAGACCCAACAAGAATCCTCCATGAGCAGCACTTAGATCTGGCACAGTGTGGAGGAAACACGTCCTTTAAACAGGCAGAACCAGACTCATGTTGAACAGCCATCTGCCTCGACTGGATGGGCCGAAATGTGTTGATGTTCAGCCTCCAAATACTCAAAGATAGTTGCTAACAAAGCAACACTGCATAATGTAATGAAACAATCTATAGAGGAGACATATTGGAGGGGTGTCGATTGATCATTCATTTAGCACAAACAAACTCAGGGTGTGTTGGCCTCTTTATTTGAGACAATATATAACATGATAACAGTTCCAAGGATTACACATACAACAGGCTCCTTCTATAAAGTAACAACAGAGACACATTTTTTTCAAGTTAAGCTCACAGCAATTACACTATGTGTTGAATTATCTGTACCTCACTCAGCACCTAGAACCACAGTCTCATTCACTTTAATAGAGCTTATATTGATAGATTCATATATGTGATACAAGACGACCGCAAACCTGTACATACACAATCCAGTGTAACAACTCTCACGGCTACAAGAACAACATACAGATAATGATGCAATGAAGATCAAAAACAAACACAAAAAAGCCTCATAAGTAAGTTATAACTGAGAAACATTAGAGAGATGACAGAATAACTAATGATAACAGCAGGGATCACATAACTTTTACTCAGCAGCAAAAACTCAGTCAAACATTTTTTACGTATAAAACAGTCAACATTATTTTCAGTATTCACATGCACATTTCACGCAACATGGTCACCATCATCCAACCATGAACAATTTCTTACTTTTGTCTGGGCAGGCAGCCTGATCATGGGGTCTCTGAGTTATTTCTATTTTGGAAGCAACTGTGCCAAAGCCCAATGCTGATACTCAGCCACGGTGCAGGGGGGGGACAAATCTGAATTTCATGGCTCAAATACAGAAAAAGAAAGAGATGGTGATGAGTCTAAAGTGATGCTCTGTTAACAGCTTATTCTTAGAAATAGGACATCAAAGAATAAAATAACAGCAAGTAAAGTATCTCAGGACAGTTTGATCTTTTGGAATATAAAGCAAAGCAGGTCCATGTATACGTTGTTTGGTGGTTCCATAGAGGCCCTATGCTCTGGACTCAGGTATCTGCACCAGTTGCATGGACAGAATTATATAAATTGACCTACCTACCAGCAGTGAATCTTTCAAAACTCCTCCACAGGCAATCAGAGTCTCACTTGATGGATCTACAAAACTGAAATCAGCTTCCCAATCTTTTAAAGACCGCTTCCTATGCACATTTCAGAGATCCTGACAAACATCCTCGTCTATAACTTATAGGCCTCCTTTCATTGGGCCTGCGATGCCCTGGGCACCGGGCCTTCCACTAAGCGAGGCTGTGCATGTGATCCTTTTTCCCTCCTTTAATCCAGACTTTTATTTTTGGTGCAGTCGTTCACACTCAGAGCTTTCAAATAGTCTGTAACAAGCATTTCTGATACGCTTTATATCATTTTAACACGTTGATCTTCTTCCATCCATCTCTTCTTGCACCTCGCTTCAACAACACATTCCTGCCAGTTCTAACTGAAGTTAATAATGTGTTTCAGCCGCTTCATATCGCATATTCAACTCATAATTTAGTTGAGTTTAAATCTAAGAAATAGGTGAATCCTCTGGATTCTGCCGACGCATCTGTACAGGATTAAGTAAGTTAGGTGACTCATTATAGGCCTGGTTTATTTCTTGATATTTGACGAGCTGCAGGGAGACCAGAGGGCAATAAGATACAAAACATGCCCTCAGTACACTTACAAAGATTCAGTCTTAATTACATTTAGGAAGAAATTTAGCTCTGCGGTCAAATTCAGTATTTCCAGTGCATGTGTCCAGTTTATTTCCTTCATTAATTTAACTGTCAACAGCTTTTAAAGCCAGAGTTGAACAAGATATAACCTGACCAACAACAAGGGGCTCTTTATATACAAGAAAATCCAAGTTAAATTACAGAGGAAGAGACAAAGATTTGTACTGTTTTCAACAAAAATAAAATGCTTGTCAGTTATCAAGCAACCATGCTGACTCTTTTTACATGGAAAGATTCCAATAAAGGTTTTCTTTAAGGGGAGAGAGCCATTAACTGTCCACATATTTCGCAACGCAACCATAAATAGACCCACAAATTAAACAGTGCGTGGAAATAATCCACGATGAGGTCTTCAAAAGAGTTCATCGTTCAAAGGTTCTTATGTACAGTATTGCGCATGGTCACCATCTGCCAAACGCGCGCATCAGTCAAGGTTTACAACAACCTTTGCAACATATCAGGAAGTAGAGGTAGTCCACATTGTCTATAACCTGATGCTCTCATTTTCCTCCTTGTACATACACAGTTTCACACGCCGAAGCACCAGGAGCACAGGACCAGCTCCTGCAGGGTTTTACGCAGCTCCTGGCTCCGGTACGCGTAGATGAGCGGATCAATGAGCGAGTTACAGATGATGAGGATGAGGAAGAGGTTAAAGTTTCTGAAGAAACAGTTGCAGAAGGGGCTAGTGGGGCACGTGAGGATGAGGATGAGGTGGAGGAAGAAGGGCCCCCAGCATAAAATGAAGACTCCCAGCAGGATGGTGAGGGTGATCGCGCCTTTCATGCTCGTGGATTGGCGCCTGCTTTTGTTGAAAGCAACGATGCGCCGGGAGTGCAGGTGAGCCAGGAGGAACATGTGCAGGTAGAGCACAGCGTTAAACACCAGCGTGATGCAGAAGAAGGTCACGAGACACACGATGACGGCGTTGTCGGTGTGGTACACGATGAAGAGGATGCTGGAGGTGATGCTGGCGAGCCACACCACCACGATGATGGTGATTGCGCGCTGCGTGGTCATGATGCTGTGGTAGCGCAGCGCGTAAAAGATGGTGATGTAGCGATCCGCAGCGATCGTGCACAGAAAGGAGAGCGAGGACACCACTGAGCTGCAGATCATCACGTCGATGACGTTGTCCAGGTGGCGCAGCATGCCGGGGTGCACGTCCAGCAGGCCATGGTCGTTGAGCAGCATGAATATCGTCTCCACCACGTTGCTCACACTCACCAGCATGTCGGAAACGGCCAGGCAGCAGATGAAGTAGTACATGGGCGAGTGCAGGTTGCGGTTCTTGAAGATGGCCACAACCACCAGGATGTTCTCCACCAGGCTGATGAGCCCCAGCGCGAGGAAGAGCTCCTGAGGGATCCGGATCTGCACACAGCTGAAAGAGTTCCGCTCTCCGGCGGTGGAGTTGGTGTCGTTCTCCTCCATGAAGTCATTGAGCGGGCTGAACTCCACATGGAGGATGGAGGGGTTATGGTGGGACCTGTTGGTCAAATCCATGTCTGGATTCTAAGATGATTGTCTGATTGTCAGCTGTTGGATCTTAGTGCAGCACTGTGCCAAACAGAGAGATAGTTTAATCGGTGGTTTGAAGGATTCAGCTGTTACGGTCACACGTTGCGCCACAGCCAAATAGAAAACAATCAGTCGACTCGCCCGAAAAGTTGTTTAGTTGTTGAGCATATCAACAAGTTGGCTGTCAAAAATCCACAAAGCGTCATTCATACAAAAGGTATATGAAACGTTATTTATAAAAGAAATACTCATTGGCTGCTCGGTCACATTTACGCACCACAGCAGTCCGGGGAGTTGGCGCGTTAGTCCAGGTGAAAAGTGCGTCTCTTTGCCTCTATGGCTGCGACTTATCCAACACGGAGATCCATACATATCCCTTCTCCATCATAATATTGCGGTCACAATTCATGTTTTTCACTCTCTGAAGCCGCCCGACCTACCCTTGCGCAAAGCTCCTTCTGTCACTTCAGACTGCTCTAACCAGCACTGTGACGGTGAACAGAGTGTCTTTGGTATCCCTGGTAATCGAGACTGTGACTCTCTTTAACATTTCTCTTAGTGATGCTCAGGGTCTTCAGGTGACTCCTCCTCTCGCGCAAACGTCAGCTGGGCTGAAAAAATAACTGCTTGGGAAAAAAATGAGGAAAGCTGCGCGATGATAATTTTATTTTGTTCAGCGATGTTCAGCCTAGTTTTTCACCTTTCGACATATTTGTTTGGAATAAATGCTACGGTGTCCTATTATCTTACGAGTGTGGTTTACTTAAATAATATTAATGTCAGTAATAGATTCTCCCTCCCAAAGCACACCTGTGCGCACAATGCGTAACGGTGTCACCACTTGTGAGCGCGCGCTGGAAACTTCTGTGCCACGAGGTTTAAAACGCACTTTATTTTCAAAGCCGGTACACACAGTGAGCCTGCTGATGAATCCCATTCAATCATTCACTTACTAAAGGAAAAGTTCACAGTCTTAGTTAGGGTGACCATATTTTCAAACCTCCAAATAGGGACACTTTGATTTTACCACAAACCCACATGTATGACCTCATGGTACAATTGGATATTTCATCAGTGCACCTTTCAACACCACGGAAAGTGCCTCAGCAAATGAAAAATCATGTCTCCCAAGATCAACCGAAACTTTAGGCCTATTTGAAAGCCGATCAGCGTTCAGATTTCCCGACCTCCTTGAATGCATCATCAGAATATTGAGCCGACCTCCGTTCAACAAACGAGCATTTTAAAAGTAGTTTTGTTCTCCTCTTGAGGACAGACCTGACAAAGCTCCAATTTTACTTTTTACTAATCTGCATCATGATGTTGAAATTTCGGCAAAGGTAAGACACGTTAATTAAAGTACATCATGTAATTACATGGTGGTGCATTAGTGATGATTTCTATTGGTTAAAACAGCAACAGCCTTGACAGACAAATCACTGTTGTAAGCATGGTGCATCGTTACCATTTCAATTGGTCAAAACCGGGACAGGGCCTGTTCAAAACCGGGACACATTAGTGTTTTAGAGATATTTGTCGGGACTCAGGACACGGAGCTTGAAAACGGGACGGTCCCGATTAAATCGGGGCATATGGTCACCTTAGTCTTAGTGTACCTTACAACTACTTGTTAGTCAAATTAAGCAGTAGAGGACAGAATGCACAGTTCTTGTTCTGTAGAATAAATAATTTAGTCTGAAACAATGTGACCCTTCAGCTGTCTCAAAAAATCAAGCAGCTGTCTTATTATCATGGGAATCATTATCTCTGAAGCTGTTTTGGAGTGCACAGAATGCAGAGGTTAGTATGGGAAATATGTGTACATTGTTCCAGAACATAAAAGAAGCCATCCTGACTGTCTGAGTTGGACTCCACAATTAGTTCAAACAGCAGAAACAGATCTGACAAGACAATGGGGTCAGATTCTGCAGTAAATAAAGCAAAAATTTAAGTCATTTACGTGTTTGCGACTAAAAATCATTTAAAGAGCACTTTAGTGTTTGTTATGCACGTTTAAGTGTCTAAATGTGGTTTAAGGCACCTAAAGCTATTCTTTTAACATTATTTTAATGGCTACTTCATCTAAAACATTTCAAAGCCTTTTACAATGCTTATTGTGCGTGTTAGTAGTCCTGTGTGAGTGCTGACTGTGACAGGGACCATAAGGCCTGTGTTATATTAATGTACGTGTGTGTTGTTTAGGGGTTATTTTATATATGTTTTTGAATTTGGTTAATGTTTAAGAATATAATCTGGAAGATCTCAGTTTTGTTCTCTTTTGCGGCACCTATGGGGATCAACGGTAATTGTGGAAGCACACTTCCCAGATATCCAGACAGTGTTGCATGTGTGACGTCCACGGTTGGCTCCGCTTGTAACTCTTGATTTTCCTCGCTGACGGTCGCTTTCCTTTTCAGACTGTTTGCTTCATCTGAGCGTCGAGTTTGTTTCTTTTTCTTTGGATTTTCACTTATTTTTGAAGTTGTATCTGTAGTCATCGATCTTTTCTTAGTTTGTTCAGCCATAGTAAATTACTGTTTACTCGCAACACTTGCAGAGATGGGAAAAGCAGCCGCTTAGATCTGCCTACCCTCTCTGGCAGACCAACCACTGCTGGCTGATGGAAAATGCGTCACTAACTGGGCGCTGCTTGTGATTTTTTTCTGCTAAAGTCGCCACAGACACCCAGTCTGTAATACTGCAAATGCAAAGGCTTTCATCAGAGGGCCATCGGCTCAATCACCATTGTGTTCCCTCATTCGGCGATAGATAGAGACTTAACAGACATTTATTGAAATGAGGATCTTTGAGATTATATCTTTAAAGTTGAATTGTATTGATGTGGGATGTAATAACTGTAAGACACCATGTGACACTTAAACTTCAGTTCAGCAGGCCTAACTTTCAGTTTAGGAAGAATAAACAGTCAGAGGTGAATAATTTATTGATGAAGTTTAATATGTTGCATTATTAAAATGATATAAGGGGATAATATTTAAAGATGTTTTAGTGATTTGGATATGGTCGCCAACTCTGAAGATGTTTCATGTTTACACTTTTTTTCAATTTCCGTTCTGTAGTTCAGTCGAAGTTTTATTTTGTGCCATCAAGACTGTAGGACTTAGATGTCATAGCAATGAAATTATGTATTTTGGGGACTGTGTCACACTGACGTTTTTTAACGTCCATACCTATAGCCGTGTATCTTCCACTCAAGCTAGGCTCAAAGTGGAGACCTGACATATCCGGACAGATAAGGGCACATCATGTTTTACGTCAAGCTTAAGTCATTTGATCTGGATATAACAAAATCATGGGGCACCAGTTTAGCTTAGAGGTCTGCCCTTTGCCATGTGTCATTCCCACTACAAATGGCTGCAATAAATATTTGCTCTGTTGTTTTGAGTGTTCGATGAAGAAAATGATGTAACTGGTTTAAATTTTGCTCTAACATCTGTGTTCATTCCCATGAAGTGTGCAGCAGCGGTGGCATCGTAAAAGTGACATGAGACAGCTCCTGATCTTCAGACACGGCTCCTTCTGAGGCCCCGATATAAAAGCCTTTCTATACTGCTCAGGGATCACATGAAACGCACTCACAGCCTCATCCATAGCTCCAGGTGAAGTGGAAACAATGACATCATTTGACCATCAAGCACAGTCACACCGTGTTATCATGTGGCTGTCTGAGTACCAAGTTTAGCGTGTGGACAGTTACAGTATGTAGAGGTTGATTCGATCAGTGTCTTCAGAGTTTGTCCCCTTTGTGAAATGAAAGCCTTTCGAGTGACTTTAATATTTTCTGACTTTAATAAAAAATCTGCTGTCCTAATTGTAACTTAAAAGAAAAAAGAGATTAAGGACAAGTGATCCTGGTGGGATATGACAGCTCTTTCTTTGTGTTGCCAGAAGCACAGTTATGGACAGTGTATCAGCCATCAGTGATTGAAGCCACGAGTTTCCGACTGATAGCAGAGGAAATCTAAAAATCTATTTAGGAAAAATTGATAACATTTCTGCCATACTCTTGGACTGAATTTAACTTGATGGAAAGCAGCAGGCAACTGGAAAATTCAGGCCAATTCTTTGATCTGTTTTCTTGGATGAAGTCAGCCACAAATAATGAAATATTGTCAAGAGGACTCAAACTGACATGTGAGAATCAGAGCCAAGCAGAGCGGGAGAGAGGGAGCAAAACAGCGCAGAGAAAACAGCAGGCATCCGGCAGCATTGATGAGATTTACATGAGAGGAAAAAAACACTTTGACTTATTCAGACTTTAGGCTTTTGATTGAGGAAAATGTCAGAAAAATACCCATGTAGGCAAAGTAGTTCTTGTCAGATAAGATTGAAGAGCAGATTCCAGCCTTGTCACATTTCAGTGGAGGTTATTAGCAGAAAGAACGGACTAAACCTGACTCATGTTTATGGAGAATTAAATCTGAATCCAATATATACATAGTTATACATGAGATAAATGTGAACTGGAGACACATCCGCTCACTGATTTAAAGGGGACATATTTTATCTCTGCAGTCAATTTCTATTATTGTAAAGTGTTTCTGAACCACGTTGGTAAAGTTTGTTTCGTTTTAACGAGCCATTTTGCCATTCAAAGGTTAGACCTTAGCCACGATTGGCTGACCGGAGTGACCGCGTAGCCCCTCCCACGCGTGTGCGATCCCACATGTGGGAGCGGCCGCACTGCACACTTGCACAAAGTCAGGGATTTTATAGGATTATAGTCAGGTGTATGATCAACCAATTATACCAAACAGGTGCTAATGATCATCAATTTCACATGTAGGTTGAAACACAGTCATTAACTGAAACAGAAACAGCTGTGTAGGAGGCTTAAAGCTGGGTGAGGAACAGCCAAACTCTGCTACCAAGGTGAGGCTGTGGAAGACAGGTTCATGTCACAGGTCATACACCATGACAAGAGCACAGCAACAAGACACAAGGTAGTGACACTGCATCAGCAAGGTCTCTCCCAGACAAAAGACGTGCTGTTCAAGCTCTTTTGAAGAAGCACAAAGAAATGTGCAACGTTGAGGATCGTAGACGCAGTGGTCGGCCAAGGAAACTCAGTGCAGCAGATGAAAAACACATCAAACTTATTTCGAAATCGGAAGATGTCAAGCAGTGCCATCAGCTCAGAACTGGCAGAAACCAGTGGGACCCAGGTACACCCATCTACTATCCGAAGAAGTCTGGCCAGAAGTGGTCTTCATGGAAGAGCGGCAGCCAAAAGGCCATACCTACGACATGGAAACAAGACCAAGCGACTCAACTCTGCACGAAAACATAGGAACTGGGGTGCAGACAAATGGCAGCAGGTGCTCTGGACTGATGAGTCAAAATGTGAAATATGTGGCTGTAGCAGAAGGCCGTTTGTTCGACAAAGGGCTGGAGAGCGGTACAATAATGAGTGTCTGCAGGCAACAGTGAAGCATGGTGGAGGTTCATTGCAAGTTTGGGGCTGCATTTCTGCAAATGGAGTTGGAGATTTGGTCAGGATTAATGGTGTCCTCAATGCTGAGACATACAGGCAGATACTTACCCATCATGCAATACCATCAGGGAGGCGTATGATTGGCCCTAAATGTATTCTGCAGCAGGACAACAATCCCAAACTGCAGCCAATGTCATTAAGAACTATCAGCATAAAGAAGAACAAGAACTCCTGGAAGTGATGGTATGGCCCCCACAGAGCCCTGATCTTAAAATCATGGAGTCTGTCTGGGATTACATGAAGAGACAGGAGGATTTGAGGAAGCCTACATCCACAGAAGATCTGTGGTTAGTTCTCCAAGATGTTTGCAACCTACCAGCCGAGTTCCTTCAAAAACTGTGTGCAAGTGTACCTAGAAGAATTGATGCTGTTGTGAAGGCAAAGGGTGTCACACCAAATATTTATTTGATTTAGATTTCTCTTCTGTTCATTCACTGCATTTTGTGAATTGATGAACATAAACTATTAACACTTGCATTTTTGGAAGCATTCTTAGTTTACAGCATTTTTTCACACCTGCCTAAAACTTTTGCACAGTACTGTATGTACGAGCCAGAATCGCCAGGAGGTATCAGAATGGTAAGCTACAAGCTTGTGCAAGAAGACGATTGGTCGATTTAAGCGAAAGCAAAGTTGAAACCTGCAGCTGTTCTGAGCAGCCCATTTCAGAGGCGACCTTTTTAAAAATGTCATTCTGGAAAAATGCGGAATTATGCCGTTTTCACTTTTTCACTGTGAACAATAAAATATATGAGAATATCCATTCAAAAGATACGGCCCCTTTAACATATCTGCAGCAGTTCACAATCGGAGCAGGTTATCAGTCCAAACAGGATCTGATTGGGTCTTGTTTGTCCCACTGATGAAAGCCTTTGCATTTGCAGCATTACAGACTGGGTGTTTGTGGCGACATTCACAGAAAAAAAATCACAAGCGGCGCCCAGTTAGTGACGCGCTTTCCATTACTCAGCAGTGGTTGGTCTGCCAGAGAGGGTAGGTCGATGAAAGATCGATGACTACAGATACAACTTCAACAATAAGTGAAAATCCAAAGAAAAAGAAACAAACTCGACGCTCAGATGAAGCAAACAGTCTGAAAAGGAAAGCGACCGTCAGCGAGGAAAATCAAGAGTTACAAGCGGAGCCAACCGTGGACGTCACACATGCAACACTGTCTGGATATCTGGGAAGTGTGCTCCCGCAATTACCGTTTATCGCCATAGGTGCTGCCAAACAGAACGAAACAGATCTTCAGGATTATATCTTTAAATGTCTTTGAATACTTCTAAAATTTGTATTTAGAGTCACTTGCCCTACTCTTAAGGATCAGCCCTACACACGGGTCTGTATGTGACTGAGTGAGTGAGTGACGGTATTTTCACAGCCGTAGAGAGAGAGAGTTGCGACATCGCAATGGCGGATCATAGAGCATATTGGACCACTACTGACGCGACTCTCTGTCTTGACGGCTCTCGATACCTTGTTCAGGGAGTAGGCGGGGCTACTCCTCCGCTGTCCTCACCTATGTCTGCAGCGCGCAGCTGCTTTCAAACACGTCGTCATCGGCCTCATAAGGACAGTCCTTGTACCACATTGACCACAAAAGTGCACATTGACCTGATGCGGTCAGCCACATATAGGTTTTGACCTAGTCTTGTTCCTTACTTTGCAAGGACAGAAGTTTTTTAAATATAATAATGTTCACATTTATTGACTTTTTTTACTTGATTTCTTTACTTAATATTGTTTGTACATTACAGCAATCTCTGTACACAGTTATAGTTACAGCAAACCTTCACACATGCGTCTCTGAATAACTGAATGTAATTGTAGGGCTGTTGTATCTCTGTTGAAGATCTCAGTAAGAGATTCATGAAAAGCAACCAGCATGAAACATGATTAAAAATCTTCATTTTTTTACCTGTGTTCATTCAAAGTTTACAACTGTTGATCCGATTCATCAAGGACAGGTTCACGGGAGATTTAAAACACGTCATTAAAGTGAATTTCTGCTGATAAATTTGGAATTTCTGATACAGACTTGAACACTGCTCTCAACATAAGAACTGTTTCCACTGTTTTTGTCTCATAAAGACGTCCACTGTTTGTGACCATGAAGAACTCTCTGAAAGCCAGAAAGCAGAATAAGAAGAGTCGATCCCATTATGTGTTAGTTCTGCTGAACTGGCTTTGACTGAAGATAAGAAAGGATTCATTATAAACAACTTTAGTGATGGGTTCAACTCGGTAATCCGTTTCAGGTCCTTTTTTACAATCTTCACGAATACCCCAGAGTGCCGCCTCCTCCTGTTCTTTGATTCTTAAAAAAATACTATCCAACCGTCCCACTTCATTTCTTTTCAATTAATATAAACACAATTAAATACTTTCATTTTTTTTAACTTTATTTAGTCTCTTTCTATTGGTTGCCTCTTCATCCAAACTTCCACCTCCGTCTCCCTCCGCTCTCAGTCCCACTCGTCCTCATCTCTGTAGGGGTTGTCGTCTCTTGGTGGCTCCTGAAACCTGATGTTCGCCAGCATTTCCCTCATTGCCACCATCAGACGATCCACTTCCTGGTTCAGCTCCTGGCCGGCTCGAGCTACTTCCATGTCGTCCTCCTGCCTGAGTCCACCCTAACAAGAAAAGAGATGTGAGTTAATAATATACAAATATCCAGAATATAAATAAAAACATTTGGTATTTGATGTTTTGATTTGTCCTACTTAACATTTGTGTGTTGAATAACAGACCCCAATGTTATCTGGGGCTGCGTTGTATCAAATAACATGATCTTATTAAAAAAAGTGACATAACTTTATTACAACAGTTAAAAGAAAGACATGGCTGTATATCTCCCTCAGGCTAAGTTTCTTTTATCCATATTGCATCTCTTCCTCTCTTTTAAGTAGAAAACATTATCAAGATAGATGGGCTGTCCTGATGGAGACATGCCTTGGGCTCATCTGTTAACGATAAGCATTTATAGCTGATCCACTATATGTTTTATGTGGGGGTTTACCCGGTATATGTATCTGTAAGTAGGCGCAGTTGCTTCATGCTACAAACTATAAACTAACAGAACAGAAATGATAAAGACACAACTTTGTAACTTCAAATATTTACATATTTATCTTCACATGACATGTATGATCCCCTAACTTTAAACTGTTAAACACCTCAGACATTGTTAAATTGTTAAAGGCCTCTTGTTGGACATAAACCAGACTCGTAGTGACCGGGTCTGGATCATTAT
Organism: Semicossyphus pulcher; assembly: GCF_022749685.1. NCBI lineage: Eukaryota > Metazoa > Chordata > Actinopteri > Labriformes > Labridae > Semicossyphus > Semicossyphus pulcher. The sequence continues at coordinate 26,930,135 of NW_027211603.1, forward strand.
ACAACAGTTAGTACTGATTAGATAAGAGAAGATACGGCTCTGGATAAGAGGTATTCCATGAGTGCTGATTTAGAGAACAACATCACTCTGCCTCAGCCAGGTGTTCTAAATACTGTTAATTAACATTACAGCAGACTGTGTATGTCTACACTGAACAAGCTGGTACCTCTGAATCACACAGCGGACTCTTATTTCACTGGTTGATGATAAATTAAAACATACAGATACATGTACCTGTAGACGCAGAGTGTAAGAGAATGTTTGGGTTGCTTGGCAACAACAGTCCAGTTTCAGTTAAAGTCATAATCTTTGGGCGCCCAAGAGAACGAAACTGAAATCTTTGAGATTGTCAGTTTGAGTTAAGTTGTTATTTTATTAAGAGAAGCAACAAAAAGGTTAAGTCTATTTAAAAAAGGTTAAGTCAATCTGCTGCATTCAGACAATTCAACTAATACTGTCACGGGAGACCTATTTGATGTTATGTAAGTTGCCATCTGGCACAGCACCTATTTGTTGCTCCTGAGGGGTGTTGAAGATGGAAATTTGTAAAATTCTACACACTGGCTTTTAAGACTCAGATTTGAGAAAACAAACTGGAAGTGTTTTGAACTTTTTGTGCACATCGACGAGAAACTAAATGCTCCATAGTGCAGCTAGTGTTCAAAAACTCCACAGGGGACCTTTAAATTTATGATCCGACAAGACTGTAGCCCTTTCTACAACGCGGTTTCACACAGTGCCATAACGAAGCTCCGCCAACATGTCGCCTTTGTAATTTTACTTTGGACCAAGCCACGCTGTAAAGCCGCCCCAGTGTGTGTTTTTAAAATAGCGTTCCGGCGTTGCAGAAGCAAAAAGTGTAAACAAACGGCGTGTTTTACATACACACACATGGCGCTGTTCCGCCCTGCCAGCTCTGCCATTACGCCTCTGTCACTATCTCCAATGCCGGCTCAGAGGCGGAACGACCTCGCCCCACCATTCTCCCTCCGGGTGTTTTACAAAGAAGACGGAACATAACAGAGGCGTGATAATTCTGCCTTGAACTGGTTATGGTTAGTGTTAATGTAAAAGGGGCTTGTGACATTTTGGATGAAATAGGGAGTGTTTTTTGATAATCAGTTTTTCATCCCTTAATACTCTACTTTTTATGCTCTCACGATTGGCACGAAAAATGTCAGATAGCTTCGGTCCACAGTTATCATGAGACTGAACAAAACAAAACATGATAAAAAGCAGACCAAAGTGTGTATTTGAATCAATGACTGTATATATAGATGGACAACGAGTCTCCATCTGCTCCAATTGTACGTAATTAATGCCAAAATAGGCATCTTGCGATGGTGACGTCATACGGATCCAGAGTCTGCGCAGTAGAGATCGGCGAGTGAAGCGACCGTAGCCGCTTCCGCTAACCCAAACACACACTTAACTTAGCGAAAAAACAGCGAAGATCCGGCACACCGGCGTGTTTAACAGCAGAACAGCTTCTCTGTGTTGGTCTGAGGTTAACGTTCACAGGTAAGGAAACTTCAATGACTGTAGTGATTGTTTTTGTTACGTTTCTACTCGCGGATCGTCCTCCGCTCTGCTCACCCAGAACTGATTGGCTGCAGGAGCCTAATTTGTCAACAGAGCTGTCAATCATCATTTTGACAGCATCAAATAAGTAATTAAAAATAAACTTGTCAGAAAAATAAACACTTGGATGTAAATCAGCATGATAATAACTAACTATAATGACAGAAACCATGTTTGAGAAACATTTATCGGGCGTGTTTTTTGATTTTTTAGTTTGACTCATGTCCCATCTGTTAACATGGAGGAGGCGGGCTTTATGACCTATAGTGCAGCCAGTCAGCAGGGGGCGCCCGAAATGTTTTGGCTTCACTTTTAAGGAGCTGTCATGCCGTCAATTTTTTTATACAGTCTAAGCTCTCATACCTCAAACATTGTTTATCAGCGCTCTGTCTCGTGATGAGTCTCGTACTGATGGTTTACGGCTCAGGAAAGATCACCTTCATGGTTTTAAGAAACCAGTACTGACTGATGGTCAGAGATAGAAAATTGTCAACGCAAACTCGTGTCTACAGTCTTGAATTCAAATGCTTTTTACACCGCAGCGGTCACCTAACATCAGAAAACAGACAGCTGACAGAAACCCACCCCCCTCGTATACCTTGCTCCTCTGGACAAGCACAAATAGTAGTGGAAAGCCTGTAAAGAGGGCTATATGATAGCCAATGCACTTAAATCACATCCAGATCATTTCTATTTTAAACATCAAATAAATTACTTATAATAGCATATCCGATGACAGCTGTTCGTTAGTTATGTATAATAGCACTGCAGGGCTGTCGAGAGCTCATATTGAAATGTTTACACAACATCAGGTTCAACACACCTTTAAGTAACTTGTGGCCTTTATCAGTGTGCTCTTAGACCATATGGACACAGATACTTTTTCATGTCGCTCTGTAAATTTGTCCTCTTTCACACAATCTCTCTCAAAAGGAAAGGGAAGCGAAGCAAACCATAAGGAGCAATTGAGCAGAAAGAGCAAACACTCATCTGTTGCTGGGGACAATATGGACTGAGGACTAGTCAAAGGGTTTAATCTGTGTTTTATCAACCTCAACCTAAATTGACGAATGTATTCCTAATGTTTAAAGTAATTCAAAATCTAATTATAACTCGTTGGTTATTTTTCATAATAAAAAAGTCCATTGGACTGACTGGGTTTGTGGTTTCAGAAGAACTTGTACTTCTAATTCTCTACGTCTAAGTGTAAAATGTCCACAGTGCCCAAAGAAGGTAGACATTGGAAGCCACAGATAAGCCTGGTTCTTATTTCTGTCTTTTGCTCCCAACTAAGAAAAAATGTCCACTGCAATAAAGTGTGCAGGACTAGCAGGACAGTGTAGTGTTCCTTTTTCTTTTTATTGAGCATATTTCAAGTTAGCCATCACATTTAAAGAAAGCTAATATGTAAATGAATTGTAAAATATTCAGGTGTAAGCAAAAGAGAGAAAGAATGATCTGCATAAAGGCCTGTGTCCACTAACAGTGTTTAATGCGCTGGCAGCACCTATTTTCTACACAAAACCAGTGCAGTTCAATGTTTTCAGCGCCCTCAGCGCAAAAACGGCCTCAGCATCAGCTGTCACAGCTCTCTCTGTTAGAAATAGTTCAACTTTTGGAACAACGCGGCGATCATCAATGTCACTTCTCCCTCAATCAAAATCAAAAGGGGCGGGACTTACAATGTCAACAACAATGGCGGAGGAGAAGCTAATCCTTTCATTTTTTTCGAGGGTACAACTTCCAGGTCTGAGCTGCTGCTAATGCCAGGACACGATTCCTTTCCATTGTTTTGATGTTTTCTTTGCTAAATTTCCTTTAATAAAAGCAAATATTAAACATACAGATCAATCTGAAACAGACTTACCAAGGGAAGCGGTAGTGGCGCCACATAACTTTAGTAACCTAGCAACAGTAGATACTTGGGAGAAACACTCTGAAATTGAGGTCGTGGGCGCTGCCAGCGCAAAAAACGCTGTAAGTGGACACAGGCCCGAACACGCTACACATTAGCAAAGATTTTGCGCCTCTAGTTTCAGGTCACATTCAAGTTTGACCAAAGAAGTTGTCGATATAAATCAAGTTAATATTGAACTTCTCTGTTAAGACAGAGAAGTCAGAGCCACAAACAGCTCTGTACATCATGAATGTGGTAATTGTTTGGTTGTTCAGTGGCACAGGGAAAGGGTGGACAGCTTTAACTGGGCAAGGTCATATGCCTTCTTTGATGTGTTGTCATCCCCAAGGGTGACCATGAGTCTTTGGAGCTAATATTCCATCAGTGAAAAACATGTGTTGTTAAAATTTGTGCCAGATCTAAACAGTTTAGATGTTTCCAGCAGCACTAGGGGAACCTTCTGCTAAATGGGTGCATTGTTTAGTAATCGTTAACCGAGCCATTTCCTAACCCAGGGGTACTCAATTAAACTTGAGAGAGGTCCAGTTAGAGAGTTTTTTTCTCAAGCAGATGTCCAGAACATCATAATGTCTGACCTGCGTTATGATTCAGTACCACACATTTATACATTTTGAACGTCTGTCAAATCAAAAAAAGAAAATACAATTAGGCTAAATAATTTTTACAACAACGCTAATGACTTTAACACAGAGCTCTCATAATTTAACAATAATAATAATGAATACTTCAATATTGGTAAGGAAATATAATGTGTGTTTGTATGTCGGGGGGTCTGGGCGTTCTCCCCCAGGAAATTTTGTGTGTCGAAACCTTTATTTCCTGTAATATTGGTTTATTTTGTGCCCCAGTTTGTGATGGAAGTGTCTTTACGTTTGTAAATGAAAACAAATAATATAACGTCTGGTACTACTGGTAGTATAATGTTGTCCATGCAGAAATCAAATGAAAGAGAGAGACAGCTCTTCACTTAAGCTGCTATCTCTCTGCCTCCTTACAGAATATTTCAAACATTTGACCGTAATAGGAGGATTCACTTTATCTTTTATTTCATGTTTGCCAAATTTTATTATATGTTTTGACTTTTTCTCTTGGTGAGTCATAGTGAGTTTTAAAACAGGCAATGACTATGAAATAAATAAATAACATTTAAACGGACTGCTGGAGAAAGTGAGAGCGAGGGGGAGAGAGAGAGGGCTCATACCGGTACATATGAGAACAGAACTGCAGAAATAAGAGGAAAACTAGTCATGATGATGAAGCCTGATGGAGCTCTGTGTAACTCTCAGGTTTATCAATGAAGTGTTTGAACTAAACTGCAGCCTGGAGTCTCTGTTGACAGAGACAAACGGAGTGACAGTGTCAGACAATGTCCGCGATTAATAATCGCCAGAGTCACAGAACACATACGAGTCTGTCCAGTCTTAAAAGTTGAAAGTTTTCTCTACTTTTCTCATTTTAGAGCACGCCATGTCTACTTTTCCCTAACTCACTTATTTTCTCCCACTGCGTCTCTGTAACTCTCCTGTCGGCTGGCTCGTCAGTCTGTACCTGTATTCTCACACACCCACACTGGGTCAGTCGCGATCTGAGTGACAGATTTGATTGGCTGAGTAGCGTCATGTGTGGCGATTTACAATGAATTAATTGATCTGCGAGTTTCTTGGACCCCCCAAATCACTACCGCATAGACCAAGAGCTGCGCAGGGTAAAATAGATGCGCTTGTCAAAACTATGAATAGGTCCCAGTCCGCCGTTTGAGGACCGCTGTCCTAACCTTTTACCAGATCAACTTTGTGCTCCGTCAAAGATCGTGGACAGGAAATGTAATAAAAACAGGCAACATCTTACAGGAAATAACAGCATCAAGAAGTATTCAGTAGCAGTTATTCATAAAGCTCTGTTGAACTAAAAAAGGCTTCTTTGAATGTAGCACTCCCTGTTAATCACATGATTTCCCCTCATCCAGCCATGGGTTCTTTATCCGTGTCCAAAGAAGTGTTTTTATTATTCAAGCAACAACATTCGTCTTTCAGTGACATGCCTAGTGTTTGCTATCCAGGTTGAGGAGGCACCAGCTCATAATGTTACGATTAAGTGTCAAAAGTTAATTTTGCACTTTAAACATGATAAATACAATGTGAATTAATGGATTGTAGAGTCTTTGATAATCAGTTCATTTATGTAGGCCTCTTTCCTATCAGAGCTATCAATAATGTTCCATACAACTCACCTGAAGGTTGAAGTTTGGCAGCAAAGAGCGGAAAAACAGCGACAGAGTGCTCTCATTGGATGCACCGACATGCTGCCTAAAAGTGCAAAGACAATTGCGGATGTAAGTGCTGCTGGTAATATTTGCATCTTCTTCGACTGCACAGTGGATTTCATGTGGACAGATGTTCAGGTCTTTCTTTACCTCTCTGGTCGGGTGTATGACATCACTGAGTCCAGTGGAGGCAGGGGGTCAAAGCCCATCACCGGCTGACTGGTCACCTCCTGACAGTATCAAACAAAATAGCGAGGTTAAAGTCACGTCCTCTGCATGAGTACATAAATACATGAATATTCCAGAGGTCATCAGCACTTTATTGAGAATGTTGTACTACTATAAAGAAAGATGTAGAAACAAGGGTAAGGGTTCAACAAACACACACAGGACCAACATTATAAGCTTTGTGAAGATATGGCACAGTTTTATGATTGTCTGAAGGTCTCTGAATCAAGATTTACTTTAAGTATAAACTCTTCCCTTGATGTTGCTTATATTGATATAAGGTTTTGCCTTGTATGACCATAATTATGCTTTATGAATAAAACTGTGTGATAAATGATCTGTGAACTGTTGGCAGCAACTTCCTGGGGTCCACTCATGAGACAGCAATACATAAAATGACATTCAAGAGACAACAGATAGTATAACCATCATACCGTCTTACTGATCCACAACCCAAATCCCCTGACCCACCCAGTACCCTATATCACCCCACTCTCGAAAAAACACCATCAACTTCAGTGAACATCGCTCAGTGCAGAAGACAGAGGAAAGGTAGGATGTCACTCAGGCAGTACTCTTTCCAATTTAAACACATCAAATATCAATATGTGTATTCAAACTATAATTTCCCACTATTATGAAGTTATTTTTAGTTAAAGTGTATCTAGTATAAATATACATTTGAATCTTTATTTATTTATTTATTTTTTACTTTTTTATTTATGAAAATGTATCACATAAATTTCACATTTTTCACATTCTTGAAAAAAAAACAAAAAAAACCCTTCAAAGACATAACAAAATATGAACAGAGCCTGCAGGAGTAAATGAATCCAGCTTCTATCCAGGCATCATTATTAGCTGTATCGTTGTCTTTTTGTTAAATAGGTTAACCATTTTCCCCAGTCTTTTTCAAATTGTCCTTCATTCATCCGTATCCTGTATGTAAGATACTCCATCTTTTGAATATCATCTATGATGGTCAGCCATTTTTTGTGATTTGGAGCGTCCGTCTTTAGCCAGTTCTTTGTGATTGCCTTCTTTCCAGCAGCAAGGAGGATCTTGACCAAATATTGGTCTCTTTTGTGCACAGCTCCCTCCACATGTCCCAAGTACAGTACAAGACACGTTCGCGGGATTTTGTAACTCAAGACCTCACAAAGAACTGAATGTATACCATCCCAGAAAGACTGTATTTTCATGCAACTCCAGAAAATGTGTGTGTGGTCTGGTTCCATGTGGCTACATAGTCTCCAGCATGGTTGTTGAGTCTTTGTTTGTTTACTTTTAATTTTGGGTGTGATAAAATACCGAATCTGGTTCTTCCAAACAAATTCTCTCCATCCCTGTGATTGTGTCGTGTTCAGGTGAGATTTCCACATGTCATACCACATCCTCTCTGGGATTTCCTCATCCAGCTCCTTTTCCCATTTGGTTTTCACATATAATGTTGAGTCACATCTAGATTCCATCAGACAACGGTACAGGATTGATATTACTCTGGGTATAGCCTTACTATATGCTTGTGTTAGCACCTTAATGATTGGATGAACTTCCTCCTCTCCTGTCTTGATTTTTTTGTTGTAATAATCCCTCACTTGTAGGTATCTAAAGAAGTCCTGATTCACTAATTGATATGTATTTTTTAATTCTTGAAAGCTTATCATTTCGCCCTTTTTGTTTACTTTGCACATAGCGGTTATGCCCCTTTCTGCCCATTGTTTGAATCGGATGTCAGTTTTCCCTGGTTCGAATTTATCATCAAATGCTATCCATCTTAATAGGCCAAGTTCCTTTCCCAGTTTTAGTTGTTTACCAATAGAGTACCAAGTTTCTAGAGTAAATGTTGTTATTGGGTCTAGGTCTAGTACTTCATTTACATGGATTGGGATCTTTTTTTCACCTATAATTGTTTGAATCGGGTATTTATGTGTGGACATTTCAATATCTTTCCATCGGGCTACATAATCTACACTGCACCAGTGAATAAGCGGACGGAGCTGTGCTGCATGATAATATTCCTTCAAGTTCGGAAGAGCCCTTCCTCCTTTATCTTTGGGTAACTGAAGAGTGGAATAACGTATTCTAGGTCTTTTACCTTCCCAGATAAATCTTGAAATGAGCTTGTCCCACTTAGTGTATTGAACTTGTGGTATACTCACAGGAAGAGACTGAAACAAATATAGCAGACGTGGTAAAATGTTCATTTTCGTCACATTTATCCTGTCATACAATTCCAATGGATACGTGGACCATCTGTCTATATCTTTCCTTATGTTGAGATCAATTTGTCCATAATTGCATTTATACAAGTTTGTTAGATTTTTAGGTATTTTTACTCCTAAATATTGAAGTGATTTTGCATCCCACTTTATTTTTAGTTCTTTAAGTTTTTGATCTAGTGAGCAGTAAAACATGAGGACTTGAGTCTTAAGTATATTCAATTTATAACCAGAATATGAGCCAAATTGTTCCAAAATTTTCATTAGATGCATAAAGGTGTTAACTGGATCATTTAGTTGGATCATAATGTCATCCGCGAAGAGACTTATTACATGTTTATGTCCGTTAATGTCTATTCCTGTTATTGAAGTGTCCTGTCTGATCATTTGCGCCAATGGTTCTATATACAGAGCGAATAGAGTAGGGCTAAGGCAACAGCCTTGTCTAGTTCCTCTCTCTAACATGAACCTTTCTGAAAGAGATCCATTCACTTTTACTCTAGCTGTGGGTGTGTTATAAATAGACTTAATGCAATTAATTGATTTTCTGTTGAATCCAAATTTTTCCAAAGTTAAGTATAAGAAGTCCCAATTCACCATATCGAATGCCTTTTCTGCGTCTAGGCTAATCAATGCTGATGGTATCTTATTTCTATGTATTTTGTGTATGATGTGTAGCGTTCTTCTAATGTTGTCTTGAGTTTGTCTACCCATAACAAAGCCAGTCTGATCTTCGTCTATTAAGTCCGGTACGAATGGCTTAAGCCTATTTGATATAATGGCGGTGTAGAGTTTGTAATCAATATTTAAAATCGATATCGGTCTATAATTTTGGCAATATTCCTTATCCTTCAGTGGTTTAGGTAGTACTGTGATTATCGCTTCCTTCCACGAAGGAGGAATAGTTTCTTTAGACATAATCCAATTAAAAGAAGTGTGGAGTAGGGGTGACAACTCTTTTTCAAACTTCTTGTACCACTCAGAAGGGTATCCATCACTACCTGGTGCCTTGTTTGTTTAAAGCTTTCCTATTGCTTTCTGTATCTCATCTATAGTTATCTCTCTTGTTATGCACTTGTTTTGTTCCTTTCCTATAGTGGGTAGGTCTAAGGTGTCAAGGAAAGCTTTGATATCATTTTGATTTGGGGCTGATGATTGGGTATAAAGTTCTTTATAATAGTCTCTAAAAATGGTTTCAACTTCTTTTGGTTCATATTTGAGTTGATTTGTTTTTGGTTCACGTATTTTATGGATCTTGGAATCTGCCTGTTGTTTCCGTATTCGTCTTGCCAGTAATTTGGCTGCTTTGGGGCCGGAATCATAGTAATTTTGGTTTAAGTATCTTGATTTTATCTCCATTTCCTGTTGCAATAAATCATTAATTTTCTTTCTCACCTCTTTCATTTGTTGTTGTGTCTTATGATCAATTTTTCTTTTATGTTTTTGTTCCAATTGTCTCAGTTCAGTTAATAGTATCTTATATTGTTTCACTTTTTCTTTCTTGAGGTTACTTGTGATTGCAATCAGTTTTCCTCTTATGACCGCCTTTAATGCGTCCCATACTATAGCTGGATCTGTCTCGCCGTTATTATTTTCCTCCAGATACTTTCGGATCTCCTTCTTGATTTGCTCTACTATCGACTTATTATTTAATATTCCTACATTTAATCTCCATATTGTATCTTTATGTGTATTATCTAGTTTAACCTTCAGGTAAATGGCACTATGGTCAGACATATCAGACACCCCAATTTGACATTCTTGGATTCTATCTCCATTCCCTTTCTGCATAAAAAAGTAATCTATTCTGGAATAAACGGAGTGTGTTGCTGAGAAATGACTGTAGTCCCTCCTGAGAGGATGCAGATCCCTCCACACATCATAAAAGCCCATTTCCTCCCATGTATTTTTAGCCAATTTTGTAATAGATTTTTTATTTCTCTTTAAGCTGGTTGTATCCAATTCATAGTCCATTATTATGTTAAAGTCTCCTCCACATATACATATGCCCTCCGTTTCAACAGCGATAGTATCCAAGAGGGATTTCAGGAATTGTTTATTGCTCTCAGGTGGTGCATATATGTTCACCAGAGTAACTACTGGTCAATTAACCCCTTCACCATAATGTATCGTCCCTCTTTATCTTTTACTTGTTTTTGGCATTCAAATTTGGTCCCGTTAGATATTAGGATTGCTACTCCTCTTTTGCGACTATTAGTGTGGGAACTATAAAAAGTGTTTTTGAATCCAAATCTTTTCAATTTCTCATGTTCTGTTTGTGATAAGTGTGTTTCTTGTAGGAAGCTAATCTGTGTTTTTTCCTTTTTAATTTTAGCCATTACTTTAGCTCTTTTGACTGGGTTTCCTAGTCCGTTAACATTCAAAGACATAAACTTTATCCCCTCTTGCATAGATAGTTGGATCTATTCAGTGTATAATAACTCAACCACAGGCTAACAGTAACACATTCATAAGTAACCATCAACTTTATAAACAACAGGTTAGAACATTTAACCTTAACTCTGAACATAGGTGACCTCCAAACAGAGGTGTCAACATCCTTCTTTACATGTTGACTCCCTTTTTGTTTTGAGGGGGAAAGCCTTCCTTGTAGGGAGGGCCCCCAACCAGTTGTGAGTTTCAACCCAAGATGAGTTGTTCTACTCACACTAGCTAGCTCTATTGTAGGCAGCCGTGTTTTTATCCCTCTTAAGCCAATATGTCTATTCTCAGAAACCCTCTCAGGCTCGACAAATTCAAACCTGACATTCTTCTTTTCTAAGATGTTTTAAGTCCGCCATTCTCCATCTCTTTGACGTTCAGGTCGGCCCAGTCTTTCATCTTGCGTTATTGTCCTTGCGTTGAAAGGCTTGCAGCCGTCCTCTCGCACGTTTCCCTGTCTCCAGACCTCTGTCGCCTCTGATGTGTCTCCATGTCGCGGTCCCAGCCGCCTGTAGCTTCTCAAGGAGGGGGGGTTCCCCGGGGTCTCCCCCGACGTCCTGTACCTCGTATCCTCTTCTCCGCATGTCGCTGGCCACCTCCTCTGCACTTCTGTAAGTTTTCACTCCATTTTCCCAGTGTATGCGCATCTTATTGAGGGGGGTCTGGAAGCGTATGCTTTCTCCCTTCAGGATCTTCTTGATGTGCGTGTAGGCTTTACGCTGTCGCAGCGTCCTCGCAGTGTAATCATGGTCAAAGTAAATCCTGTCAGCCCCGAGTTTGACTGTTTTCTTCTCCCATGCTTTTTTCAATACCATCTCCTTCATAGTGTACTGCTGAAAGCTGAGGACGATTGATCTGGGAGGCTGACCTGCGTTAGGTTTCGGTGCCAGAGCTCTGTGGGCGCGTTGTATCTGGAGATCCGCGTCTATCATGAGCTCATCTCGGAGCCATTTCTCCATGAACTGTGCCACCGAGTCGCTCTTCGTCTCGGCATCCTCCTGTACGCCATAAATCCGCAGGTTGTTCCTTCTGGATCTCGCTTCCAGGTCGTCTAGCTTGTCCATCATTCCTTGCCGCTCCATCATCAGTTCCTGCAGCGCACAGTTCGCTTCGGAGCTCCAAGCTTCAGCTTCTTCAATGCGAGTTAAAGCAGCGTCCACCTTCTCCCTCTGTTCTCCTATCTCTGTAGTTATTTTGGCGAATTTGTGGTCCATGTCATCTTTGAGTTCTGACAGTTCATTTCTCATTCTGGTTGTAATTTCGTCTTTGACCGATTTGAGGTCTGTTTTCAGTTCGTTTTGCATGGTTTGAATCTGTTTGCTGATGCCTTCCAGACTGGTTTGAAACACCGCCGTGGCGTCGTTAGCTTCAGGTGTTAGCATACTTTTTGCATCGGTCGGACAGTTTACTTCTTTACTTTGGTTGTCCAGGTTTCTTTTTGTCCTTATTTTAGTTGCTCCTCCGTTCATTTTCGGGGGTTAAAGACCCTTCTGAGTTAGTTTGTCGAGTTTTGGCGGAGTTTATCGTGTTGGCTTGGGGGAGCTCTCAACTCAGCCGTGCATGCTGCTCTGCCGTCCCACCGGAAGCTTGAATCTTTATTTTATGCATCTTATCAGTTTCTTAAGTTCCTTTTTGAAGCTCATTTTACTGGTAGAGTTTTTTCAGGGAACATGGCAACATACTCCACTGACACTTACCCTGTACAAACCTGTTTTCTGCCGAGCGCATGTCTTCAGTAACTTAGCCTCCCCAGCCACTAACTTGTGCTATGACTCTTAGTCTGCGGTTACATTTTTTGCAGAATGACTTTAAATGGTTACATTCCCGACAAATCCGAAAAGATAATCCAATTACAAGAAATGTGTGGTCTTCTCCTGAAGAGTAAAAGGGCGAGGCTGGCCACAAAGTGGTACTTCGAATCTAATATTGAGAGGCTGATCGGAGGTCATGAGAACTGAAAAATAAAGACACAGGGTTTGTGTATGGAGCGCTTTGTTGTTTGTATTTGTTGTATTTAAACATATAAACCAGTGTTTTTTTTCCCAAATGCTGGATTTGTTTTTGTCTCTCAACTGGTTGTGTTCTTCTTGAGTAAAAAACAAATAAAAAGAATAAAAACTGAAAAAAAAGGAGAATTGGAGCATGCACTAATACACGCTGTAATAAGCAGATCACAGAATGTGAGCACACGGAGCGAGAGGCTACATGTATTTTGGAGTGCGTAAGAAAATTGTAGTTTTGATCCTTTTCATACACATCACACTGTCAGTGTCTTTTGGTGTAAAGGAGAAAATGTTGTGTTAAAGAGTACTTTCTGATCCGTGCTTACTAGAGGCAGACTTGAGGTGGCTTCTTTGATCTCAGAGAGCAGGACGTGACGATGGATGTTCCTTGGCGCACTCTGGTACCTCTGCTTCCTCCTGAAACAGAGAGATGAAGGTAACTGCACAGAAATGTGTGGCATGTGGCATCAAAGCAGCTCACTGAGATCTTACTTGTTTTGGCAGTCCTCCACCAGTGGGTCTTTGGCATCAACTCGACGCAGCACCTCTTTCACAGACTCTTCCAGCCACAACATCACTGCTGCCTCCCTCCACAGGCTGCAAGTCCTCCCCACGTACAGGGAGGTCAGCTCAGCCAGGGCTGCAGGCTGCCTGGAGACAGGAGGTCGAGAGAGGTAAATTAAGATAATAGTAGTGATTGTCATAGTGCTGGTAATTGCTGGATTTACAACAGTTAAGAAAACAGAGGATACATTACCCTATCTGACTCTTTGGGCCAAAAAAAGCATGAGAGCTGACCGTGGTGTCTGGCTGCACAGTGCACAGATCCAGCAGAGGCATCAAGACTGCAGGAAACATATTTACAGTAACATTATTAAAAGGAAATTCACATTTAAACCTCCTGATTAGAATGAAGTTGTAAGTAGTATTATTTGCAAAAAATCCTTTTAGTCATCTCATAAACGTTGTAAAGTAGCCAGAGAAGGGATATCATGTCTGACCTCCAGGAAACATGATGAGAGCGTTCTGCAGCATCACGTCAGCTTTGTGTCTCTGCTTGTCCCCCTCTTCAGGATCCAAGTCTTCCTGCTGACTGAGGTGGAAATGGCAAAGTGCAGTGGAGAATGCAAAGTTTGGCAGCTGGGACAGATTTCTGTGCACCTGAAACACAATAAAAAAACCCTGAAAATCAAACACTGGCACAAACACATACACACATATGCAAACATCTACATAGGATAGCAAACGTTACCTCCCAGTCCTGATATAACTGGAGGAGGGAGTGGTACTCTCTGGAACGCAGCGTCAGGAAATCAATGAGAAGTAGCATGCAAAGTGGGTCAGAGTCTGGGTCCAAGCTGATGACAGAGAAACACACAAAAGCACAAAGAAATGATTAGAGCAAGGACTTGATGTAAACAAGAGACAGACCAAATATCTGAATAAAAAGGGTCATCCTACACTACAGCTGCTCAACCTGTGTAATCTGTTCATACGAGCATTGTTGGTACAGGCGACTTTTAGCTTAAATTTAAATGTTTAAATCTGAAGTTACTTCAAGATCATAAAAACAGGCACAGATCGCATACAATTTAAAGTGGTAATCTCAAAGATCTCAGTTTCGTTCTCTTTGGCTCTTTTGTCAGCTGTGGTGATAAACGTTAATTGTGGGAGCACACTTCCCAGATATCCAGACAGCGTCGCATGTGTGACCTCTACGGTTGGCTCCGGTTGTAACTCTTGATTTTCCTCGCTGACGGTCGCTTTCCTTTTTAGACTGTTTGCCTTCATCTGAGCGTCGAATTTGTTTCTTTTTCTTTGGATTTTCACTTATTTTTGAAGTTGTATCTGTAGTCATCCATCTTTTCTTTGTTTGTTCAGCCATAGTAGATTAAGCAGCTGCTTTTCCGGTCTCTGCAAGTGTTGTGAGTAAACAGTAATCTACTATGGCTGAACAAACAAAGAAAAGATCGATGACTACAGATACAACTTCAAAAATAAGTGAGAAGAAAAAGAAACAAATTGGACGCTCAGATGAAGCAAACAGTCTGAAAAGGAAAGCGACCGTCAGCGAGGAAAATCAAGAGTTACAACCGGAGCCAACCGTAGAGGTCACACACGCAACACTGTTGCTGCACTGTTGTTGATATCCGGGAAGCGTGCTTCCACAAATGTCATTTATTTATGATGCCGCCAAAGAGAACAAAACTGAGATCGTCGAGATTACAAATTTAAAACCAGACACCATAAAAATGTCCTTCTGTTTGCTCTGTTTGAATTTTGAAGCTTGGGCAGCTGAGTAACATAAGTAACCATCGAGTGACTTTCCTTTTCAGTGTGCTGTGCTCAAATTGTGACGGGAATTGATGGTGAATTAAATCAGATTTTTCTGGTTCTCATCAAAAGCCAGCACAATGCACTTAATATGATCCGAGAACGCATGATGATATTAAATAAAATGTTTTGAAAAATAAAATCGTTAATAACATAATATTTGAGATTCTTCTTCAAACTGAGCTTCTTTAGATTCTGGCATCAATAATTGTTATCTGTGATTTAACCACTGCAGCCGTCAGCTTTCATTCCCACAGTGCTGCTTTACAAAAGGACCAGAACATAACTGTTATGAAGTCAGGAAGATGGGGTTTGATGGAAATCTCAGATAAGCATTGACCATTATATGAAAGGCTGTAAAGCCTGAGCCATTACAGCAGCGTGTGGGAACAGCCCTCTCAGTGTGTGTATAGACTTATGTAAGTGGACACGGTCCTGGTATGACATAGGTGCTTTCATGTCATATTCTGAGAATTAAACACTTGATTTTATTGTCAGTTTAAATGATGTAATGTGTAACATCTTTAACAAACATATTACCTTACGTAAGCCGTTATTCAACTGTGTCCCAGTTAAAGTGGAGATGATTTCTCTTTAAAAAAATCTATTAAAGGGGCTATATGTAAGATTTTACATAAATTCATCAATCAAATATCATTTGTTATTGCCAATGTGTGAAGGGATAGTAGAGGAACTGATACATTGAGACCTTCCCCAACTTCCTCCATTGCCTCTTAAAAGCTGTGGTCTGATTTTTACGTAAAGCACTCGGGACGGTTTTTCTGGGAAACAAGAGGATGTGACATATCTGCGCATTCGCGAGTACCTCTGCCAAGAGCTCATTCTACGCCACTACAGTCAACAGTGTGCAACACGAGACAGTTTTTTCTAGTGAAGCCCGTCTGACCAAACAGGAATGTGACCGACGTCAGGGGGAAAACTAGAGTCAATATCAGCAGGGCATACGAATTATGGAGACCTTCGATTGCTTCTGGGGAACAAAACAGACCCACAACTTATTGCTGTCATAGAAACAAAACCCACGTGCAGCGTTCTCTTGCCGGGTGCAGCGTTTTTTCTCTCACAGCTATTGGAACCTCACCGTGTGGCTCAAACAAAGGAGAGGCCTACTTGGGAGATGCTGAGCTGGATAAGGGTACTAACACACCACAAAGACTCAGTGTCCCAGAATGCTCCTTCCTTCACACCTAAGTGCAAAGTAGGGGAGGGCGAAATCCCCCCTTTCATTGGAGGAAAGCCGAGGGCACCCAAGGGGGTCCCAATGACACAGCCAGAATTTCATGGAGGTTATAAAAGCCAGTGA
The DNA here is from genome assembly GCF_022749685.1 of Semicossyphus pulcher. Classification (NCBI taxonomy): domain Eukaryota; kingdom Metazoa; phylum Chordata; class Actinopteri; order Labriformes; family Labridae; genus Semicossyphus; species Semicossyphus pulcher. The sequence continues at coordinate 26,946,450 of NW_027211603.1, forward strand.
AATCCACGTGTTTGCCTTTCATGTGTAGCCAGAGTTGCATTAGGAGGTACTTTTTCCCTTTTAGCCGTTCCACAGCGACTTGAGTCCTGTGGGAGGTAATTTTTCTCGTTCAAGTGAACTTTAACTGCACCAGTGCGCAATCAGCTCCACGCTGATTAAACAGAGACAGTTTGTAAAAGTTCCTACTTTTCTAAAGTAACTTGAACACATCGCTGCACCGCATCTCGTCACCTGTGTCCTCTGCCACCAGAAGCTTGTTGACTCTGGCTGTATTCCCTTTTCACCTGCACAGACAATCTGGCCAAATCCGTTCATGGATCCACCTTAGTTCGCGCCGAGGATCACACCAAGGATCGCGCCGAACACTGGACAAAACACACGCTGATCCACTAAATCCACTGCCAGCCACAAAACTTGACTGATCGACACAGGTCACATGGTGGGCGTCTAGGCTTAAGCCAAACACCATCCCCGCTGTGGTTTAACCACCAACATCACCATTTTCCACACCTCCCCCTGGCCAGGTCTATAAAACCGGAAGACCACCATTGTTTTTGGGTTCTTTTTGTTCTGAAGCTCTGAAGCTCAGAAGCTCTCCACGGCCCTCCAAGAAGGTTGAAGCTGCTGCTGCAGTTCCCTCCAATTCAACAGCTCTCATGGCTTGCTAACAGAGCAAGGCCTCAGCAGCGATGCAAGATCCTGCTGATAAGATTATCGGTTTACTCAGCACGAACAAGCAACCGTAGTTTAGCAGCAGCTGAAAGACTCTGCCCGCTTTTCAAATAAGGACAATGGAGCAACGAAGGACCAGTTTCCCTCCAACTGGACACCAACATAACGACTGCAACTTCACCAGAACCACTGCTCCCCCAGCCCGGTTGAGCAACAGGATCGTCGGCCTAACAAGCTGCAACACAGCACAGCAACGCCTTTCCGTCCACGGTCTGGTAACGTAACATCTGGGCAAAGCTAGAATAACTCACAGTACTGGCTAAGCAGGAATGTTTACTGTATCGTAATCTTATTGATTTGATTAGTTACTGAGCTACTAATAACTCCCTGAATAATTAAATACTTTTGGTTTTTACAAAGAATAGAAAAAGGTTTTCCGTGTGTACCTCAGGATCAGTTTGCAGTACTCCAAAGCCGTCCGTGGGCATCCTCTCTTCTCGAGGAACATCATGTGTTTGTAGAGAGCCAGATAAAACGCCCTGCAAACAGAGAACAACATATTATTGGATGTCTGTGTCACTTCAAACACAGTTAAGAGAAGAAGTATTATCTACACTGACACATCACACAGAAAACGTGTCTGACAAAAGCAAAAGAAGAGTACAACATAACGAACCAACCTGTTCTCTGGTCTCATATAATCAAGTCTGCTGGTGCCTGACGTCAGGCTGAAGAGAGGATGAAAAGCGCACTCAAAGCTGTACAAAGCTCTCTCTGAAAAACAATCATATTATTAATTAGTTATATGCACATACCCTTTTCCAATTAAGCATGAGCAGATTAGACAGGTCACGTTGACGGAAGCCATACTGAGATAAACAGCGTTGCACACGCAGCACTCTGTTAGTTATGTTCCTCTCACTGACCTGAACCTCACCTGCAGGAATCTGCACCACAAAGACCACAACTAAAAACCTCTGTCTCACTTATATAAAGGCATGTTATTAAATCAGTCCGGGAAAGAGACCTTTGAGATTAATGTTGTGTTTGTATCATTTTTAAAACACATTTTTTAGATGATTTGTAAATGTAAAAATGGCACTTCATATAGCCACCTGAGAATACACATTATTACAAGAGGAATTTGGTTGCTTTTATGGTATTACTAAGAGACAAAAAAGAAACAATGTCAACAAAATTATACAGTCAAAGATTTTGTATGTGCTTAATATTTTCTATGATGACATAGATAAGATGAATCACCAAATTATGCTAAGCTCCATTGTAACATAAAAATACTTTAGAACTATGACCAAAAGGGAACACTTTTTTAATTTGCTTAAAGTGCTAATCGTTCTCTTTGTCGGCGCCTATGGCAATAAATAAATTGCAGGAGCACACTTCCCAGATATCCAGACAGTGTTGCGTGTGTGACGTCCACGGTTGGCTCCAGTTGTAACTCTTGATTTTCCTCGCTGACGGTCGCTTTCCTTTTTAGACTGTTTGCTTCATCTGAGCGTCGACTTTGTTTCTTTTACTTTGGAATTTCACTTATTTTGAAGTTGTATCTGAAATCATCAATCTTTTCTTTGTTTGTTCAGCCATAGTAGATTACTGTTTACTCGCAACACTGCCTACCCTGTCTGGCAGACCACTAACTGGGTGCCGCTTGGGATTTTTATCAGTGGGCCATAGGCTCAATCACCATTGTATAACCTCATTTGGAGATAGATAGTGACTTAACAGACGTTTATTTACATGAAAATCTTTGATAAAACAGATCCCAGCCAGATCCCTATTGGGAGCAAATAAATGGATGAATTTAAAAAAATAATAATAATGTATACGTAAGGTCAGCTTATCCATGAGGAAAACAGACTTTGACTTACAGAAAAAAACATGTTTGGAGAGTGACTGTGTTATTTCACGTCTATGCCAAAATTTGGTAAAACAATCCGACTGAAGAGAAGAGTTTGTGCATGAAGCAGACTTTTTGAGGAATTTTGAGGAGTGGGTTTGTTTCTAAAAACACTGCTTAAAGATGTTGTTCATTGCTCTGTAGTAAACACATTTATATTGATGCTTTTGGTACAGTGATATTGCTATTTAATGAAGGAGACCATGATTCTCACCAATGAGATCCCGGGCCATCTCCTGATCCTCCTGTATGCGGCAGACATCAGAGAGCTGCAGCAGGGAGTCAATGTGGTACGGGTTCAGCTGTAGCAGGGCCTGCACAGAAAAGGAGAAAATTGTGACATTGACAGGCATCTACAAAGCCAAGATAGGAGACATATTTTCAACAGAAGTAGGTCTTATAATACAGGGGTCGAATTCTTTATAAAAATGCGGTTGTGGTTTCTGAGAAAGCCCTGAGAGGCAGTTGAGAAAAAAAAGCTCTGGGGATCAATTTTCTACGTCTATTTGATATAGACGTAGAAATGATTTATTCCAGGAGGTGGAAAAAAAATCTTAGGCAATTTATTCATCACTACTTCATATTATGGGGAGGGGGGATGCATTTAAATTATAATTTGACATATTTAAACCAACAGTCAGTAATGACATTGATGAGAAAAATAAATGCTTTCAGGCCTTTTTAGAAAATGTAGTAGTGCTGCACTTCAGCCTCTTTGGCCAAAAAGCAACAACAAATCGGGCCAGGAACATTTCAACATTTTTATAACCTGCAATTTATTTTCACTTAAAGCTCCTGTGAGGAACTTTGTGTTGATTTTGGCGCCCCCTGTGGACAAAGCCGTACCTCTTATCTCTTTGCTGATTTTGTCCTGTACATGCTTAAGTGGTGTTTTTTATCAACAAATCTCATCCTGCTTTCTTTGACAGTCATATGCATCACTCACTTTACATTTTTGCCCTGGAAAATCTAAACAAAGGCAGCGTGCAGTTAATCTCCTCGTCTGACACCTACCCCCCCGCCAGCAGTTTCAGGCATTAAAAATTACTATATAGAAATAATGAATCTTGTTGCAATCTTTTGTAGGTCATACAGAGTAATCAGATTTAATTTCAGTCAGTTTCATAACCATCAAAAAACTCCTCACAGGAGCTTTAATAAGAAAAAGGTAAACTTGAAAAATTATCCCTGCAAAATAAGTTTTTTCAACCTGGCAAAACTTTTTTCCACGCATATTTCTCAGATTCAAAAAATCTTTGAAAGAGTATGCTTGAAAAATCAGAGGAGAGGAAACTGTTAAGATTAGACTAAAAAAATGAATGAATTTTCACCTTAAGGCTTCCATAGCTTACACTATTTCTGCTACTGTAGATTTCTTCATGTATTTGAATGGACATGTGGGTAAAATGAAATTGCCTTGGGTTTTACATGTACATATATATCCATCACTTTCCATGGAGAAACACAAGTCTGTTGGATAGTTCATTGAAGTTGATAAAACAATCCATTAAGCATAGTCACAAGTTATGACAACTGGATCTAAACTGTGTAAAGAGTACAGTCTAATCCTGCTCTGTAAGATAACTTTTTCAAGATTAAACTTGATGTTTGAATAAAATTGTGTCATGCCCAGTCAAGACTTTAAAAGACTGAAACAGAAAACTATGTGTGCATAATGTTATGAGACCATAACGGCCTGTGTCAGTGTTTATTGTACACATTCCAGTCTGGAAGTGAAGACAACTACATCACAGGCATTAACTTGCACTGTTAGATGAATGTTTTTACCACAATGTTGTTGGGATCCATGGACTCGACGGCATCCAAAAACTTGAACTGTACTTGTTGGTAGTCCCGGCTGTGCTCAAAGGCAAAGTACTGAATACCATCCTTTGACTGCAGTAAGGTCATCGAGACTCCTGTGAAGACAGGAAGCACAGCTGAGAGCAACAAGACATAAAAAAGACGCAGTTGGGTGATACAAGGTGAAGATATATTTATTTCAGGAGAGTGGAAATGAAAATGAGAAGATCTGATTATGATACAAAATGTCTTCACTGCGTAAGAGTCACGTCAAGTTTTAAGTCACAGTAAAGAACATTATTGCTGAAAGTAATAATCTTGAAGATTTTCATTTCAATAAATGTCTGTTAAGTCTCTATCTATCGCTGAATGAGGTAACACAATGGTGACTGAGCCTGTGGCCCACTGATGAAAGCCTTTGCATTCTGCAAGAATGACAGACTGGGTGTCTGGGTAACTTTCATGGAAAAAATCACAAGCGGCGCCCAGTTAGTGACGCGTTTTCCATCACCCAGCAGTGGTTGGTCTGTCAGAGAGGGTAGGCGGAGCTAAGCGGCTGCTTCTCCGGTCTCTGTTAGTGTTGCGAGTAAACAGTAATCTACTATGGCTGAACAAACAAAGAAAAGATGGATGACTACAGATACAACTTCAAAAATAAGTGAAAATCCAAAGAAAAAGAAACAAATTCGACGCTCAGATGAAGCAAACAGTCTGAAAAGGAAAGCGACCGTCAGTGAGGAAAATCAAGAGTTAAAACCGGAGCCAACCGTGGACGTCACACATGCAGCACTGTCTGGATATCTGGGAAGTGTGCTCCTGCAATTACCGTTTATCGCCATAGGTGCCGCCAAAAAAGAGCGAAACTGACCTCTTCAAGATTATAACTTTAATTAGCATAAATAAAAAATAAAAATGATTTATCGAACACATTTCTGACCAGGATTGCCTGTTACCTGTTTGCCTGTTGACACTTTCTGTCGGTGCTAAAATCACTATAAATTCTGTCTTCTCAGGGAATCTCAGCGCAATAACAGAGAAGCTTAATCACAGGATGTCCTAAACCCTGGATTTTAGTGTTGATGTAACGTTGTTATAAAACGATGGACATTTTGCGTGTGATGATCTCTGTCTAAAAAAAGATTCATGTTTACTACACAACATATAATATAAAAATATTTTGTTTTGAGCATTTCTACAAAGGAGCAGTCTGAGCGAGCCCGTAAATGTCTGAACGAGGAACTACGTGTTCTGATCTGGATTAAGTAAAACCATAGCCTGAACAAATGACAGAAAAAATACACAAAAAAATACATCAATGGTGACATTCAGTGTGAACACAGTGAGGAAGTCTTGTTGCCTGCGCTTCCTTCGGATTACAAGATACAGAGCAATGAGAGCGTGTAAGGGACGGTTTGTGCCCCCGTCATGTCCACAAAACAAATCCAAATTTCTATAATTGGCTACATTAGAGGATAAAGTCAAATGTAAAACTAAATATCAATTTAAATGGCCATTCAATTTTAAACAGTGTCAGAATAATGGGGGAGAGTATGTGACTTTGGCGTAAAACTTTATACCATAGGGGCACCACAAGCCCAAAGTGTTTACATTTTTAAACAAGACAAAAACAGGATGTAAGGGGGGGTCAATGTAATTGATATTGTATATTTCTGTTTTATTAACTGTATTATTCTACTCAATGTGCAGCCTGAAATATTATATTCAAAAATATTTCACATGACTGTCAGGAAAATCCTACCTGGGCGGCTGAAGCGAGGCCAGCTGTCTTTAGGACTGGTCATCCAGGTGCTACGGTGAAACTGTCTGTTTCTCTGTCGCGGCCTGTCAAAAGAAAAACAACAAAAAAGCATTGGAAAATATTGTACAGATACATAAAGCATAAAATCCAAACGTCACAATCGGTCTCCTTTTCTTCCTACCTTTGATCCCCTTGAACAGCTCGAGCCCCAAAATATCTTTTCAGCTCCGTCTCTGGGTTGAGATTCCTGGAATAAAATGGCAGAAAACCAGTAAACATCTGGACAGGATACCCGACAATGTGACCCAGCTGAGTAAATATATTACAAGGGAAATAAGCAAACATGTTGGATTCAGATGACGTGTCAGTCAATGTGTGCTCTTACTTTACAAATGCAACAAATAAATGCATCACCATACTGAGCAGATAGTATACATATAAGGCAAGATCAAATGAGTCAGTTTTCACAGCAGTGAGACACAAACATTAGAGTTAATGATAATTATGATTATGATTATAATGATAATAATTAAGTGTACCTAAGTGAAACAAATCTCTGTAATCTGATGTTTCGCCTGTTTTTTATACTTTTATTGCAACAAATTCTGATTCATTGCATCCAGAAAATCTCTGATATATAAACGTGTGCTTTAAGTAAAACTGTTTCGTGTTTTCTACACTTGGTGATACAAACAGAGGAGAGAAAAAAAAAGGAAGAACGACATATTCATATACATACATGAACATTAATATTATTATGTGCACCCAAACATTTCTGCATGCATACTAGGGCTGAATAATTAACAGAAATTAATTCAAGCGAAATCACAATCATCATCATGGCCTGCTGCATTTTTCAAATCACAGGAGGTGCAATATTGATTAAAGGTGAAATGTCTGTCAAAATACCATTTTAATTTAAATATTGTGCTGCAGAGATGTTCTGGCCTACACGTCATACACAGACGTAATTATTAAATATCTTTGTTTGGTACAGATCACTGCAGAAAACACACCATAATCATTTTAATATGTTTTTCACTGAAAATGGGAAAAGGGTGTTGATGATTCCTTTGTAATGTATTTTATTAATCTGAGAGAAATTAATTTCATAAATAATTTCATGACCTAATGTCTCATTCAGTAGGGCCAATTTTCTTTCAACTCTGTCACTTCATTTCTGACTAAAAAAGCAAAACAAAACTTTGAGAGCGGTTAAATGTTTGATGCCATTATTGGTGTATAAATTGTTGTCAAGAGTTGTATATATGATTTTGACAGAGTGTGTGACCACCTTGTTATTATTTGTTATGTTTAGTTAATTAATAATTGATTGCATTGTTAAAATGCGCTGTGCCTGTGTGATGTTAGCAAATACAACTTCTACATGCGTAACTTAATCTTCTGTCAATGAACAAAAACAGGGAAACATGTGTTTTTCATGCTTTGAAATCGACACGGGTAAATGACCTTAAATCGGCTGCACTGACATCACAGGCTGTGTCGCCTGAGGTGCAACATGTTTCAACTAATTTTAAAATGTGTTGATTCACTGCAGTGCTAACCTGAAGTGCACAGCTTCCAATTAGCTTGCTCTTTTTCTGGGAGCTAAGCTCCACCATGTGGTACCAGATAGCTAATCATAGAGAAAGCTTTATAATAGTAAGTGAGGCCTCTCACTTACTACAGTCAGCCATTGACCCAGTCAGGTCATGTCAGTTATAAACCGATCAAGATATATTTAAGCTTCCATTCTCCAGGCACATATTCACAAATAATTGTGTTTATTTTGAACAATTATAGATTGGACACAGTGGAATAATCTATTTAATACAACTACTGGAAAAGACCAGTGAGATTAGTACATCTGTCAAGACCAAAATCAAGTTTGTGTGGTGAAAAACATGAACAATGAAAAGATATCTCATATTAATCTACTTATTTTGTAGAAGTTTGTCTCCTAACCTGTGCTCCACGTGTAGAACTGATCTTCTGTCAGGGCCTCCACAGTCCTCGTTTTGCAAACTGAGACCATTAGACTGTTCCAGGTTCTGCAGCAATACGTCAATGTCATCGTCTGGTGCAGCCTCCTGATAGTCATTAAAATAACAAAAAGAACACTGTGAATATTCATTGTAAGATGGATTGCATGACAATATCATTATCATTAAAACTATTTTCATTTCATGCAATGAACATTAACAAACCATAAACATTTTAAACCTGATCGTTATCTTGTAGAACAGTGTGGGTTTGGTTGAGTTTATCATAGTCCTACAAATGTCCTGCCAGAGAAAATAAAGAATCCTTTTTCAAATATACCTGTCCACCTTCTGACGTCACTTTGGTCTTCTTCTTTTTCTTCTTCTTCTTAACTCTGTCTCCGGACAAAGACTGTTCAAGAGAAGAGACATGACAGTTTGATATATACAAAGACATACAATTTGTTAAGTCAACTTTGAAGATCACAGAAATGCTTATACATTTTTTATATCTTTACCTTTGTGTTAGCTTCCTCTGGTTTCTCAACATCTCTGTTATCATTCTTTTCTGTGCCACAATTTCCATTTGGTTTCTCTGCCTCTTCATCAGGTGAGATTTTCTCTGCCTCATTGTCTGCGTCACAGATCTAGCAAACATGAGAAATTTCCAAGAAAATTAACTGGGTAAATCAGTGCTAAAAGTGAGTTACATCCTTATAGGTAGATAGAACATTGTCACAAACTTTGTCCAAGTTTAGGAAACGTTTTCCTTAATTCATGCAAAGATTACAACAATGATAGTCAACCACTACTCATGAACAATATGTGTTGAAGAGGACAAGAGAAGTCATATAAAAAGTCAGTTTTGCATACCATAGGTTGTTGATGTTTTGGTGAAAAGTATCTTTAAGTCTAGAGTTTCAGTCTTTATGAATCTTAACTCTGAACACATCTTGCCTAGTTTACAACCTGTAAAGTAGTTAGATAGTGTACTAAAACTGAGAACCTGAGAAAAAGAAGCATGTAGGTCTATTGCACACATAGTTATTATGAATTTGTCAAAGGATTCCAGCTTCACTTCCAGCCACAAAGTTAATGCAAAGTGGATTATAATTAGATATAATAATGTATTGATTTACAGTCATACGTTGCTTTATAACACGTAAGAAATCTCACATCCTGACTGTTTAATAATAATATAATAACTTCAAATAACATGTTTTATCAGAATAGGTCTTTTGAAATGGCAATGTCAATTCAAGTACTACTAAACTCAATAATAGATAACTATCTTGGCCTCAAAAAGAGAAAAAGAAAGTACACATGATGTTACCTGCCAGTGGTAGATAAGGCTGGTGACGTAGGCTTCTGTAATTTTGTTGTTGTTGTTGTTGTTATACACACCTTGTTATGTAACCTTAACCTACAATGTATTGTACCTGAGTTTAGTTAACGTTTAATAAACTGAGAGGTGTGCTAACGTCACCAGCTAGCCTGTGTTAGCAAGGGCTGTAAACAGAGAGCTGACTGTAACAGTAAATGACCATAAAGACACACATCCTAATGTTATTCAAGTCATCTTACCAATTCATAAATGTTGCTGAAGTTTTTCTGAGCCTTGTTTTTCTTTGCCTTTCGGCTGTTGGGTTTTATGTTAGACGGGGGAGAAACACTAGCCGTTTCCAGCTGCTCCTCTTCCCCAGCAGCAGCCTGCTCCTCCGGGTTGTCACCCAAAGTTAGCTCCCCGAGGTCCAAGGCCTCCTGACCCCGCTGCTTCCCTTTCAGTCTTCGCAGAGCCCTAGTAGACATTGTCCACTTCTCATGGGAAACATACACTTAAATATTCGCGATTAAAAAGTGTCCAAAGTGTGTTTAGCAAGCTGACATACACAAACAAGCCAATGAAATAAGGGTCAATTCCATTGGTTTCTATTTCTTCTTCTCCTGAGAGTGTCAACGCTGCTGAGTCTGTTACTGCCCCCAACGGGAGGGATGGAAAATTGCATGTATTATTATTATTTTTACAGGTGTCAGTCATATTGAAATTGAACAACTTCAAATGCATGTGCCAAGTGTTTAATATACTTTTTTCTGGGGCAGACTGTCAAAATATCTCTAATATCATATGTATAATATATATTATAAATAAAATTATAATACCAAAATAAGATAAGATAAGATAATCTTTTATTGATTGAAAATTCGGGTGTTGCAGCAGTACAAAGACAAAATAGCAATTCAGTAAATACAGTATGAAAATAAGAACAGATAGATAAATAAAAAATAAAAATCCGAGGTATATACAACTGTTATACAAGTAGGAGTAAGTGACAAGATAAAGTCACAGTTAGGGGATAAAGTGACATTGTATGCAGGATGAGATAATACTGTGTGGTATGAGCTCTAGGGTTTCCGATATGGTACAATATAAGGTGCAGTATAAAAGTTTGTAATATAACTGTTAAAATTGCAATTATTTTACAATATAGTATAGTGTAATATAATATAGTATACAGAATGGTATGGTGACGATAACAATATCGTAATAATGTACATTATGAAGATATACATACAGAATACTACAATATAAAACACTGTATAATATTCTATACTTCATAACAGTGACTAGTAATTATAATAGTATAAAATAGTGCAGTAAAATATGGAGGTAAGTAGTAAGTACAGTACAGTATATGAAGATATAACCACCTGGTAGATATTACAGTATATGGCAGGTATATAAGTAGTGGCTGAATGTGCTGCCCATCTGCCACAGCTCATCATGGAGAGGGTGAGAGGGTTTGTCCAAGATGGCTTTAATTTTGTCCTTTATGGTCCTCTCAACCACTGACTCCAACCACTGAGTGTCCAGTTCAAGCCCAACCACAGAGAGGGCCTTCCTCACCAGCTTGTTGAGTCTGTTAGTCTCACCAGCCTTGATGCCACCCCACAAGCACACCACAGCAAAGAACAGTGCGCTGGCCACTACAGACTGGTAGAAGGCCTCAGGAGCCTGCTGCAAACACTGAAGGACCTGAGTCTCCTCAGGAAGAACAGACTGCTCTGTCCCTTCCTGAAGAAGGCATCAGTGTTGTGAGACCAGTCAAGTTTATTGTTGAATTGGACCCCAAGGTACTTGTATGAGTCCACCCTCTCCACTTCCTCTCCCTGGATGATGACTGGGGCAGGGGACCTCCTGTTCCTCCGATAGTCCACCACCAGCTCCTTGGTCTTGCTGATGTTAAGCTTCAGGTGGTTGCTATTGCACCATGCGATGAAGCTCTCTATCAGTCCCCTGTACTTCTCCTTGTTGTCATCGGAGATGCATCCAACAATGGAGGAGTCGAAGGAAAACTTTTGGAGGTGGCAGGAACCAGAGTTGAACCAGAAGTCTGAGGTGTAGAGAGCGAAGAGGAATGGCACCAAAACGGTTCCTTGAGGCACGCCGGTGTTGCTTGTCACCACCTCAGAGGCACAGCCATCCACTCTGACATACTGTGGCCGGCAAGTGAGGTAGTGAGGTAGTCGGCAGCAGCTTGTCCCTTAGAAGGCAGGGCTGGATGGTATTAAAAGCACTGGAGAAGTCATATCATCATCAAATGATACATTGCAAAAATACAGACTACCATATGTACAAATACAGAGCAGGAAAAGACACACAAAGCCGCTAATAATAGTCCACTTAGGGCTTCTGTAGTTTTCATACCACTCTGTCTTGTTAATTTAACGATATAACTCTGACTCCATCAACTACAGATTACCTTTAACTAAAGCATTTACATTTGAATTCTTACATATTTGAAATACAATAAAAAAAAGATTTTGGACACAGATTTGTTTATAATTTTCTTCATAATTTTTTTGGGAATATTTTTAAGTCAATTTATGCTATTTGTATTAGACTCCTTTTCTTTAAATTAGTCTTAAAGTTCAACTTTAACAATCAAAAAAGTTCTCTGAAACAGCCTTAGTGGATGAAGTGTGTGTATAAACAACCTGTGTAGCTTCACATAGTCAAACACAGTAATATAACACATACTGCTCCAAATGTTATCATTCAGTTTGCAAATTCTCTCATGCAGCAGGAGGTGGCAGCATTAACCTGAGTCAGACTGCCTGAACGTGACAAGCGGTATCTGCCCTCAGCATAGTACTGTTATTAACTCAACACTATAAGCTGGGAAATACATTCAATTTAGAACACTACATTTTTTTGTGTTGATTATTGGAAGTAACGCAGAAAGATCAGATTGTATGGGGGAAAAAAGTATAGTAGTCATTAATACATACGAATTGTAATACTATAAATCCTACCAGCACAACAGCACATTGCTGGTATTTACCCCTTTCACGGTTAAAAAAATAAAATGAGGAAGTACCATTATACCTCTGCTGTTACCACACAGCTGCTCAACAGGTCAGCTGTGGCCAACAAAAGGAAAACCTCAAGGCATGACAGAAGAGAAAAGATAACTCACAGGACTTGTCTGACAAGCAGCAGTGATGCCATAAGTATTAATGATATAACATCTCAAGCCAACAATGGGTGCTGTGTGACAAAGAATGTGAGAAAAGAAGGACTTGAGATAGGAGAGGGAAACTCTAATGTATTGAAATTCAGCGGGTTTGCGAAAGAAGGAAGTTGCAAATGTCATTTCTTAAAATAATTATCCGGAGGAAACCCGTCAAATAAGACATTTGAAAGTACAAACCAAAGAGAGGTCACGATGAAGAGAGCAAAAGGGATTTATTTACAAGACATCAAGTACAAGAAAAAATGGCTACAATCAGCCACGTGTGCCAATATTTCATTTTAATCCCTCTAAGGTCCTACAGTGTTTTGATCAGTTGACTTCAAGAAATAGATATTTTAAGGACAGTGTAAGTACATAATACAACACAATGTAAGGTCTATGCACCCAATGAAATGGATACAATGTGGGTTAATATATATGGTGATACAGCAGTGAAAAATCCAACATATCTTTTGACTTACTGACATCAACATCTGTATGTGGGTGCCACATAGCAGCTAGAGTGTTTCCATTCATCTCCTGTGGCATGTTCTTTCCTTCATAAGTAATACATTTATTTTATCCATCCTCCTTTGACCTCTTAGCCGTTTAAAATCAACATTTTATCTCTGTTTGCGTTATATTTCTCTGCAGGCTGAGGTCTGAAGGGGTGGATCTAACATGTAATCGAGCCACTAGCTTCACTAAACTTCAGAAAACTCTTCATTTGTCCAGAGTCGCAGGATCTGTTGATGGCCTGTTGATCTGTGACTGGTTTTGTAGGTTTAATTGTGCTATACAGAGGACAGGTAATATAGAGGACTGGGTGCTCAACTGGTTATTCGTCGGCAGTAACATCAATGGCGTTGTCGTAAGCTGCTCCCTCCAGGTCCTCGACCCGCTTCCTGCGCGTCTCCGGAGGAGGTCTCGGTGGTGGATTCTGAGGAGGCTTATTGATACTTCCCGCAGGCTTCGGGACCTCCTTCCTTGGAAGAATGGGCTCCCAGTGTTCACCTCGGATAGCTGCCTAAAGAGCAAGTATACAACAAAGCATACGAGTCAGTGATGGTTGGCTTGTGTATTATTGAGTTAAAGCTGCCTGAAACCTTATGTTCACATCCCTACAATGATATCAGGACCTTAAGTAGCAGTGACCTACTTCCTGTACACCTGTGCACATGCATCATTATTATAAGATTAAATATGAAGCCCTGACAGGTTTATAACTTTGGTTGACACATCTAGTTCAGTTAAAAAATTCAGGCACTCCCCTGACTGGCTGGATTTCACAACAACAGGGCCATGTCTTAACACAGCTAATGAAACAATCTCTTCCTTGTTGCTATTTCCTTGTTTCCAGCAACCAGCACTTCCTGCTTCATATAACAACTTTATCAAAGTTTACAGTGATTCGTCTGCTTTACTGGAAGTTTAAGTTGTAAAAGGTAACTACTTACCACAAGGTAGATGAGGCTGGCGATGCCCAGGCAGACACATCCGAGGACGGTAGCAAGCATGAATCCTCCAGGTACACAGAGACTACACAGACAGACAGAGAGGGATTTTAAAGACAAAAGTATATTAAGGACAAGTGACGTCTGTTGTTGCAGAGACTGACAGTGAATAAGAGGAATGTCGTCGAGCAAAGGAAAGTGGATGATAACATTACTCACGCTGCATGTAAAAAGGCTCTGACATAGTAGTTCCTCGTCAGCGGCCCAAAGGCTTTGACACAAACAGTGAAGCAGTACTGGCCCCTGAGGAACAGCAAGACACATGAATGAGCATCAATCATCAACTAATTCTTCCATTATAACTTACATGTTTAAATCCTGCGTGTATAAAATGATATGAAAATGACATCACTCACGTTCTCTCCACACCCGTGCCTTTGGACCTCTTGCTTCTGGGATACTCAAGTAGACACACAAACGCTCCAGCAGCACTAGTTATCTGTCAAGGCTGGTTCACATTACACGATGCACTGGGTCACATAATACCTATGATAACACATCAAAGCTATTTTGTGAAAGAAAATGATGGATGGACTGATTGTGTCTGATTATAAAGGAGAGTAAGTGCAAAATATTCCAGGAATGCCAGATTAAATTAAAAACTATTCCTACTTTGTCTTTCTACATTTCACCTGTTTTTAATATAAAGATAATAAGAATAATTATCCAAATGGAGACATGTTTAAAACTTACTATATTCTGGTTCAAGCCAGGTTTCAAAGTTATCTTGCATGATGTACTGATAGCAAGTCTTAAGTATAAGTATGCACGTTCTTTGTCACTGTAGCACACAAAGTAGAGGCTTATATTTAGTCAGCTCCAATGCATTTTAATCATGAAACTAGAATCATATCTGTACCTTTAGGCTTGTTATATATGAATTATTATACAGCATGTAATTGTACTTAAATGCCTTAACTTTTCTAGAGACTCTGGAAACTGGATACTGAACATTTTCACATAGATAAAACTTGAGTGTTTCTTCTTTAGACTGAACCTTTGAATTGGCAATGTAGCCATTAAGGATACACAGCAAAAGCAGCATACTCCCAGCCTCTGAACTGTCCAGCCACCCCCACAATGCCTCCAGTGAGATAGACTGAAACAAGGAAACAGGAACATTAAAAACAACACTTTTAACCAAGTCATGACCATTTTCAGTGAGGCAAGCCCATGTTGAATTATACATTGACTTTACTGAATTGCAGTCTAATTTGTTATTAATATAGGCGCTAACTTACAGCTGATATAAACTATGAAATATACTCATGTAATAAAACAAGTACTATCTTATAACTACAAATAAAGATAATATCAATGTGTAGAAATGACATGATAAACATACAGGTGAAAATAGCTAAAAACACAAATTCTTCCGAAAATAAAATATTATTAAAATTATAGAATTTTATAGAATTAAACTCAGTAAATAGTTTTTTAAATCTAATGAGAAAGTTTTTTTTTCTACTCACTGAGTCCGGAGGCCAGAGCCTGCTCGTTGGCCCACATTGCCCACTCTATTTTCCCCATGTCGGTGACTCAAACAGCTCCTCTACAGACAGCTTTACCTTTCCAGAAGAGCGACTCACAGTTCTGATTCTTTCTACGAGGAAGCAAATGTATTTACGAGATTTAGGTGTGTGGATGTGCGCGCTGTGGGAGGGGGCGGGGCTTATTAAGTCGCTATTTCCGTGTAATACCAGAGAGGAGGGGCGGATCAATCAAATGTGACAGGTTCAGTAATGATAGAACAGGTGCAGTGCATGAAAGTCATATTTTGAATCGTTGTCTTCCCGTTATTCTGTATGAACAAAGGGAAGGGAATCATCTTCTTTCATGTTCATTGTTTTAAAGCACATTTTTAACATGCAGTACTCTCAATGCTATAATGCTATTCAGCTCTTAAAGTGAGGCACACTGAGCATACCATTAGACTTTCACGTTCTTAACCTTTCTTTGCATCCGTTCCTGATAAGAAAACATCTTACAAAAGCAAACTTGAATCTGGCAATGGAAAAAGCCACGAACAAGAAACAATTATATTGTCTAAAATATATTTTATTTATTGTTACAGGATAAAACTCACATGTACTGAAGGTCTGAAATTATGTTTTCATAAGATCATAATGAAACCAAAATTTAAATGTCTATATTTAAAACACCATTTTTCAAAGCATACATAATATGTAGTTCAAAGCCTTACAAGCAAAATCATTTGCTGCTTGGAGAGCAAGATCAGTTTTTTCTAACTGTATTAAAGGTCTTGCTACTTTGTCATCTATTTACCATCACAGAGTCAAGCACCTGCTTTTGTCTACACCTGAACCTATTATTCTTACAGAAAATGTAAACAAGAAAATACAGAAATTATGTGCAATAAAGAGATGAGAGACACAATCATACAGTTTGCTAATTAAAGGAAGACATACAGTATTAGCATTCAGAATGGTGAAGCAGGTGTCAGGTGTTACTTTGACTTGTAAAAACAAGTTACTGTACAGTTACTAACACAAATGTAAACCCTGCTGATTGTCTTCATCACTGCACTTAGTCCGCTCAGGGCTGCCAGGCATCACACAGTTTCTTTAGGCAACCCGTCAGATCTGAGTAGATGCTGAGTGGGATCTGTCACAACACAAGGGCCGGGTCCAGCCTTGAACACAGAACAAGAAGAGAAGACTTATTCCAAAGACTGTTTCTCTGTAAGTGTGTCAGAATGTTAACAACTAAAAATGCATCACATATAAGAGCTTGTCCTAATAAAATCAAACAGATTCACTCTTTAGCATTACATCAGTGAAGGAACTGTATATCACAATATCTGACACAATTTTCAACTGAAGTAGTGCAACACAATGTTACTTAAGAGCATGTTAAAAGGAAATGTGGAAATAAATTTAAAGTTGTTTGCAGCCTGACAATGAATTTATCATTTCCTATCACCTGTATATTGTGCAGAATTCAAACAGACATGCTATGACATATATTTAGGAACACAAACATTGATTTTAATTTGCTGTTAAGTGTAAACACATAAATAACTCAACATAGTGACTATACCAGTGTGTATGAGTGTACCTTGGTACTAATAATGTAGCTTATTCCCTTTGGCATTGGCTCAAGGCCAACAGCCTGCTTCAGCTCCTCAGTAATAGCAGCAGGGTTAACTGGTAGTCCCTTAATAAACCTGCAGAGAAGCAGGAAACACTCAATGACTCATTCAAGACAGGCTGAAAACAAACACACCTTAACAACAGAGTGAAACAGCATTTTTGTAGACTAAAACACATATTCATCATTGTGTTTTAAATATATACACAAATGAATTAGAGATCTTGAAACTGCTAACTCACTGTCCACCGTTGGTCTCTGGGGGAAAGAAATGTTGAACAACCTGAACAAACTCGGGAACATGCTGCTGTAGCGTGAAGATCACAGCGTTGGGTCCTGCATCGAACGTGTAGGCCAACTAGAGGAAGCAAACAGACTGTGACTGTCACACAAAGAGAGATTTTCTGTTCCCCAGCCTGAAAAACCCCAAACCAGTTTCACATCTGCATTACACCATCTCAGAAATTCAGCAGCATGAACTCAGACAAGAGAAGAGATCATATACTTGGTACAATGATAGGAAAGTAAGGAGGGTAAAAATACTTTATAAAGTATATTATTATGAGATACATTCACAAGACAATTTGCAAAGCAGACATGTTTCAATCTATTTTAGTGTTTTTCATTTAGCAAAACTAACACTATCTTAAGCTATCATTTGATTTACTTTCTTTTATTATCAGCGTTGGATTACTGTTGTGTAGTTATGCACACAAGAGATAAATACACAGCAGTCCACATTAAACAACAGAACACGGTGTTGAAACATTACACCATGAGGGCTACAAAGGAAAGTAAAAAGTTGCTCACCCGTGTCTCCCTGTAATGTCTGTTGTATCGGTGCACCACATTGATAATCTGTTGAGACACGTAGTTGAGGTAGAAGATGGGAGGGTACGTGTCGAGGCAGGTGGCATGGAACTGGTTACTGTCCTTCATTGTTAGTTCAGCAAATGCAGCAAAGTCCTTTCTTCGCACCGCTTTAATCATCTCTTCCATCCGGCCGGGGACGACCGACTCAGCCCGGTGCTACACAGATGCACGAAAAAAAGACACACAGATATAGAACTTATGCGATAGCTTTAAATGCAGTGATAACTAGCTTGTTCTATACTTTAATAGGACAGAGGGTAATGTAAGAACACTGCATTGTGTGAGTTTCAGGGCTAACAAAGTACCTTTAATAAACGGCTTGTTTGTACACTTGTTTGCATCCCAGAGGTGCTTCCCACTGGCTTCCTCTCAGCACTGGCCTGTGAAAAAGTGCATAAATTACACATTTATAGATAGAAGTTTCACTTTTATAAATGTGCTAAGACCCAACAGTCTTGCATCTACATTTGAGTCTCATTCTGTCACTTTCTGTCTCTCTCTCAAACACACCCAAACCGACCTACCACCAGCACAAGGATTCGAAGCTCAGGCCAATGAGTCTCTGGCTCCACCTGCTGGGCCAGACTGTCCTTGCCGTCGTCTTTCTGTCCCATGATCCATTGGACAAACCCTCCATAGATACTCCGGCATGCGCTGCCTGAACCTTGCCGAGCAATCACGGACAACTCCCCTTCTACGCCAAACACCCGGGCCAGAGTGTACACTGCAACATAGGGGCAAAAGAGGGAGTGTAAGATCAAAATGGAGATAGATCAATTATACTATTGATAAGTCATAATGATAATAACTCTCAGATGTACGTCGCTTTGGACAAAAGTGTCTGCTAAATGAAATTGTAACATTGGTAAATGGACAAACAAGGGCAATGTAGTCCAGCTACAACTTTTCCCATTCCATGCTGAAAAGAAGCTGCAGATCTTTCAATAAAATTAGAAGTGTAATTTCAGCCATGCATTCAAAATGAGCTTACACACTCAAACAGGCTCACCTAGACAAGCAAATCCAGCCGCTGAGGAGGCGAGACCGGCAGCAGTGGGGAAGTTGTTAACAGAGCAGATGTGGACTTTGTGAGACAAACCAGTCGAATCCATAGCGGGGTCCCCGTCATTACGTCTTTTCCTCGCTAAGCGGCGAACTAAATACAGAACAAAGAATAATTAAACAGGTCCCAGCACTTTATCTCTAACTCCCAATTTATATTTTCTCTGATCAGGAGAAGAAAGGACTCACTCTCTCTCAAACAGGACTGTAGTCTTGGATGGGTTATGTCCTCCTCTTTGCCATTGAGCCATATTCGATCTTCCTGAAACGATCTGCTGGTGGCAACTGTTGTGGTTGTCTTTAGCTGAACAGAAGGCGGAAGAAAATGCAGATTTATAACAAAAAGTAGCTACCTTATCACTAATATAATGCCAGACTTAAGACTTCAGCAAAAAGATCTTGCAAATCAAATATGAAAAAATTATACCAGTCATTCGGGTACAATTCAGCCACAAAATATAATTGTGTATTTCCATCATCTCCCAATGATTTCATTACAATTTTCAAAGAAACAGTTTACAGTATACATGTTATACCTATATTCTAAAACCAGCTCTGCAACAAAGTTTGATAATACATATAATATATATATATGTCTCAGTCTGGCAAATATATTATATTTGCCAGACTGAGACACACAAACTAGCTGACTGTTTTACTGCAGACACACAGTCTAACTGATTAAAATAAATGCTGTTTACTTTAGTACCTGGTCTTGATGCAATGTGACGCTCAAAGATGAGTTAATGGGTAGAATTAATTCTTCATTCCTCTTCCCCCCTGAAAAGATAGCATGCATAGCTAATGTATTATCATATTTACACACTATAACCATATGGATATGCTCGACACTAAATCCAGTCGTTTATTTGGCAGAATTCAGTGAAACATGATACACAAGTCACCATACAAAATAAGATGTATAAATAATTAGGCTAAATTTAAGCTACTTCACATAGGCTTAACATATGTCAAGGTGATACTTACAGTATTTAACGACAGCTATATTCACTGGAGCGGTGCATGTAACTATATTTGGCTTGTCCATACTGTCTTCAGGCATAGTTGTATATGTAAACCGGTGTTTTTTATATATATAATGGTGCCTGAATATTCTCAAACACACTGTACAATGCTCCTCTCGAGTTAAGCTAACTATTTTGAACCTCACTGTAGCGTTTCCTCGAGGTCGCCCTCAATTGGTTGGCGTGGAACATGTGGTTAACCCAACCACCAATCAGAGCCGAGCAGTTGTGAGTAAATAAGCGGAATAGCCAATGAGAAGTCATCTGACCACGGTCGTGCGAAATGGGGCAAGGACAGAGACCATCCCACAGGGCATTAGGGTTGATTAGGGTTAATAATGTATGGGATTTTCCAATATATAATTTATAATAAGCATAATAACTGATTCAGCAATAATATATTGTTAAATAACCAAACAAATAAAACCAAATACATATAATGTAACCGTATATCATTGTAGTAAATTAAGTATAAGTATACAACTAAGTGCTACAGTGTTGGGGAATACTCATGTGACTTAGTTTCATTTTGAGATAATGCTCAAATTTTCCAGTCTGTTCTCTCTCATTCTTCTCACAACTGTGGCTCACTAGTGTTATTGGAGTGACAGTGAGTTTTTTAAAGCTGAAAAATACCAAAATGAGTCTTATTTTATGCCTTTTATTTTAAAGAAGTCTGATACATTTGGGAATCTGTTTAACTCTATTGTTGGAAATGGAATCCTATATATGAATTATTATTGAATTATTGGATTATTTGATTCAGCAAAAATGGTTGATTATTCATACAGAGAGTGAGTCAAGCAGGTGTGTGATGCTGCTGCAGTTTCTTCTGTTCTTGCATTGAGCAGATCCACAACCCAGATAACTGTGTGAAGTGATAGAGCAGAACATAATTTGTGGAGAAAAAAAGAAAACATTGGAAACCTTTAAACAAAGGTTGAACACGAGGATATAATAAAAGATCATTTTTAGTAATTGTTCACTGGAAAATCAAACATTTGAATTGAAGGCGTATTTTTTTTATTTTTTATGTAAACCATTGAGATACAGGTCTGGCAAAAAGAAATATACAAGGGCAACAACCAGAGCTATGGGAAGCTGTCCCTGAAAAGAAAACAATGTATTGTATTCATAGAACAGTCTAGATAAAATGCACCAGCAGCATTTTATTTAGCTTCTTGTCAACCATGGTAAAAAAAAAAATTAAGAAAAGAAAAGTAACTAATGAGAAGGACTAGTGGAGTCAAGCAGCGCCATGAGCCGTCAGGGGTAATCACAAGCAGTGCACAGCTGTACTGAAAAGAGATCTCAAAAGAACACCTTAAATGACACTGTGTGTATTCAACCCCCCACCACTTATGCCACAGTGTAAACTCCACGTTGTTGGTCTTCCCTCTTGGCATACAGTTTCCAGAACACAGCAGCTGGTGTGGCCTCCCAGGATTCAGCTAGTCAAAAGTACTATCAGAGTCCCAGTGAAGTACGTCCTCTCTTGATGTCCTGGATCACTCCAGGATTCCTGTTCATCGTTAATAATCATCCTCATCATCCGAGTCCAGCACCCTCCGCCTGTTGAACTGAAAATAGACAGAGAACAGGTGTTGTAAGATTAGTGACTGATAATTAATAAAATACATATTTTTTTCCCTGAAATATTTTTAGTGATTTCTTTAGACAAATAAACATAACATAAAATAAAAAAGGTAGAACTCTGCATGAACTCTCCCAATCACTCTTCCCCCATCTAAGAGCTGGCATTTCATAAGCATAAAAATACTCCATCCCTGGAGTAACACATGAAGGTGTTGGAAGTCAGGTTTTTTATGAAGTAAAGATAGAAAGTAAGATGAGTTGACATATAATTAAAAGAAGAGGGGTACATTAGAGTTATCAGTGGGACTTACTGTAACAGTTGTCTTCTTCTCTGTTTGCTGGCTGACTTTTTCTAGAATCTCGATCAAACCCGTCTCTGAAATCTGACGAGAGAAATGTTACTGCCAGAATGTTACAGAATATTGAGAGCATTTGTGCTGCAGGCATCAGAGGTTATTTTCTTACCTTTCCTCCTAACTTTCCAAAACGAGCCATCTGAATAAGATAGTTTTCAACTGCATTAGCCTTCTCCGGCTTCACCAATGCAAGGTTGCTCACTGAGAAAAGAAAGAAAAAAGTATTTTACCACCTTGAGTTCACATGTGAGTGGTATTTATAGGTATACATCACTCTTGCATTCCACAATACAGTTTCATTTGAGCACTAGACAGGTTATTTATATCTACAACATTTTTAATGCTTGCAAATGTGTAGTGACTTGCCTATAGGTAGTGGTGATTCTATTGCACAGAAGAAGAGCTATAAAATAGGCCATCATTGCAATATTTACCATCTTGTTTTCACACAAATTTTTGCAAGTCTGTTTCCCCCCCAAGTATTATAATGAAAAGCACATGAAAACATTCAAAATGGATCCCTTTCACAAATTAGAAATAAATCTCACAGCACACTTACATCTGGCGCGGGCAGATTGGTCGAGGACTTGAGCCAGTATAGAATTCCTCATCTCTGTTTCTCTGTGAATAGAAAGCAACAATGAGATCACCTCAGCACTACTTAGCACTGTTTGGAACAGAAAATAACATTTATTTAACTGTCAACCCATCAAAAAATTGGCCTGATCCCCCAGCAACACTGACAGACTTTATATTATATAAAGTGTAATTTCTACTTTGCTTTCAAGCTTACTTTAAGTATGTAACAATAGTTTGTAGATATTTCAATGCACAGCTGTTATTAAATTTACAGTATATATATATTTTTAAATGCAATTTATACAGCCCAGTTCATACAACATAAGTAGTGTATAGTATATATTATTCTTTGTACAAAAAAGTGTGTATTTTATCATTTTACTTGTAGACTTTCAAATTAACACACATTTAACACATCTTACCTCTGCTTGGCCTCCTCTCCTTGCTGATTATTTGAAGCATTCTGAAAGAATACAATGACATACATTGTCAAATGCATTTAACTTAGTGAAGGCTGTATAACCTATAGACAAGGATTTCATCCCAGACAATACTGTTGTCATTAGAACTGTAGTGACATTTATGTACTGAGATGTGTACTGGATGGGACAATTTAATCTAAAATATAAACTAGTCAGCACTCTTTGGACAAGGTATGGAAAAGATGAACTATTTCTTAATTATGTCAAATATATCTGTGGCAATTCTTTACTGAAATGTGTTCAGACTGATCTGCCATTATCCATAGCAATAACAATGTATCTATGCTGATAAGCTAAAATCTTCATAAATGTGTCAGACCACCATCGGGCTGCCACCATCATTTGATCATGTAGTAACGAAACACTTTACATTGTATTCATGTAACTCTCCTGCTTTTTCATTTAACACAAAACTAACAGACAATCCAATAACTTTTGTCTAAAATAGACTAATCTTTTTCAACTCTTTGTTCCATTCTTCTTAGCTAGCATTGTCATTATAGAGGGGTGTGCGCTGTCAAGCTAGCAGTGCGGAGATTGTGCTTTTTACTGTGATTTATGTCGCTATCGACTGACCCAGTTACATTTCATTTACATTGAGCATGGCTGTCACAAGTGAGCTATGTGCATCCCCTGAGTGTTCGTCAAAACAGTCGCGTTGGGGTGACCAGTTTAGCTACACCAACGTTAGCTTGTAGCACCCTGAACTCAGCATCTCCTTATAAGGCGGCCGCAAACACGTTTCCCAGCTCATGTTTTGTTCTTACCCCTTGCTTTGCCTGTAGCTCCGCCATTCTTTGCTGCCTAATGGCCTCTAACTCTTCGTCTGCCATGGTTTACAATTGTTATGTGGACTAAGAGGACTGAAAAAGTACGAGGTATCGCAATATAATGCACTCTAAACTCCCGTCAGAGGCGAGGCCCTGCGCAACACAGGCGAGTGTAATCAAAATCCAAAAAAACGATCCAGCACACAGGGTCGAGCAATCGAGCACAGAGAACGTGTCAGATTATTGATCAAATAGCATAAAGATTATTTCGTGTGGCCTACTTTCACTATACGGAAGAGTTCAGAAATGTACATATACAAAAGAAATTATATTTCAACTTTATGATTTCTCATATTATTCATTTATTTATTTATTAACAATATGTTATTCATTTGAGGATGGAGGAAGTGTCAAGGGAATTGATAGGGCTTAATTTGGGGAACAGGAGCAGAGTACAGAGCAATACAATTTATATAATGGTATTTATAATAAAATAGATATTAAATAATTTTCATTTAGTCTAAAATACAAAAGTGGGCTGATGTTTTGAAAAAAAGTTTAGCATATGGATTCAAATGAGTGTTTACAAAGAACTAGGCCTGACACCTTTGACGTTAAACACCTTTTTTATATGGTAAATGTTTAATTACAAAATAATCAAATCATATATTTTGAAGAATAATAAAATATGGTAGAGTTTCCTCTGCCTGTGATGTGTTAGCTCATAGATGAAGGTATCCTCAGGGGGTCCATCAGCTTGATCACTAGCTCCCTCTGTATGTACTATAAGAAAAACGGCTCAGGAGCAGAGGGACATGGTACTTCTGGCCAGGGTCAATTATAGTGAAAACAATCTGCAACAAAACAAGACACAAGAAAGACATTGATAGTTTAAAGTAAGACTATGTGTATATATTAGGTTAAATGAGGATACAAAGTCACTGATCTACAAAAATAGGATCACACCACAGGCATGTAAAGCAGCAGAACCTCTCAGGATGTAAACATGTCAACGGGTAAACATTTCTCACCTCCACATAGGGGTAAAAGCTGTTCTGTCCAAAACTCTCCCAGTACTGAGCAGTCTCAAAATGCATCTTATACACACCAGGTGTAAACATTTGTTTTGTGATGAGTCCTGGGCAACGTCCATCATCATTAGTAGTCCTGTTGAGAAAACATGATGAATCAAGTTTAGCTTGTACAGTAGTAATATTGGAGATTTCCCTGTGATCATATTTTTTGATTATGTGCGCAGTATTTTGCTGATATAGCTAAATTGTCCCTTTTTTTTTACCCCGCAGTTATCAAACTCCAGGCATTAGTGCAGGGGTCTTGTCGGTAGAGATTGAGGGCCATGTTGGAGCCAGGGACACCCATGGCAGTGTTCAGCACATGGGTGGTCAGAGGACTCGGTAAGCCTGCCATTGCTGTGATCTGTGAAATAAGAAAGCAATACTATAAAACTTAAAGAAGATAATGATTGCTTAACAATCATGTGGGACAGCTATTTCAGTTCCCTTTTTTGCCCTTTTTGACTCTTTAATTCAGACATTCCTTCTCTTACATCACAGTTCAGTTCACAAGGTTTTAGTTTTTCTTCTTCAACACCCCATTTTAAATTTAAAGGACAACTTTATTAAAGTTTTCAATCAGAAAACATGTGTTTAAAATACTGGAAAAACTGTACTATTGTTTATATAATTATATCTATAATTCCTTTAATTTTTCACAACTGGACAAATTATCCTTTCTACAAGCCACAGTAGCAGGGAGTTGTCTAACTTTAACAGTTGACTGTATAATTGTAGGAAATACAAACCCTGGATTTAGGATTTAACATTCATGTTTCCAAAATGTAACTTTTATCGTATGCTCACTTTCCTGTTCTTTCTATTTGACTCTTTCTTTGGTACAATACAATATACTGTACTGTTAACATAATGTCGATCTCAGGCCTGTGTAATAATCTTTAATTTTAGATTCATGTAAAGTTTTGTGCTTACCTTATTTTCAAGCAAAATATGACCCTTGAGTTTTTGCAGCCTGTTCGCACTCATGTGCTCTGATGAATCCAAACTGGGTCAGCAGTTTAAACCAAGAGAAGTAATTTTACGGTTTATTAAGCAGCATCAGATTTATGTCACATTGTCGTCCTGCAGTTCTGCAGAGCGCCCTACTCACAGTCAGCACACATGTGCTTATCTTTATGTCAACAGAAAACTGGTTGTGCAAGAGCTCCTTTTGTCACTCTTTGAACTTTGTGGAAACAGTTGATCACACAACTTCCTGCTTGAATTTCACAAATAATCAACTGACACACATCTGCTGCTGTGATCCAAGACAACTATGAGCAGTCTAAGGTGCAACACTGAACATGTTATGAGGAGAAAAGCATGGCAGAAATCTATCTCGAAGGGCTGCATTCATTTACTAATCTTTTATTGACTGAGATGTCCTCATGAAGCAACCTGAATTTATTATGTTTAGATTATTGTCGACCGTCATCGTAAATCAGTCACATTGTTATTGTTTCCATGCATAGAAATAGGCCATGCTTAGGCCTTTACCAGAGCTTTCCATCATATTAAATGGCATCTTTTACTTGCTGAGGTTAGAACGGTTTGTCATCAATTAAGTCTCAACAAGGAGACCACTTCATTATTTGAACTACATCACGTCCTATATTTATCCCTTTTTTCTCTTTTGATCCAATATCAACAAGTTTTATAGAAAAATCTGACGATCAATTAAGGGTTACTTCACTAGCAAGGACCACACCATCAACAGGATGCTATCTAACAATTTATTCATTACTGAGATTGATGATAATGATGCTTGGATGTGGAAATGTCAAAGTTCTTGCAGTCAGCTTTTTGGGGACGCTTCACTGGAGACGAACTCCCTCAGGGCCCTACGCATAGGAGGACAGAAAGAAACAGAAGAAGCAGGGGTGGGAGGTAGGGGTGCAGAATGCGAGAGCGAAAGAGGAGGAGAGGGGTAGGTGGTTGAGGTGTGGTCCTGCTCCTGAAACTTCGCTATATAGCATCAAATAAAACCACAGCTATATGTCGGGTTATGGACTAATAGTGTCCGTTATCAGTTATTATGTCAATCTTTTCAGCAGGCTAACATGGCTTTTAGAAAAACGGCTGCAGGTGGTGTTAAAGATTTGTATAAGTCAGGACTGATTAGTTTTTCAGTGTCGTGAGTCAGCAGGAGTTTCTGGATGTGCTTTTGAAGAGGGAAACAAATCAGGAGTTTTTCTGCCTTGTTGTCACTGGAGTTCTCTGGAGATTTTGGAGCCTCAGACATCTCGCTCTGGGTGGAAGCTGCTGTCGTCTGTGTCCGATCAGAGTTGGTGGTTTCCTGCACACAACACTTACAGTCTGGATGATTCTGTGTCCTGAGGGTCACACTGACCTTTGAGTCAAACCGTGTTTAAAGGAAAAGCGATGATGTTGGTGGTTAAAGTAGACATGTGATCGTATGATGTGGTCTAATTACTGTGTTCTGTTGGACTATAGTATGGTCTCAGTCATTGTAATAATGATGCATCTTACCACTCCAGTTTGAGACAGTGTTGGACTTTAAACATATTAAATATAACTCTTAATGCTTCACTTTATTGCCATTATTTCCCCATATGTTTGCTTCTCTTTTACTCTTCTTCCTGTGTCTCTTTCAGAATAAAAACACACTCACACGCACTGAATTTATACTCAATATGAAAATACTTTTACTACTGTGACAATGAGTATTTCCACTTGGCTTATCTTAAGAATGCAAACAAAAACATGTAACACCATAGGAATTATAATAATACATTGTTGTTTTCCTTTAAGAAAAAAAAACATATGAGAAGTCCTAAAGCAAGAATAAAATCAGACAGTTCAACAATTACAGAAAAGTTTACAATAATACACAATATTACACACTGACCTGGGCGTCTGCGCGTCTTAAAGTGCCAAATACATGGAGGAAGAGAGCTTGTGACATTCCGCTAATACATTTAAAGTAGAAAAAACACCTTTATTTCTGCAACAAGACCGATTGTAGATCATTTCTGTCAGTCACAATGAAAACATCTCTGTCTCTTCCAAACGACAGTGTGATTTAATTTGATTGCTAAATCTTGATATTATTTCCTGGTATACAAAGCCCTCTTCAATGATCAAATTTGAGTGTTTAGATTTCTTCTCTTTCACAAGTTAAAATATCCTGAAAACACCAGAAGGGACGTTTATTTTATCGTACATGCAGAAATATTCCAGTCACGCCCTTATTCTGAAAATAATTTTAAGTAAGCTGTTCATGTTTCGATCCCCAATATTCATGTCCCTATGTTATTGTACATAATAAGAGCTCCTTTTACACATGTTTTAGTAGAGAGTATTTTAATGTGTCTGTTTCTGGAGACAGACACAACACAGCTCCTCTAGCACACCAACATGACCACACACTGATTTCTGTCGTACAGTGTCACATTATGTTGCCTGTTTTGGAATGAGGATTTTAATGTGAACAAGATAAACTGGTAAGCTGCTTATATAATTTTTTAATCGAAGTCTGTTGTCTCATTTGGATTAATACTGCTATATTTGGATTAATACTGGAATATTGGTGCTGTACAGACCCTCTCACACAGCACAATAGGAGCGCCTGCTCCGGCAGGATTATAAGAAGTTTAATTCAGCACCGTGCCTCCAGGTAATCTTTATAATTACGCTCTGGATAAGATCCCTCTCTCTCTCTCTCTGTCGCTCTCCGTCTAACAAATTCTTCTCGATGATGTGAGTCACCAGTGTCCGTGTGTTTCCTAAAAGTGTGTTCACAGAAACATAGCTGTTGCGATACATTAAATGCATTGTGTTGTCTGAAATGTACACCCTGTTGGAGGGGAGGTGATCCTCTGATACGAGTGTTGGCTTGGTGGTTGTTGTTCTCTTCTTCCATGTTTGGCACTTCATCCACGTTTTCTACGTCTTCTTGTTTTTTCCTCCTTCATATTTCGTCCTCACGGTCAGAGCTGTGGTTGCTCATCTGGCAGACAATGAGAGACAGGACAGGGACGGAGGAAACAAAGAGACGTTTCATTAAAGTGAAAAATGTTTTGCACAAGTGTAAATTGATTTTGCAGTGGTGGCGTCAAGTCAAAAACATGTTGTGTATGAAATTTTAAAACCAAAAGCAGGTTTTTTTTTGTTATAATATAACTCATTAAATAAAGTTTCAAATTCAAATTTAATCTCTTAGATTTTTGATTTTTTCCTATGAATTTTTGCCCGAACTTTGCATCCTGATTTGAGGACATTAAGTGGGACGGCCCTCACCTCCGCTCTGCAGAGAGACTGATTGGCTGCAATCTGCTATCTCTGCAGGACCTGTACACCTCCAGGACCCTGAGGCGTGCAGGTAAGAATGTGGCCGACCCCTCCCATAACATCACTTTAATGTTAAGACTCTATTTCAGTCTTTGCACATATTTAATTTTATACAGCTCTTTAATTGAATCTTATTCTTTTAGTCTACTTTTATCTAATTCCATTTAAGTTCACTGACAGTCGGAAAAATGCTGTTTAATAGCTTTTTACTTATTTTTATTCTTCTTCTGTGTTCATTGTTCTTGCACCAAAACACCAAGACATATTCCCTGTATGTTGGCAATAAACCTGATTGTGATTCTGATTCTGTTATTCCCAAACAAGTGCACACAGAGTCCAGGTGTGTTTACCGTGTGGTGGTCATCATCGGGCTCCCTCGGGTCGGGGCTCTCCCTGTGGATTCGATGGCGGGAGCTGGGTGGGGACAGGGAGGAGAGGGAGTGCTCGGGGCTGCTGGCCGACAGAGCGTAGGGCGATCCGGCTGGACTGTCCTCTCTCAGGGGAGACCCTGCAACACACACATAAACACAGAGGGGGTCAGTGTTTACATTTAGATGTGTAGCTTTTCGACAGAAATGTGAAGGAAAAAATACATTTATTCTGTGGGGCGGAGACAAAAAATTCCCACTGACTTTGCACGACATGATGGGCAGGAAACAAGATTGTAAGTGACAGGATGAAGGACAGATGAGGAGATAGTGAGAGGAAGGAGAGAGGGAGCAGACAGAGATACTGAGGGACAGGGGAATCAAATAGAGCCGGAGATAAATTAATATGAAGATGAGAGCTATCAATCGCCTCAAGGTCGGTCAAAGTAGATACAACACACACACATGCACACACACTTTCCTGAAGGTATGCACCTACAGCAGCTAAACTGCAGAGGCCTGGACACATTCGGTTTTATATACATCAATGTTATGATTGTAGGTCCCAGGTTAAAGAACTTTATTTTTGTTCGTGTAGCAGTGACTCGGTACATAGAGCTCACAGGGAGGTAGACTGCAGCACATGATTGGTGTGAACTGCGCTTCAGTTTACGATCAGTTTAAATAAGGCTGCAGTAAAACCTGTCCCCTTAGGAAGGATGATAAAGCTTTGACCTGCTCATTCCCTGAGCTGCTACTCCCCTTGGTAGTGACTGTAATGTGTTCATATGTCCACATGAGGGCAGCAGCAGCTCTTCTCCCCAATGCACGCCCTGATTTTTGCCTGTTTTCTGAAGCTCCATCAGTCTGTTAACCACTCTGTTTGATCAGCATGTTCCATATTTGCTCACAACTATAAATCAAGGGACCCGCACTCAAGTTTTGCCTCAATTTAACTTTTTGAAAATATCCTGACTGGAGGGAAATAACTGATTCGTCAGGTCGAACAGAAGTGGGTCTGCAGGTGCAGTTAAATTCCCATCGCCCAGTTTCCCCACGGCACAGATCCTGAATCATTCTGATCAGGGTTGTGATGGGTGAAGCTAATCAGGCTGAAATCTGGCATATTGCTGGAGACCGCCTTAAAATGTTCTTGATGTGCCGATAGATTATCTATCATTGGATCTCACAGCAACCTGCCTCCACTGTCTTTGTGAATGAGTGTGTTACCTTTGTGGTCACTCCTCTGTGTGTCCATCCTGTCCAGACTGTCGAGCAGCCCATCGATCTGTGTCTTTATCAGAGTCAGCTCCTTTTTAATCACCTGTAACTCCTCCATGCCCACTGCAGAGAGGGAGAATATAACAGAGACATTACACAACCTGGAAATGTCTTTAGGGAGAGCTTTAAAGCGACAGTGGGAGTTGGAAGAGAAGATTTAAAACACTCATGTTTGTTTGGTAAATATAACAGTTAGTTAGCTTAGCTTAGCACAATGATTGGAAACAAGAGGAAGTCGCTATCTTAGCATGGTCAAAATGTACCAAAAATCCACCTACCAATAACTTTATGATCAGTAAAAAAAAATCTTCAGCATTACAATGTCAAGGTCTATGACGGAGTATTAGGGCCACATTAAAGAAAAAATGAATCTGAAGTTAGGAGACTAAAGTCGCAATTTTAGCCTGTATGTTATTTTGAAGGGGAATATCAGAAGAGCCGCCTGCTGCCTGCGTTAAAAAGACTAAAATCATGAGTAATTTTCTAATAAAAACACTTTTCAGAGTCCTGATACTTATGACTATGTGGTGCTGAAGTGCCAAAAAAATTATTTCATATTTGTTTTCGGTAACAGTCTTCAGGAAAACCTAGGAGACTAGGGAATCTCGCCATGTTCTCGTGAGGTACATGTATGCTGCTTCCATACTACCACGTGTCTTCAATAAATTTAGCTCTGGCTAAAGTTGTTTTAAGCCTCCTGTGCAATTACAAGTAAAACTAAACAGGATGCTCAACGTTTCTCATTTTAGCGCAGGTGGCTGGCTGATCTTCTGATATTCCCCATCATAAAAACATATAGGCGAACAAAAGCCTAAAATAAAGACTTTAGCTGCGTAATCTCAGATTTTTTTTTCTTTAATGTGGCCCTGACACCCCATCATAAAGGTTAGTGTGCAGAGCCCATAGACTGTAAAAAAAGATGGACAACATAACAGCTCCCTAAAAGTGAAGTCAAAACATTTTGAGCACCCCCTGCTGACTGGCTGCAGTATAGGTCATAAAGCCCGCCTCCTCCATGTTAACAGTGAGTCAGAGTCAAACTATAAAATCAAAATACACGCCCGATACATTTTTCTCAAACATGGTTTCTGTCATTATAGCTAGTTATTATCATGCTGATTTACGTCCAAGGGTTCATTTTTCTGACAAGTTTATTTTTAATTAATTATAAATAAATAATTATATATATTATATATATTATATTATATTATAAGTTATTTGATGCTGTAAAAAGGATGATTGACCGCTCTGTTGACAAATACGGCTCCTGCAGCCGGTCTGTTCCAGATTAGCAGAGTAGAGGAGGAACGGCGAGAGGAAACGTAACGAAAACAATCACTACAGCCATTGAAGTTTCCATATCTGTGATAGTTTGCTTCAGACCAACACAAATAAGCTGTTATGCTGTTAAAGTCAAGCTGAAACGGCATTTCGAGAGTATCTAGCTTCTGTATTGTGACGTATTTCCGAGTGAAACAGGACGTGCAGGCGGGACATATCATTAGAGGGATTTGATCGTTGAGAAGTGGGCGTAGACGGACGCGCAGCGCAGTACTCCACAGCGCAGTAGTTAGCTAACTGACCGAGCATTCTTGGTGCTCTGCGGCTAAATGTTGCAGATTGATTGGTTGAAATAGTTTGGTGCTAACTTACATAAGCACGCGTAAAATGTAATTTTACTGGAAGAAAAAATGATCGGATTTTGATATAAGAATACGAAGAAATGGATTTTCTGTATTTTTTTTGGCCTATATTGTCAAATAGATGCACAATATTACCGGGGATGTGATCTAAAAGGATTAAAATGACCTTTTTTATATCACCTCGACTTTAAACACGCTGACCTGCGGGATCCTTGCTGTTTTTTTCCGTAAGGTTAGTGTGTGTTTTGGTTAGCAGAAGTGGCTACAGCAGCTCCACCTGCCGATCTCGACTGTGCAGCTCTGGCTCCAAATTACGTCACCATCGCAAGATGGCAGCAGCCGTCACGGGGCTATTTTGGCATCAATTTCGTACAATGAGAGCAGATGGAGATGCGCCGTCCATCTTTATACACAGCCTTTGGCCCAGCTGAGAAATTATTTCACATCCCCCTGAAAAAATGTTTCTCCTTGCTTCCAGCCAGCTAGCTGATTCCTTCAGTTTCTTAAAGGTACAGTACAGATATGAGCCGGGGGCGTCGAACATAACTCTGCAAGAAAACAAAGTAATTTTCTCAAAATTGACCTTTGACCTTCAAATAACTACACTTTCACGTTTTATGTGTTAGACGCCTTCTTTATACTAAAAGGATAAGAAATAAAATATATATAATGTCCACATACAGAGTGAAGTTGCAGCATCTCATTCAACCTGTTTCTGTGACTTGATATTACTCACGCTTGGCTGTGGATGAACTAGTGGAGTGGGCTCTGGAGCTTTTAGAGTGGGTTCTGTCTCGACTGCGTCTGTGTCCGGTGGAGTAGGAGGAGGAACGGGAACGCTTGGCCAGGCTGGGTCCCAGGGGAAGAGGAGACAGGGAGGCTGGCACACGCTGGTAGTCATACACCCTGGAAATACAGTAGACATTTAAAATGTGTCCATGCAGCAGGTTGTCTGAAGTAGTAGGGAGGCGCTCTGTGATTTTATGCAGCCTATGTGTTTTTCAAAGAGAGCTGAAAGCATGAGAGAGGATGGAGAAAGAAACAACATAATTAGTCATATAATGGGAGACATGACTAATAGATGGGCAGCAGGGAAGATGATTATCCTGCAGGTAGTATCAGCTGACCACAGCCTCTCTTCTCTAGACATTCACATTTTATATTGTATCTTATTCTTGTACAGCTGCTTGTGTTAGATT
Source organism: Semicossyphus pulcher (assembly GCF_022749685.1). Classification (NCBI taxonomy): domain Eukaryota; kingdom Metazoa; phylum Chordata; class Actinopteri; order Labriformes; family Labridae; genus Semicossyphus; species Semicossyphus pulcher. The sequence continues at coordinate 26,980,341 of NW_027211603.1, forward strand.
TGAGACCTTCGGCTCGGTCAAAAAAAAAGGGTATTGTACAAAATATATATGTTTCTTTAAAAAAAAATGTGAGTATTGAAGCTCAGGTATACTGACACCATTGTTGAACAAATCAAAGCAAGCCCTTTCTCAGACAAGCTGTTGTACAAGCTGTAAAGAAGAGACATTAAAGGAAAGCAAGTTGGAAAAGCATCTGTTCAAACATCTCCAAGATAAATATGGATATTTATATTCTATGTTCCTTTGTCTTTTATCTCTGTTTCTCCTCACACACACTGGCGTCGCCTCCTCCCTGTGGACAGCTCCATGTCTCTATCTGTCACTGAATGTAATTGGTTCTGTCAGGGCCAATCAATAGCTCCCCGCCAGGCTGGTAGTGCTGGTGACAGGGGGTGTATCACAGTCAAACTCTGTAGTGCTTACAGAAACAACACTGTGTGTTTGTGCATGTTGGCTTGTTTTAATAGAAATAGAGGTGATGCTTTGATGGAAGCAGAGAGGGATTTGACCCCACATTAGACCTCGGCGCTCACTGAGGCCGACCACTAAGTGAAACACAGCCACACGATCGGCCAATCACAGACGAGCAACGCTGCAGGGAAGCGTGGAAACGGGCTGTGTCTGCCCCCAAAAAGTCTACTATTCAAATCATCAGCCAGAAAGACCCCAAGTCGACTCGCATTTTGTCAGTCGATTCTCTGTTCTTATTTATTTATTTCTGCTGTGTCATTGTGTGCAGAGAAATGCAGGGCGATGGTAGGCGGGCTGTAAACATCCTGAAATGACACACAAAAATCTCTTTCATGCTCCTCAGTGGACGCAGGACCTTGCTGCTGCAAGCTTGTTTTAAAGATATGATTTCAACAGCGTTCATCATTAATAAGGCTGAATTATCCGCAGAGGTATCCCCTCCACGAAAATACACACCTGGTCATCAATACACTGAATAAAGCAGTGAATATTGCAATAAAAAACGGTGTCTCTTGATTGCTCTTTAGCAGAGGCTTGGCTGCTGCAAGTTTAGCCAACCTTTAACCTTAAAGCCATTATCCAGTCACATGATATCTTTAAAAACAACTTGAATAATTTATTAGTCGTCTGGCGAGCGTCTCACAGGTGAAATATGGGAATCATTAGGCTGACATAGGAGTTTGGTTAGGTACTGAACTGAAGTAGTCGAAGCTTTAACAGCTGAGTCAGATTTGACTGCCAAATACAGAGCCAACTTCAGTCCTTAAACTAGTACAATGAAATCAATAAGAAATGATGCTCCAGCTTCTATTTAATTGTAGCAGTAAGTGCAGTGAGTACCACATTGAGAGTGATTTGTCTCAAAGAAAACAAACAAAGTACAGCCACAGCCACAGTTTCTGCCACATACATCCTTTTAAGGACCTTCTTAATAGCCCACAGAATGAAATGTTACACCTTTTTCAAGGTCAGACCACAGCTAGTAAAAAGATCAGGAGGGACCATCAGGCACTCACAGGTGCTTTGACTTTTAAACATGGATACGATTTTCTTCTCTTATCTGTATATAACAAGAATTACATAATCAGTTCATTTGGCCTGTGTCTGCATACATGGCAGTTGATCCATTGATGAATGGATTATCAGCTTCATTAATAATTTAAGTCAGTTTCAGTGTTATAATTGCTGCTATAATTAAATAATTAACACTTGACTATTATGCATGAGACAATGAGTTTCCCTTCTACAGCAGCCAGCAGTCTGATGGTGCTGAACCGCCACAATGCTGGGGTAGATGATAGTTTAGTCAGTAGGGTCTTTGCTCGGGAACCGGAGGGTGGCCCGAGCATGGAAATGAAGAGGTGCACTGCCAGGGTGCTCTTAAGCAAGGCACTGAATCCCTCAACTGCTTGGGTCGCATGTCCATGTGCAGACCCCTCACTCTGACATCTCTCCATTAATGCATGTAGGGTCCTGTTTATACGTGTGTGTATTTCAGGCCTTTGTGTGTGTAGCATGTTTGTAATAATAAAAAAGTGAAAACACTGAATTTCTCTTCTTCTTCTTCTTTCTAAAACGGCCTCATGCAGGCGGCAATCAACTATTCAACAGTGTCTTTTGTACTGTATGGATGTATAACTTCTCCCGACAGAGTTTCCTCACAAAGAAGTATAATAATGTTTTCAGGACTATTACATAAGAAACACCTGTGTTTAAGCAGCTACATTCAGAGCGTTTTAAAGATCTACAAAATCCTGAATCTAAACGGCAGTTCAGTATCATTAGCGATGCATTATGGTGCTCCATGATAATGGCAATCCATCTCAACTGGATATAGTCACAATCTGGATATACCTGGATCGAGGACAGTCTCATTTCTGCAAAGCGATGAAAGTAAAAAGCTGTTCTGCTGTAAATCACAAGCCAAAAACAAAGAGACAAGCTGTCGGCTGCAAGGACTTGGAGCCAGACGACGATGTAGATTAACTGATTGAGCTGTTAGCCAGTCTGACGCAGCCCGGCTTCTGGGAAAACTTTCCTCTCTGTTGTTTCCTTCCTGTTTCATTCTGTGAAGCCTCTCTAATTGTTACAGAGATTCCTGCCTTTTGCCAGCACATCCACAGTGAACACACAGAGACTCACACATGTGTCATACAGGGATGAAGTGTATTAGGCCGCCATAAGTGTGTGAGATTAGAAGCTTTGAGCTTCGTCCATGTGAGGAGACACAGACACCAAAGACTTATGGGACTTTAAAGTCGTTCAGCGCAGTTTGCAGGGGCAGATATACAATGTGTTGTTACACCAGCTTTGAAGTGTCATCTCAGAGAAAGGAAGCTCAGACAATGAGAGACTGTAGACGAGTGAGGATTACAAAAAGTGTGTGAGTGTATGTGAGAGGGAGTGTTTGTCTCTACGGATTAGACCTCACACGGAAGGCAGCTTTGTCAGCTCAGGCTGTTATCTGTGTGTTGAAATGCACTTTTCTTCTGCGTTTGCACAAGAGGACAGCAAATGAAAACCGTCATTTCTCCCTTTCCCCCATACTGATGTGCACAAATACACTCTGTCCCCACGCACTCACATCCAGAGGCAAACACATGCGCACGCACACATCAATATGCACACATACCCACACACAGAGCTGTCAGCAGTGCTAGCCACCAGCATCGGGAATAATCATGCACTGTGTTAAAAACAAATTGAAAATCAGCGGTGAGTGTTCCCCCCTGAGCAAACACGGGAAAATGCAGAGCAAGGAAAACCACAGCAAAAAAACAAAACAAAGAAAAGATGACAGTTAATACTCGGAGCAACAGAGCATCGATATGTGCGAGGAGGGCAATGAAATGAGGTGTTTATTCTGCGTGTGTGTGTGTGTGTGTGTGGCTGCATTCTGTTATTCAGATGTGCTGAGTGGAGTGTTTATGAGTGAAGCCTGGGGGATGTAGGACGGTCCCTGCGCAATTTCAGTGGAGGACCAATCACACAGAGCCACAGTCGACTTCATCTACATAACCACTGCTCTTACTGTACAATGCACCGGAGGGTGCTCTGCAGGGATATGTGAAAGGTAAACACACAAACAACGAACTCACTGCTGAGCTGAGAGTTCATGAAAAGTTCTGAACAATTTTAGTGTTTTAATGCGGCATTATGAAACCCTAATGTGTGGTTGTTTCCAGCCTGGTGTCGCAGCATCACTTATGGCAGCAACTTCAATTTTTTATTTAAAGTAATTGTAATTCTGCAATGATGGCCTGAGTTTTACCTCAAATTAAACAAATCAAAAGTGAGCAGTTCTTGGTCTCCTTTCACTGAATTTCCTTTTGGACCAGTCCAGTTGTTTCTCACGCCCTACGTTAAGTGTCGACAGAAGTACACACATCTTAACTTAAACTATCATCAACAACAATGTGTGTCACAGACAACAGCATCAGTTTGTCAATCATCTTGAATATTTTGCAATAGAATATAAATTAGCTTTCATGCTAGTTTGGCCCAATGATACGGTGGCTGACAGGGGACAAACCCACTATGGCCTAATCCCAACCTCCACACTCGTGTACTCACAGGTTTTGAGGTGCGTTCCCAGTAAGTGTGTGAGTGCTTAGTGCTGTCTCACTGTCATATCATGAAGTGTGTGAGGGCTCTGATGCCGACTTCTTAACGCTAAATTACGGACTTTCCATGAGTCCGCATATCTGTAGAATTTCCTTTGATAGTTTGATAGTTGTTGATAGAGTTCATAGCTAACTTGGTGACGTATACAAACGTGATTGTCCAGCCCCCGACTAAATGTAAACAAATGTTTGTATATTGAAGTAGTATTCAGTAAAGTTTGAACAAAAAAAAACAATAAATAAAGCGAGCATGGGCGGTGATGGCAAAAACGGCAAATAAGTTTATCTGTAAGTGACAACATGTGTTGTGGTTATTTATAGCATGTTTGGAGGAATGTTCATGTAAATAAATGTCTGTTAAGTCTCTATCTATCACTGATCACTGATTGAGCCTATGGCCCACTGATGAAAGCCTTTGCATTTGCAGTATTACAGACTGGGTGTCTGTGGCGACTTTCATGGAAAAAATCACAAGCGGCGCCCAGTTAGTGACGTGTTTTCCATCACCCAGCAGTGGTTGGTCTGCCAGAGAGGGTAGGCGGAGCTAAGCGGCTGCTTTTCCGGTCTCTGCAAGTGTTGCGAGTAAACAGTAATCTACTATGGCTGAACAAACAAAGAAAAGATAGATGACTACAGATACAACTTCAAATAGGGTCAGTCCAAAAAAAAAGAAACAAATTTTACGCTCAGATGAAGCAAACAGTCTACAAAGGAAAGCGAGGAAAATCGAGAGTTACAACCGTGACAAATGGAGCCAACTGTGCACGTCATGGTTATCTGGGAAATGCGCCCCCACAACTGCCGTTTATCGCCATAAATAGAACAAAACTGAGATAATAACTTGAAATTTGCAAAGGATTAACAATAATGCCTCTGACTTTTTATAGTTTGTTAAAATATGAAAACACTGTAATGCAAGACTTTAATTCTTATTAGACTGAATGGTCCATCTTGTTTCCAGGCAACATGTGATGTCATGATAGTTTGTCCCATTCCTCATTTTTATACAGTTCTCAAACCCTCACACACTCACGCACTGCACGTCTGACATCATTAAAGTCACTGAGGGTTCAGTGCGAGGGTTTAGGGTGGAGGTAGTGATGGGCCCATAGCTGCCCAAAAGATTTCCATCAGGAAACAGGCTGCAAATTCAGAAACAAGTCAACATAAACACAGTTTCAGTGACAGCAGGCCCTGGGAAAAACTCTGCTCTGGCAGCGTCAATTGTTTTTCTGATGTAATTCTTGCCTCTCATTAGTGGTCTCATAAACAGTATATTCATCAAATTTAGAGCCTCGTCTCTCTCGCTCTCTCTTTTTCTCTCTCGGGTCAAAAATCAAGCTGCTCCACTTAGCACTCCCCCTGAAGGTCTGGAGCACTTCCGTTTGGGATGACTGGATATTCAGCGCTTTTGTGTTGCATCTGTTTTCTGGCTTTGTGTGTTTAATCTTTGCATAGTTTTTGTATTTGCAGCGAGTTTGTTAATAGAAGTGTTTGTTTTGTGGATTTGGCATCGCTTCAGAATTTGTAGCCCGTTTCCTCTCATGGAGATCTTTGCGGCCCACCCGCACGGATTTTAAAGAAATGAGTCTGCAGAAAGTGATAATTGGATTATTAATATTAATATACAACAATATGAACTGATACGTCACAGTACAGGGTCATATGTTGCTATGAATAATATACATGCCTTTGAAGTTCAAAGCATTATCCTTCGCCGTACATGGATGCATCCTAACTGAATGATTTGTACAGTGGATATGTGGATAATGTTTGTCTCTGAGAGTGTGCTCTGTCGGTGTGATGTGCGAGTGTGTGGCTGTAACATTGTAAAGACAGGTTTGAGTGACAGCTGTGTGGCAGACAGCGACGGGGAGCACAGACTTCTGGGGACAGCGAGGATGAAGAATCCGCTTTAGCCTCTTCCTTTAGCCTCGTCTGACACATAGACAAGCAATGAGGTGTGTGAGCTGCCATGCGAGGCTTTCTGACAGTACCTGTCATAGTAGTCCTCATGGTAGCTGTCATAGTCCAGGTCCAACTCAGATCTGCATGAAGAAAGACAGACGAGGCGGCGGTTAGAAAAGTATGTGACAAAACTAAACGATGCAATTTTACTTAACAAAGAGTGAGATTAGTTTGTGAGTCAGAGTGTGAATGCGTGCAGTCTCATCGGAGTTATACGCTACAATAACTTCATCTGGAAAGAACGCAGCGTTCATGATCCGCAGCCAGCTAGAAAAAGACATGGATTTGTTCTGCTGCAGCATCCAAGGTGGAAAATCCATAGAAATTGTCCCACGCTTTAACTGTACCCCTCACTGAACACCCCCATGTGTGAGCGCGGTGAGGCATCTGTGTGTGTGTGTGTGTGTGTGTGTGTGTGTGAATCAAAGGCAGGAGAGAGATGTGACAGCAGTGAACTTATATGGGCCGGTAGTAGCTGGTGTGTACCTGCAGAAAAGGCCAGAAGAAGTGGAGGAGAGAAAAGTGACACTAAGCCAGAGTGAGATCACATTGTGGTGTGTCAGACCTCGGCGTTCCTCTCTAATCCCCGCACAGAGTCGCTAATAATCCCTCCATGTTGCTCACCCTCCTCTGTCTCCCTTTGTCCCTCTCGCTGACTCACTCCCTCTGTCCTATTTGTCATTCTTTTATTTACCGTCTTATTTTGCTTTGCTTTCTTCATTCCTATCATTACGTACAGTTAAAAAAATAACTTTTTGTTAATGCCCCCTTTGTCAAGTTCTGGCACATTTCTGAAGCCATCTTGATTTTTGGACCCAGAAGTGACCATATTTGGACGACAGGGCTGATACACATTGCTACATGTCTTTCCTGGTTAAAGGCAGCCTTGGTAGCGTCTTGTCAATCACAGGTAGCCACACCCTAAAACACACCCTTATTATTGTCAGTTTAACTACAATATATATACATGCTGTAAAAAAACTTTTTTACAAGTACCATAAAATTCGGAAAAAAAAAAAAAAAAAGTATTAAAAGTGCTTATACAGCAAATTTTATGGTAATTGAAACAATGAGCTCATTAGAAAAATGCCAACTGAGGTAGTAACTCAACTGAGAAGTATGGTGGTCTTCACTTCTGGAGATTCTAACTTCTTTGTTCACCAGTGGAGTCGCCCCCTGCTGGTCATTACAAAGAATGCAAGTTCAAGGTACTTGGGCAGTGGCTTCACTTTCAACTTCTTACATACAATCTTTGTTCGAGGAAAGCAGTGAATCAGTACATTATATTTAATCATCATAATCTTCTGAGTATGACTTCACATTTGCGCAGGCTTTGAATGCAACATGTACACATTCAAATTGATATGGCACGTTTATTAGCAGTTGCTTATTTAAACATCCATCCATCTGTTATCTATCCCACTTATCCTGTTCAGGGTCGCCGGGGGCTGGAGTCTATCCCAGCTGTTATTGGGTGAGGGGCGTGGTACACTCTGGACTGATCGCCAGTTAGTCACAGGGCAACCTTTCACACTCACAGTCACACCTACGGGCAATTTAGAGTCCCCAATGAACCTAACCCTTCGATTCCACAGGATCGGTCTCAGGCGCGCTCTGTGTGCGCCGCAACCTCCGAAGTCCATCGCGGCCATTAAGGTCAATGATAGTGATTCCACAGCACGTGCCGCGGTCTGTCTCCGGCGCGTCCCAGAAGCGTGTCTCCGCTCTGCTCCACTAAAGACATACGCTGGGTCTATTTTTGACGGAGGCTGCTTTAAACACGCGTCAAGCTGAACAGAGCAGATCGTTCCAAACAGGAAGTCACACACGAAAGCAGCATACAGCATCCGGTCATTTCAAAATAAAACACCATGTACAGACCGGTACAGACTCCCGTTTTTTCCCGTTTATTTTAAGATCAACACTTTGAATTCTCGAAAAAAAGAACACTTTTAATTAAGTACTGTACTCCTCCATGGTAGAAGCACAGAAATCATGAAATTATTTCCAAATGAGCAGATAATCAACCTTGGAGGTGCAAACTGAACTGTAGTTTGTGTGTTGCTCTGCTAACATTGATGTTATCGCGTAGTTTCTCAATTCCCGTGCGATCTTGTGATCTCGCGAATCCAGCTGCTTGGGCCAGCGCTCCGCTGCGCTGCGGACCAGACACGCTTCCTGTGGGCGAGGGCTTGCGCCGTTGACGGACCAGAAACACGGCGCAGACGGAACGCGCCGGAGACGGATCCTGTGGGATTGAGGGGTAACAAGCGTGTCTTTGGACTGTAGGAGGAAGCCGGAGCACCCGGAGGGAACCCATGCATGCACGGGGAGAACATGCAAACTCCACACAGAAGGGCCTCGTACATCCAAACCGGGGTTCGAATAGGACCCTTCTATAGGAGACAGCACTAACCACTGCACCACCAGTTATTTAGACATCCAGCTGGTGGAAATAAACATTTTCCTTCATATCCAGCTTCCTATCCCCCTAGCTCCAATATTCACTTTTTCTCATATTCTCATTTTTGGTCTCCTCCGACTCCTTAGGACTCCTTAATTGCACCTTAATTGCTGGTGGAACAAAGGTCAAGTAAAAATACAATAAAGCTACAGGCCAGAAACCACAATAATGAGCTGAAATACACTAAACGCTACGCAGAGCTTTAGGTTCATTGTTGATATAAAAGTATAATTTATAGCCACTAAAATGTAAGCAAATATGAAAAAAGTATAAAGACACCAAAATACATAAAACTAAGACTATGAACAGATCCCTGACACATTTAAGAGTAACGTCAAAAATTGAAGACGTATTCAAAAATAAATGATGGGAAAAAAAAGCGTGTTATTTTTTAGGACACTTCAGCATATTTTGGGAAACTGACACACATAGTGCTTTCCATCTGCTTATCCGTCGCTCAGGGAGGCGGCGATTCTCTCGGTTGTAGTCATGTAGCTCATCTCAAAGATGTATTTTTGTATGTATGTCAGGATACACAGAAAGGGAACGCTTCTCCACAGTCTAAACTTGTGCACGTACAGAAAAACAAACACCTCAGGGTTGGGTGAAGTGAAATCGTCTCAACCTCCTCTGGTCTGTGGATCTGAGGGGGACTTATGTTTGAGTGGACCGTATTCACATCTCCTCCAGCATTACTCTCACAGACTCTGTCTCTGTCTCCTTCCAGCTGGTTTGAGGAGCTCAGGAGAGAGGAAAACACAAAATAATTCATCACAACTGCTCATGTCTGAACTGGACTCTCGCCAAAAAAGGAAAAAGTCATTTCATTCTAATTTAAAGACTCCTTCTGTTACCCTACTGGAAATGCAGGATGTGTCCATGTTGTTGTAGCTCATTCTGTTAAACCAGCTGAAACATGTAGATGCATGTGTATCTAAGGACACAAAACATGGAGGGCAGTGAATGCTCTTAAGGACACACAAAGGCAGAAGGACAGAGGACAAGAGAAAGAAAAACTCCTCAGCTGAGCTGCTTCCTGCTCTGCAAGTGAAATCAGCCAGAAGAGAGACAGAAAATAACAGCTATTCCCCACATCCTCACTGAGGGGGAACTAAGCTGCTGCTCGCTCTGTTTCTTTTGCATCAGCGTTCACTGGTTAACCTCGTTCATTACTTCTGTTGGCTCGTCTGTTGTTATTCTACACATGTGGTTGCATATTTTTCACACCATTTGATATTTAAATTCAACTTTATTTATGGTCGTTTATCCTCTTGAATGTAAAGCACTTTCATTATCAATATAACGAGCGGCAGCCTCTGGCATTGACAAATGAAGCCAATGAGGAAGAAACTGAAGTTACTGGAGTGTCCACCTAAAGCCATTTGTGCCCATGTTAATATGCCCATTTTAAAGCTGACATAAACATGTTTACAGTTTGTTTTAAATAGATCATTTCTCTACAGAGGATGAACCCGTTTTCATTATATTAAACCTTACATTTTAGGGGGGGCCACCTTGAGTGACAGGTGCATACTGCTGGCTGTCTGCTAGACGTCAACGCAGCCACACACTTAACCTCTTAGCCGTGTTTGTGCAATTGGAGCCTTTTGGGGATATTTTGGGAGAGATTACGGCAGACACACCGGTTATTTTAAGTTACTCCACTACTTCTTTAATCTGATAAATAAACATCCGCCATCAGTCACCATCACAGATAGAATCTCTTCTGCGGGAAACATGAAGTTAAACGAGCTCACTCACGAGCTCATGGATCAGCCACAGACTGTTGAGCTTTGATAACTAACCTCGGTCCTCTCCAGCACCACCCTCTCATCCAAATATGAGCTGTGTCTCAATTCAGCCTTGCATCCTTCGAAGGACGCAGTCTATGGAGGATGAGTCATTTGTAGCCTGCGTAGACTGCTAAGGCCAAACTGAAACGAGGTGGACTGGTCTACCTTGCATCACCAAACTTTTTCATTCGGCAGCCATCTCGTTTGAAGTGGCACACAATGATTCTTGGGAAAACGTTGGGCCGCGAAGGATGCACCCGATGCATCCTTCTTGGCCCGGGAAAAGGAGGACGCGTTTGTCAGCTGCATCTGAAGGAGCCGTCAAAATGGGACAGCCTTCAACGCGCCGCTGTGACGCAATCAGCCTTGAAATACGTCCTTCGAAGGATGCAGCCCCTGGATTGCGACAGTCATTCTGGCTTCAGAAAACCAACATGGCGGCCAAATCTCGAAATCCAATGGATAGCGTCACGGTGACAACATCCATTATTTAGTTATTTGTGCATAACATCACTAAAATCTTACAATGTGTGAATCATCAGGCAATAATGAGCAATAAATGTTCAAGTATTTACACTATTACACTACACACAGTACGTCATTTGAACATTTTCAATGAAAACAATTCAACAGAAACACTTTGATATGAAAAAGTATCGGTCTGGTCATTATTCTGTATTTTGTGATAATTAAACGCTGAATGTGATAAATATTTGGTCATTCATCTTGTGATCATGGTGAGGGCATAAAAACGTCAAAAGTGAACAGTCTCATGTGACACAAATGATTTAGACACAATACACGTGACAGGTAAGCACAGCTCGTTTAAACTGCAATTACCTTTAAAGTGCGCAGCCAAGTGCCTGGGTCCCCGTGTGTGTGTTTGTAGCTGTGTGTTTGTGTGTGGGAGAGAGGGCGAGAGAGAGAGAGAGAGAGAGAGAGAGGCAGATGGACAGCAGGGTCACTAAAGGCTAATTAATTTCTTTTCATAATTTCTCAAGTGCCAAAGCAATCCATTAGACATGGCTGGCTATAAATCATCTCAGCCTCAGCGTGCCTGTGTGTGTAAGAGAGAGTGTGTGTGTGTGTGAGAGAGAGAGTGTAAGTGTGAGGGTGTGCATTAGACAAAGACGTGTTTTTTTGTGAACCAAGCAGCCCTCCAACATGCACAGTCAACACGCACCAAAGGCAGAAAACCATCAGTTCAGTCACAGACGCTGAATCAATGATAGAACCTCAAAGGTGTATGTGTGTGATTCTGTGTGTGTGCACGTGCACGATGACTTATCAGAGATTCAGTTGGCTTAGAGACTTGACAGATGCAATCTAAATCTCACTGACAATGAATCAAAGTGACGTTTTCTGTGGGATTCATGTTTTCTTGATTGTGGTGACATGTTGGGTGATAAATAATCACTACTTTAGTCTTTTGTCCTGCACGTCTTTACCAACAATTCAAAACTCTGTCAACAGCTCCCTGTGTAGTTATCAGACTGGTGAGTCAGAATACAATTGATGTTACTACAATATGTACAAACTAATGGCCATAATTTCATTATAACCTGGTGTTAATTTCATGAATGAAAATTATGACGATAAATGTTCGTCAAAAACCTTTTTGTCCATGACGAAGACGAGACGTTGGCGAGCTAAAAATAGAACCTTGATAATAAAAACTTTGACGTCACGTATATTTTGTTTTTCGTTAATGAGACGAGACGGGACTAAAATATTAGTGGTGGACTGTCGCACATTTAAAATCCATATTTTCCCCCACTGTGCGTCTAATCTTTCAAAATACAAGCAGTGCATCCCTGTAACTGGTTGATTGGTTGGGGTGTGCAGATCCCCCTGAGTCCCACCCAGCCATACAGGTGATGGTGTCCCAAATTGGCAGCTTGACAACAACATGACGACATCACACAAAACGGAGGGCAGTACTACAAAGCAAGTTCAACATACCCAGGCTTTCTTTACGTAAGCTGGCTTGACAAAGCCTGAAGCCCCGGTTAGAGATATCAGGTATCATGACCTTTCTGTGTTAACTCGGGCTTTCTGCTTCAGGCTCTGCGCACGCTCACAGAAAAAAAGGCGCGTCACGGGTCATTTGACACGTCTTCTACAAGTTGTCGTCGCCTAAATCTTTAAAAGGTTAAAATGTGACTAAAACTAATAAGCATTTTGTTCTAAAGACTAAGAATCTAAAATAGCTGTCGAAGTCACCAAAGTGTTGCCTTAACACAGTGATTGTTCAGAGTGTAACGTGGACCTCCAGCTGGGCGTTAGATCTTAAAGTAGATGGAAGCTAAAAATAGCAAAAATCTGGGCCTCCGTCAATTTTTCCTTTTTATCTGTTGAAGGTAAATGTTGCTTTTAAAATGGAACCTGTTCCACTGATCCCACACAGTCGCTACTGACAAATTAATCTCTAAACACGTGTACGTTATGTTCCTTCATATTCAGAACTGCAGGAAAATGGTTGGGCACACTGACAAACACTCAGACAAACGTTACTCACACAATCCATGAAGCAATCTGTGCAAAAAACTGTTCCAGTGTTAATGAAAAGGAATAATAATTTCATTCATTGGTCATGCACAGTGGAAAGATTTGTAAAGCACGCTCGTCACAGGAAAAGAAGGAATTAGTTCCACTTACTTAATTTCAACACCTATTATGAGCTCCCTTTCTCTCTCTCTCTCTCTCTCTCTCTCTCCTCCGCCTCCAAAGATGTGACGGCCATTGATTTACATTTGCATTAAATTAGATAAAGAGTCAGACATGTTTCACTGACTGTCTTGGGCTACTTTTAGAGTACAGATTGAATGATGGTGATGATGCTGATGGTGGATTTCGTGTCTTTCCTGAAACGGTTCAGCAGGTTACTTGATGCGACACGCGATAAAGAATACAGGTGTGAATATTGAACTCTTGTACCGTTGATTAAGGTAGCTGACGGGCAAATAGATACACATGAATTTGCAGCACATTTGCTGGTAATATGTTTGTTTGAGTTTTCTGCAACACGTTTTTTTTTCATTTTCAGCAGGTTTCAGTTTGTTGCAATTGTTCTGGACTTTTCTTTTGAGCTGTTGTAGCGGGTTTGCCCTTGGCCACGTAGAGTGGCAAAGATTTGAATTGGTACTTCAACTAAGACTAAGCAACGTGTCTCCATAATCAAGAACTCATGTTGTTTCTGCACAAAAAGTTAATCTAATATTTTATTTAAAGCCTGATTTGAACATTTCTGACATTGGCAACATGTAGTAGTCACAAAGACACGGCAGCAAACCTTACATCCCGACCATCCCACCAAACCACCAGCTCAATGAAACACCGCACAGTCTAAACCAACCACCAGGACACCAGGATTATGTCATTAATCTGACAACAAAAACTAATTGTCACAGTTCTCCTGCACTGCTCCTCTGCCCTCTTCAATTACTTTTCCACTTAGTCCACCACTGCGCCACTCTATACTCCCATTTCATCAGCCAACTCAGCTCACCTGGGCACGAATAGCTGCTTCTCATCTCCGATCAAGCCAGTTTATAAGCCTCTCCTGCTCTAACACACTCATTTCCACATTGTTCTTCACCTTCCATGCATGACTCTCCAGCACTCACATCTAGACTGATTCCTCATTGCCAGCCGTGTTTGCCTCTGACCTGCCAGCCTTGTCGCAATCCCAGAAATCCCCTCAGCCTTCTGTCCCCGACCATGCGCTCTGCCGAAGCATTCCTGGTTCCTCTCTGCCTGTTCCCCTGACTGCTTGGTGTTCCCCTTTCTTTGTTTTGCTTACCTGTGGATTACGGTGGCTCAGAGACTCTAACTGTGTCCCCAAATCTCCGCCTGGCCCCCACTCACCTTCCGTCTGCTGTCTACTGGTTCTTCTGCTTCAACTGAGTGCTACCCTGGTGCTGGACCCACTGCTTCCTCAGCCTCGTCTCCTACCTGCACCTTCACCTAAGCCTAACCATGATCCCATGTGTTCGTGTGCTGCAGTTGGGTCGAACCAATCTGTTACAGCAACTGAATTTTCAGCTTGGGATAAAATGGTATCGTCTGCATACAGATGCATTTGGAAATTATGTAAAAAGCCAAAAAACACCTTTCAGATACTTCACAGTATCTCCTTCATACAATGACTTCTGTACAATTAAAGCTCTTGGACCAGTTGCTAACATTACTACTGACGCTGACGGAGTTTGACATGATCTTTCTTTTCATAAATCCATCAATAAAGAGGCAAAGTGTCTCTCACTGAAGCAATCTAGGTTGTTGTGCAGCCTACCTGCATGTACAGAGGTACTGGATTTATGAATGCAAGTTGCAGGTTATGTATGTGCCTCTCACTGTGTTCAATAATGTATTTTTTGGCTCCACACCTCATCACCTGTCACACAATTTGCCATATGAGAAAATGCAGTCAGACTGCGAATGACACAAATAGAAAATAATGCATGCCCTTAAAAAAAAAAAAGCCCTTGCAGACGCTGCAGACTGCCCCCTCACTTTAGCCGTTTTACATCCCTTTTAAACCAGTCTGGATTTCTTTCCACACGTATTAACACATTTACTCAATCATGCTTTCTCCTGTTAAGAAATAATGCTGGGATGAGACATATTCCCTCCTTTAAAGTGCTCAGAAATTAATCCGTGCTTTTGTGTCTTCACGCTTAGATTACTGTAATTCTCTATATGCGTGTCTCAGCCAAGAAGCAGCAGCTCGCCCTCGGCTGGTTCAAAACACTGCAGCTCATCTTTTAACAAAGAGGAAGCGCAGGGAGCAAATTACTCCAGTGTTGGCCTCTCTCTATTATCTACCAGCGGAGTTTAGAGTTAAATATAAAACTCTGGTAATTACCTATCAAGCCGTACTGCAGGATGAAGTACGGGAGTACATTTCTGGATTGTTTAGGCTCTCGTCCAAGTACATGCAGCAACTTAACCATACATTTGTTTTGTTTTATCTGAGAAGTACAGTTCTTTTCACAACTAGTTTTATACAATCAGACTTCTTTTTGCAACCGCTGGATTTGCTCCCGGCTGAGCATTAAGAAGAACTCATGTTAAGGCATTTTTGCTTTAGCTTCACTTTGCAAACCTGGAGGATACACCAACCTTTTATATACAGTCTATGGTTGAAAATCTAGGGCTGGTGTTTACCGATGCTAGAGTGTGCAGAAACTTTCTGGGTCTTTGTTTAAAAGACATTATGTTGTATGTCTCGCGTACTTATCTCTATTTACAGATATTATATATAAATGTAGAATCTGTAGGCAGGGACGTGGACATTTTAGGGAAGGCAAGTGTTCTGTTCGCGTTTGTAGTATGCTTGTAGTCCGAGTAGTATTGACCAATCACGTATCAGCAGGCTGCCAATGCGCCGTAAAGACATCCCGGCTCCCATCAGTGCGATCTGACATGATTTAGTTTCTTATTAATCTCTATAAACAGACATCTGCACGCTAACAGCTAACAATCTGTTCTAGATCTAAAATTCAACTTGAGATAAATTCCTTTGACGCTGTGTCACGAAAGCCATTCAGCGCTCAGATTTCCCAACTTCCTTGAATGCATCAGAAATGATCGATCCAGCGTCCGTTCAACAAACGAGCATTTTAAAAGTAGTTTTCTTCTCCTCTTGAGGACAGACCTGACAAAGCTTCATTTTTACTTTTTACTAATCTGCATCTTGATGTTGACATTTCGGCAAAGGTAAAACCCGTTAATTAAAGTTGTTGCAGGTTCATACCGCTAAAGTAAGCCAGAGTGAAGCCTCTGTGTAACTTACTATTTACAGTGGAACTGAAACTCACCACTAACAGTTGAACTTTAACAGTCTTTGTGACCAAATTATGTTAAGCGTGTGAATGGTTTGATGTTTTCCATTGCACACTGCTTACCTGTGGTAATGAGCAGTAGATTTGCTTGCATATTCTTCACACAGTCAAACAGGCAGCAGGAGGATAATTGAAAGGCTGATGTGTTTTGAAAGTAGGAAAAATTAGAGAGATTCAGTGTCTGACTGACTCACAGACCAAAGACACTTGCTGGTTACCAGTATTTTCTCCATGTTCTCTCACAGCTTAGTTGCCCATTAAACACCCAGCAGCGACTCCCAGAGCTCTTATATCTTTTGTGATGGAAAAGCAAAGGTCAGAAGAAGTCATTAAATTGCGTTCGTCAAAGTGGAGTGCAATGAGACATGTTAAAAACCCAGCTGATGAAACTGAAGGACAGACTGGAAAGTAGAAAACAGCCAGACAAGACCAGCACACATGTATAACAAGGCCTGAAATCTTGTTGCAATGAAATTACAAAAGATGAACATAACCTTTGAACAGTAACTTTTTTCATCATTAAACCACAGTGATTACTTCAACAGAAGAGACAACATTGCCATTAAAGGCCCCGAGATTGTCTCACATGCCCGGAGACAACTTTAGGTCTCTCAGTGGCTGCAGGAGTCATGACTCTTATCCATCAGGGGCAAAGTAGATAATGGTGTGATGTTGTTTGTTGTTGTAGAGCCACACAGTCGACAGATGGGGGAGGTCAGGGTGGATCGATGGGTGAACAAAACATCAGACTTTAAAAGGGGAGACGGCTGCTTGATTCCTGTTTCAGCCAACGATGGATACTTTTAAACTCAGAACACGATTGTCCCCTAATCTAGCTCCAGTTATTACAGGCATGACGATGGTCCCTTATCATTGTTTCGTGCCTGAATTAAACCAAACGTTAACAACACACACACGCTTCGGCCTTTACTTTAACAGGATTGTTCAGTCAGATATAAGAATTTTAATTGCCTGGTAGTAAAGAAAGTGTTTATATCTTCACTAGAGTCGGGAAAACTCAGCTACAGTCATAGTGTGTATTTACTAGTCAACATGGTATGTAACCACAGTCATAGGACAATATAAGAAAAACACAACAAAGCAGAATAATCAACAGGAAACACATTGCAACACAACCCACACCTACATAGAAACACTGAAAACAGCATGCAGTCAAGAAGAAATGAGATTACTGTGTGTAAAAACTGTGCTCTGGGATTTTTTCTCCTCGCCCTGCCACGGGAAAAAAATGATGTCGAAAACTACATTTGTGTTCATGGATTGACAATCAGGGAGACACGGAGAGAGAAGGAGAAAAGAGAGAGACCACGGGTCGTAAGGGGCGAGCGTGATCAAGATGAGAGCAGGGAGGCTTTGATGAGGGAGGAGGAGAAGATGAAGGGAGAGCTGGCAGCTCGTCCTCTCTCTCAGACACTCACTGAGGACAGACTGAGCTAATCTACTCCCTCTTTCACTTTCATTTAATCACTGCCGCTGTTATTTACTCCATTTTACTCACATTCACACTGGAGTCTTTCCAGTTTTCTGCACACGAGCGATGCTTCAGATCCCCATACTTTTAAATACACACATGCATATATTTGAGTGCACACAGACAGAGATAAATACAGTGTTTATTATTTCAGATGGATTCATGTCAATTATATGTCATTTGTAAGCCAGAGAATAAAATGTCAATCTTCTCTAATTATATCTTGTAAGCTATATGCGCCCACTCTCTCTGACTAGGATGTCCACTGTCTGAGGCTGTGGTAACATCACTATCACTTTTAAAGGGGACTTATTTTAATTATGCCATCAATTATTCTTATTATTCTACTGTGTTTTTGAATCAGTTTGTTTCATTTTTAAAAATGTATGCATATTTAAAAAAAAATATTTCTTGGAGCCTCTCCTTCCTCCTGAAACGAACAAGACATTTTGACATTCAAAGGTCAGACCTTAGCCACGATTGGCTGACAGTATTTAGAGTGAACGTGTAGCCCCTCCCCCAGTGGCTGCACTGCACTGTCACTCCAAAATTGTAGAAAACATGGCTGCTCTAGGATCGGTTATGCAGCCTTATATGTACGAGCCAGAATCGCCAGGAGGTATCAGAACGGTAAGTCGAAATCTTGACTTGACTACAAGCGAGTGCAAGAAGGCAGCCTGAGCTGAACGACGGTGAATGACGATTGGCTGATTTCAGCTAAAGCAAGGTTCTACGTAGAAACCTGCAGCTGTTCTGAACGGCCCATTTCAGAGGCGACCTTTTTAAACATGTCATTCACTGTGAACAATAAACACCCAAAGATGTGAAACCCATGCAAAATATGAAAATATCCATACAAAAGATACGGCACCTTTTAGTCACCGAAAACCCAAATATGCAATCCACATCTTACTTTGAAACATAGCCTACATAATACTCAGCTTCTGAAATGTGTTAAAGAATTTGTTTCAAAATTAAAAATATTTTCATTTAAACTTTCCCGACATTGGGTTTGAATTGGGCGTAGCTAAGCTTGGATATTTATCATGTTATTAATCACCTGATCCCATCACAGGAGAAGCCACATTACAGCTATACTGTTTACACCAAGTGTTAGCGTTGCCCGCAGGGCCAAGTATTGGCAGCCGTGGAGAAAATGTAGGCCCATGGTTGTTGATTTTCAATTGCTGTTGTCTATTTTTGGCACACAGATTTTCATGGATGCTGATGAGACTCTAATGTCATATATGCATTTCTACTACTTCATGCCAAATTTTATCACTGAGAAAGACTGCTTTATGGATTGAGGCTGCCTGATTTCCCCATCTGACAATATTTGATAGTATTATATTACATATGGATACTGCAGTACAAAATGACCTTCACCATTGTGGAAGCTTTTATCCCTATATCAAACCCCTACACACAGACACGCCCCCATGGCAGCTTGTACAACTCGTCCTGAGGGAGAATTACCACTTGACAAAGAGCATCTTTATTATTTCCTGAGCGCCTACTTACACATGCAGCGATCACACGCTCTGCTGCTTTAATCAATAACCTGTGCAGGACAGTAGCCGATCAATAACGCATCACCATGTAATGCTGCTCCTTGACATCCATTACTGCTTGGCCCACTGGTCTGCATCACACAGTATGTACTGCAGGATGGTGATATACAGCCACAGGCCCCGAGCATGAGAGGAACTAGAGTAATGGCAACTCAAGGAGCTCGTAAATTTATATCCTACATGCATCAAGGTTAAATTATGGCTCCAGAGCAGTTTATCCAGTCTGAGGAATAGAGGTACAGAGATAAGGGTTTGTGTCGGATTGCACTCATCCCTCCTCACTTTAGTTTAAGTAGCGCTGAATGGCTGACAGCCCTTTAGGTTTGATTGCCGCCACACCAAAAAGAGGAGCAGCGCATTGATAGAGTGGAGCTGGGGAGTGCTGCTGCATCAATAAGCCATTGAACAGGAGCCAGGACTGGAGCTGGAGCATAACAGGCAGTACTTATCAGACAACAGGCACGCATCAGGGAACAGGAGACTCAATAAAAAGTGTCCCACAGGAGAAAGATTTTTCTTCTTTGACCCTTCATTTGTCCATCAGACTGCATCCTCCTTGTCCCCTCATACTCATCCTCAGTAAACCAACACTCAAACGGCAGGAGAGGGCAGTGCCACCGTGCCAACGCTCTCAAACAAGAGTGGATAAAGTGCAGAGGACAGGGAGGGTGAGAAAGGATGAGTGGTTCGTTTGTCAAAGAGACAAGGAGGACGGGGACAGAAAGAGGAATGAGTCAGATTCCCCTACAGCTGTCAGGGTGTGGACATTCCTCGCTGATACGGCCGGCTTGTAGGCTCAGCCATGGGAGCGACCAGGCGTGGAATAGAGTGTCATGGTTAATGTTTGATTAGGAGACTCACCAGAATACTTAGTGTTGGAAATCATGAGCAAGTCTCATAAATGACACTGTCAATACCAACAAAAAACTGACACCCATCAGCTCATTGCTACTCAATATGTTGACCATTTGGCACCACTGAGTATTAAAGAGATACTGGGAACGGTAACAGCAAAGGGAAGTGAACAGCATTTCGTCCTTCCTATATTATATATTTTATTTTCTTTTATTTGTTGTCTCTTCTACAGCTGATACCCTGCGGTGCATGCGTATTAGGTATACCATCGTGCAGAGCAAGACATAGAGCAGACTCTGCACTGCACAAGGAAAGGGCTGTCTGACATCAATGTGAAGTGGTGATGAAAAAATAAAATACAGGGTACAACTGAAATGTTTGTTTATATGTCGGACTCTTTTAAGTGGCTAAAGTACTCGTGACCCCGTCTGCAGCGCCGCTTTGCTTTGCTTCCGTGTAAGAACTCTGGCCGGCTTCTCCTAACAGGGGCCGTGCTGACTGTTATGTACAGTATGTCGTACACTTACTATTGATAAGTACCTCATACAACCACACTTAAAAAAAATTAACTATCCCTTTAAGGCGGAAGACTATCATTACAACACCTGTATCACCCTACATGAATCTAAAGTTTTACCTGTAATACACACCCCATTGTCGATTGAACATTAAAACACTTTGAGCCGATACATCTTCTTAATTGTTCAAGTAACGTCACCATCGTTTTTAACTGTGTCATTTGACAGGATGAAGGATTTTAGCTAGCTAGTGGGCTAAAGATAGCGGCACAGTGGCTAGCCTCCAAAGACCATTGACGAAACACTGATTTTTAACGTGAGACTGCTGTATTCAGTGATTTTACTGGTTTTAATCACTGGTTCTGTTTGTTTTGGAGATTTGGAGGCCTCTTCTTAAATTCGGCTGTTGGTAAAACCTTGTGAAACAATGAATATTGAAAGGAATCCCAATCAAGCTCTGCACCATCAAACAAGCAAACAGGAGCTCCCCTCGCAGACCCTCCTGACATTACATGTCTCACAAAGAAGCGCACGAGAGAAACACTGATTTTTACATGAGACTACTTTATTCAGCCGTTTTAATTACAGGGTCTGTTTGTTTTAGAGACGAGGAGACGCCTGCGCATAATTCCCCTGCCAGTAAAAACCTTTCAAATGTACTCTCTGTTAAGTTTACAGCCTGCCATGCTGTTTCTGTGTGTAAAATGAGGCAGTTAAAAAACAAAAGGGCCAACATTTAACTTATAAAATGCAACTGACTCAGAGTTTTTCAAGCGATGATTCAAATTGTCGACTTTTAGGGGGCAGTTCTATTAAAGTCTGTAACCGGTACACAATAATGCCACCATTAAGGCCGGGCTTTGATCACACAGAAACTGTTAAGGATTAAAAAGACTGAACAGAAGCTCCACATCACTGGAAACATAAAAGAATCAGTGAGATGAAACACGGTGATGTTGCAGATACAGTAGGGGGAGGTAAAAAGGCACAGGACAGGAGGGGAGCTCACTGTAAATGTTCCTGGACTGTCCAAACAACAGATTAACATAATCTCCCTTTCAAATCAGACTGTGTTACAGGTGTTGACTGTGATTAAAACCCCACAGAGCTTTCATATTAATTACTTATTTAGCTCTCTCGCAGGACAGGACATGGACTCATGAATACTGTACATGTTTTGTTGTCACAGTACAAACATTTTATATAACCCAGTGTGATCAGGTGCTAGATCTGGCTGGCCTCTGTTTGCTACAGAAACACAAAGCAAGACTAAATATATAAAAAGATCACAGAGCCAAAAAACTCAAACCTCTGAATTTAAATCACTAGAAGGCATACAGCTACAGTGACTGCGTGAAAGAGTGCACAATGTATGTGGGTGAAGGTATGTATGCACGCATAAATGTGTGCATTTGCAGATAAGTGTTGGATGTAGAAACATGCTCCCCTCAGTCGCCTCGACAATGCGGCCTAATCCAGCTGGAGGCAGAGTGTTTGGAGTGGGATAAGTCCGATTCTCCTGCATGACTTGAGACCATCTGCACTCAACTCACACAAAACAAAATGAGCAAACGATGCTGCTTTAGTTTTATTTTTTCTACCGACTTTGAAGAGGCTTTTTCCACGGGCTCACGAGAGAGGAAAGAGGTAGTGGGAAACTGGCTGGTTAGCATGTCAGCGATGCAGTGCGTGTCTTCCTTCGTAGACGTGTGGCTTCTCTCCAGGAGGGCCGACCGCTTTAGCTTTGTGGCATTCATCAAAAGCTCAGGGTCTCGCTGGGAGCAGTAATTGGAAATATCAGAGTTCAGGATATTTAGAGCTAATTAGCGGCATTACACAGCAGTAAGGTGACAAGTGACATCTAGGGCACTTACAGAGACACCTCCCCTCAACCCATTATCTGTGAAAAGAGTGTGAGAAGCACACTTGCTCTAAAGGGGGCGACTACCCCCATCAAAACCAACTCAAAGTTAAAAGGTTACCCGAGGCTGCCTGGAGTAATTAATCCTTCCAGCCTTTTCCACCCTGTCAAGCCCCTGCATCGTTTTCATGTCCTGAACTGTTCTGTTGTCCTGAATTTACCGAAGAATTAAAAGCTAAAAGTCACTTCAGCTCAACTGCATGAAGGGCAAAGCAGCATGGCTACACCAGGCTAAAATTAGCTGCTTAGCCTGCTACTGAAAGGAAAGTATATAAGACAAGACATTGTCACGAAGACGCCAATGCTCTGTGTATGTGTGTAGCTGTGTCGAGTTAGACTTTGTAATCCAGCTGAAGAGCAAACAAATCCAGTTCTCTCCTCGGACCCCAGGAGAGGATCGAAACATTTAGCAGATATTGAAGGCAAATACTAAGCTGCCATTCAGAAATGGCCTCAAGAGAATTTAGTGTGGTTTTAACCGTGATCGACAGAGCTGACATTTACAGAGTCAACCTCCGACTGCAGTCTGCCGTCCTCGCTGGACAAAACTTTAACCTCAGCTAACATTAGCTATGCTAAGTCAACAACCCTCCTGTATCAATCTGCCTGACTTTTGTTACTGAGATAAGGTTTAAAAACGGGGGAGAGAAATCAGAGACAGAGATGTGTTTAAGGAGGGAGACGAGTGTACGACTTTCAGACGTTGTGTTTGTACAGCTGAAACAATACCTCTGTGGGCTGCTTCTGCAGAAGTGGAGCCATTAGCAGAGGAGGAACCAGGCCTACAGCAGAGCTAAATGCTCACATTACACTCTGACCAAAGTTTTTGAGGATATGTTAGAAAATTGTGATTATACCTTCAGAGTTAGTGAATGATTAAATTGTACACTTTGAGAGTAAGGGCAGCATTTAAATCAGGCTGGTCTGAATTAGCACTGCGTGACATTTAGATTTTCAGTAAGACAACAAACATACAGAATGTCTACCATTATGATTTTTGTAATATTATCTGGTTGGTAAGCTCGCTTCCTTCGTCTTGTCGACCTCAGGCTATTCATCGAGCTTAACGCAGCTCTCTCTTCTTTGACACACACAGTTGTACTCTATAAACAGATTTGTAAGAATTTGGATTTGTAAGAACAACATGACATACAATATGATAATATAGATTAACATATCATACTAGAGGTTTTATCCATACTGCTCAATCTCGGACCTCATTTACTATAGTCTGACGGCAATATAGTCGCTCGGAGTCAACTTTTCAGGGTCTCCAGTATAGCCAGTGGCTGACGATCACGACTTTTGCGCACTGCATTGTTTACAGTCTGACTGGCAACTTGAGAAGCGAGAGTTTCAGTTACGATAAAACGTCTATTAAACACATTGTTAGCTGCATTTGCATGCAGATGTCTGTTTAAAGCGATTAATAGACAGTGAAATCGTCGTCAGACCGCCGATGGGAGCCAAGATGGCATTAAAGCTGATGCATTGCACCCCTTTTGCTGTCGACTCTTTTGCTGTTTTTCCTGCCTGCTACCAAATCCTGTTGATACTACTCAGACTACAAACACACATCAAATTAGATCTTCTCTATGCTCGTGTTGGGAATTACGGCTCTTTGAAGGGAGCCGGATCTTTTGGCTCCGTTCCTTTCTTTGTGATACATCTCTGTATGACCACAGAGATGTCAACAAAAAACAACAAACATGGTGGAGGGTTATAATGTTGCTCTTCATCAGCACTATGTTGTGGTGACATGACTCGGCTGCACGTGGCCTGGTATGGCGGAGTTGCAGTTGAAAAAAGCTGGCTGTGGTAGTTCGGCATAAAGGAGAGGGTCTCGGCTTGCAAAAGGAACGTCTCTCACCTACGACTCAGTTCCCGTCTTTCACACCAAAGAGCCGTTCAAAAGAATCGGATCGTTGGTGAACATCACAACACTACTTTATGCAGAATCTGTAAACAGAGATTACATATTGCCCCACTCCACATTAGTGATGGTTAAGATAAGGGGTATATGTATAATGGTATATCTATTTTTATAAGAGGCATTTTGACTCTTCAGTTGGAAACGCAGGTGCTGCTAATGCCATTAACAACTGCTCTGTTGTATTCATTGTCCTGGGAAGCAGTGACATTGTGTCAGCATGCACAACAGACCTTTTCCACAGGTTTTGGCTCGTCGTAGCAGAAAGCACAGGTGTTATTGATAACAATATTAATTTCAGTCCATTCAGGTGAACTACTTCCAGAGTCCTGCTGGCTCAACTGCCAGAATGGCTTACTGGGAGGCTGATTCAACCAAACAATCATGAAAAAACATTTGTTATTTGCTTTTCCTGCTACAACGAGTCAGAAATATCTGCTGTGAAAAAGGTCTTTGAATTCGTCCAGCAGATAAAGGTCTGCGTGACGATGGGGAAAGGTTTGTGAGTGTGGTTTTTGAAGGGCATTCATCAGTAGGTAACAGAGGTTAGACTGAAAGAACTGCAGGGAGGTGGATTTGAAGTGTGTGTGCATGCATGTGTGTATCTCTCAAGGGGGCCAAAGGTCAGAAAAGGGTCTGGGTTTTTTTGCTGATGCATTAATAAGCACAAGGTGGTGCTTTTGCACTGATCAGCACTACATGGTGAAAAAGGGCTGTGCTATAACACCCTGTCAATTTAACGATCCGTCTTTAAATCAGCTTCTGTCTTTGTATCGCAGCTATTGATTTCCAGAGTTACTAGTTTCCCCCCACTGTGACTTTTTTTAAATTTAAGATGCATTGTGGTTTATGAGTGAATATATATAAATACGTTCCCAGTCTCAGCTATATTGTATCTCACATCTCAAATAAGGCAGCTTTGTTAGCACCCTTAAGCTTCAAAATATGACGATGCAGGTACCCCTCAAGTGTAATTGTTTTTAAGTTCAGGGCTCTGTGTTCAACTAAGCAACATCAGCAAATAGGTAACATCCAAAAAGATTTTTTAAAGGGCCAGTTTGCAGATTTTCAACCTCAGTCCTATCATGCTATTATGGGGAGCTAATGCCATTGTGATAGGAAAAAAAGGCAATTTGGCTCTGTTCCTTTGGAGAACGCTATCCGCTTCTCCAATGGGCCCTGGAGCCCAGAGGCCAGGGAGCCTGCTAAACTACACTTCCTCAATCTAGGACGCCCGCCTCCGATGTCTGCAGTGTTTAGTTGAAAAAAACAGACACCATAAAATGGAATCATTGAGGCGCCTTGAAACGCTGCCTGCTCATGCCATGCAGAGTCATGTCTCGTTCAAAATCGTCAGGTTTGAAATGTAGACTGCAGATCTGAAGATTCCTTAGACGATCCACCGGTATATTCTCATCGTATTTCGGATCCTGTACCGCTCTGAGCCATTGCCTGCAGTGAAAACGGTAGTATTTCACTTCAGCGTCTCTCGCTGGGCCGTTCCTTTCAGAGGGAGGGGCGAATGTAGAATGTGCGAAACAACGAGCTGTTTGTAGAACTCTCTCCACAGCTATGGCGCCAATTTCAAATATTTATTGCTTCTATCGATTACAGAAAACACCAGCTTTGACTGACAGTGGCTTTTTCCGGGGGTGAACTGCTCCTTTAAGCAAAGCTTGCTGAAATAACATCTGACCTTTTTTTTTTTTTTTTGGATGTGCAATCTACTGGATGAAAATCTGTTTTGTGTTTGGCCCATTGATACCCTCTGACCATGGACAGACTTGTGTACTTTTCATACTACGTTACCTGACTTTAACGACACATTAAAACAGTGTCCTTAGGCAAGACACTGAACCCCAAATTGCTCCCGAAGGCACAGTCATCGCATATGAAGGCATAGATCCAGATTGGAAGTTAGCACTTAGGCCTTTGAATGAGTGTGTGAAAGGGTGAATGTGACATGTAGTGTAAAAGCAGCTCTGAGTGGTCGGAAAAGAGCTATATAAGTGCAGTCCATTTACCATCCAGGACAGCATATTTTGATGCATTGGATCACTAAACAAGCTGCCATATTTGATGAGTTGGCTGTATCTGCATGTATGTGTGCTCTGGTATTTCCCTGTAAGGTCACTGGGGTCACTGATACACTGTCGTGCTCCTGGGGACATGCAGCCACTTGTACCCACACACTTACATTTTTCTATAAACTCACGCACTCATCCTCGCTCCCTCTATTCACCCTGCTAACCTCCATTACCTCTCGGTGCTGACGGAGAGCTTTTCCTGTCCAGGCCACAGAAAAGGCTCTCCTGCTGCCTCCCAAAAGCTGACACGCTCAAAGACACACTTCCTCCCTTCCTCTCCTCGATGCTTTTCATTGCTCTCCCTCAGTCTCTCAGTGGCTGTATTGCTCCCCTCACGCTATCTCTGTGTCGTTCTGCAGCTCTCTCTGTCATCTGAATGAACTTTGAGTCGGGTTTCTGTGTGTTCTGGTCCCTGGTCGTGCTCTGTAAAGTTGCTGTCAGCTTCAATGTGATGATGCGAGGAGGGAAGAGAAGTGAGAAAAAGCATAGTCCACAATCGCTTGAAGATGGAAACACATGCCGTTAGACAATAATAAAAGCACACTGGAGAAGTTACAAAATACTCTCAACGAGTCTATTTTATTATAGTTTTATGAGTTTATGACATTCATTTTGCTTGGGAGGCTGGGTAATATGCATTTAGTGCTGAGTTTCAACAGCCCTAGTCTGTATTTTCTAAGTGTTTCCAGAGATGCTGTGAGATGAAAGTCACTTTTGAGCAATTGTTTTTATGGTTTCATTTTTTTTCACAGGGCCTGGAGAGGCAGGTTGCTCCCTTAAGCTGACTGAGACTCTAAATGCAAGCCGGTATTGATCGTCCTTCCTCTGGCCTTTCACGCAGCCTTGCTGAGGACACATTAAACGTGTTATAAGTCATTAAGAGCTCCAGGCCTCAAATCTCACCTGTCTAACTTAAAATATATTGACATATTGTGCTCTGACAAACTTTCTATTTTCAGCGGTAGCCTGTAGCTGTGCACTGATGCTTGTGCCGCGCACGTGTGTGTGTTTCTGTGCACATTCTCCGTACTGTGCTGAACACTGGGGGAGCATGTGTCAGTGTATGGTTGTGTTGGGTACACGCAGAGACATTGAATCTGTGTGTGCTTCTGTGTATGTGTGTGTGTGTGTGTGTACAGGGAGCAGGCTCGTCCTCTCGCTGCCCCGGGGGCTCGGAGCCCATTTCCTGTTGTGCAGTGTGATAAGTTTCCCTGTCAGATCCTCCCAGCACCACTATATTTCTGATAAGCTCCGCTGCTAGTTTTCCCGACCTCTGGCACAGAGATCAATTTGAGATTGATTCAGAATGCCCTGCTGGGCCGAGCTGCAAGATCAATTTGAGATGGATTGTTCACGCCAGGGGGCCAATGACACGCAGTGCAGTGCTCACTTGCTTTCCCTCCTTTGCTTTCTTCACCCCTCACTCTCCTTGACTGTTGTTATTTCTTTCTCTCGCTGCTTTTTTCTCAACTATCCACTCGCTTCTCTTTCAATTGTTTCAAACTTATCCTCTGTGCTGTTTTTACTCTTCTTGTCTTTGCATCAATCCTTCCTCACGCCTCCTCTTCTTCCTCTCCCACCTGCTTCCCTTACTTTTCACCTCCCAGCGTCGAGTCGGCAGTAGGGATAGAGATGACTTCATTAGCAGAGGGACCAACCCCTGCAGAGTGATAAGCCTGCAGGACCGGAGAGGTAACTCATATGGCTTGGTAATGCACCCAGCTGCAGAATATATGGATGCAAACCTACACACGCACACACACACACACACACACACACACTGGGAGAATGTCTTCATTTTGTCAGTAAAGTGATCACGCTCATTCTTGCCTTCATGCCCTGAGCTCCTGGTGTCACCGCGGCTAACTCCTGACCTTTCTCCACAGAACATCATGTGTACAGAAACCATATCACCCTCTCTTTATACCTCTCTCTCTGTATCCACCCGCCCCCTATCTTCTCTTCTTCACTGTTGTCGGCCCTGAAACCAGCAGACGCACTCTCCTCCCTCCTCTGCACACAGTGACCTTTTCCCCAGCAGTACATCCACCTCTGACTGCACTGACCTTTACCTACAGTACAGCCCCTGTCATCTCTACCAGGAACGGACTGCAGACAGCACATTGCCTGTGCGTCCATGCAGAGAGAAAGCCGATTAAGGACAAAGGGAATAGCCGCACATAAAAATGAGAGAGGCAGTTTCACTGTTAAAGTAAAAGTGGACGGGGAGGTACAGGGGGCATTGGTGAAAGATAGTCGTTTCTTGCCACAGGACAAGCGACAACTTTACTGGCTTTACTATTTTTACCAATGGTGGTCACTGGCCTGCTCACTCAGGGACGGTTTGAGAGTTCAGTATGGTTCAGAGGAACTAGTATGAACACGCTTCACTTGTACAACCCAACGGGTACATAATACAATAGTTTACAGCCGGTCAGATTTCTACATTTACTCCTTCATTCATTCAAGACAGTGATTAATGGATTTAAATAACAGCATTAGGGCTGGGCAAATGGCAGAAAATATTATCGGATAGATCAGGGGTGGCCAACCCTGCTCCTGGAGAGCTACCTTCCTGCATGTTTTAGGTTTCTCCGTACTCTAACACACCTGATTCGAATGTTTCGCTCTTTATCAGTCCCCTGAGGAGCTTCAGTTGGTTGATAACGAGCAGATCATTCAAATCAGGTGTGTTAGAGTATATTATATATATTTTAAACAGGTAAAAACACTAAATAAGTAATTTTCATATGACCTATTGGTATCGTACAGCCGGCGCAAAGCGCACAGCACAAGTGTCATTGCTATTTTCCACCATGCAGCCGTCATTTTGACGCCCAGCGCCCACGTTGTGTAAATAGCAAGTGATCTCCCAGCTGGAAATGTTTTGTTCTAAGAACGTTCTGAGACTGTTACGTGCAATGTTCTGGCAATGTTATAAGCGGGACGTTTTTATTTGGTTCCCAGAACGTTCTCTGAAAACATGTTCAGAAAGTTGCAGTGAGAATGTTCAAAGCACATTTCTGGAACGTTTTATAAATCACGTTCTGATAGTTCAGGCCGCACTAACATCCTGAAAGGATCCTCAGAATGTTGCAGTGAGCATGTTCTACCTTCGACATTGAAAATATCTTTGCAGTTAAAACGTTTTGTCTTAGTTTAAGTTTTAACGTTACAAGAACTTTATTTGAAATGATAAACATCCTTAGATTAAAACGTTTTCTTTCAAATGTAATTAGAACTTGTAGGTAATGTTAGACAATGTTATGGGAACGTTCCCTGCTAGCTGGGCTAGCGCCCACGTTAGCGGCCAACAAAAAC
Source organism: Semicossyphus pulcher (assembly GCF_022749685.1). Taxonomy (NCBI): domain Eukaryota; kingdom Metazoa; phylum Chordata; class Actinopteri; order Labriformes; family Labridae; genus Semicossyphus; species Semicossyphus pulcher. The sequence goes on from NW_027211603.1 coordinate 27,010,201, forward strand.
CTGGTCTAAATTCTAAAGTCTATGGCACAATCTGTGATTGCAATTTAAAGGGCGCATTATGGGTATACACCGGCAAGATTACAACACAAGTCTGCTTGTCACTCAAAACAGGGACGCACAGCAGCGCTTCTACTCATTAGGAAAAAGCAGTGTGTTTGCAGATACAGTGAAATAAATTGTTTATGGGACACAGGACTCTGAGACTGCAAGCGTTTGTTTCCCTCGTCTCCTTTAATCATGATACTGCTCTCGGTTTGTTACCGATCTGCTGAGAAGTGCCGGAGCTCACCGCTGCCTCCACACACACCTGCTTCACCTCAGGGAGATTCCTGCTCAAGCCACGCATGTGCCAAAAACAACCAAGACCGAATCAAAGCTCTCCAAAATGTGCGGTTATTCTGACGCACGCACTCTATAATACAGCAGAAACCGAGACACACTCACACACACTCAACGAGGTAAATTTATTACCATACTCAAACATAGCTCCCTGTGGCACCGACAATTGTGCCCACAGATATTAAAACACTGTCCATTACGTGAAGAATACATCCATGTGATCCAGCAGCAACAATAAGTAAATAAACATTTAAAGCCGACCGTTCTCTGATGATAAGCAAACAGAACTTTAATAAACATAAGATCCTGTCCGATCCTGACGGCGTGTCTGGAATAATTAATGTTACGCTGTGCCTCGTGCGTAAACGTACACAGCATCTCTCTTCATGTGCACGTGCAGGGGAACAGAGGAAAGAAATTAGTTAAATATGCTGGTCTGAGTCCGGTTTATTTGAGAAGAATGACTGAAATCTGCCATGTAAATAGCTACATGCCTGCCTGCAGGCGCACCGGGCTCTTAAATGGAATGAGAGCTGACGCTCTGATTGGTTTGATTCATGTTATGCTGAAAACACGGCAATGAATAATCCAGGGACTGAAGCCGAGCTGAACTGCTGTAAACTTGTGTCCTTCAGTGTTCATTGTTCATAAGGTTTTCAACAGGAGCTTAATTACCTGCAGAGGTCTTCTACTTTTCAAAACAAAGGGACCTGGTATATAAAACCAGTAATTAACACTTAAAAAAAGGATTTTCACGCAAAAAAATAAAGTGTCAAAAGCTACTGCATCAGCTCAGCTTGTCTCTAGGATTTAGTTGGCACTTGGGTGAGGATTCGTACAGTATTTGTGGTTCACAAGGTTTTTTCCAGGGTGGAGTAATCAGCAGAGGTCTCATCATTTTCCACACAAACAGACCTGGTAATCAAACTGGTAAAAAACAGAGCAGTTTGAACGTAGAGAACTGTGTTTCTCGAACACTCTTCGGCTGACAAAGGATGCCCGGTGAGGAGGCCAAACTACCCGAACATCCTTATAATTGACTGCGTTACATTTTTAATCATTGCTTTCATCATCTTTGGAGAATAACAGGAGTTCACTTTCACCGCTTCATGCCCCTCGGTTCCACTCATTATTTTTCTCACATTCACAACACATTCACTCTCTTCACTGGTAGCTAAAACAATGCTTTGCAGTGGAGACGTGGGCGTGTATCGCGGCATGTTCTGTCAAAGTTTATCAGCGTTATCAACTTAAATGTATTTGTGATCCCCACTGAGATCGTTTTATCATCCAGCCCTGAATAGCTCACACAAAGTCTCCCTGTAATGAGCTGGGGAAAAGCCAGGGTCTGCACCAAGCGTGTTCAGGTTTCATGCTAGGTTAGAGGACCCGATTGTCAGCATGGTGTCTGACATGGCTTTAACAACATTTTAACTCCTAATAAAAACACTGCACACAGGCCTGGAACTCTCTTCACACTTCATTTAACTTCTTTTTACAAGGTGCAGACATAAGCAGAACGCTCCTGCTTCACGCGAGGAGAAACTAAACAGAGAGAAATTCATGTCTGTGAACTGGAGTTTACTCTGAAGTGATTTTCAATACACGGCAAATCAACCAGCCAGACCTAATTCATGCTGCAGTAAGTGATTTGTATTTCTAGTATTTTGCCTCGTTTTTGTTTCTTAGTCTATTTTCTGAATACATATGAAGAATCATCAAGTAAATGCTGCAATGACCTCGAGCAAACTTAGTTATACTTTGATTTCTGTTTCCATGAGCAACAACATGCTACCTTTTTCCATCAACTATATATAACAAGTTATATCTGTCCTTGAACCTGTGCGTGTTGAATAATGTTCATAGCCGATGAGGATGTTGTGTGTACAGGTTTAGCTGTGGGTGGGTGTCACAGCAGCTGGCAGTCAGCTGTGTTGTGACAACCAGAGTGATGTAGAATAAATATGACGGGCAGAAAGAGGTCGTTCATGAAAAAACGGCTGAACTTCAACATTGCTTTCTTGGCTGCAGATTGCTGCTGTTTGCCCTTTGCTTTTTCACTGCTTGTGGTGGTTTTACAGATGTCAGCCAGCCCGGCCTCAGGCTAAATGCACATATACAATCTGTCATAATAAGTGACAAGTGTTACATGGGAACAAATGAGACGGAGGATGATGTGGCTAAAATTACACCGCCAGGAAAAACAAAAGCTGCATACTGGAGATCACAGAAACATACTGCCGGACTGCCTCTGTTAAACCTTAAAGAGTAATTCAGGTTTATAACCAACTTTTTTAAGCGTCTTTTTCATCATTTCTGTGGGTTGTACTCACAAAAGTAACAGCTGAGAAGTGTGGTCTCGTAGAACTGTGTGAAATGGCAACAATCCCTTAACACCGCATTGCATGGTAGTGGCACGTAATGTGCTAAAATAAAATACCAGCTTTACTGAAACAATGCCGATGGAGTCAATTAGGATCCATTTGCAGGCACAGATTTAGCTCAGGAGTTAAATCGGCGGCCTGTGTACAAAGGCTACAGTCCTCAAAGCGGTGGCCCCAGGTTTGACTCCCACCCCGGCCCCCTGTCGCATGTAATCCCCCATTCTCTCTTCCCCTGTCTCACTATCCACTGTCCTCTCTCTCAAATAAAGACACAAAAGGCCCCCAAAAATATCTAATTAGGATCCGTTGCAAAGTCAGGTGATGTAGCATAAGCCATTAAATCTAGATTGAGTGGTGGGTTGTCTGTGGTGGCCGTTGGATGAGTCAAACAAACACAGGACTTTTACTGCATTGTTCGGGACAAAAGCTTATATTGATTTATTTACCTCTAATCACAAACATAACTTAACGTAACTTACAAACATAGCTTTACTGACTTATTTTAACCCAAACCATGTTCTTTTTTCTAAATAAGTAGTTTTAGTGCCTAAACCATCCGCTCTGCTCTCCCTACACACCAACAGCTGCACCTCCAGTCATCAGTCCATCAAGCTCCTGAAGTTTGCAGACGACACCACTCTCACTGGACAAGGGCAGGCTGCAGCGTATCATCTGCTCTGCAGAGAGGGTGATTGGCTGCAATCTGCCATCTCTGAAAGACCTGTACACCTCCAGGACCCTGAGGCATGCAGGTAAGATTGAGGCCGACCCCTCTCATCCCGGACACAGACTCTTTGAGACCATCCTTTCCGGCAAGAGGTTGCGCTCCATCAGGACCAAAACCTCCCGACACAGGAACAGATTCTTCCCTTCTGCTGCCAGCCTCGTCAGCAAGGCCCCGACCCCATGCACCCCACTTGACATGGACTCTCATCCTCACTTAACATCACATTAATGTAAAGTCTTAAATTCAGATTTATGCGTTAGATGAATGCACACTGGACTATATACTGTACAGCTCTTTAATTACAACTGTTGTACATATTTTGTGTTATATTGCTTTTTTATATCTTATCCTTATTGTCAATTTTTTATTTTATTCTACTTTTTTAAATTTATTTATTTATCTTTATTTTTATTTCTAGTTCTGTGTTAATTGTTCTGCACCTAAACACCAAAGCAAATTCCTTGTATGTGTAAACCTACTTTGCAATAAACTTGATTCTGATTTTACCACTTTTTTGAAAGGCTTTCCTCTTCTCTTAAAGGTGCAATAAGGAACTTTCGGTTTGTGTTGATTTTGGCGCCCCCTGTGGACAAAACGGTACCTCTTATCTCTTTGCTCTCCCTGTCAATCTTAGCCCTGGAAAATGTAAAAAAAAAAAGTCATGTTCATGTATTTATATGGAATCAGTTTGGTTGGCACTATAATAAAGTCAGATGGGAAAGAAACCAGCAGTAAGACCATCGTTTGACCAGATGTCAGCCACACACAAGTACATATGGTCTAATCTGAAACAGGAAATCAGATAAATCAGAATCATCTCTAAAGTTGCCCCAGTCTACTTTTGTGACCCATTTCCTGTCACCCTGTTCTCCATCTTTGTAATATGTGTCATCAGATAAGCCTTGAAGTTGCGATACGCTGTGTATCACATGATACAGACAGGAAATCATCACTCGCTGCTCCTGGTAACTGAACAGTTCATATCCTGACACTTATTCTGCCCTGATCAGCCTCTCTGAGCCCAAATGACAGATGGAGATGCTTCATCGTTTCCATCCTAAATCAAACTCCTCTATAACGAGCCCTTCTGATAAACAAAACAGATGAGAATGTTAAAGGGAATATAAAGCGTGCAAGCAGACAGAAATACCAGAGACCAGATGCTCAGCACACTCTGCCCCTCTGTGTTCAGGCCAGAGCCTCTTTACTGAGATGCAAAATGGAGCAGATAATAAAATGATGGCTGTATTGACCTGAACACAGACAGGGCATTTAGACAGAAAAAAACTTGTACCACCCAGCCACAGACTCAGGATCAGTGCTGGAGGCTTAGATTACGTCAGAGGTTTGGTTAAACCATCAGTGAGGGAAGAAAGAGTCGAGCAACAGTAACAGGCTTAGAGACAAAGTAAGAATAACCAAAAAACTGCTTAACTACAGCACTTTCTTGTGGAGTTGTCCTCACACCATTATCCATAATGCCTCCTATGCTGCCTTAAATATGCATCCTGATTAGCGAGGACTGGGGAGAACTCGAGTCTCTGGCGGTTATAAAACAATAATTTATTAGCTCACCAAAATAAACTTGTTTTTTCTCCTCCAAAATAGAAGCCTATACTGTAAGGCAATAATATTTATTATGGCGGCCACTTGCAACTACTGTTTAAATGTGGCAAAAAGGACAGTATGGTAATGGCATAGACTGTAGCATAGACAAAAATAGCCAAATGTCATCAGTCACTGTTTCCAATCATGTTCATTCAATTTAAAAAGCAACTTGCAGGTTGGAGACTCCAGTGAATCAATGTATAGGAAAATGATTTAGTAATTATATTTTCAACAAAATATATGATATAAATATAATATATATAATATATAATATAGTTTTCTTATATTTCTGCATCAAAACAGACAACCGGATGTGACATAAGGGAGTCCCGCCAATTAATGACGTGTATGGATCTAAATCCCAGTCTTGTCATTGAAGATGAAGAAAGTGTTAATTAATATGCATACAATGGACCACAGGCTTATAATTCCGAGCCTGTTAGGCAACAAAGAGACCAGGAACAGGCCAGGATGAGGAGAAGTAACGGCCCCAGGAGAGACTGTGAGCTGCAGTGTGACGAGAACCAGAGGAGAACTGGGCAAGTGTCGTGATGAGTGACTGGTGTTAGCTAGCAATATCTAACGCTGTGCTCACATCGCAACAATGTTAAGTTTATCACATACCAAAGGCTATTAGTGCTTGTGTCCTGTCAAGCTAGAATTTGTGCAACGCAAAAAGTAACATCATAACAACTGGTGAAATTCACTGTTAGACTATCGAAATAATATCTACACAATACGATACGAACGCTCAGACTCACTACCACCTATTTCTGCACGTTGAGTTAAGGCAGAGTCGGACACTGGGAGTCCCTCTTGTTACGTAATATGATGTGACGTTTTAAGTAGCTTTACTGAAAACCTTTTCCTCAAAATTTGTGCCCTACGTCAATATAAAATCAAGGATTAACCTTTTCCACAGCCATTTTCAGACAAGATTCGGTATTAATGTAGTAAAAACATTTAACCTGCAAGTTGCTCTTTAAGGTCAAGATTAATAGAACACAAAATAAAGCAGTTTCTTGTTAAAAATAAGGGTTTCTATGACAAACTTAAAGGGAAACAGCATGTCGCTAACAGCCTAGTAGTTGCTAAGAGCCTAGCAGTCGCTAACAGCCTAGCAGTTGCTAAGAGCCTAGCAGTTGCTAGCAGCGTAGTTGCTAACAGCCTAGCAGTTGCTAGCAGCATAGTAGTTGCTAACAGCCTAGCAGTCGCTAACATTAGCTCAGCTTGTTTTTTAGGTTTCTTGAGTGTACTGAGTCAGACTATACAACAATGCTAGCAATCATGTTACAGTAAAGCTTACAGCTGTTTAATTATTACAAATATAATATTTATATTTTGTTGTATATTATTATAAGTATTGGGGGGTGTATTTGGTATTGGACAACACTTAACTATCAGATTAGAGATTTCCCAATGCCTACCAAAACTGAATCAGTTTGGGAGGCATTGGGAAATCTCCAGCCTTTGTCCTGGCTAACCCACACAGCTATTATACTCATTAGACAATTGTGTACACACACACAACCCACACGCACACACATAATCCCTGGGGTCTTCCTCTTGCACCTGCGCCTCCCTGAACAGGCCACACAGTACAGTGAGCTTTTGTAGTAGTGCACTGGAGCACACAGAGATCAAGGCTGCAGCAGCAGCAGCATCTGGGCTGTGAAATGCTCGCCACTCTCTGTAACCCGTCCCTCACTCCACAGCTGGGGCTCGCCAAGCTAGAGGGCACCTGTGGCAGTGAGAAAGCACGGACGATAAACGATGGAAAAAACCTGTATGTTGTCAGGTTTTGCTCTGATTAAATGGTGTAGTGAGAGACGTATAGTTGCAGTGGGAGGGAAATAAGCGATCACGGTATGGATGACATTAACACCAAAGGTCAACTGCAGAAAAAAGGTGAATTTTATGTATTTATTGCTTTATAGTCCAACTCTCTATCAATAAGAGTTCAGAATTGCAGGCAGCCCACATGGTGTTGCATGGGCAGAGTACATTGCTCCAGCGTCTTAGACAAGGGGTGGAAAGTTTGCTTGCAGAGTAATCTAGGCCACAGGCAGTGGTGTTTGTTGGCCTGCGCTGTGGGAGCAGTGGGAGGAGAGAGGAGAAGGGTTACACTGCTGCCAGCAGCACAGAGCAGGATTATTGGAGTCTGGACAGAGAGGTTTTTGGTGTCAGTCTCGCCATGATTTACATTTGTGACTCTAGCTGTATTGTAGTCACTGTCTCTCAGAGGTGATTATATTGATTGACTTGCCTTAAACTTGAAATCTCTTGAGTATTGAAAAGAAGGAATACATTTAAAGGCTGCCTGCATCACTTATTATATTTGCATATTCACATCATGTGCTGTTGAAGGCTTTTAGCCATGCTATGCTTTGCCATGGAATTTTGTACATTCGTGGTTCCCAAAGGATGAAACCCATTACAATTAGAAGATGACCTGCTTTACCTTTTAGCCACAGCCAGACAGTTAACCTATGCTCTACATGGGATGATTGTAATTTCGTGTAGTACCATCACTGGGTCAAAATCTTATACTTTTAGTACCAAATATGTGCAAAAATAATGGCATTCCCATCAGCCCCAGCTGGTGTTTCGTTCTAATCATGGACTATAAGTAGGGGACGTAGCTTCATGGTCTCAAAAGTGAAGCCATTATGAAGCTCCCTAAACCTTCATTCTTTCAAATAACCATCAAGGGCTGACTCCAATGGTTATCAAAGAAGTCTAATGGTATGACCCAACTTGTCAGTTAATTTAATGTCTCAGTTGACATTTTTCCCTGTGGGTTTATCGCGTCAATTACTAGTCGTCAGCACGGTATTCATTTTGTAAACGACTGTGGCAACAATAATAGCTGTAAAGAGGCGTAGCAATGTGTATCTACCCTGTCCAAATGAGGTCTCTTCTGGCTCCAAAAAACTAAGATGGCAAGAGCCAATATGCCAAACTCCATTACAGTTTCATTACAGGGAGTAACTAACCAATGGGTGACAAAACAGGTGGGTATGGATCAATAACTGTATATCAAGCAAGTAAATCAGCATGTTAAGAACTAACTATAATGACAGAAACCATGTTTGAAAAACATTTATTTGGCGTCTATTTTGATTTTATAGTTTGACTCATGTCCCATCTGTTAACATGGAGGAGGCGGGCTTTATGACCTATACTGCAGCCAGTCAGCAGGGGGCGATAGAGAGGGTTCACTTTTAGGGAGCTGTCATGTCGTCCATCTTTTTATACAGTCTATGGTGTGGATACGCCCACTTCCTAGGGACAGTCTATGGTGCTAATTCCAAATTGTTAGCTTGCTAACATGTTAAACTACGATAGTGATCATGGTCAACATTAGAACTGCTTAACATCAGCATGTCAGCATCTTTACTGTGGGCCTATTAGCATGCTGAGGTTAGCACTGTTCTCAAAATACCACCATGCATAATAACAGCCTCAGAGAGCTGCTAGCTTGGCTTAGGACTCTTGTTCTTCCCTGAATGTCAACAGGCTGGACAGGTCCTCAGCTTATTTCAGTCCACCGGACGTGTCCATGAACCTGAAATGGCCACAGGGAGCCGAATTGTTCTGCTTAAAGTCCATGTCATCTCTGTGAAAAATCAGACGGGCCCAGGCTATTTCAGGCCTGATACCTCAGGTGTGTTCCATTTGTGGTTTGTTATTGTGTGTGTGTGTGTGTGTGTGTGTGTGTGTGTGTGTGTGTGTGTGTGTGTGTGTGTGTGTGTGTGTTGTATGACTAACCTCATTAATGCATGGCTGCACGCTGCTGAATAACTACATGGTGGACTGGGCAAATAAATAACGTGTGGGGGTTTGAGGGTGAGGCAGAAACGGTCAGAGGGAGCGGAGTGGGGAGCATGGAGTGAGCTGGATTCACTGTTTTGAAGGACACTGATATTTATACCTTCATATACGGCTGTGTGATAGGATGAATATAACAGATGGACAGGAAATGGAGCTGCCAAGGATGGAAAACATGAGTATTTATCGTGGAGCTAGGAAACATATGTGCAGCCCTTGTTATGCAGGAGATAGAATAATAATGAGATTTGCTGATTAGACGCGAGACAAACAAGTTGGCATTAATATTAGTACATCTGTTAATATTCATTCCCTATTCTACTTTGTATTCCTGAACTATTTAGCATTTTGGTGTCCTAGGGTGGATGTCCCTCAAAGTATTTCATTGTTATTTATTATGTTTACCCCGATTCCCTAATGCGAGTAATTCTTCTTCCACTATCTCCTCTGTCAGCAAAAAGCTTTGTGTTTGTGCAATTTCATTATTATTCTTTCACATCTCTGCAAGAGGATTCAAGAGCATGTTTCCAGGAAGCTAATATCGATATTTTTGCAAAAACGCTGAGGCTATTCTCTTTTTGATTAAGTAATTTATGTGTTTAGTGGTTTGCTTATTTTTCCCACGTCTTCCAGCGTATGAAGGACCTTATAGGGCTTCCAGAGGACATGTATGAGAGAATGCACCTGCACAGCTGCACAGTCACAGGGATAAGAAATGAGAATCTACTTAACACACACACACACACACACACACACACACAGAGAAACTATCTGTGCTCATTAGACGGGCTGAAGTCTACAGAGCGGAGTTAGAGATGCAGTTCAAGGAGAGGCTTGCAGGTAAGAGTAATGAAGGCATGAATTAATTCAAACAAGCCCACACGCTGACTTCTCCCCCTCCTGTCCTCCGCTCCATTCACCATCTATCTTAGCACACAATTAATGTTAGTGTAGCTCCACAGCGCTCTATTGAACCGCTCGCAATAAACAGTAATCAGCTCCAATCATACGTGTGCACTGCATCAACAGATAGATTAAAGCATTGACTGATGGAGACAGCGCCCCTCGCCAAAATCAATAACAGCTTACATACACAGATGCTATGAAGCTAATAACCAATAATGCTGCATTGATTGCAACTCTGAGGTGCAGCTATTGAGTTACAGATAAAGGGCTGCAGCAAATAATGGAGTGCATGATTATCTCTGAGTGGGGTTTTGTGCGCGTGCGTGTGTTTTAGGGGGGGTTCGTACTCACCCGTAAGTGGTGTTGCTGGCCCTCTTACTCGCTGCCCTGGAGCGGCTGGACTTCAACTCTCCACTCATGCTCATATCTGCATGGAAGAGCAGCCAATTAGCTTTGTACTGATACAACAAAGAGAAACAACAACACAGCAGATGTTTAGATGATTATCAAGCCTGCAAAACCTTTATTATCAGGTCATGTTTATCCCGCACCAAAGTGTACTCTTTATTTGTGCGACCTAATCTGTTGTAGCTGTTGTCATCATCTGACAGGATAATGACCAAAGGGCCGGCTGTGACTGACATTGCCTCTTTTTCTTGTGCGTCTTCTATCACTCTCTGCTGATTGCTTCTGCCATTCCCAGCCAGCTGTTCACCCCCATTTTTGTCTCCCATTTGCAAGCGTACATCACGACACTGGTGCAGCTTAAACTTGTCTCAAAAGCCAAACCAAATCTCTCTTTTTTCTTTGTATGTCTCTCCTGCAAACACTTCCACACACACACACACACGTTCCAATCAGCAAATTAACCGTGAGCCATCTTGATTACAGGATATGCCAACGGCTCAGCAGTGATTTACCAAAGGTGAGTGTAAAAGTGGGGATAAAACAGAGGAGTAAAAAGGAGGAGAAGAGGAGAAGAGAGGAGGCCGGTCTGACATGGACAGATGGGCGGTGAATGGAGTGTGACTGGGCCAGCTGCACATACACTCGCACAGCGTGACTGTCAAATGGCTGGGAGCTGCAATTAATTAAGTATGGCTCCGAATGTGTGAAAAGAAATTTAGACACGTGTATGTGCCTTTACCTCCCGCAGCACTGATAATTTTCTGACAGTTTAGAGTCAAACAGGGACCTGCAGGACGGCTCCTCTGCAGCCAACAGTGTCTCTGCTGGTGTGGAAGTGGCCCCTGCTGCCGATACCTTAACTATTACCGGTCTGAGCCAGATGAAAAAGAAAGGTGTTGAAGAAATTCTCTCAAATAGCAGACAGTTTCTCGTCTGCACAGGTTCAGGCTGGAGTGTTTGTGTGGCAGAAGGAGCCACAACAGAGTTTTATGATGTGTTTGCTGAGCCTCATGATGACTGTATGATTGACTGCATGAGGAAGCCATTACACAGGAAGAGAGGGGAGGAAGCTGCTGAGCACAGTTGTCTCGCTCTGCGGGAACTAAACCTCAGGAGGTAATCAGACTGCTATTTGGTAAACAGAAGCCTATACACCATTCCTGTGTAGATGCTACACACACAAACACACACACCTATACAAACATTGACAGATTCATGTATTGATTACAGCTTTTAAGTTGTTTTCTTGAGCTGGTGTTTGAGGTTTGTGTTGAACCTGTTTTGTACAGATAGAATAATAACTCAGAACTGTTCAGCTTTTCAGCAGTTAAGCGAAGGTTAAGGATTTAAGCCCCCCTCTAGTGAGAATCCAGTGTTTAACCTTGTAAACATCTCCATGTGGTGTTCTTCATGTGCTACAAGACATATCAGGGACAACATCAGCAGTCATCTCCATGGCTGGGCCTGTCTGCTTTTAAACTGCAGTGTACCAAGGACAGGCTGAACAACACGTTTTCAGATTGGCAGGTTTGAGACGTCACAAACCTAAGGAGCCAATCCCGTTAATGGGCGGGGTGACGCAATGCATATCATTATGAAAACCACTTTGGCGATGCGCAAGCCAGCTGTAACTGTAACCGAACTGACTACTAACGTTAACATTACTACTGCTAATTACTACATTTCAAGCGAGCTAAGTTTCAACAAGTTGCCGTGTTTTGTTTTCAGCTTAATTTTAAAAAAAGGAGAAACATAGCACAGAGTGGGCGGGGCCTATGCAGATTCATGAATTTTAAATGAAGGAAAAGAAGGAGATGCCTTGGGAGGATGTTAACAAGGTAATTAAATATATTTAGCAGAAAAAACATATCAGACACAATGTATTATTTCAAGCAGAGCATTGTATTTGTCGTAAAACACGACTGGGGCTGGTCTTTAAAGTTGAATGATGGCATGATGATGATGGATTTACTTCTGTGTTAGCCTCACATGGGCTCTCCCCCTCTACTTTAACACAGAAGCCTACGTAAAGTCACACGTCTTCAGTGATAACTCACATTACTCTAAGATTATTTTTGGGCCATTTGTGCCTTTATCGACAGGACAGCTGAAGAGAGGCAAGAAATATGGGGAGAGGAGAGTGGGCGATGACATGCAGCAAAGGGCCGAGCGTGGGAGTCGAGCCTGTGGCGGTGGCAACGAGGACCGTAGTCCCTGTATGCGGGGCGCCTGCTCTACCCACTGAGCTAAACCAGCGGCCCTTACTCTTAAACTTTGTGCCGACTGCTGGCGATGATGAATGTGATGATAAAGGAGACTTTTTGTTGTGATGCACTTATACAATTTTTCCCTTCTGATATCCTTATCGGTAGCATTTAACCTTAACTTACCCTATTCAGCCTTTATATGCATAATGTAAATATTAAGCAGTGCTTTATAAACAGCTATCATGAGGGTGAATGCAGATGAAAATGTGCAAAAATGATACATTTTACCATGAAAACATTTGTTAATAAAACTATGCAAAAAAAACGTTATCCATATCGCACCTTCAAAACAGAGTTTACTTTGATGACTAATCTAAAGCGGGATACTCAGATGGGATAAGAAGTGACATCACTTGTGTAGCACAGAAATGATTCCTAATTTCTGAAGGATTCTTTACCATCTTCGTGCTAATGTTGCCTCTTCATTTACACAGATGTTGGGATACTTCAAAGACAATTATTGTTCATTATATTGACTGTCAGGAAATGTTGTATGGTGATCCTAATTACCATGGGCGTTTCTTTTAAACGTCATGAATCATGGAACTTATTACAGATCAGCTGAATCAGAGACAAGTCTGTTAGACTCCAGCCTGTATGGATGATAACAGATGACAACATGGGAGCAGAGGGCAGCAGAGGACGCATCAAGGTCACACACGATCAGACATAATCAGTTAAAAAGCTCATCCTCATCCACCACAGTCTGTCACTGCGCTTTGTATCAGCGAACGCCACACTGAGTGCCAGATTGTCGCTTCATAACGAGCCAAAGTGAGAGCCGGCTTAATCACACTACGTAACTAAATTAAACACGTGAAAAAGCTTATTCAGAGTGATTCGGCATCACCAGAAAAGGCAGGAGAAGGGCGGGCAGGGCAACTGACCAGACGTCCTCTGACAACTCAATTCCTTCCAGCTCGAGGAAAGCTTACGTGTGAACCTGTGCATTCACCTCCCTGCAACCGTAAAACTCAAGAATGAAACACCACAGAAGTTATGGCCTCTGCAGAAACACGTGAATTTGGGGAATTGGTGCACAGCAGGAATTTTATGTTCACAGGCTTTTTTGGCATGCAGCCTCATCCACCTCCTGAGCAACCACACGCACAAACACACGCATGCTACCACTTCTATTCATGTCTGCAGGATTTCACTCTGCGTTTGGAAAAAGGCCAGAATAATTTGCCCTCAAATAAAAACACAGTAATGTGCGTGAGGAAATGTAATTTGCTCCTGTATGTTCTATTAATCTGTGCGCTTTGAAGTCCCTGATGTGGGCGAGATGGGATAACAACATGATCAGATAAAAAGAACGCTACATTTTCTGTCTTCCATCTTCATGCTCTTTTTTTCCCTGCCTCTTCAATTTTTCACATAATGGGTTGAACCGCATGCTAACATCTTAAACGTGTTTTTCAATGTCGAAATCGCAGAACTAATATCAGAGCAGAACACAAACGCTGGAGCTGATCGTATTTTCAGGACTATTTTAATCTGAGGAACACGTTTTGTAATCCTGCTCACAAATCTCTTCTCAAACAGAAAACAAAGCAATTATGGCTGAACACAGTTGCAACAATCATTTCAACTACGGCAACTGGGACTGAAATTTGATTCCACGTTGGCAGAATCAAGAAATTATTTTCTACCTTGCTAAAAAAAAGCTGCTGTAATATATTTTTATGTTCTCTTGATTTCATTTGGTGCATTTCTCTTTATTATTCAATTTCCTCGATTTTTTAATGACGTTGCTAAAAGCTTCAACTTTTTGATCATCTCGGCTTAGAATAAAGTTGTCAAATAAAAAATTATTTGTGCTTAAAAACACAAAAAGAGGCATAAAAGAAATACGCCTTCTGGAAGTTGATTGCAATGGTAAAAATCTTGGTACTTAACTCTTTCTAGATGGCGAATGATGTTTCACCATTTACATCATCTATTAGGTCTTTTGTTGCTATATTTGTTTGCATCCTGCATTTTCCTTCCTTCTAAAATGCTTACTAACTCAAAAATAACACGCACACATCTTGGTAGCCCTCACTCCCTCACAGCGTGTTAATCATGCACAGTCTTGCAGCCTTACATAAAGAGAAGGTAGTTTGTTAAAGTGGGTATAAAAGTGCAGCGTGCATGCCTCTTACTGACAGGCTCCGCATTCTGTCACGCTGCATCTTCTTCATTTCCTGCACTGCAACTGACCTCAGGTCAAAGTTAGAGCAACCATGAAGAGAAATGCAATATAATCACAGCAATCGCTGTCAGCATAAAACAAGAGTTTCATATCCTAACAGATAAAGAGTGAAGCAGATAGATGGAATATGTGGAGAGAAGAAAGGAGATGAGTGGAAGCTTTTGTGTTACTGTAAGGGAGATACAGTAGACACAGTGTTGCTTACAGACCCTGAAAAGTTACAACATGACAGCGATACAGAGAGAGAGCCTCTAAGTCTGAGTCAAAGTCTTTTGAAGCCTCTGTGAGTGGAGTGCTGTGTCTGAACTAGTGTGGAAGTTGTGAGGAAGTCTAAGTGCTCCGCCTGTGTGTCTCTTAGTCGCCCTGATGAGGAATTGTTCACTGAGATGCATCAATCCTTCCACAGTTTAAGAAAAAGAAGATTTAGTGCATCAGCCGAGAACATAAGTAAAGCCGTGATGCCCGGAGAGCGAGTGCTGACCTTGCCAACGCGAGAGACAGGTTGAGCTTTGATCACATGTACCTGTGCAGTTTTTTTTGTTGGCGTCAAGTTGTCCCTGAAAACCTGCTAATGCATCACAATGTTTAAATCATGATCTCTAACACGCCACAGATCCTTTTCATCTGACTGGATCAGTATGAGAACGCCAGTAGAAACGTGAGAGTGAACAGGATGAAGTGAAGCACATACAGTCTGAGTCCATGAAAGAAAGGCTTGTAAAGGAGGTGGGAGGGGGGGAGCACAGAAATGAGAGGCACAGTGGAAAATAGTCTTTCAGAAACACAGCTCTGCATGCAAACAGCCACTAACACACGCACGCACACACACACACACACACACACACACACACACACACATACACAGGAACAAACCCTGCTATACTCACATCTTGGGCTGAACAGGGTCATATCAGGGATGCAAAACAACCAGGAGGCAGAGAGAAGACAGGCGAGCCGAGGGTCTCTTTGCTTCTCTCTTGCAACTCTCTCTTTTTACGTCCTCACTCTTCCTGTGTGTGTGTGTCTCTCTCTCTCTCTGTGTTTTCAGGCTGCTGTTCGGCTGACTGCTGATGATACTACTGAGTCAGTAACAAACCAGCTAGAGAAGCACCGATGGGATGTACCAAATGTTTTCCTGTGGCAGGGGTGGAGAGAGGGGTGCACCGGGCTGTTCCATTAGCAGGAGAGCTGGGAGGAGGATTGGATGAGGGTGCAGCTGGTTTGCCCTCAGCAACAGGAGCTCGGGGCTCACGAATTCCAGCCAGGCGGAGAGAGGAAGCTGCTGGAGTGTGTGTGCAAGCGTGTGTGCCTTAATACACATGTCAAAGAGCAGGAACCTGAAGACACAGCTGTGCACTTGCTTTCCTTCACACTGACATTCTGCAGACTACTAGATTAAACACTGGATCACACTTACGAGGGGACAAAGAGGGGAAAAAAGAGACTTAGCATCTTTAAACAGGATCGTTTATGTATTAGTTAGTATTAAAGGGAGGCATATGGGAGTAAGTAGAGCACGCACACACACACACACGCTGAAGAAAGAACAGTGTCTGGTGTGATTATGTAAGACATGAGACAGAAAGATTAACAACATTTGCTGTCTGACTGCAGCATATTTGATGAACTAATAAGCAATTATAAGTTGGAAATGCTCAGACAAACAGTGTCTTAATCTGCACACTAAGCCTGAAGCACATTTAATAGGTGATCTGCATGTAAACAGACTGAAGCCTCGATTAATCTCCAGCAGCATCATCATAAGAACAAAATACTTCCACCGCTGAGATCTAGATTATAACTAAAGCCACGTTTAAGAAACACACCCTCACACATCTCTTCCTTACACGCTGCAAACCGCGCATCCCGTCTAATCGTTGTTGTTTTTTTTGTGGTAGTCGAAGAGAAAACACACCTGAGGCTGTTAATCTTTCCTGGCTCCGGAGGAGAGGCTTTCATGTGGGTTTAATTAGCTTCTTTAACAACCATCACAGAGTAAGACTGGCTGTGAGCCAAACTTTTAATCTTAGTCAACTCTAAAATGATTATTACCTCTTTTCACAGTACACTTAACCCAGCACAATTGCATTATTAAGCTGTTAACCCTTGGGTAACTCTTCTCTCAGTGTGACAAGGAGATAAATTAGCCCCCGGCTGACCGTCTATAAGGTACATTAGCACTGGGTTAGCAATATATAATGTGAAGACTTTTATTATAAGGCTTAAGGGGAACAAAATGTGTTATATGTTGATGACATATAAAATGTTCAAACACAGATTAACATAATGCCAAACTGTCATGACAAAAGCTTAGTTTGGTTTAGTGCTCACTCGGCCTTGTGTGGGTGCAGCCCTCTCAGCTCTCTCGTATTTAGTCAGCATTACTCTTTTATATTTCGTCTAATGCCTGGAATAACCGAACATGAGGATACATTGGCAGTAAGTTTTTCTGATGAGATGTGACTGAATGAAGAGGGTGAGCATCTGCGTCTTAATTATGCAAAAGCATGTAAACAGTAGAATCTTTCACATGGTGGACACTAAACGAAGTGGCAGGAAAGAGCAATAAATAAAGATGGAGTAGCTAAAACTAAATTACAATATATCTAGGTATTAACAAAAGTATAGCCTGATCAGTCTTAACATTACAACCACGTGCCTAATGTTGTGTAGGACCCCCTTTTGCAGCCAACAGCCCTGACCCGTCGAGGCATGGACTCCATTGGACCTCTGAAGGTGTGCTGAGGTATCTGGCACCAAGACGTGAGCAGCAGATCCTTTAAGTCCTGTAAGATGGAGGTGGGGCCTCCATGGATCGGACTTGTTTGACAAGTCTTGACAGATCAGTACACCTTGAAATTAGCTCACAAGATCATAGTGGACCTACTGCACCCCCTATGGTCTAAATATGAACTTCTATCTTCAGGTCAGAGCTACAGAATGCCCAAGGTGCGGACTGAAAGAGGCTTTACTTCCTTTGTTCCATGCAGCATTCAGCTGCTTAACAAGCCCTGAAATTAGTCCAAACAGTCTGCACTTTATTTCACTTACTCTTCGCAGGTTACCACGTGATGATTTTATATTTTACTTTATGTATATTATGTGCTGTCCTGTTTATTTGTTGATGTTTTTTATTATTTACGTTTCATGCTCTTGGTGCAAAACAAATTCCTCTAGGTGCAATAAAGGTTTCATTCATTTGTCCAGCACATCCCACACATGCTCGATTGGATTGAGATCTGGGGAATTTAGAGGCCAAGTCAACAGCTTGATTTCGTTGTCGTCTTCCTCAAACCATTCCTGAAGCATGTTTGCAGTGTGGTGGGGAGCTTTATCCTGCTGAAAGAAGCCACTGACATTAGGGAATACCGTTTCCATGAAGGGGTGTGCTTGGTCTGCAACAATGTTAAGGTAGATGGTATGTGTCAAAGTAACATCCTCATTAATGGCTTGTCTTCTGCTGATGCTCACGTGCCCATTGTAGGGACTTTCCATGGTGGACAGAGGTCAGCATGGGCACCCTGACCGGTCTGCGGCTATGCAGCCCCATACTCAACAACGTGTGACGCACTGTCTGCTCTGAAACCTTTCTATCAGAACCAGCATGAACTTTTTCAGTAGTTTGAGCTACAGTAGCTTTTCTGTTGGATCCGACCACACGGGCCAGCCTTCACTCCCCACGCGGATCAGTGAGCCTTGGCTGCCCAAGACCCTGGTTTTCCTTCTTGGACCACTTTTGGTAGATACTGACCACTGCAGACCGGGAACACCCCATAAGAGCCGCAGTTTTGGAGGTGCTCTGACCCAGTCGTCCAGCCATCACAATATGGTCCTTGTCAAAGTCGCTCACATCCTTACGCTTGCCCATTTTTACCGGTTACAACACACTTGCTGCCTGACATATCCCACCCACTGACAGGTGCCATCGTAACGAGATAATCAGTGTTCTTCACTCGACCTGTCAGTGGTCATTTAGTTATGGCTGATTGGTTTATATCAGTACCCTTGACGGTATACTCAGTAGGACCAGCAGAAAAAATGCAGAAGATGTCAGTTGTGTCAGAGCAGCCAAATATAGTCCCAAAATGAGGCTGCTTTCAATCCAGATAGAGTGGATCACCCTGTGTATGCTGCTGGTTTATTAAGAGAGCTCGCACTGCAGCATCCAACAATACAAAAGTCTCCTGTGGACCATAAAGCATTTCCCCCATAGAGCTACAATAAAACATCTTGGTAAAAACGTTTGATAGGAGACCTTGAACTGCAAATGGGTGAATTGTTACTCTTTTTATGATGAACTTCAAACCAGCTTCAATATTTGTAAAATTTTAATCAAGGCCCAGGAAGCAAAAGCTCACACCTGTGGACAATGTGGAGGCCAAACAAGAAGACACCAA
Organism: Semicossyphus pulcher; assembly: GCF_022749685.1. Lineage (NCBI taxonomy): Eukaryota > Metazoa > Chordata > Actinopteri > Labriformes > Labridae > Semicossyphus > Semicossyphus pulcher. Next base: position 27,029,262 of record NW_027211603.1, read on the forward strand.
ACTGTTTGAGGGTAGAAACCAGTTGAGAAAATAACTTTTGCAGTGCCACCACCAATATTTTCAGCGTTACGTTTGGCTGAGCCTGGCTAACGATTCGGATTACACAAGAACCTCTCATTTAGTTTTAGCCAGGGTTTTTAATAGGTTTTCCGGGCCAGACTGCCTCACATGAACAACAATTCAGACTGTCACCACTGTGCTAAAATTGCAGCCCTGCCAGCGCAGCTCCTGCAGGCTTGTTACGCACACAAGGAATCAGGAGCATGTACAGACAGTCCTCTCTATTTCTGCAGAAACACACCAAAAAATAAAATGTACTAACTATATATAACTTTATAGAGTGTGGTGTTTGACTTTAGGTGCGTTTGGGCTCACCGTCAGCTCTCAGAGGGATTAAAGAGAGAAACAGCAGAGAGTCGAGGGGGGCGAGAGGCAGACAGTAGGGAGGAAGGGAGGTAGTGGAGCAGAACTCGGCTCGATGCGGCCCAGCTGGCTGACTCACCTAAACAGGGAGGGCTGAAGCTAGGAGAAGCGGGTGAAGATAGAGAAAATTAGCCTGCATGCTGAGAAAATGGTTCGAAATAGTGCAAAAGTACAAGGAACAAATGTGGACCCATTACAAGAGTAAGTAAAAATGACCAAGAACACTTGCAGTGCAGGAGAAAACAAGATAATTGGGATGATAGACAGGAGCCTTAGTGAGGGATGGATTCACATTCGGATATACTTGCAGGTTTGGTAACAACAAATACATTAAAGACAATTTAGGTTGAAGAAAACAATTTGTGTTTTTGCTGTTTACGGTAAGTAAAGAGGTGTTTGTGTAATAAACAGCACCTCTGCATTAATGTTAAAAGTATTTCATGGGTCTGCAGAAAGGTTTGGTTTAGCTGACGTACTCAAGCTGTGCTTAGCCAACTGACAAATTGACCACGTAGCTGGGTATGTTGGCTGTGGGCTATGTGCTGCTGATGAACTCTCATGAGGAGGCAGGCAGGCAGCCACGCTGAGGTTCAGCAGGCAGCAAGTAATGACTGAAACAAAAAAAATAAAAACAACTCTGTCGTGTATGGTCCCCCCAAACAATGTAGGAATCTTTCCTTCTTGGAAACTTAAGTGCAAGAAGATTGGTTGCATTTTAGTTGGTTATTTGATGGATCTTGAGAAGTCAGAAGTAGATGATTGATTACTGAGATTTTCACGCCTTTATTATACAGAAACCACTTACTGCTGCTGCATTCAGAAGTAATTTGAAGTCGAGTCACGGCTGAGTTCACATAAAGATTGAAATGCAAATGGGTTGAAGGGTGAACCTGAAAATAAGATATCAAAAGTGTAGACAGACCTGAGTATGAGCGTCTGACTCTGAGGTATAACTGGTGACTGAAAGAGAAAGTTCTGTTTCCTGTGTGCTATTTTTGATATTAAACATGCTTGCTATTTTATGCTAATTTGGTGAGCTGCAGTTTGACTCATCATTCCTGAACTTCTGCCTGAGAGAAAATGTGCTATTATTGTTCCAAGTTCTTGTCTAGTACTCCTTTTTCATACCTTTGTTGTGAGCTGTAGTCGCCCTGACCTCAGGGAGGCTCCTGGATCTGCCTCATCAATAAAAAAGAACTCAAACCAACGACAACACTTCACACTTAAGGTCATTAATGTCTTCGCATGTCAGATTGTAAACACATCCCTGCACAGTTATATACATCTTAAACTACAGCATTTTGCTCTTGACATACAGTAATTTATTAGCTCTGGTTACCTGGGAGAGCCTTCACAGTCCCTGTCAGTCGGTGTTTTATTCAAGGCCAATAAAACCTCTCTGCATCAGGTCATGAGTCTTGTAAAACCCAAGATGGTCTGATCGGTCATGCGAGGACTGGATCACAGTCTGTCTGAACCCTTGTGAGGACAACATTTGCTGGTGGAGTGGTTTGTTTGGTCTCTAACTCATTCTTGAGTCTTGATACTTTAGCTTGTCCAACTCTTTTAACAATGACACGTAAGGACATCTCCCTTTGTTTGCACAATAGGCAATGTTCTGAATAAAAGCATGTCGCAGTTTTCCAATGGGTCTTATTAAGTGCCCAAAAAAGACCAGATGTGGCCTGACTTCCAACATGTGACGGACAGCTTGGACTGTTACAGCAGGCATGGTTTTCTCCTCCTCCTCAGAAGCATTGTTGATTGTAGCAATTTATCCACATCAGCTTTAGGAGGAATTCATATGTTGACAGTGCATCTAACCATATATGCCCCTCTGCTTCCAACTTATCTGTGGTCAGGCAACATGTTAACAGTGATTTTTCTGTGTGGACCTTAAAGCTCCTGTGTTTGTGCTGATTTAAGCGTCCCCTGTGGACAAAGAGGTACCTATTATCTCTTTGCTGATTTTGTCCTGTACACATGTAAGTTGTGTTTTCTGGTGACAAGTCTCTTCCTGCTTTCTTTTATCATTTAAACATATCACTCATCGAGAATCTTTGCCGTGAAAAATGTAAACAAAGGCTTTTTCGCCACATGCTGTCAATCTCCTGGTCTGACACCTACCCCGCAGCAGCAGTGGCAGGCATTAAAAATAACTATATAGAAATAATCAATCTTGTCACTACTTGTCTGGCTTGCTTTTGTAGGTCATATTGAAGCATCAGTATTAATTCAGTCTGTTTCATAACCACCCAAACACTCCTCACAGCAGCTTTAAAGTTGACCCATAGAATTATTCATGCATTTTGTTGGTGATGGCCCGTTTCGAAGCCAGATTTTGTGGGGTAGTTTTTTTCTGTAGGAGAGAGGTTTCTGCTGAGTAAAGCGACTGGAAGCAAAGCCTTTACAAAAGAACAAATGTTCTCTGCTTGCATCAATATGCAAGAACTAAGGCAGTCCTGAGTTGGCGATTACCAAGACAGGTGCCTCGGTAAGACTATTTGAAGTCTCAACAGCTTTCTCATTGTCTTTATCCCGAAGGCCCAAACTGCTCTTTAGAGTGGTACCAGTGTTCTTTGTCCTCGCTTCATTCTGGCCTTTTTTCCTTTTTGATATAATTTATAAGCTTTGCCTTTTTGCCTGGCTTTCCAGCCACAATGGAGCCCCAAAGTGGGTGAGTGGATGACAGTCTGTGAAGACAATTTTCGCAATCTGCCGTAATATCCAAAAAAGGAGGGAACAATGAAAGAGCAATCATACTCACTGCTTGGGCATGCCCATGATTTCACAGCTTCAACTGATGAACGGGGCTTTACTGACATTTATCCAAAGATATCCTTAGTCCCTCTGCCTAATCTGTCCAGCACTGAAGGTGCTCATGTTCCAATGTTCTTCCAATAAACATTACTTTAGCGAGTTGCACGAGAACTTCCAGTAGGTTCACCATCCCTGACATGTACTGTACATATGACTCCTTATTTCTTGCTAAGCAAAACTAACACTGAAGCATAGGGTCGTTTGGATTTTGAAATGACTCTAACTTTGAGATCACTGAGATGTTGTGTCACATCCTCAGAATCCCCTGGGGGTAATCATCTGAAACCAACCATGAATGGTTTTTCATCATTCACCTAAATGCTGTGTTGTGTACTCTTTGAACAACCCTCATAAATATGCAGCAGAAAATCTATTTTCTCTCCATTTTTTGACTCGGCCTCTCTTTCCAATCAAGAGGCAGAAAAGCCAAAGTTGAAGGCAGCGGAGGGGGGGGGGGGCAGTCGAGAAAGGCAAGGACCCAACGTGACCTTTATGTTTAGGTTTACTTTGGCACATTGCATCAGGGGGTAAAGCAAGCCTGTCTCCAGGGTGATACACCTCGAGACCGGACCAAGTGTGGAAGTGTCTCAATACAAACAAGCACACACTTAGAAAATGAACACACTGGATGCAAAAGGAAAAAAAGATGGAATTTTGTTGGTTTTTTTGTGTGATGAAAAAGGTAAACCAGCAAGACATTTGGAACAGGCATGATGTAATGCAGCTAAAGGGCAGGGAGCAACTGGAAAATGAATGTATAAATCAGGTAAACACCTCATTGTTCCTCTAGAGCAACCACTAATCTAAGACCAGTTCTTGTGTTGTTATCAGAAACCCAGTGTGTTGTGTGTTTGGTGGACCTGACAGTCCCATGGGAGGATGCAGGAGAAATGGCCTACGAGAGGAAAATAAAGCGCTGGCAGCAGCAGCAGAGAAAAATGGTTGGAAATCAAAGGTTTGGAGCTTTGGCAGATCATTTTGTCCCTGTTACTTGAACAGGGTACAAGAGGGCGGTGCCAAGAGCAGGCGGAGAAAAACATGGCAGACGCTGCAGTAAATCTCTATGGGATAGAAGAAAGGTCATGCAGACTCCTTAAACTGAACTTACTTTTAGTTATATATATTGTTTGGATTCAATGGTGGTAGGTTTTTTTTCAAAATACAAGACGGTATGACCAAAAAAACTTCATAGCCCTAAAAATGTTGTTTATGAAAAGTATTGTGGTTTAGTAGGCTACTAATTGTTACCGTCTCAAGCCTGGCCCACACAAAAAGATTTTTAAAACCTTAACAGATGTTGAAAATGTGAGAGACAGAGACACATGACGACAAATAATGATAGATTTAACAGTTTTGTTCCTGTAGTGTGTGGAGAGCTACACTATGACCAAAACAGCACACCACACACTAACAGAGTCATTGCACCAACAACCACAGTCCCCACTCTCATAACCGGAAATCTCACAAAATCTCTCATGGTCAAACGTGACTTTAGAGTAAACAGACGTAGTGGATGATGGGCAGGACAAAACTGACGATAGTTTTTGTACATTTTACTGAAAATTCACAAAGAAAAAGAAAAAAATATGGATGAAGTCGTGGAGACAGCGTGAACATGGGCTGTACATGTTATAGGATATTGAGCTAGCGCGAGTTACAGCGGTTGTTGTGCTTCCTTCTTCAGTCAGCTTGCTTGTTTCGTTCCATGTGACAATCCACAGACTGTGTGCTTGGCTGTCCTCGGGGTTCCCCCCACACAACAGAATAAATATTTAATATTCATGATTTGAAATCATACACAACGTTCTTCTGATCAGATCGGCTGAAATAAAATCACTCTTAACATCCCTCATACGACAGGAACATCTGGTAAGATAATCTTTAGAAACATCCAAAAATCGTGACTTTGCCTACTTTAGTTGGAAGGAGGGAATCATGCCCAAAATAGTCTTGATTATCTTGTAGTGTTTGCACCACATAACTCACATCAGTAAACATTCAACTAATTGATGTGGTATGTGAGTCGAAGGGAAATCAGTCATGTCAGGAGTGTGTGGATGGTGTGATGATGTTGGTGGGAATTAAAACAAAGGAACAAACTGATTCTTACCCGCTTGGCACGTAGAAGGATTTAATGAAACCACTGGTCCACACATATAACTGCATGAGACATGATGCTACAGAAGATGCGACTCTATATTGTTAACCAACCTCCACATAAATTGCAAACTTGGGACCGGCTCTTACAACTTACAAAACAATCCAATGGAAAGGTCACTCAAATTTTACTTTGTATAAATAAGATCAGTAGTCTTACATCCAAAAAACAGTGTAAGCTCTCTGGTTGGTTTTTGCTTTAACTCATCATGATGATTTTTATCAGCCATCTTGGAGCCAGCACGCCCCCTTCACCCCCTCCTCTCCTGATTACTCCCTCTTAGTGTTCACACCCAGACAGACAGACAGAGCAGAGCAGCAGTAACAATGAAAATCAGTGTGCACCGAGGTATTTCTGTATCTTGACATGATAATCTTCTTTTTAAATGCACTGCTGCACTCTTCCCCCCCAACACAGAGCAGTGCAGACAGCTCATACATTATCATTGAGTGCCTTTTCTCTTTCCTTCCCCTCCTCTCTCCGTGTCACACCCACTGACTCCCCCTCACACCGTCCGGGCCCGCCACTCTCTCTGGCTGGAGTGTCTCGGTGTGAAAACCTCATTATGTTCTGCTACTGGACCTGCAAACTCAATTGGACAGAGAGCTACAGTCCAGGTCTGAGCCAGTGTGCGCCTGTATTGTGTTCCTGCGTGTGCGTGGATACACATGCATTCATGCCTGTTTGTGTGTGCGCTCGTACGTGTATGTGTGATCAGCGGTGAATAAATCTGGAAGGCCTCCATCAGTGTGACAGCGTCCAGGAGAGTTTTTTCGAGCATTAGGTGAGTGTGGCAGCAGAGTTATTGGACAGGCTGATGATGAGGCCTGTAGCCAGCTGCACATTTCACAGGCTTTAAATGGCACCACATTCACTCTGCTTTGCTGCCAGGTCGCAGATATTACACTTAACAGACTCTCTCGTCCAATAAAAAAACAGTCTTAAGCACCAGTGTGTCTTTTTTAATCAAGTATAAGCATATAAACCAATCACTGTGGGAACTTATGATTCATTTTTATCTCAAAAGGTGTAAAAATGTCAAAATCTGAACATAAAAAAGGGGAAATTAAAGTGAAAACTTCCCCTGCTTTCTGTGAAACTGTGAGCTGGTGTACAGTGATGTAAAACATGAAGACAGAGTCTGTTGTCAGGGTTTGGTTTTGTAATACCAGCGTCTCCTCTGTCCAGTTTGATCTCAGTTTTGGATGACGCCCTCTTTCCCTCGAGCATCTCTGGGATACAGAACACACGCCGGCTGCTCGTCGTTTCCAAACGTGTGTTGTAAAAAAGAAAAACTGTCTCAACGACGAACAGAGCAGGTTCCTCTGAGGATAATCCAATTTATTATCGGCCAGCCTCTGAACAGCAATTAGAAGGAGGATTCAATTATGCTGATAGAAAGTGAGAGTGTGTGCGAGAGTAGAACTCAGTTAACTTTGCATTAGCACCTCTTCCCCTGCCTCATTCGATGAGACAGACACAAAGGAGAGACTGGCTGATCTGAGTAGCATTCTCAAGCAGCCCCATTCATCATCCCCCACAGCCCTATCTCTCTGTGTCAGGGATAGCCTTGTTCACTCAGACTGCCCAGCTGAGACGGGGAAAAAAACCTCTCTCTTAACTAAGCAGACGTTTCTTTGTCATCCGGAGAGCCTGACAGAAATCAGAGCTGAGAGAAATACACAACACAAAAGCAACGTCAAAAAAGAGTGGCAAACATTTAAAGAAAAGGTATTTGCCCTCGTGTAAAAAATCATAAATCATGTGTCTTTTTCAAAGACTAATTATCCTCTATAGAAGCTACAAAAAAATAAAAACACTTTGATGCTCTAGCATTTATTGGCAAAGTATAAACAGTATATGAATTTCAAATACAGGTTGTCTGGATACTACTTCTCACCCTAAATGTGTATATATATTCAGAAAGTACAATGCAAAAGTAAATCAGTCTGAAGTCGGCTATTGCATTGAGAACGACCTGAAAATATAAACCTTTCTGGACGATTCAACCATTTTTTTATCAGAATAATTTAAGATACTTTAAGCTACTGTGAAGAACTTTCATTTTGTGTCAATCTTGGCGACCCCTGTGGACGAAGCGTAAACGTCTAAAGCCGGCGATATACTTGCTTTTAACTATACGTTTACATGCGCATGATGGCTGCCACGCATTCCCTGCATCTGTTTGGAGTGTCAGCTGTGCATGTTCTTAAAAATTAAGGTTACTCGTACGCGAGATGCAGTATGCACATGAGCGGTATAGTGTAGCGGCAGAGGGGATGTGACAGGGTTGACACAGCAGCAGGGACAACAACGGCAGAAAGTTTTGAAGAGAAGCAAGCATCTGTACGATGTGTCATTTCCACTGCACAGCGACAAACATGCCTGTCAGAATAGCTGGAGACGATAAGTTCCATTTTAGAAGTTGATGTGGAAACCTGCAAAACCAAATGGAAACGAGTCAGAGACCGTTGCATCCGTGCAAAGAGGAGCATGTTGGAGAGACGGAGCGGGGACGGTGCTGACGGTGTGTTCTGTCCACCGAACATACGAAAGCTGTCGCCGTGATCTCAGAATTAACATATTAATAATCGAGTGTCGCCATGTTTGCATGTTTACATCCTGCACATACAGCCTGAGCTCTCTGGTGTGCCCTCTAGAGGTATCCTCCAGAAACACAGGTAGTGCACAGACAAGTATGTGAACAATTACATTCATGATGCAGCCGGTTGTGTACGCGAACGTAAGGTTAAAAAGCAAGTATATCTTCTGTCTTATCTCTTTACTGATCTTATCCTACTGGAATTATGTCACAAAAACAGAATTAAGCGTATCATGTATCACTAAATGTAAATCTTTCTCTGTTTCAGCAGTGCGTAGAGGCAGAGGCAGCAGTAGGAATTGAAAATTAGTTGGCCTATATAGAAAACAATTAATCTTGTCTCTGATGGTCTTGTTTGCTTTTGTAGCTCATTAAGAGGCATCAGTATTAATGTCTCTCTATCACAACCAGCTGAAAACTCCTCACAGGAGCTTACATTCGATTTGCACTTTAATCTGCATTCAGTTTGATTTGGCAAACCTGTGAGCCAACATGGAGAAACATATCAGTCCTTTAGACAGTCTCCATGATCTATGTGGATATTTTGTGCTGGGCAGGTAGTGTACTGTGAGTTTTTAGGGCTTTTTGGGACTGAAAACAGCTGCCAGCTTCAACTGTAAAAGAGGTTAAAGGGGGCGGTGAGATTGGACCAGAACAGAAAAGCAAAACCAAAACATTGCTGTTATTAAGCTGAGCAGATAAGGCTGCGCTCTACTCTGCTATTTAAGCATTTCATTTCTGTGATTTTATCTGGCCTCCAACTGACACTAAACTAAATAATCACTGAATATTACAGTTATTTGTCTTCATTCTCAAAGGTTGTATGTGTTTTGGGCAGATGAAGGTCAGTCGAGCCTTGTTTCCCACTTATCTCATGTAGCAACATTATGCAGGCTAATGGTGTAATGATACATTTGCTCTCTCATTTGGGAATGATTAGTCATGTTCAGCTTCAGTGAGATGATTGCACTTTGGGATCATGTCAGGCTTCTCTGTAGCCGAGGCCTTGTTTTAGAGTCACTAAAAGAAACTGTGTTTGCACATGTGTGTATGAGCAGTGTAGGTGGGATTTTGGTGTTTGAAAGCTGTCAACATCAAATATTCACAGAGTAGCGAGTTTAAGCTCACAGATGGTATTCAAAGGCAGAGCAGAAAATGATGTCCGGACTCAGCACTCCTGCAGCAGCACCCACTGAAGGTAAACAGGGTTTTTGTCCACAGAGGAGTTGGGAACCGCTGCTGGCCTGTAAGGTACATACATTTTCCCAATTGAAATTTTCATTGGCAATCAACTCTGTATTTTTTTCTAACAAAAACAGTTACATTTTACATGATAAAAAGAAGTGTTTCACTTATGTTCTTGATGGTATCCTGTTGTTTGTAGGACGGCCTAAAAGTTAACGATTCGAAACATGAGTCGAGGAGACCTTGAAACGAGTCCATTGAGTATCTGCACTTCTGTTTTTTACTGTCATTGTACACAGCAATGCAGGAGCATTGGGCAAGCTTCACAAACCTTGTCCCAAGATGACCCTTTAGCGTTCCTTTTTCTTAAGGTTTTTCACCGGGCCGAATGATTAAGTCCAAAAGTCATGAGCGGCGAGCTGAACTGGTGCTAACTTCTTTAAATGTGCTTGGCTTGTACTTTGGTTAGGAATTTTTCTGTTTATTTTTTATAGGATGTCATCCTCAAACTAACCCAGTGATTAAAACTAAAATCACTAGGTAAAGCAGTTTTACATTATTGTTTTACTCTAATGCTCTCTAATTGCTTCGGGGGCTCAAGCCCTGCTTTGACTAACTTAAGCCTTATCGTTGCTTTAAATGATTTACCAAATTAAGTGATTTACCGTAAAATCTGGAATACAATTCACAACAGAATCTATGCCGCAGTCTGTTTCGGGGGGTATCCCAGAGGGAAAAAAGGTTTTCTATGGCTATTTATTAATAAAAACGAGTTTTCTGTTTTCTGCATGTCGACTTGCAATCCTGCTAGCTACCGGTGCAGTAGTTGAGCTCAGCCTACGGTAACGTTGATAGTTGTGAGGCTCGCGGCATTGGGGCATGTCAGTGACAACGCTGTAGCAAAATTTTAGCACACACAGACAAAAATGTAATGTTTCATTGCTCTCTCTTACTTGCTCTTCCGAAATGGCTCAACCCATTCATATAAACCTACTTGAACTTATCAAGGCATCTGCTGCTAATAAGCGCGGGATACCGAGTGTCGACTGCCGATACAACTGTCCATGCCCATGAGAAGACGGTCCTTGCTTTAGACCCTGACTTCAACAACAGGGACATTGGCCATGCAGCTGTCTTGGCCATGGAGGCTATAGTAGGCCTCCCAGACAATGGTTCACACGGTGAAGTGGCGGAGGCGCTGCTCTGCCAGTGTCTGATCCTCGGGGTGCAGGACGGTGTGCAGTTTATGTGCCGAATTAATGGAAGGGGCTCTTAACAGATACAACAGGTGCAACATGGGTGCGCTCAGGAACCCTGACCTTTACCAAGCTGGAAATGCCCAGTTGCAGGAGGTACTGAGCGCCATTTGTGCCTTTGTGTTGTGTAGCACAGAAAGCTTTAACTTGCCAGAATGCTGCCATCAGGAACGCTTTAACCAGGGTAAGACATGTGATAGATGGGGTGTTCGCAACAGTAGGACAGCATCTTCAATTCAGTGGGCGGTTAATGGTCACAATTGCTCGTTTGCTAAGAAAATCTTTGACTGTAAGATGGACTATTGTCTGCCTAGCTCTGAGTATTAAGGCCTATCACGCAGAACCCTGGATGAGAGTAGTGCAACATCTCACACACTACCTACGAGACTGCAGAATTGCAGTATACATCCTGTTGAGAGATTTGATCATGTTGAATAAGATGCCGGAGTTGGGCTTTAACATCTTTACTAGTGATCTAATGCGTTACAGGGAGGCCTGTCACGCTAGGAGACTTTGGCCCTTATGTGAGATTCCTGGAGCCGCCTGAAGCCTCACTTTTTCAGGCTCGCACCTCGTCAAGTTCAGGCGAGGTGTTGCCTCAGAGATCAGCCCTCAGGCGGCGCAACTGCTAACAGGTGCAAATACGAATATCCTGGTCGTATATGAGATAGGTGTTCAAGCTGGGAGAAGGGTCAGTGTGACCTTCAATAGATCAACGATAACAGAAATGCAACTGCAGCTGGACCAGACCCTGGAAGCGGCGCAAGAGACAAGGATGGAGCAAGAGGCCTAGAGAGCAGCCCGAGTCGGTTGGACAGAGAGTTTAATCATCGTGTTGGTACATAAAAAATAAAAATACATAAATACATTATAGTGCCATCGTCTGGATAATGTAACACAATAAAATAACTCTCTCTCTATTTTATACTGGTAGTCTATATTGGTAGCACTGGTGTATAGGACGCAGACAACTTTTTTGCTTAAAAAAATGTATTACAAGTAAAAAACTGTGAGAAAAAGTCAGTATTAAATGTTTTTATGTACAGCCGATAAACGACAACAAAGGATTTTACAAAGCACAGTTGGAATAAATATGTGGCTTGTGAATGTTTCATAAAAGGTGGCTGTTTAAAAAGAAAAAGAGGGGATGGGGCAGAGCAAACGTGGTATTTCTGTATCTAATAATGGATCTTTTTATAAAAATCTGCAAGTGTCTGCCAGTTCCTGTCAGACTGTGTAAGACAGCCCAAGACTGAATCACCCCATTAACTGCACAAAATCCCCACAAGTTATCTTTACTGTGGTTTTGTTGTGCATCAAATTAATATTTTAAACAGGAAAACACCATATCCTGTATAAGCCTGAGTGACATCTGTAATACTCACAGATTGAGGCTGTTTGGACCAATTACACGGTTGCTGACTGGTTGGAGAAAAACATAAGCATGTATAATGAAACAATATTATTACCTCATAACATCATTATTAAGCATAAAATCATTAATCTCATAGTCTCACATCACATAGGGGTCTATCAGGAACATGAGATGATGTAGTCAACAATCTTGAGTAACCATAATTTACATTAAACTCATAGTCTTGGTTATCGACCTTGACTCGTTGAACAAAAAGCTGTTCATTCAAGTAGCTTTATTAAACTGTGTGACTGTCATTTAAAACTGCAGGAGGTTTTTGTTTGCACGTCTGTGTGTTGGTTTAATACTAGGGATGTATCGATACACTCAACGATTTCATACGAATCCTGATACTTGGTTCTCGATACAATTTACTTATACACTACTACTATTTACAATTTATTTATAAAGAAATATAAATGGACAATAAACTGTTTACCATATCCAAAGAAAATGAAAACTCATATCTTGTGTCTGTCTTATAGGTTGCAATAAAATGCATCGAAGGGCCAGGCATAAAACGTGAGCTCAAAGTAAGTAAACTGATCACTCATCTTCTGCTCTATTATCTGATCATTTAACTTCTCCTTCTCCTTCACATCCACGTTTCTCTTTAGAGTGTGTGGTTACAGCTCTTTGGGTTTCATAGCTGCAGAAGATCCCTCATGAGGTGGAGCTCATGAAGAAAGCTGCCGGACAACAGGCATTTGGCACGTCTGCCGCTATCAGCCTGCTCGACTGGTACAACATGGAGAATGAGCTTGTCATCATAATGGAGAGGCTGGATCCCTCGGTCACCCTCTCTGCTTATCTCCAGGGACAAGGGGGCTATTTAAAGGAGGACGTAGCTAAGGTACTGAAGATTTAAAATCCCATGCTTCATCATGCTTCAGCGTCAATTAAGTGTCAACGTTTGAATTTTTTTGCACTATTTTTGCAGTTTGTTTTTCTTAATGCAGCCACATTTTTCTTCCTCATCCAAGCAAGGCAACAGCTTCTTGATATTTTTACACTGACAAGTGTATAAAAGCATCTGTTTCTCTCACTTTCTATGTCAGGCCTTCATGCGACAGATGATCTCAGCAGCGATAGACATGGAAACAGAGGGGTCTTTCACCGGGATATAAATCAGTCAATATCCTGGTGGAATTCCCCTCCAGAGTCCCACGCCTGGGGATCATAGATTTTGTCTGCGGCAGCACTGAGATGGAGAAGACCCACCTGTCTTACAGCGGTATGATATCTGTCCTCTGCTGCTGCTTATTACTTGTTGGCCTACATGTTTGAGCTCCCTCTTCATTCTCTTTTCTCTGTATTCCAGGAACCATTTCTTTGGCCCTTCAAGAGTATCACATTCACCAAGAATACAGGGCTAGATCCACCACTGTCTGGCATCTTGGCGCCCTGCTCTACAAAATGATGCACGGATTGTCATTCAGCACCGTGCACTTTCTCAAATATCCAGAGGTACAACATCCAGTTTCTGAATGAGAAAGCAAGAACTGTAGAGTGCTCTCAGACCACAAGTGAAGTTAATTTCTGTGTTCCAAAATGATACACAAAGACGCCAAAGGAGGCACATTTTTACTGTTAAATGCAAATTCAGCAAACATGAGTCTTTTGCAGTTCAAAAAACAGTCAATCCAAACAAGCATATTAAAGTTATTTGCTTGTTGTCTTGCAGACGGACCTGACGCAGCATTAATTGAGACCTGATGATTTGTTACCACATTCACTTTGCTTTGCGTCGGAACACATCTTTAGGCTTTATCAGTTCCTGAGGGCCATTTTCAATTCATGTTTATATTTCTGTTAACCACAAGAGACTGATGGATAACAAGAGTCTGAATTAGATTAGATGAGTGACAGCTTTTCACGATCTGTTTTTAATTGAACATCTGCCATGTTTACATTCTCAAAACAGGCATGAGTATTTTGTTTCTTCTTAAATCTTAAATTGTGTTTCTCCTTCTCTTTAGGCTGCCTGGACTTCCTACATCAGAGTCTAACAATCAACCCAGAAGACTGGGCAACTCTCCAACGGCTTCAGCTCCACCCCTGGCTCAAACCATCCCAGCCTTCATTCTAACCTCATTCCTCTAACCCCCTCTTTCCCTTAGCCCCCACTTACCTCTGACCTCCAATTTTCCTTATCCCTCCACTTCCCTCTTTTCCTTAACCCCCCTTCCCTCTAATCCCCTCTTTCCCTTAGCCCCCACTTTCCTCTGACCTCCAATTTTCCTTATCCCTCCACTTCCCTCTAACCCCCTCTTTCCCGTAGCCCCCACTTCCCTCTAACCCCCTCTTTTCCTTAACCCCCACTTCCTTCAAACCCCCTCTTTTCCTTAGCCCCCACTTCCCTCTAACCCCCCCCCTTTCCTTTGCCCCCTACTTCTGTCTAACCCCTTCTTTTCCTTAGCCCCCACTTCCTTCTAACCCCCTCTTTGCCTTTCCTTCTGTGGGGAGGGGATCACTCTTGAACTGGAGGTCCAAAGGTTTCTTCCAGTACGCTGGAGTTTTACCAGGTCTCCATACAGGGCTCGGGCCAGCTAAGGAACCAATGCTGGCGTGACCTAAAAGCCTTAAATAAAGGACAAAGTTTGCCATTGCAAATAAAGATGGCATTTCTCTGATATTGTCAACCATTGTGGTGCCTAGGATGATACTGCAATTTAGACCCATCAATCTAATCATATCCTCTTTATCATTGTCCAACGAATCGATAAAATGTTGTGATGAAACCTGTGATTTACACCCTTATTTAGCATGAAATGCAAAGTACAGCAAAGGCTGATGGGAATTTCTTTAGTTCTGCAGGGAGGGCTGATGAAAAGTAAATATTGCTGTAGTGATCAATATGGATATTAAGCATGGTAACACTTCACATCAGGGGTACAATTTATATACTTACATAATGCTTAACTAATGCACGCCTCACAATGATTTAATGCAGGAGTTATCATGAATTCCTGTTGTTCACCATTAAGAGATGAAGTCACTGTGTGATTAGTTTACACTTAATAGATCATCAGTTAAGGAATGTTAATTCACAGTTACTTCATACATTGATTGATATGCAACCATTTAGTATATCCATTTAGTATACCATGCGACCATTTAGTAAGGATGAACTCAACTACCAAATACTCCCTTTTTGTTCATTAAGTAATCATTTACAAATTAGTATTAAGACGTGAACAATGCAACAGCATCCACCACAGACAGAACTCGCTAAGTTTGTGTTCTAACTTGCACGTTTTCAAACATGCTATCCAACGTTAGCATGTAAAGCTAGCTAACGTTAACCCACTGTAAGCATTGATGGGTTAGCCTATGTAGTGTGTAATTTGTGTCATAGTTGTGGTAGACAAGTGAATTTGTCATGCTTCACAACACAACAAATGTCCACCGCAAATATGATACAACGCATCAGGCTTACACAGCAAAGCTAATGAATACTGGGATAACGATAGCTAGCTTTACATGCTAACATTGGATAGCATGTTAGAACGTGCAAGTTAGAAAACAAACTTACAGAGTTCTGTCTGTGGTGGATGCTGTTGTATCGCTCAAAGCCTGAATTGAAGCCAAAACGGCCCTTCCAATGTGTTGGGCTAATTAGCTGCAACAGATTGAGGAGGATATTCTAAATATGATATCTAATAAAACTTTTGATCTTGATAAAACAAAATATTTAGCTAATATGCAAATTCACACTGCCGGTTAGCCGAAGTACACCAAAATAAAGGCTCTAGCGCAAGCCGCCTCTAACCAACAATGACTGAAGCCTGTGTGACTCCATGCGCTCCTCAATCTGTTGCAGCTAATTAGCCCAAAACATTGGAAGGTGAGTGAATGGTGAGCAACAGGAATTCATTATACATCCTGCCTTAATTCATGTATTAAATTATCATGAGTCATGCATTAGTTAAGCATTAATTTAAGGGATAGTTCGGTTTGTTGGAAGTGCGGTTGTATGAGATACATATCAATAGTTAGTGTACTACATGCAGTGGATGCCGGTCACGGATACTAGGCTGTATGCCACTGCAGATAGGGTCAATTCCACACCTAATTTATCCACTTACAAGGACGTCCCACCTAAAAATCAATAGTGGTATCGATTGTACGCTATATTTGAATAATACACCGTGTTTCACTTTTTAGTAAGAACGCCTCTTTATTTGGCACTACTTTCTGTGGGCCGCAACACATACGTGTTACTACGCCTGCAGCGTATGGTTGTCATCTCAGCTGTTTGTGTCAGCGTTTCGTAGATGAGACAACAAACTAAAGAAAATACAATATTATGGAAACAACAAAGTGCTGTTCATGGTGGGGACCAGAGGACATTGTTTTCCTTCATGCTGTTAAGTGTTTCATACTGTTGGGTTACAATGGTGTTAGATAGCGGTCCAAAATTCAGGCGCAACACTCAGTCAGTTGTACGCCTGCACCGATCATTTGTCTGAAGCGGATTATACAAAACCAAGGCTCTTCACGGTGGAGACTAGAGGATACTTTTACGAACCAGAGAACACAGAGGAGGTACTGGCCGACAGAGAGACAGGGGGAAACTTCTGCAGTTGTTTGGTGAGTTGTTTCATTTGTTTAATTTTCCTGATAGTTAGGTACAGTATTGCTTTTTAGCAAGAGTCCAGCTGGATAATTCGCGTTGATTTTGCATTAATCCTCTTCAGAAAAATGATCGGTGCAGCTGTGGAGCTGACTCAGTGTTTCGCATGGAGTGTTGATGTTTACATTTAGCAGAGCAGCTGCTGCTATCTAACACCATGATCACTCAGCAGAACTCAGTGTAATCTATAAGGATATCGGGACACTTTTTGTTTAAACAGTCCGGGAAAAAAACAAGCAAGCACCAACGGTGATATCTTCAGAAAAGTGAAGTTTGTCTGTGCTAGCCGCAGCACTTTCTGACACAAACAGCTGACATACGGTATAAAACACTAAACACATGAAAGGAAAACAATGTCCTCTGTTCTCCCCACCGTGAACAGCACTTTGTCGTCATAATAATATTATATTACCTTTTATTTGTTGTCTCTACAAACCGCTGACACGAACAACTGATCTGACACCGTACGCTGCAGGCGTAGTAAGTTAACACGCATGTGTTGCGGTCCACACAAAGTAGGGCCAAATAAAGAGGCGTTCTTACTGAAAAGTGAAATGCTGTGAATTCTTCAAATATAGCATACAATCGATACCACTATTGATTTTTAGGGCCCTATCTGCAGTGGCATATAGCCTAGCTTCTGTGCCAGCACTCCGGCCAGGACCTGACCGGCATCCACCGAATGTAGTACTCTTACTATTGTTAAGTATCTTATACAACCCCACTTCAAACAAACTGAAATAGCCCTTTAAGTATATAAATGGTACTCTTAAGGTAAAGTGTTACCAATCATAATATATAATTTATATAGTATACCACACACACACATACAGCAGAAAGTGTCTTTGGTTTTACTATTATTTATGCTGCTCCTTAAAAACAGTTAAATAACTGTATGAAAAACTATTTTTTGAACCTGCAACATGTGCTCCGGATAATCTTAATCTGCTGGTGTGAAGTGTGCTCACACGACAATAAATTTAGTAAAAATTACATTGAATACAAATGCAGCTTGGCACCCACTGTCATTTAAAAATTGCAGAAGTGTTTGTCTAAAAACTCTCGTCTAATTGTCATTGACCCTTGGAAATCTGTGCGGGAGGAGGTGACTACGGAGCCCCAGAGTGGCCATGGAATAAAAATAAAATAAAACGAGCGCACGTTTTACTACCTTGTGCGCACCAGACAGTAAATCGGGGCCTCGTTTTAACAAGTCGTTCCCTCCTTTTGATTAATTGTCATAGGTTCTCAAAGCTGCAGCTTCCCTCTCATCCTGACGGAGCTCAATTCTGTCACATAGGCAACAGATGATGAGCTGGATGGGGATGGGGAACGTCTCACCAGTTTATTGTGAAGTCGTTATGACATTACTTTTACTGTTAATACCAGAGGTTACATCAGACTGTCCAAGGCTTAACGACGGCACATACTGGCACACTGTCACCACAAGACGGTCTGAACCATTACACACGACGATAACAGATTATGAATATAACACATACATATACACTACCAGTCAAAAGTTTGGACACATTATCCCATTCACTTGTGATGAGAAAATGTGTCCAAGTGTCTGTGTTTCCTTGTTTAACCTGTCTTTGTTTTTAAGTTTAGTATGTGTGTCTGTACTTTGAGAGCAAAGAAACCCCAGAGTAAAAGTCCTTGCATGTGCCCACATACTTGTCCAATAAAGCTGATCCTGATTGTCCTCACACACGGCGAACAACCTCTGAAACGGTTGGCTGGATCTTGAATGGCCCTCTCCTGATGTCAGAATCAAACATTTGGCTCAAGTAATGAGCATCAGATCAGTGTGGGGGTCTTCTTGGCTCGTTAAGAGGGGAAACTGTGTCTGCTCTGTTTAAAAAAATAATTGTCACTTTCTGCTGAGAGCATTTTGCTTTTTGACGGGCCTAACAACCTTAATGACAACACTGAATAAAACTCACTACCTCCTGGTTATTATTATTTAACCACTGATCAGGCACTGTGTCTCCCTCTCTTATACAAAGTGACTGTAGCAGATTATCCTCACCCGACACATCAGCTCTCTCCATCCTTTGCACCAATTCTCATCTGCTCGCTCCTTCTCTCCATTCAGCAAATGATACACTTCCCCCACTCTGTCAGGCTGCATCACTCTTTGAAGTTAATGACTCAAAACTATCAGTCGTTTCGCTTTTAATTAGAAAACGGACAGAATGATTACATTTTTAATTGAAGCTGTCATTTTCAATTAAGATATGACATCGTTGAGCAGCCCTCTCCTCTCTCCACTCTTTATTTATTCATTTATCTGCACCGTTCTCAAGATGTTCCACTCGCTTGCCTCCTGATCTCTTTTCTCTTCTTTTGCTGTTAGAGACCCCTCTC
The DNA here is from genome assembly GCF_022749685.1 of Semicossyphus pulcher. Taxonomy (NCBI): domain Eukaryota; kingdom Metazoa; phylum Chordata; class Actinopteri; order Labriformes; family Labridae; genus Semicossyphus; species Semicossyphus pulcher. The sequence goes on from NW_027211603.1 coordinate 27,048,129, forward strand.
GTCGGTGTGTCAAGCACTTCCACTGCTTTACACTATAAAGGCTTTAATGTCTTATTTTTAATCACATCTAACAACGGGCTTTGGTTGTTCCTCTACAGATTTCATCATGATATCCCCCCTTAAATAGATACTCTCTGTTGTTGGTTGTCCGTCAGTCCTCTTCTCCCATCATTGTATCTTGTTCTTCTGCCACCATCTCTCTCCTCTTCGATACAAAGGTACAGAAAGATGTGTGTTTACTCACATGGCCTGAAATAACTGAGTTGATTTCATAGGAATTCAATTGAAATATGTTTGGAAATGTGTTTGGTTAGATGGTTTTCTTACAAGACAACTCAAAATGCCAAATATCATCGCATGTCATGAAACAAACCATCATTGCAAGCCAGTTTAACATACCAAATCAAGCAGGGAATATATAAAAGAGAATGAAGACTTAAGAAATGAAATGCAACCTTGTAAAGTGGCTTCAGTTCAACATTCAGAGGAGGAATCGCTCTGTAGAATGTCTCTCTAAAATCAATACTTTTGAACCAAAGTTGTCTAAATCTTCTCCCAGAAGCATTTTTCCTCAAAAGGGGCTTTTCTGGATGAGATTTTACTCTTACAATGTTCAGACTCTTTCGCCAGAGGCAACTTTTATAGATTGAGGAAGGAGACGATTGGGAATATGCAGTGATTTTGCTTCTCTGTTGAGAACAGTCTACACTGCCAAGACAAACTTTAAAGGGAAAGTTTGCACGCCTGCCACAGCTCATGTAAAAAAACGGCATCTTGATACTCCGAGTTTAGTTGAACTGCCACACAACTACAAGTAATGATGAGCTATCTTTGTGCTTTTTGTAAGCATTGCTTTTATGTTTGGCAGCAGAGTGAGACACACACCGCTCTGCAGAAAGAGACAATGGTAGGTGATCCAGGTGGGGGAATTAGTGCTAAGAATCTTTCTTGACAAACTTGAGTTAAAAAAAGATGTCTGGCCTTCTAGGCACACTGATATTTTATTTTTATAAGGCTTTAAATGGAAAATGTCTGAATTCTGAAAGTAAATGTCTTACTCATTTCTTTTCTCATCTGCTATTCAGAAATGTCTTATACACCATTTTAAGCATTGAACTGTGAACCATAAATCTTTCCTGTCGTTCAGGCAGCCATAGGCCACGACCTTATAATCACAGATTAGCAGCATTAAAATATTAGAAAAATGCTAATGTACAAGAGTGTGCACTTAAGGTCTTTTAACAGGGATTAACTATAGGCGCTGCTGCAGGCAGTCAGGAAGCACAGAGAAGGGTTTTGTTGGAAATAACAAGAAAAGCTTGACCAACCCTTAAAGCACATAGACTGACCGGAAAACAGAAGTGGGCTAAAAAATAGAGACCTAAGATCCTAAAATGAACATACACATATTATAATCTTCTAGCCCATGCTAAGTTTACATTCGGTCACATTAAGGCTGAAAATGCATTTCTTTATGGATAATGTGAAAACTACTTTCTTCTCAAACCTGTGCATACTGTTAATACTTTATCAACACAGTTTCCTTAAGTATGTTTTACCTCAGGGGCACCCTGTTAGCTCACATGTGCCTCAAGGTGTACAAACACACCCTGCTGTACACACTTTTATGTCTGCAGAAAGGTCAGCAGTCAAACCACTGCAATTTAAAACTTAATACAAAAATCTAGTGTAAATCTTAATGATGTTTCTGATAAACCTTTTTTATTTTACCTTTATTTAACGTGGTAGGATCATTTCATACAGTATATAAATAAAAACAAGCCAATGTCTGGATCAAAGTATGACACGAGGTATGTAGAAGGACCCAGAAGCAGACTCAGACAGGGGAGTTGGGAATTTGCAATCTTTTACTGAAGATCTTCAAACAACAAAGTACAAAACAGGAGCACTCTCGAAGCAAAACCAAGGCACAAAACCTAAAAACTGAGAGGCTGAAAACTACAAATTTACAAAATGCTTTAAGGCAGAAATGACAAAACTTTTTACTGCTGTCGACTACTGTCTACAAGGAGCTACAACGCTCTGGCAGCATGATGCTGCCAGCTCTCAAATTCAACTCTTGATGATCATCCTCCACAGGTGTGCTCTCAGCAGTCCAATCATCCAATTGCACACAGTTGTGCTGTAACCATGGAAGGCAGGGGAAACCAGGACTCAAGTAGGCTGTGACCAAGTAGGCTAATTCACTTTTGAATAGAAAACATTATAGTGAGAAATAAAGCCACCGTTTGTAGTGCATCATAATACACACTGTCAAGCATATGAGGACAGTAAGCAGAGGCATTTTTGTACAACACATCAACATAATGAGTAAAGGTAACAAGGTAGTCTCCACTCGTTCACATGAAGAGAAGCAAGATTTGTTTGTGCAATACTTTTTAGTAACATGCTGGACATGCAACATAAAAAAGTGGTCATTAATTAAAAACCCTGGGTATTTAATAGCGGACATTAACTAAATTTTCTGACCATCCGGGGTAACAATATTGTCAGAGAATGCTGGTCTTACTGTTCTTGCAGAGGTGATTTTTGGTCTGTATTTAGAACAAGTTGCAATTGAAGCAATGTTGAAGATGCAAAACCTAAGCATGGTTAAACGTACCAGTAAATGACAGTGTCATCAGCAAAGCATCAGACTTCGGAAATTCACGTTTGTACTTGTCTTTCTTTTATATATGTACTTAATTAAACTTACGTTTTTTAAACCACTTCAGAACACATTTATATGTTGAAGTCAGAAGAAATATATTAGCAGACTTCCCAGCATGTATTGTTTGATAGTGAAAACTCTCCCCTTGTTTTTCGTGGTTTGAAGAAAACATACTGTATGCTGGAAATTTGCTGTGTCATGAGTTATTCTTGTTTAGTTTTGTATATAATTTATATTGTTGCTTTTCAGATATAATTTCCTGTTTTACTTTGTCACTTTGTGTCCTGTGATGTTGTACTTCCTGCCTTTGGGTGTTTTCTGACTTGTTTGATTATGTGCCCCCTGCTCGTCTCACCTGTGCTTGATAACCCTCCCCTCCCCTGTATATTTAGTTTTTGCCTTCTGGTCTCTGTGTGAGTGTGTCTTTTGTCAAACCTTTCGCCAAGTCCCCCGTGTTTTCTCCTGTGGACTTAGCTAAGATAATACCTGGACTGTAGTGTGGATTTTCCTTGTGGCTCTCCTTGTGTTTTCAGTTGCTTTGGTTGGATCTTAAGTTGGATCTTTTGGATTTGGATTTTCCCCAGATTAAAAGTAAGTCTTTTGTTTTTGCCTTGTTTTTTTGTCGTCTTTTATGTTTAAAGAAATTTGGGTCCTCTCCCTTTGTTGTTTTACCTAAACACGAGACTGTGAATGCTAGTATCGAATTCGGACCTGACGCTAACAAAAGAAGAACATTATGGCAACTGTATCTATGTAAATGTCTTAAGCTTATTGAACCTTGTTTGGGTTTTCATTTTTGAAACTTGTAAGAAGACTTGTAACTAATAATTCAACCACAGTTCAGTTAACACATTGTAACAGCAGAGAAAACTCATCTTTAAACTGAACATTATAGAACAAATGTATAACAGTTTTGTGCACATACACTGAGACATACAGCATCTGAGCCCAGAACGATTTAGTTGTTTCAAATAACATACAGTAATTTTCTATCATTATGTTTGTACTCCACATTTCTGTGTCTCAACCATATATTTCCTTTTCTTTTCTTTGTCCTTCACACATTTTTTCCCTGGCCTCGTCCATTGTCTCCCTCTGACTCTCCTCTCCTCCTCCTTCAAACCCGGAGGAGTGTGCGTCTGGCGCTCTTTACGGTCCATTTCCTGGTGAGGAGGCTCTTGAGTGCAGCCTGAGCCATTCTTTCTGCGTACAATGCTGTGTTCTCATTAACTCTTATCAAAGTTCATCTTGCATCCAAATGCTGTGGACCGCTCAATACTGTCTGCGCTGAACAGAGAAAAAGACAAAGCGAGCGTTAGCGACACAGACAGACGGAGAGAGGGAGAGGGGGCATCATGTAGATAAAGGGCGGAGAAATAATGGTTTAATGGTGATTGAGGACGGGCAGAATAATCACCGTGGTCCTCTGACTAGACTGAATATTGGTTTGATGTTAAATTAAACTGTGTTCATATCTGAAACTCTGATAAGTATTTTTTTTACCAATACTTCTCTTTGTCCATTTGAGTTTTTTAGAACTAGAAACGAAGCTAGACGAGCATAACTGACTCAGACAAATAATTAAATTGAATTTCTAATCATAATTCAATCTTACTCTCACAATAGAGGCTCAAAACAGAAATGTGCATACGCAAAAACCACTAGAAAGAGCATGGCAGAGATGAGACCGTCCTATTTCCAGTAAACACAACCCACGAGCAGGTGGAGACATGAAGCGAGTACTTAATGCAATCCTTACTATTTGTTCAGATGATTAGAAATCACCCTGTAATTCTGTCTCTAAGTATCCTCCACCTCTCCTCATAAACATACACAGTTCTCCTCCTCCTGTATCATCATGTCCCACGGTGCAGCTGGATTTCCTCATTGAGATGTAAAGAGCGATAATTGGCGCCTGATTGCAGCTTTCAATGACTATCACAAGATGCTTCAACACGTAAGAGCCTCATTTACAATAAGAAAAAAATCCTGTAGTCTGTTGAGAGCTTTCATCTAAGCCCGTCTTGTGATATCAGCCGATGGATATTCTCCACTTTGTGTGTGTTGCTGGGGCCAAATGTATATTATACTCTGTGCTTGCCAACATACTGCTAATAGCCAGCTTATAGCGTATGTCCAATTGGTCTATTTTCATGAAGTCTACTTCTGACTCGACTACAACACTGGTTCCTACTGAAGACCTTAAACTTTAAGAAAGGGTCACATATAGGCATGCATCGCTTCTATATTATTTGTATAATTTAGGCTTAATGATTTAAAGGCTTAATAATTAACTAGAGCAGCTAGACTAATCAGTTAGACAATTTTCAGCTGCTTATTGATGCACATGTAGCACCCAATGAGGGGGAATTAAGGATTGGCTTAAAATAAACTACAGTGCCCATGTTGTTCAAAGCAGCCACAGCAAAACATGAACACTACACAGGGTAGATGAGATCTTACAGACGCCTCTAGTTCCTGTATCAGATCTTTTAAAAAGCTCTATAACCACATGAAAAAAGCTCTTATACAGGGTCACCGTACAGTGGCAGTAATTACAGTTATCTCAGAGAGTCCAGCTGTTGCAGACTGGACTGAACTCTCCCTGCTGGGCGTCCTGACAGGATTGTCCGCATCTGACATTTATGAGCCAGTTTGAACTTTTCCGTATAAATATTCACTTCTCATGTGGACAACTGTCTGCAACACTATGACCGACCACCTGAAACTGTGCATTACAGACATTTAAATGTGTATGTTAACCAAGAATACTATAGAGCTTTAAAGATTATAAAAACAAGTGTTTGGATATGCAGTGGAAAATATGTTGTGAAGAAGGTGGCTGCAGAATAAAAAAGGCATGTTTAAGAGGAGTGAAGAGGAGTGTTTAAGGCTGAGGAGAACCTCTGAGTAATCGTCATCGAGCTGCGGTGAGCCATTATTAGTGTTGTTCCTTTAAACAAACTTACCTGGCTCGATGGGCCTCTCCTCCGCTCTCAGAGCCCCGCAGACACATCCACTTTACTAACAGCTCCTAGCGTGAGCACTTTTGAAACCCTTCACCCTCCGTGGTGACTCTGCCTCAGCTGCCAGATAAACGCCCAGAGGAGACTCTCTGATACCATAAACACCAGCCGAGTTTAACCATGACGGATGGAGGTGGAGAAAGTCTCCGCTCTGCTCGGGAGCTCTGCCTCCCAACTCCAATATTTAACCTTTTTCAAATCAATAACTCGTGTTCCTGAGTGTGCGTACGCATTGTGCTGAATAAACCTCCTGTGTTTAGCACAAGCTGCCGGTGCCCCCAGAAGAATTAGTGCTGTAAGGGGAAAGATAGTTTAGGGGATTAGATGTTCTTTGTAAAAGGAAAATACAGCGACTAATAGGTGTGTGTGTGTGTGTGTGTATGAACGTGTGTCTTTGTATTGCTTAATGTGTGTGTTTAGAGGCAGTCTTAGGTCTTCTGGTTGGTGCTGTGCTGCTGCTCCCACTTTAATTGGCTGCTGGCCCCTCAGCCTCGCCTGAATGGAGAGTCATTTAGGGACCTTTCACTCTCACAGAGGATTGTCGCTTGCCGCTGCAGGAGAAATTGCATTCCTGTTTCCATACAATGGCTGGTCTGAGTCGGGGATGGGGCAAGAGTATCACTGTCATTATCATGACAATGGAAGCTAATTCCACTGCCACCGGCGCCATTCTGAAACCCTCTGCAGCACCAGCTTATCAGGGGGCACCATGAGACCAGCAGGAAGCTACGCAGCACCGCGTCTGAGGCAGAGATTCACACACAATCACAGTACACACTAACACACACACACACACACACTCATTCAGGACACTCATTCTTTGGGCATGAACCAACACATCAGCGAAAAAGTTTATTTAAGACACCACATGTCGCTAAGTGAAATGCCCTGTGGCCAAATTTAAGTCTGAATTTATGATGTTTTCAACATGGACATGATACAGGTCGGTATCAGTGATGTCCAATATTGTTAAAACTAAGAAAACACATGTATTGTTAAAACTTCTTTGTTCACAAACAAAATAAAGTCAATTCAACTTCAAAGTCACCAGAGACACCAAGTAGACAGCAGAACTTTGGGTATAAAATAAAAATTCAGGACATACTGGGCCCTGCTGTTCAGAAAGTTTAATCTGGATAAGAATTATCCACATTTTCTATCGGGGATCAGATAATCCATCCTACTTTTATCCCGGTTTTTCAAAGAAAACTTGATAGGATCAACCAGCTCCAGACACAGCCTTTTAAGAGTTACCAAATCCCGATAACCAGAGCTCTTAATGCGACGACATGCTACATACTTTGTCCACAGGGGGCGCCGAAATCCACACAAAATAAAAGATCTTGACAGTTGCTTTAATTTGAAAATGTTTTTGTTTGATATTAACAGATATTTAGTGAGTTATTTTATGTGGATGATTTCTGGTAAGGTAGCGATAAAACAATTTAAGAGCAAACCATTAAAAAAACATCTAGAGTATCAACATCCTTGTTAAAATGTTGTTTTGTTTAAGCTAGGTAAAAGTTTTTTTGGGAGCAAAGTCGTCTAAATCCTAGTCAGAAGTTTTGAACACAAACTGGAGGTTTTAAACGAATAAAAGCCAAGATTTGATTCCCTTATCTTAGGTCTTAGATTTGATCCTAGCTGAAAGCCTTAATCCGATCAGATTACCTTTGAACAACCGGCCCAGCAGTTGATATAATGGTGCTGCATGTAGTTATTAGCAGATTTTTGAGGGTTAATATCATATAGCTTCAATAAAAAGTAGGAACAAGCTGATAAAAATATGATGTCAGACAGAAAGTAGTAAAAATGGATTTGAAGAATAAATAAAAAAACAGGTGGTTCAACATTTGGCAAACATTTGCTTTCTTGCAGAGAGTCAGATGAGAATTGACATTGCTCTCATATCTGTTTGTTCAATATGAAGTTGTAGCTTAGCTTGCCATAAAGAGTGACAACAGGGTGAAACAGCTCATCTTAGTAGAACAGGACGTGAAACTGGATATCACATCTTTGCTGGCATGGTTCTGTGGCTGAAATGTTTTAATGTTTACCCTTTAGACACATTTTATCGAATCACCAAACGTCCTCTTATGAACTTTATCTGTAGCTGCTGTTTTTATTACAGCCAGTAAAACAACAAGTTACTGCTGACCTTTATTCTTCACACTCTTTACCTTTTCTCTCGTGAACTCTGGGAGTGTGTTTAATAGACCGTGTATAAAAATGGATGTAGCCATTGGTTTGTGGTTAGCAGCTTTTAAGCTTTAGTAATTTGGCCATTCTCATCTTGGCTTTTAGGAGACAGAAGTGACCGAATGTGAACAAGAGTTTGATGAATGCTAAATTTTCAAGGTTAAACAGTTACATAAATGCTCCCAAATGTTGTGGAGCTTAGTGAACCCATCGCTCACATTATGGTGGACAGTGAGCAGCAGGCGACCACATCAAACCAGGCTAAAACAGGAAAGTCAACAAGGCCTCCACAAACAGATCTACAGACAAGAAGATTTACAGACTTGCTTTTATGTGATGTGTCCTCATCTGATGTTCTATTCTTACCGTCCTTTATTGCTTTTCTTTATTTACTTATTTATTTGTTTGACTGTTTCAAACATTTTTATCTGTTTTAATTTCCTCTGATGTGATGACTTTTTTTAATAATCGTTTTTTAACATCTTTTAATTGTTTTTTTCTTTTACTTATCTATTTATTTATATTGCTTTGCTTTATTGCTTTAATACCTGCCTTACAAGATCTGCCTGCTTTATCACTAATATTCCTTTTATTTGCATTTATTCTTATTGACCTTTTGCTATTGCACTGTGCTCTTGCCTTTTGTTGAATTTTCTAGACTACTCTGTTTGGCCTGACCATTGACTGATTATTCTCTTACCGTCCCCAGTTCCTCAAAAGCACTATTAGTAGTAGTACATAGTAAATATTTGTTTTTAAAGGTGCTTTAAAAATAAAGTTATGATTATAATTATTATTAATGAATGGGAAACACTGAACAAGCTAACAAGCCAGGTATGGTGAGCACCTTCTAATCAGTGTTAACCATAGACCGTATAAAAAGATGGACGACATGACAGCTCCCCATAAGTGAAGCCAAAACATCTCTATCGCCCCCTACTGACTGGCTGCAGTATAGGTCATAAAGCCCGCCTCCTCCATGTTAACAGATGAAACTATAAAATCAAAATACAATATTTTTTTTCTCAAACATGGTTTCTGTAATTAAAGTTAGATATAGTGATGCTGATTTACGTCCAAGTGTTCATTTGTCTGAGAATAATTAGTTATTTGATGCAATGAAAGGGCTCTAACGCCATGATTGACAGCTCTGTTGAAAAAATAAGGCTCCTGCAGCGTTCTGTTCCCGAGTAGAAGAGTAGAGGACGAACAACGCGAAGAAACTGGACTCTGCAGATTTGTGCCTTCACAAAAATGCACAAGGAACACAGAGACGGGCGAGAGGTTAAATTCTTGGTGACCTGGTGAAGCAGAACTCTCAGCAGACAGCTAGCAGCACCCACCGGTCACTCAAAGCAGCCAAGCTGCTGAAAGGCTTTTCAAATCTCACCTCGACACTTCTCTACCAAAAAATACCCCAAATATGTACCTCATGCTTAGTGTGGACAACAAGTGAACAAACCTAATCAAGTTAAGGTAATTGCAATTAAAACACCCTTTATTCATAGAAAAAACTCGAAACAAGGTAACCACTCAACCTTCTCTCCACCAGGGAGAGCTCGAAAGAGGCTACACAAACAAAGCAGAGGCAAGCAAATACACACACACACACACACAGGATGGACAAACAGAGGAAGAGAGACAGGAGAAAATAGGAAACAGGTAGAGAGGTGGAAAAAGAAGAGGCTCCCAAGGGAAGGTGATCCAGATCAACATCTGGATGAGGCAAAAACAGCCAGGAGAGACAGACAGATCACAGGACGGATGACGATAAGGAGCGGAAACTAGAGGAGAGAGATGCACAGTTTGTCCCCGGGGAGGTTCAGGCTGCTGTGTGAGACAGGTGCATGTGATTGTTGTTTGTTGTTGAAGACATATTTTGAGGGAACATCACTATTTGCATATTTACAGATACTTTATACTTAGCTTGCAGGGGGGAATCGTAAAAGAAGAGCTGGAGCTCAGTGCAGCTGAAAGACAAGCAGGATGTGGGTCTGCTCCTCCTGCTCCCAGATGTTTAACCCGGTAACACCACCCCTGTTTTATTCATTTGCACCATTTCATTGCAGCTCTGCAGGCTGCTCTGACCCCATTATCTGCAGCTTTTATCCCTTTCTTCCTCCAAGTGTATCATCATCTACCACCCGGCAGGATCTTCCTCTGTTCACTGAGAGGGCAGCGTGGTGTCGGACCTGGAGGCTGCCATTAAACACTCACTGACCTTTTCCAAATTAAAACCACACGTACACAAAGCGCAACCAAGCGCCACACACACACACACTGCACCTACTCACAGAAAACTCCTGTAGTGTGTAATTGTTACATTTCTCAGTATTAAAAAGCAGATGGAGTGCTGCATGGGTGTGAAAACTCTTCATTGTGGGGATCCAAGTTAGTGAAAAGACCTGAGGCACTCAGAGGGGGAATTAAGAAAAAGCCTTTATTTCTTCAGGGCTACAGACGCATAGCAAAACATGCCGACGCCTTCAGCCAATAAGGCCTTCATCAGGGCTAGTGCACTTGTCAATACATTTCTCAGTATTAGTTTGTATCCTCGGATTTTAATACTTTTACTACATTTACCACTGTAACATTTTAAAGTACACGATCAATGCAAGGAGAGATGTTGTCTATAGGGCTTTTTACACTGCCAGTTCAAGGCGGGATTATTACGCCTCTGTTACGTTCCTATGTGGCACGCACGGAGGGGGAAAGGTGGGGCAAAGTCGTTCTGCCTCTGAGCCGACATCAGAGGTAGTAACAGAGGCGAAACGGCATCTGTGTAAACAGTGGAGCGGACAGAGTGGAACAGCATCGTGTGTGTGTGTGTATTTGTTTTGCTTCTGCAACGCTGGAACACTATTTAAAAACACACACGGGGGCGGCTTTACGCCAGCATTACGTGGTCCAATGTAGAATGACAAAGGTGGCATGACGGCGGAGATTCGTTGAAAAAGCAGTGTAAAAAAGGCTTATGTGTCAGCCCTGTGATTAACAGGCGATCAGTACAAGATGTACCCCACCTTTCGTCCAATGACGCCTGTGATAGGCTCCAGCCCCCCCATAACCCTGAACAGGACAAGCGGTTTAGATAATGGAAGGATGGATGGATAGATCAATTTGACATTCAAGCAGAGATGTTGTTTATTACATCATTACATTAAACAATATATAATTGTTTTCATTATTTTAACCTAAAAATGTATGAGGATAGGTCTTCATTAAGATGTCATAGATTGTGATGCTGGCATGATGAGAAATTTAATTTTCAAATATAAAGTCCCAAAACATTTGAATGTTTATGTTGATGATGGATTGAGAAGTTTGCATATGAAGATTTTATATCTGATTTTTTTTATTGTGCACTGTTAAAGATCCTTTATCTGAATGAATAGCAAGGTTCAGATGAAAGGTAATGCAGTTTACTATGTAGCAATTTGCCAAGTAAATTACTGTACATTAAGACAGACACCTGTCTGAGGTTAACTATTAAGGTAGTTTGCATTTTATCTCTAACAGCCATTCTTCTTGTTTATTAAATTATTTCATATTTCACTCAGAGCATGTTTTTATGTAACACTTTCCCTCCTCTGGAGCCATTCACCTCCTGCCCTCTACATGCAGACAGATCAGCTGCTGAGTCACTGTGCTAGAGAGCGCTGTGGGCGAATCAGCAACAAAAACACAATAAGCACCTTCAGGAGTCTGTTTGTTGATCTGATGTGTGTTATTCTGTGTGTGTCAGGTGAATCTACCGCCTCCCTTCAGCTTCAGGTTGACCCAGGCTGAAGGCGTCCTTCGTATACATCGCAGTAACAAGACTGTCTGTCTAAAATATTATAGCATGTTCAACTTTATTGTGATTTAATGGGCATTTCAATTCAAAAATGACACTCTACACTGTATTTTATTCACTCAGTTGCTATTTTCGTTCATATCTGGAACGTGCATTACACAAACCACACTGAGCCGACGTGGTAATGGTGAACTCAACTCCTCAAGAAATAATTCACATGCTCTCCACATACTGTCCTGTCATAGCTGCTCTTATACTTCCTTTATCTTTAAAAATACCTCTGCTTTCTCTTTTGCATGATTACTTCAGGGTCAAAGGATCATTTTCTAGGGGTCAGACAGCTGATAGCTGAAGCTCACTCTTTCTTTCTTCTTTATGAACGTTAGTGTGTCAGGTGACAAGACTAAGAGTCTACAGTCATGCAGAGCAGCTCTGTGAGGATGTACTTTAGTTCTAAATGCTGTGAAATAAAACCTTAACAGCATTCTAACATGTAAAAAAAAAATGAAGGGGTCAGCTGAGTTATTACAATTTATTCTGAGCAAATCATAAATGTCAGAACCAAATTTGTCAACCTCATTCTGGAATAAAATATAGTCAGCTGAATTCACCCTGAAAATCAAGAACTTGTATCAAATTACATTTTGATATTCTTTAGTTATCTCATCCTTGAAGCCAGCACGTATGGCTAAAACCTCAAATCTAAATGGTGACACATTGCTCTCCATGATGTGTCATTTGTGTTGACTCATCTTTGCTGCTCTGAAAAGATCAGACACATTTAAAAACTAGACCTAGATCCAGCCCATTCATCAGTAACAGACTGCTTTTACTCATTCAGAACCTGATCTTTAATAATCTTCATGTTTGCTTTAGCGCTGCCGTTATCTGCCCTGCCCTCACTGCTCTTTGAAAATGATGCGCGTTCAAGGCAGCCCACCATCATGACTGTAAGAATCCTTTGTCTTTTCTTTCTCACATCTAAAAGCAGCAATAAAATCCTTTAATAAGGGAGACCAATTCAGTTCTGAGTTCACGAGAGGATGGAGGAGATACAAGAGAAAAGAGCAGGAGGTGTAGCAGTGAACGGCAGCCTCAGAATGAGTAACATACAACCATTTAATGATAAAATACTTATTTAACATTCAAACATGTACAGTATATACAGTACATCATAACTACATTGCTCCATGACTTATAATTCACAAAAAACACACACTGACAACAGAAGCCTTTGTCCCAAACAACATGAAACACGCACGTCACACCTTGTTTCACCCCTTGAAGAAATCCAGGTCACCTGAAGTCCTCCCACCTGGCAATGTGCTCTGCAGCTGTGAAAATACACACAATATTACACATTATAGAGATGACATTTAACATTTTGGGCACAAACAAGGAAAAAAAAAAATGTTTTTTTGTCATAAGTCCTCTGTAATCTTTTAATTCTCCTGAAACAAAACTGTGGAGAAAGTGCGTATAATTTAAAGCATGATGTAATGAACATGAAACTAAAAAGTTTTAATGCACACACGCACGCACAGACACGCACAGACAGTCCTCTTTGGAAGCAACTTGTTGTCTGCCTCAGGCTGTGTGATATCCACTTATCATTTTATTGCTAATTAACACAGCACAGTGATGCAGGCAGGAAACGGCTGTGGTGGGATGGAGGGCTCGGTGTGCTTTTAATCAGCTGAATTTATGTTGGTTACTTTGAGGTGTTGCAGTGAAAATGTTCTTCAGTTTTTAGAGGATGGGTGGGAAAATGATTGACTGGAGAACTTCAGCTTTGTACTGTAACACAAGCTAGAAAGATAAAGACCCTCAGAGGTCTTCAAAACTATTAGTAAGTACGATATAATAAATGTCATTCAACACTGAACATTTAGAGCAGATGGCTCTTTCAGCTATGACTGATCAATACCAGATTACACATCAACCACTTCCAAAGACACAATTAAGTGGGCCAAACTAAACATCTGCCGCCCTCTCACTCCTCTCAATCAATGTAAGTGCTGTTTGTGGGTCTAAACACTGCAGCCCTTTGTGGAGCTCGCGTATATTGATCGCTCAGAGGCTCTGATGGCAAAGCACCATTGATTTAGACTGAGTGCCATGTTTGAATGTGAAGGCAGGATCACACAGAGATTTCGGTGTTGTGTTCACATCATTACTGCACACACTGGACTAACATTTAACCCTCCTCTCTGCAGCGATTATCAGTGACAGAGGCTGTGGAATCGGTGGACACAGGAGAGCACAGCAGGTGTGGGAGTGACAGGAATAATTCTGTTTTAAATTTTAAAAACAGCCATGCTGCTACAAGAACAAATACAAAATGGTTTAAAGCTCCATTAAGAGGTATTCCTGATATTAAATGCGGGGGAAAAAATCTGTGCTCGACTGACCTCGTGCGACCCTGAGCACTTTAGCCACTTTAACTTCACTGTTAGTTTTCTGGCCTTTAATATTGACTGTATGATCGAGTCTTACTGCTCTTAAAAATAAAGCTGCAGACGACCATCTCCAGACAACACCCACATATTTCTCTCGGTAGACAGGGTATCCACTTGGCTTAAGGGTTAAGAGGGAGACCTCAATATTCTCTCCACTGTTGTCTTGTCTTTCTCAACTGCTTTGGCACATTTCTTAAACTTATTGCTCAGGATGTATTTCTAAAAGAACAGTGAAGCTGAACACACCGAAAATTGCTTGCAAAATGCAGTAACTCATCCATAACCTTTAACTCAAGAGGGAAAATAGAGTTGTTGTCAATCATGTCATTTTTTAAGACTAACACAATTACACTTTCCTTTGACACTGTGTAAAATCAAGATGATCAAAATGAGACTGGACTCTTGAAGTGTGTATATCATTAATTCAGTCTTGTCACTGGAACTGCATCTTGACTGTACGTGTTGTATATTAAAGTGTATACTCTTCAGATGGTGATTTCAAGTGTCCAAGGTTCCACTAATGAAGCAAACAAGCACTTAATGAGTGATACATACAAGGTCATGGTAATGACCTTGATGAATACACATATATGAGCATACTGATGACAGAGGCTTATATTTCTAGCTCCGTTCACCAGTCAGTTTAGAACAGAAGAAGCCTTTCAGACGAGAGGTGAAACGTCTTCAAAAACTTAAACCAAGTCCAGTTGCCTTTTGGATTAAGCTTATCCCCCTTTCCCACCTAAATTTAGCGTGTTGACGCAGGTTTTTCAGACCCGGGAAGACCCACTTATAAATGCTGATTGTCTCCGTTCCCATTGCCAGCGGAGTATTCTCCTTTCAGTCTCTTTTCTGCTGCGTCTGACGTCACAAACACGCCTGAAACAGGGTTAGTAAACAGTGAAGATGTTATGGTGGTTAGGTCTTTATAGTCTGTGTATCAAACTCGGCGGCGACAAATTTGGAACGATGTTTGAGCGCTGCTGGACGGAGATGGGCGGAATATGTAGCTGAGATGACAAGGAGTCGCAGGAGTTAGAGACAGAGCGTAGCATCGCACCGGAAAGGGGGCGGAGATTAGCGTGTCGACACAGGTTTGGTGTTCCCATCAATGCTGAGCCGAGGAGGTAATTACCCTGGCAAAAAAGCCAGGTGTTAGCGAGTGCTTTATTTTGGAACGGGCTGGTCTATGGTGCAGTGACATCACTATAAACAAAGCATTAATGTGAGCCTGGACACAGAAAAGTCAGCCACCTTCCAGGACTCCTCTGAACTGGTGGCAGGAACCCTTTCTTCTTACTACCATCTAGAAGACACTTTCACATCAACACCAATTGTACCCAGGCAACCCAGTGGAGGCTCCCTCTTTTGTCATAAGACAGGCACATATGCATTGAATTCTGTACTAATGGTAGCAGCAATACATATTTGGAAAACAGATCTGTTTTGCAATGAAGTCCAGAGCCTTGTGGGTTTTTTTGCATCGAAAAATTGCAGCCAAATGAGTTTTCAGAGGGAACAGAAAAAGCTATCAGTGATCAGCTGTTTAGTTTAGTTTTGAGCCAAAAATATGTCAACAGAAAGTCTTAACTATCCCCCTCAACACTTTCAGCCACCCTCGCCCAGAAGGACTCTTACCGTGCTGGCAAATGTATCTGTTCTGTGTTTTACAGCGCTGGTCGTTCCAGTTAAAGGCACTCGATGCCTGGAGCTCCACGCAGTTTCCAAAACTAGACAGGGAATTAAAAAGAGTAAAGTGAATCTGTGGGATGAGCTTTTTTTCCCTGCATCTTATTAAAGTTTACTACAAAGTTAAAAAGAAAAAAACACCTTTCAGATAGATAGAGAGATAGAGAGATAGAGAGATAGATAGATCAGAGAAAGACGCAGAAAGAGAGAGACATCTAGTGGTCAGAGTGAAGGTTGCAGGTCATTCAATCAAACAAATGGTGTTTATTTTACACAACCTCAAAGGGTTTCAAGTGCTATTCAAAATGTGCATGTACCTGTATGTCATATATGAAAACTAATGAAATGCTAAACTACAATAATCTCTTGTAATGATCTTGAAGTCGTAGAAATTGTAGGCAGACACATCTGTAGATTAAAAAAAAAGCCGGGAGCTCCAAACAAGAAAGCAATTTTCTCCCTTTCACATGATGTGTTCTTTGTTTGTTTTTTATGTGCGTCTCTGTTTATGATGTCCTCTGCAGTAGCTAATGTCTGTGAGTAAATGTGTCTCTTACCCTTGGTTGTCAGGTTGCCCAAAGGCAAAGCTGCTGAATCTGGGGATCTCTCCCGTGTCCCAGCGAAATGAGTCTTTCAGAGGCTTATATGTCAAACCTGTGGAGCAAAAACATCGCTGTTTTACCCCTGCAGCATCTCCGCAACCTCCACCTGCTACTACATCTGGGCAGGAGACAGCACAAGCTGCCACCTAATCTGGTAGTGCTGTCTAGTGTCGTAAAACATTGTGATATTTTTACATTTATTTGGGTGACAAAGGTGAAAGAGTTTACCGATCCAGAAGTTTCGTGTCTCAAAGTCAGTGTTGGTGACCTCGTTGCTCGCCTCCAGCTGACTGAGATGAAACGCCAGGATGTCCTGAACCTTCTGATTGTGGATTTGAGCTAAAATACCTCCTCGCCCCTGTGGTTTAAACAAAACAAAAAAGCTAAATACAAATCTTTTAATGTAGATATCAATGGAGCAATATGGCTGCAGAACCTCTCTGTGGGTAACACACACCTGTCTCTCACCTGACAGAGACTCTTGGCTCCATAGTAGGTGTCAGCTTCTGAAGACACCATGAAGCAGTCGCCATCTATCATCACGTCACAGCTGTGGAAGGGAAACTGCACTTTGTCTGTAGGGATATAAGCAGCCAATAATACACTAAAAATGAACAATAATGATTCATGGCTCAGGTTCAATGAACAGACTTGTAATCTTTAAAGCGGTTGCAGTAAATGTGGATAAATCTTTCAGAATTGTGCTCATACAGATTAAAAAGAGAAACAAAAAACAGCTTCCAAGAAATCATTGTGTTGCCTATTTAGCAAGAAAATACAACTGAACTACATTAGTACAATTCACTCTGAGTAATTGAAGGTGTTAAAATTTACAAATTTTACTTTAAAAATACTGTCAATCTCATAACAGCTACGGATATTGGATGTTAGCTCCCTTTTCACAAGTGAACATGCTGGTGGTTTCCCATTTTTTAAACCACATTTTCATACTTTCACCAGACTCTGCATACCTGAAGATAAATACAGATGTTTGCAGCATTTCTTCAGTAAGTGTGTACATGTGCGTGCTTTTGTAAGCCAATGTGTCTCAGAGTACAAATCACTAAAGTGTATAAACCCAAAGAAGAACACTGTTCTCACCTGCACACTCAGCTCCACCGTAGCCGACATCACACAAGCAAGAGCATTCTTCTTCTTTGAAACGACCGTGTACACACTGCACGCTGCACCGCACTGAAAAACA
The DNA here is from genome assembly GCF_022749685.1 of Semicossyphus pulcher. NCBI lineage: Eukaryota > Metazoa > Chordata > Actinopteri > Labriformes > Labridae > Semicossyphus > Semicossyphus pulcher. Next base: position 27,065,775 of record NW_027211603.1, read on the forward strand.
AAGTACAGGGAAATCTGGCTCTCTACAATGAACATGAAAATATTATTTAGAATAAATTAGTTCAGTAAGGTGAGATACTCATATGAACACTACACTCACCCTGGCAGAGGCGTCCAGTGAAGCCGGGGTCACACTTGCACTTGCAGGATGAAATGTTAAGGTGTCCGTGCTGACCACAGCTCATACGACACGGGTTCTTTGGAATTTCTGTTAATAAATGTGCGTGCAACAAACAGACAGAAAAAAACACATGCATGAAAAAGCACAAACATGCATGTTGCAAAATGGTCGAGTAATTCAGAAGAAGAAGACACTTAAGAAAATCATGGTCAAGATTTTACGGCAAAGTTTCATTAAAGATGAATGATATAAGCAGGATAAAAAATGTTTGAATGTATTTCCAATTGTTCACAATCCCGTAGAGATGACAGATTTGCAGGAATGGCATTGAGAAGCATAACAGATATGTTTACAGTGGTGGTGTGGGGAAATGAAAATTAAATTTTTGTCCTTCAAAAACACTTTGAATGAAACATAAATGTCTCTTTCAAGGTTTTATGTTTAATCCTCGCTGAATGCTTTAATGAAACTCAATTATTTTTATAGCAAGTTCCTCACTGAGTGCTCCCTCAGAGGTTATTCTCAATGTCCAATCCCTACAAATACGCTTCTAAAAACTCTACAGAAAGGTTGTGACCGAAGTAAATTTAGCTGTGATTGTACATTCTCAACATCTTTATATATACAGCATATATATATATAAAGTCTTACCACATAATCCACCCACATGGTCCCACAGTCTGAAGCAGCCTGACATGGAGGAGGTGCAGAGAGAACAGTACAGCCCCGTCTTATAGGGCGTCACGAGCCGACCATTGACCGCCCAGTTACCCCTGCAGCAACACACAGTGACTAATGTTCAAAATGCCAAATAAAACTTCACACAGAAAAAGGACTTGATTCCACAATAATAACATTCAGCATCTTTTCTGTTGAAACATAGTATGCACTGTGAACTCCAGATGATATTACAAGGATTATTCAGGGGAAATAATATAAACATAGATCATAATCTCTTCTCTACATGCACGGACGAGCAACCTTTCATAGAAATCTTTTATAATAATTTGTCTATTTTTGTTTTAAACTGAGTATTTGGGGCATTGGTATAGTTCAGTGGTCCCATGTACACAGGATTAGTCCACCCTCGAACCTCTGCTGCAGAAAACAAAAGCTGGAAACATGCTGTTCTAGGCCGAATTAAAACATTTTCATTTGGGGAGGAAAAAAATTGGGTGGTGCAGTAGTTAGCTCTATCCCCTCACAGCTAGAAAGTTCATGGTTCGAATCCCGGTTCTGACGTAGGTGGCCTTTCTGTGTGGCATTTCCATGTTTTCCTCGTGCATGCGTGGGTTCCCTCTGGCCTCCTGCCACAGTCCAAACACATGCTCGTTAGGTTCATTGGTGGCTCTTAATTGCCCGTACGTGTGAGTGTGAGCATGAAAGGTTGTCTGTCTCTATGTGTCAGCCCTGTGATTCACTGGCGACCTTTCCAGTATGTAACCCCGCCTCTCACCCAATGACATCTGGGAGAAGCTCCACCCCATTGCGACCCTGAACAGGATAAACGGTTGGCTATAGATAATGGATGGATGGATGGGAGAAAAGGTGTAATTGTTACCCAGGAGAATATGCACAGACCAATATCTCCCAGAGGTCTCCTTCTCTCAGACACAGCTGGGTGGCACAGCCAACATGACTCGAAGTGGCCCACACCATCTAAAAAACAACAAAAGTTAAGACACAATACATCAACACAAATATGACTATCCAGGAAAACTCCTCATAAACATGCTAATACCTGTGTGTAGTGTTCACAGGTGGCGTTTTCTCTACATTCCCCACTCAAGTAGAGAAAATTGTTTCCCTCCTCAAACCAAGACTTGATGACGTCCGAAAACGAGCTCACACCGTGAAGAGAGAGATGTGTGTTCCAGCCGATGTGACTGACAGATGAGGAGGAGTGAGGGGAGGAGTCTGTGTGACACAATGCTGCCCTCTCCTCTGCAAGAGACGCCAACTTCTCATCCCACTCCTGTAAAGACAAAAGACATATCGAATTATATCATCACACAGCTTTAAATGTTTACCAATGACATTTTAACCTGCAGAAGGAAAAGTTAAGTTTGTTCCATACTGTGAGGGGCACTCACATTGAGCTTGGTAAGAGAATCATCTCATTGCAGGATCAGGTGTGTGTCTAGGTGTGAGAAGCCTATATATGCCCTTGGGTTCCAGTGCTCTGTGCTGGCTCATTATCTCACCTTCAGAGGTAGTGAGACGTTCTCTGAGTTTTCTCTTGTTGTGTAGGGGTGTGTGAATCCGCAGAAGCACCACAAGAACCTGTCTGCATGTCCAGTTTTCGCTCTTTGGTTGTGCCCGAAATGCTGTACTATATACTACATGCTATATACTACATACTATGTAGTATATACTACGTACAATATATTACATACTGTGTTCAGCGGTAGTATGTAGTATGGAGGAGCTTTTCAAATTAATTTTGCAGCATGCTACACCAGGCGGAAGTAAACAATAACCTCTGCTTCTTTAGCTACAGCGCCCCCTTCTGCTGGAATGCTGCTACTGTCCGTCATTTCAACTGCCGCTTTGACGTTCCAGCGCTTTGCATTGTGGGATACAGTAGGCGAGGTAGACTGGTCCGATGCATACTGGAGATATTTTCCGACTCAGTACAACATCCAGGCATTTTTGGCATACTGCACATTTTGCTTTTGTTTGCATACTACACACAACATACTACATTTTGGCCAAATCAGTATGTACTGCTAGTATAGTCATGCTTTTCGGACACAGCAATAGCGTAGTTTCATTGTGCTGGGTCGGCCTTTCTAACTTGTTATTATTTTAGGATTTCCCCTCACCCATCGAAACACTTGCGATTTTTGTGGTTACCCCTCTGGGAAAACTTGAAGACACCCCCGGTCTGTGATTGTGTCCCACCCCACCATCATCCTGACACACATATTTAGCTCTCTCTGGCAGAGCTGACCAGCACAATGAATGCAGTGATAGGGATTTAAGATCAATATTACTCTATTGTGCCTTCTGACTACATTGGTTAATTCTTGTTTTTACTTTTCCTGTATATGTTTTCAGTATTGGAGACTAAAAAATCCCCAAGATGATGTGCAGATATCATGCACAGATCTGTCAGAAGCCCCAAAAACTTTACAGCATTTTTGTTTCACTTTGACCCAAAAACATTTTTCGTATCAGACTGATTAAGGCCTTCTAAAGCCTCTGGTTGCTCCATGAATGACTAATCATTTCTAATAAATGAACAATTTATGTGCAGTTACATCAAGAAAATGTCACCATCAACTCATATACTTATCAAAATATGTTACTAGGTCTGTTGGACCCATTGCTCCGTAAATCTGAAATGAAGGTCACGTCTTACTTTGTGGATTTTGATTAAGAGTGGTTGAAAGAAAAACTCTTTGGCATGAAGGTCATTCCGGAGATTGGATAAGTGATTTCCTTTCCCCTCTTAATCCTACTCAGCGGTCGGAGCTAGTCATGGAGGACAGCGGACAACAAGGAGGGAGACGCCTAATTGGGCCGACTGCCAGCCCATGGCAGGGCCAACAAACACAGACTGACACTCATTGTGCTGCTCTCTGGTATAAACACTTCCCTAAGTAGCACATTTCCAAGATTTGTAGTGGCTGATTCAAACAAATGACCCAAACTTTCCACAATCCCTTTACCATGTTTATGTAGAGCAAGTGAGATTCTGCTTACAAAGGCAACAATGTGGAAAGTTACAGATTGTTGAATGTTTATCATTTAATTTGATCCCCATTAGTTGTGCCTTTAGCAACAATTCCAAGTCTTCAATTTATGACACCTCTTAAAGGTACCATGTGGGGTCTGGGACCATTACTAGCGCCATGGAGTGAAGTTTTATGTGTGGGTCCTGTTTGGGTTGTTGAAAGGCCCACGCACTGATTCCACTCATGGTTTCAAACTATCAACAGTTCCTAGTTACACAACAAGAAACACGGCAACAGGGAAGTCTGGTAGCAAGTAAACGGATACAAACAATGCAGGTTTCTAACTTAAGAAAAAATGGCTTTGCAATTGTTTGTCAGACATCTAAGAATGAATGTAAACAGTCTTTGTTAGTTAAAAAGGATTTGAACTCTCCTGGGTAGTAATTTGTAATAAGATACCCTGTATTAAGGGCTTTACAAACTGTAAATAATGGCTTTATCAGAGCTTCTTTAAGATATTTACTAACACTTTGTAGATTACAGAAATACATTTAATTTTCAGTCATAGTGTAAGGGTGTGGCATTGGAAATTCAGCGGTAACAGTCGCTAAACCCAGTAATACTTATTTAATACTACAGCCCTTACATTCATTTTGAAATGTTAACCTGTTCATGAACATACTGCTGCAGAATTTAGAGTTGGGCCTTGTAAGCTGCCTGGCCAGCGTAAGGCTCTAGTTATTCAGTGGTTTATTCTGCTGTAAAAATGTAAACAGCTGATGTGTGCATGGCATGCAAAGGAACATGGATGTTGTACGGTTAAAAAATCGTAGTCATGTCTTAAGACAAGGTGAAACGTTTTAAATATCACAACTCTAGAGCACACTTGAACTCCTGTTTTTTACCAAAAGGAAATACACTGAATATTATGACCTTATTCAGCCTTAATTAAAGAAATCCAACATCCCCTTTATAATACCTGTTTGTTAAATACCAAGGATGCATCACAAGAAAACTAAAGTCAAAATATAGACCCTTCATAATTGGTGTCTTATCAGAAAGCAATACCCTCTCTTGATACCCTCTCCGTTTCCTGTAGGCTTTCCTGACAAAACTCCTGTTTGTACTGCATCTCCTGCCATATTCCAGTCTGTGCAGTATGTTAAAGAACACAAACTTACAAATGATCTAATCTAATGTTTTTCCAACAACATTTTACAGTTTTTTCTGGGAATAGAGAGTGGGGGACGACATGCACCAAACGGTAACAGACCGGGAGTCAAACCTGCTAAACCCACGCCCCGACTCTTTACTGTTTAAAAGAGAAATCAGAGTTATGACACTGATGTGTTCTTAGACTGAGACACCTCGAAGTCATTGTTCACTCTGCTCTCTGAGGTCAGCCGGCCAAACTCATCGACTCGCATGTTTGTGCCATCAGAGGGGTCAAAGGTCACCGGGCAATATTTCACTCAAGATGATTTCATTTCAAAGCACATCATGTTGTATCAGCTGTGGGATGTGAATGTCTCACTAAGACAGTTTTGCCGTCTTTGTGGCTGGATCGACAACTGCTCTATAAAATCAATAAAGCTCCTTATTTATCTGCTGTTTTATTTTCACCTTTACTGCAATAAAACCAAGTGTTGGAGCAAACACATGATTTAGGTATTAAAGAACTGAACTTTAATTTGTGTCCCTGACAGCGGTGTTTTACCTCATAATACTTTTTAGCCCGGAGAACTCAAAGAAAACCTGCAGACGGTGCACTGGGTATAAAAAGGAAGAGCATCATTCACTCCTTAAATATTGGTATTTTATCTAATGCTGAAAGTAAAGCCTAAAGGACTATATTATAATCACTTCAGCACAATCTCATCATAATGCTAACTGGTTCATCCCTGAGTGGAAAAAAACCCTTATTCAGACACTCACAAACAGAGCCGAGGCCTTGAGCCTTTTAACGTTTATCAGTAAAGCTCTTTAATATGCCTCTTGAGCTCGGCAAAGCTTCCTCTGAGGGCTTTCACAGGGAAATTACCTGTTATACCAGAGTTGTGAATGCAGAATGATTATCCACATCGTCTTTTTCTCATTACCGCCTTATCAGTGGAGAACAGTTCTCTGAGGCTGAGGAGCAGTCGAAGAAAGAGGGCTCAGTCTGCGCGAGTGGCTTTGAGGATGTAATCTATGACAAAGTGACAGTTTGCCCTGCACCAATCACATATAAGGCCTAGAGGATATCTGGGGCATTGTGAGTTCCATAATCCATCGTTATACCTCTTGGTCATAATCATATGCAGGCCAGACAGTAACGCAGATACGAACTGTACAGCGAAGCAATAGATGGAATAAGATACGGAGAGGATTAAGATGGAGTGTTTGGTGGCGAGTGGGATTAAAAAAACCTGGGTGGAAAACTTTGTTAGAATTATTGCACATTCAGCCCTTTGGAGCAGTATGTCATTATTAGGAGGAGAATAACACTTTAAAAATATTCCTTATTTAATTTTTAGTCTGCTCTTTACATATTTTGGAGTCTAAATGAATAATAGGAACAAAAGTTTGGATTTCCTTCGATTGATTGCTTCAGCCAGCAGCTGTGAATCAGGCTGTTATTGCAATGTAATTCTTTGGGGCAAACGCACCCAATCAAAGTATGTCCGCAAAAATCGCTTGTTTTGACACTGGCAGGCTCAGGTGTCATTCTAAGTGTCTGACAACGTGTAAAGTAAAGACAAAGTGTAAGATCCCAAAAGGGCTGTTCTGTCGCTCTCTTCAAACCCACCAAACTCCAGTGACAAAAACAGTAATTTTCCCTCCACAACACAAGAGATGCAGGTCCACTGCTGCCACGATAGGTTAGCTTGTTTGTGTTATTGTATGTCATACAAATATTGTGTTGGTTCACAACTAACCATTTAGAGTACTAAAGTCAAACAATAACACAAACAAACCAATAGGTTTGTTTTTTTATTTAATGGAGTCTGGGGGCTTTGAAGAGAGCTATATAACCACTGTTTCTGGCTAAATAAGATTTTAACTCTTTAACAAAAATGATAATCTTTGCATGGATTATTTCTGTCATGTTGTCAGACACTTCAAAATCAATATTAGCCAGTCAGTGACATACAAGAACTTGTGTCAAAGGTATTTTGATTGGGCTTATTTGCCCCCAAGTATTAATAGGTTACAGCAATAACAGCGAGTAGTTCTAAAAACTCAATACAAACAGGTACCAAAAGGTTTAAAAATCTGGGAACAGACTAGCCCTTTTAATCCATGCATTTGTCATTTCATTTTTGAAAAGTGAATTTTATTATGTGAACTAATTGAGGCTGTTTGTATGGACCTAACCATTAAAAACAGCTGCCTTTGCACCATAAGTGTAAAGAAAAAAAACAGTTACACTCTCAAATGTCCTAAATGCTGATAAGTGTTGTTAAAATAAACACACGTCTGATCAGTACTGTCAGCTGCAGGTTTGTTTGAACTCAACAAGAATACTGGTGAAGCTGGCAGCACAGGGCCGAAACCCTTCCTTCTAACAGAGGAACAGAATCTACAGTGAAAAAGAGTGAGCGTTTACAAGAGACAAATGCGTGCTGCAGAGACAGACTAAACTTCAGTGTGAAAATCAGTTATGCGGACAGTGTAGCACCGCCCCGGTTTTTAACAAAAGTGCAGACAGTTAACAAATGGATGATGTCAAACAGCCTTAAACTCACACTGAGGCGTTCACACCATTCAGAGAAGAAACAGACAATAGATGCCACAAACCATTTTTTGCATGTTGGCTGCCATGGGCTTGACCCGGCTGCGCAGTCTATTGTGCTGTGCGACAATCTGCGAGTGCTCCTTCACCCCGAGCCCTGCAAGAAAAACACAAACGCTCATTTAGTGTGGCTCTTCTGCTGTCGCCATGGGAACACAATGCAAATATGTTGGCGGGATGTTTGAGTGTCAGTGAGGGCTGAAGTTTAGGTAGGAGCAGTTTCACTCACAGTTAGGTTAAACACACAAAACAGAACAATCAACAAGCCTCCTCTATAAACAGATTTAAAATCATCTGGTAATGTGCAAACACATATTATATTATAGAAACTAAGTGTGTTTTAGGTGCATCTCTTAATTAAGGGTTGCGATTTCCCCAATTAAAAATAAATGTCCATTTACATTTACAAATATCACAATATAACCCAGTTATAATTGTATGAAAATGTCTCAAGAGGAGAAATGACACATTTTTAAGATTCTAAATACTTAAAATGTCCTCATAATTACTTTATAATGTGCTGGTAATCTTTAATTTTAGGTTTTATCCTGATCATAGATAAATGGGTTAAAATGCAATATTTGCAATGTTAGTACCACGCTCAATAAATCCAATTAGGTAAAATTGTGCCTAAATCCTTGAATTATTAATATAAAGGCAATTTGAGGATTAATTACATTTCAGAATAGATGTTAAGCATCACCTTTACGTATCCTACACGCTAAAGTTACTCTATCTCTGAGCACAACTGCAGCAAGAGCTGCCAAGATTGAGCTCTACAGGTTCATCATTTTTGCCTGTGTTTGGCATCATTAAAACGGTACATTTTAAAGCGACAGAACAGTTTCTGTTGGTGCTTTGCCAGGTGGATTTGGACTGCTAAACCCACTTGAGTCTACAGCCTCCAAGCCTGTTGCTTAGCCTACGTGCTATAACTTACTTTACATCAAGGAAATACGTGTACCGTCTTTTAGCTGTTAAAATAAGTGCCAGTTTAAAAAGTTCATCCGGCCGGTCTAGTCTAGACAACGCTGCCCCGCGTGGCCACCTGTCTCGTGCATAGTGAAAGTGTGTTTACCGGTGATGGTGGACTTCTGCTGGTCCGGTGTGTCTCTGATAATCCGGTTCGCGTAGATAAACGAGGGCAGCAGGGACAAAATGAGAAACAGATCCGAGCACCGGGGAGCTGCTACAGACCGCATCGTGAACTCCTGAAGGGTCTTCAACAAACTGCGACCACTTGCTCCCAGCTCTCCTCGTCCCTGCTGCTCTCCCCCCTCCTTTCACTTCAACAGCTCTCACCCCGGGGTGCAGCACAGCGCACATGACTATTTAACCACAGTCCACTATTCACTATTCAGATACTGTACACGTACTGTGGAGGGTCCTTAACTCTGAATGATTAAATAAGGCTACTTTTCTAACCCTGCTTTTTTAGGAAAGAAAAGATTGCCATTGGTTAACCTTTCTCTGTGTTATAAAACACTGAGTGCTTCTATTATTCCTGCACATTTTGCAGTGCAGGTGGATCATGCAAACATGCAAGAGAAACGACAGGAAAAGCTCAGCTTGACATACCAAGAATAAAAGGAAAGCCTCGAAGTTAACATGGATAAATATTTATTTGATACCTTATAAAGTTTTAAAATACTAGAAACTAATTAAATGAAATACACGAATAAATAAATAAAAATTAATTGCATTAAATAATGCTCGTCATATCAACTGTCTTTTGTTTCTGACTATCAGAACCTTTGAAAATGATTCCAATGGTTCATATTTTCTACATTAAATGTCTTATCCCTATAGTGCAGACCTCACAGGAGAGTAAGGTGAAAGTGTTAAAATCCTGAATATAAAGTACCTAGGCCTACACTACACTGTAAATAATAGTATAAGTTCTGACTGATATTTTTCATAGTCGCCAATAACAGACACGTTTTATATCATGTGATTGTTGTTTCAATGACGCACTCAGTCCAGCCTTAACTGTTGGGTATTTAATTGGATAAAGCTGACCATGTCATTTATGTGCAAGGCATGACATAGTAGTAGTATAAATAAAGACATGTTTTATTTTTACTGATTTGTTTCTTTGACAGGGATGAATCACAGCTTCTTAGCTGTACCAGCGTTAGCTATAAGCTAATTTGCATCTGTTGTCCCTGGGCAGGAAACAGAGAATAAAAACACAGTTACCAGACAGTACATATTCACTATACAACAACAACATCTCACATCATTAAAACAGAACAGCTGTTTGCGTTTATGTGTGATGGGGACATGATTGGGTTGGTTTTAGCCATGATTTCATCCTACATTTAAAATAATTAAAACACCCTTTTGTAACTTGGAACTGAGTTCCAAAACTTTGTAGCTCTGATAGAGAAAGCTGATCCGCCAAACTCAGTGGATCTGTGCTGTACCGCACAGTCACCTATGTAGGTCTTCCTAGTTGTCCTCCCGTTATTTGAGCACAGTGATATGAATTCATTTAGTGGGGGAGGAGCCAGATCATTGATCACTTTGTACAATAGTATCGGCAAGACACACAAGGTTGTCAAAGGTCAGGAGATTATACTTCTGAATGATGTTACAATCATGGTAACTTAAAGGCGTTTTGCCCAGTGCCTTGAGTGCTTGTAAAGTGTTTGCAGTGGAGCTTTTTCAGCGAGAATTTGGTGTATTATAATATTAAAGCCATATAAAATTTAAATTCTGATGTAGTAAGTCTGAGTACAAGTATCTCAAACCTTCATTAAAGTACTTGAGTACATATTAAAATACTCAGCAGGTGTGTCATTAGCAGGTCAGTCATCAAGGAAACATTTGGCTTCTTCAGCTCTGTCGTCATTTCCTGATCTTAATGACAAAATGAAAGGTTTACTCTCGGCTGAGTGCTCGTCATTGTCAATTGAGGGAAAGTTTGTTTTGAGAAACTGATGTCAGGATGAGTCACTGACAAAGCTTTATTCCTGAGCTCTGGACAGGCCGAGGTACAGGAGATCATTATATTTATTTTTAGAAAAAATGTGGCGTTAAAGTAAAGCAGAACTTGATGTGGTGAAAATATGAGCAAAAAGGTGCAGATTGAATCTGTCAGAAGTGTCTGTTTGGACATGTTGACAGTTTTTTGGTATAGACCCAGTCTGAGAAGGATGAATCATGACTCATACCCTGTGGGCTGACTCGGTGTCTGAGTGCAGAGCCGCACAATGGACTCCCTCTCGCTTGTCTCCGCTGTGGGCTGAATGTATTCTGTGCCGAGGATTCAGTCCGCGGGCTGCCCAGTTGTTTCTTATCTCTGTGATTCTGCTGCGTCAGTGAGGGCTGTCTGACCCCGCTGAGCCAGACGACAGCTGTGAACACTGTCTGTTCTGGGATCAGTCAGACCCAGCCTCCCACTGAGATGATTCTCAGGTACATCCAACGAGCAAAGGAACCACTGTGAGCTCTTTCTGCGTGAGCTCAAAGCAGCACTCCAGAGCCTGAGTGTCCTCGTTACTCTTTGACGCTGGCAGTGGTGCTGACTGCACACAGAGAGGTACGGAGGTATATCTACAAAATGTTTTCTCTGAGACACACTCGCATCTTAAATGTTTCATTTAAATGATTGAATTTCCAAGACTTCATGCAATTGTTTTTTTTATATAGCTAATAGTGAAAAAGCAGATGCTGTTGCCTATTGAGACTGTTTATATAAAGGCATCGCCCACGTTACATCACCCATTGGTTTGTGGACTACTCTTTTGAAACCTCGAGTTACTTCATTTTGGTAGTTGCCATCTTTTTTTTTTTTTTTTGGGAGCAGGAAGTGACTATATATGGACGACAGAGGGATACAAATTGTCACGTCTCTATCCTGGATGACAGGTCGACAGTGTAGCGACTTGTCAATCACAGGTAGCCATGCCCGAAAGCATACCTGGGAGCATAATTTACAAAATTAACAGTTGTGTTCTCATCTATTTCCATTAAATTAGACTCCAGAATTGTGGAATACGTTTCGGACGCATGCTCTGGCCGAAGCAACAAACCCAATGTTCACATGCATCTTTTAATTTCGGATGATGCAATACATTTACTGAACATGTCTTTGTAATATACAAATCACGGTGTACATTAATCAGTCCATGATATTAAACATAAACTCAAGTTCGACACTCTGACATTTGCACACCTGCCTGCAATCACCTGGAGCCTGGCTTTATGCACATAAACCCAGGCTCCACCCAGTGTTCGGTGTCCAAATTACAGTCTAATACAAAATAATCTTGGTTACAAAGTGTCTCATGGCAAGATAAAATAAACACAAACTAAAAACATAATATAAAAGAAAAGGATTATTACTACCTGACATCTTTATAAACTAATTGTGTTTCCGAACCTCATGATATGGCCCTGTCATGTGCAGCCCTTTGTTTTCTAAACTGGGATAGATTTGTATGGCTGTGCTCACTCAAACGTATGTACAGTAGAGGAATGCATGTATGAATATATTCCTGCAGAGGGCACACAGCTTCTCTGCAGCTTCTCTCCATCACTGACAGGGAACATTGTGTCCAACTCTGGTAGCAAATGCAGCTTAAAGAGGATTCTCAGATGTGTAAAATATATATTCAAAACGTTTTCTACAAAACATTTTCATTTAAATATATCTGATACTACTGGCCTTTGTTTACAGATATCAGCTGTAAAAAGCATCATCAGAATACTTTAGAAACTAGTGATAGCAGGTACTAATCCTGTTTTTTAAAGATTTGCCGTTGTTTCCTTTTTTTTGGCATTTTGCAAAGTGCATAAAGAGGTCAAAGCTACTGTGTCCTCATTTCACATTACTGAACCCATTGTACATTTTGTAGAACATCTCATCCAGCATGCTCAGTTTTTTTCCACATCTATATGAAAAAAATCATCATCTTCGCTGCTTTGACCAGAGAGGAAGTGCACTCCAAGTAAGTAAAAGGGTAAAATTGTGGTCACATTTTTCATAAAGTCTCTCCCTGATTGGCTGTTGAAGGGTAGACCCAACATTCCTCAGCGTTTTGCTGCAGCAGATTTTCCACTCTGGCCATTCTTCCAACTTGAGTGAATGTACACACTATAAGTTCATACTGCCTGCAACTTTTTACACATTTGAGGACCGACCGTCGACTGGACTGGGATCACTGGAAACATGTTTGCCTCAGCTTCCATTGTCATCACCTTGTTATGTTTCTGCTCGTTCCACCGCACTTTTGGACAGGTGAGTGCAATGTCACAGACTAATGAGCTAATGAAGGAAGTACAGCTGCAGTTTGATGCCTCAGAATGCTTAACATACATTTTAGTGAAAAAAGCCTTGATGAATACTCACAAAGACAGTGCTCTTCTCTCTTTTGAACTGATTACTTGATCACAAAATGTCACTTGCTTGCATGGCTCTGGAGGCATAATCTGCTCCCCCCTTACAACAGGTTCTATTGTGTATGTTCAAGCTTGGCATCACATGAAACAATTTTGAGAGAAAGAAACCTCAAGTCACCTTTACTTTGCACGCAAGCCTCAGGAACAAGCCCCCAGAGTCTCTGTGAATGAATACACTCGATACACTTATGCTGCGCTCTGCTGCGATCCTGCTAAACCTCCAAAAAGCGGCTTCTGTCTGAGAAATGCTCTTCTGCATGCCTATGTATGCATGTCTGTTTGTACATGTGTCTTTGTGTATGTCTTGGGAGATGGCCAGCATTTTCTACTGATAAGAGTGCAAATGTGACAGTTTAGTTCTTGAATATGTGTGTGTGTATGTTGTTTGAAGTTGCATTTGAGCTGGTTATATAGAATTGCACTGTATAGTAATGTTGAGCCAGTACTTTCTCCACGCCTCCTACAAAACCAGATAGCAAGCAACCATGTGAAATGTGGCTTCGAAGAGGCAGAAAGAGGCCTTTGACAGCTACACTGTAAACACCAGCCACCCCCTGACTGACTGAAGTCTCTCCAAACCCAAGTTCTGTCCAAATCAGAAAGGTGTTTTCAACAAATATTGACTTTTCTTACATAACTCAGGCTGGACGAAACACTAATTGGTTGTCTGAAAAACATTCATGCGAGGACATGGCAGAGGGCCTTTAATGTAGCTTTTGAAGGAAGGGGACATTGATGGAAAACAAGGTAGTGCCCCTCCCTTACCCCTCCAGCCAATAGAAAGGGAGGTTGTGATGTTTATATGCTAAGGGCGTTTAAACCCAACCCCAAATCTTAAATATACCACTTCATTAAGAGAAAGTGATTATCCATAATGCATGCTGAACAGTTTCTTCCCCCCTCCTTAAGTTTTGGTAATGAAGACTTTAATCCTCCCTGTGGCGTCACACATAAAGACCACCTTACAAGAGTGGTTAACTGGTCACCTTCAGAGTGTTTCTGTTTTTATGACTGAGTTACAGTTTGTGGCTTTGAGAGGAGGAGGTTCCTGCTTGCAAAGACTTAGAGTGGCCAAACATACTCTGATATTTCTGCGTTTACTCCCTTATGTAACAGCCCAGCCTGTGTGCTGCACCGACTGCACAAACTTTCATTGGTTTACTTGCGGTGAACTCCTGTTTTCATGTTTTGGTAACAACTGTGATTTTGTTTCACACTGTACTTTTGAGTGATGTGATAGATTTACCTACTCGCAGAATAACCTCAGGAATCTCTAGGGGTTTGAGGTGATCTGAATATTTTTACCCCAACTGCAAAACGTGTTCAAAAAGGATGCACACAGGAAAAACATGCTGATGTATTTGAGGTTATCTGGAGGCTGGGAACTGAAATTTGAATGATGCAACGATTAAGTGCATTTAAAGAGTAAATGTCTGGTTACCATTGAAATTCTTTGTACATTTTTTTAGCTCAAACACTTTTAAAGAATAAAAGTATTCAGGTTGTTAAAAGATCTTGTGAATAATTGGAAATGTTGAAAGGAATAGTTTCTACCTAATACAACAATAAATTCAATGGCTTGTGGACCTTCAGGGTCTTTTGATGAGCCACAGGAGCAGCTTTTGTGTACTTTTTGTAATTCGATGGAAAAACAACATTCTTTAGCAAATAAAACTCACAAGAAGTTTGAAAAGAATTAGTTGTGAAGTGCAGGCAGGAGCGAAGGACCCAAGTGCAGATGGAAACCAGAGGGCAAATTCTGTAGAATGGTTTATTATGCATTTGACCGAAGATCAAGGCTTGATACAGGATTGGCAGACCAGAGGAGGGCTGAGCAGCAGGCCAGACTAGGACACTGGCAGCTGAGCCTGTGGCGCCATGGAAGCTGCTGAAGCAAAGGCACAGGAGTCTGCTGCATCCTAGCAGGAACAGGGGACTTTGGCTGCAGCTCAGCAGGAACAGGAGTACTCCGGACTGCATGACTTTGGCAGGGAGTGCTGACGGGGGTTTAGACAGTTCAGGTGCTAAGTTGCTGTGGACTATTGACTTGAGGTTAGAGAGCTCAGGCTGTGAGTCATCAGAGACAGCCCACTATGATTCAGGTGAAGCATCGGCAGGGACAGCTGACAGGGCGTTATTCAGGATATGGTAGGAACAGCCGAAGAGGAACCAGGAGCAAGTGTTAGTGGGACCTCTGACTGGGGACCAGGAGTAGGTATATGCCAGGCTGCAGATGAGTAAACAGAAAGAGTGTCCATCCGGGGCGTTGACTGAAGAACAGTAACAGGTGTTGGCCAGGCAAAGGAATGGGAACCAGGACCAGGTGTCTGTCGGACCACCGAATGGGTCGGTTCACCAACTGGGAATGAGCAGGACTGGTGGTGGGCAGTGGAGGCTCACTGTGAACAGGCCACCAAGAGCCATTGATGTTATGAGCCAAGGAGAATGCACATTCTTTTAGAATCTCTACATTACCACCTGGTGCTGGCACAGGACAGACAACAATGCCTTTAACCGTGGATTTGACTTGATTTTTTGGCAAGCCGGGGACAGGGATGCTACTCTTTCTTCACTTACAGAGGCACATTTCCATTCATGCCAGTGACACATAAGGTTGTGAGACACCTCACAAAGTTCAACTGACAACCGACCATCTGCTGGGTCCATTGTTAGCCAGTACATTCTATCATGTTGTGTAATGCAGGCAACAGACAAGGTTACAGACGGGTGCAGTTGATGGTATATTTTGCATTTTTTAAACTCATGAACAGTAAGTGGGAGGTAGGCAGGCATCTAAACTGGCAACAGGAAACAGGCATGCGGTTAAGGAAAAAGATCCAGGATACTAAACAAAAACTCTAAAAACAGAAACTGAGAGCAGCAAAGTATAGTTTCAAGGATGAACTGGCAACAGGGAATGGTCTGGTAGATGTGGAGTGAGGCTGATGAGTGAAGTGGACACAGGTGTGAAGGAGGAGCTGAGAATGGATGGAAAGTTCAGGGACATCTGGAAGAGAGTTTGAGAATAGCTCGGGCCCTTGGGAAGAGGGAACAGGGAGATTGTCATCACAATCAAAGGAGCTTTCAAGATCCAAATAGTAACAGTTAATTGCCCTTCTGGATGGAGGTATGAAGTCTTTCTGTTGAAATTAGTCACCCTCTCTTTTTTGTTTCAGGACTGTCCGAGTAGACAGGAGTTACAGGGCTCTCTGAAGCAGGTCCAGAAGCTCCTCTCAGCGTATGAAGTCTCTAATTTGCAAAGCCTTCGCAACTTGAAAAAGAAAATTAACCTGTTGCAGAGCTCCACAGGAAAGCAGACCACAAAAGCCATCAACAGTAAGCAAAGCCTTTAAAAAGACTAATTTACTTTAATAGTACACAATGCCTGCCATGTTTTATTCATAACCATCCAATCGACAAACAGGTACCTGTCCAAAACTGGAGGCACCCATCAATGGAAGGAAACTTGGAAAGTCACACAGTGTGGGCCATGAGGTTCACTTCCTGTGTGACCCTGGTTATGAACTTGTAGGATCAGAGAGCAGAGTTTGTCAGGAAAGCCTGACCTGGAGCGGCCAGCAGTCTGCTTGCCGAGGTGAGACACTTGTACTGGTCTTCTGCTACCAAACCCTCACCCTCCTCTTCTTCATCCTGACCACCCCTGATCTTGTTATCTAACCCGCTGATCACTTTTTACAGCCCTATCATCGTCCTCTTTGTTATCATCCCCTCTCCTGCTCTCTACTGCCAATCCTCTTTTGTGCTCTATGCATGTTACCAGCATTTGCAGAGATACATTTCATATGTGGCCCATGATCATATTTCCTCTTTATGTATTTTGGTTGTTGTCCAAAGAGCTTATTGAATGCTGTGACATTAGATATTCCAACGTCCTCTGACAGCTCGCTGACTTTAAGATAACAGCTCAAAGCCTGTTTGATCAGCGTAGGGCTTCCTGTACACTTTGGCTACCCCTAACATTAACTCATCTTGGACAAGATGAGTTAACATACATATGCTGATATCAGTTTCACTGGCTTTTATCATCAAAGGGGTATCCGATGTCCTCGTGTCTCTAGAAGGTTCAAATGTTGCTACTTTCCTTTTATGTATTTCCCTTCTGATTTTTCCATTAGACATCAACGAGTGTGCGTGCTCTCCATGCCTAAATGGTGGGACATGTGTGGATGAAGTAAACAAGTTCTCTTGTGTCTGTGCCAAAGGCTGGGCTGGAGCTACCTGCCAGAGCCCCACACCAGCAAGTAAATACTATACACTCAACACTAGCACCACACACGTCAGAGTACTGTTACTTCAGATAGCCCTGGTATGGAGCCTGGATTACAACAACTTTTCGATACCTTATTAATAAGAGGGGCAATACATGAGCAACAATTTACTGTAAATCTCTTTTTTAATAAGCCAGTATCCAAATCCTCCCAGTCTGCTTAAGGCGATTATATTGGTGGGTGATTTGGCTTACCAATACAAGCAGGTGCAACATACCACAAAGTGTCTTTTCCCATAGACACCAGTGCGTGTGCGTGCTCTCCATGCCTGAATGGTGGGACATGTGTGGATAAGGGGCAGCAGTTCTCTTGTGTCTGTGCTAAAGGCTGGACTGGAGCTAACTGCCAGAGCCACATTCCAAAAGGTAGGCATAATATACTTCACACTCAAACCACACACACTGGTGAGAGAGGTCGTTCTACTGCCTAGGATATGGAGCTGGCATTATACAAATGTTTTGATACTTTAATATTTAGGAGGACATAAAAAATTCAAAGTAAACTTTTTAATAAGCCAGTATCCAAGTCCTCCCAGTCTGCTAAAGGCGATTATATTGGCAAGTGGTTTGGCTTGCCAATACAAGCCAGTACAACCTACTACAAAGTGTCTTTTCCCTCAGACACCAATGCATGTGCGTGCTCTCCATGCCTGAATGGTGGGACATGTGTGGAGGAAGGGAAGAAGTTCTCTTGTGTCTGTGACAAGGGCTTGGCTGGAGCTACCTGCCAGAGCCGCGAGACAACGGGTATAATACACTACATACTCAAACCACACGTAGACTAAGTGGATGTAGCCTATGGTTTCAGAGGTGAAGCCAATGCAGAAGTGCCTTGAAATTGTATTCTTTCTAATGGCCAATGGAGGGGGTGACACTATTGGTTGCAAAAATCATAAGTTCTAGAAAACCAGATGGGAAAATGACTCAACTCACTTGATTTATTACATCAGTAAAGATTTTTCTAATCCAAGATAAAGCCGGGTGTGCTTTAAGGTGTGGCTATTCCTTGAGGTACAAGCCACTACCTTTTTCGACCTGTTAACTGGGATAAAGACCTTTCACAATAACCTATCCCGTCCAAATATTGTCACTTCTTGGACCAAAAAACCCAATGGCCACTGCAAAAAAGCTGAACTTGAGGCTTCTAAAGGGGAGTTCACAAACCAATTGTCAATGTCACAATGGCTACATCCACATCTTCCATACAAGGTACGAACCACACCCACATGTTGGAGTTGTACTTTTACTTCAGATACCAGGAGTATGGAGCTTTACAACAGATACCTTGATACCCTCATATAAAGAGTTTTAAAAACAAGCAACACATTTTAAAGGCAAGTATCCAAATCCTCAGTGTCTTCTAAAGAGGATTATATTGGCCATTTCTATCACATGCCAATATGAGCCAGTGCAACATACACCAAAGTGTCTTTTTCCTTAGACACCGATTCGTGTGAGTGCTCTCCATGCCTGAATGGTGGGACATGTGTGGATGAAGGGAAGAAGTTCTCTTGTGTCTGTGACAAAGGCTGGGCTGGAGCTACCTGCCAGAGCCCTGAACCAACAGGTAGGTATAATACACTCCACACACAGGCCATACCATAGACTGCATATGAGAAGTGGAGGTAGCCATTGTTTTCAAATATGAAGCCAGTATGGAATAACCTTGAACCTGCATTCTTTCAAATTGCCAGCAGGGGGAGACTCCATTTCGATTGTATGACGCCACATTAGGAAATAACCATGCTTCTCACTTGTTTGAATACTTCGGTAGCCTTTCCCTTTTGAGTTTATCCTGTCAATCGCTAGTTTCGATTTTCCTTCAATACAGCATGATGTTGATTGTCTTTATAATGGGTCCATCTAGAGTCATATCAACAGTAAAGCATAGTATGCTTTAAGGCATAGCTACCTGTGATGGCCGGTTTGTTACCATGTTTAACCGTCTGATAGAATAGAGACATATCAATTCATATAAACTTTTGTTATCAAAAAAAGAAGATGGCGAGCGCCAAAATGCTGAACTTGAGGCTTACAAAAGTCTGTTCAGAACCCAATGGGCTATGTCACTTGGCTACATCCACTTCTTTTACAGGGAATATGGACATCACACACTTGTTGGAGATGTATCTAAGGTTTATATATCCAGGGTATGGAGCTTGGTTTACAACAAATGTCTTGCTAATTTAATATCAGGGACTGAAAATAGCAAATAAGACAAACTTAACTGCAGAGCACTTTTCAAGGCAAGTATCCAAATCCTCGCTGTCTGCTAAAGAGGATTATATTGGATGGGCTTGCCAATACAAGCCCATGCAGCATACCACAAAGTGTCTTTTCCCTCAGCCACCAATGCATGTGCGTGCTCTCCATGCCTGAATGGTGGGGCATGTTTGGATGAAGGGAAGACATTCTCTTGTGTCTGTGCCAAAGGCTGGGCTGGAGCTACCTGTCAGAACCCTGCGCCAACAGGTAGGTATGATTCACTACACACTCAGACATCACACACTTTTCAGCAGTCTTTGTGAGGCTACTTAGGAATAACGGCTTTGCAAGCTACCGGATAATTCACACTGGAGGAAACCAAAGTACAGAAAAGCAACCAAAGTGGGAAATCTAGTTTGATTAACCTAAGCTACTTAGAAAAAGCAAAAAAATACAAAATAAGTCATATGTTAAAAAAAATGTCACTCATTTATGTTTAATGCAAAAAGGTAAATTCGTTTAAAGGAAAAAAATAAGACGAGAAAATAAAATAACTCACATGGCAAAGTAGAAGGAATGTCAGCTTTGGTTTTGCATACAATCACCATCAGTCATACGCATAACTATGCACCAAGTTAGCAAGATAACTAATAATTCCCAATCGATCATAAATAGAAAAGATCAAAACTTATGGTAAAGGGACGTGTTGAGTTTAGTTTTAAAGTTTCAGACTTAAACCAAAATATATTTCACAAGTGAACTGACAATTGAGTCCTGGAACACCGCTAATTCCTAAAACTGTCATTATAAAACAAATTGTTTTAACAAGGATAAAATTGCTAGAAATGTTGGATGCTGGATTTTGTATTATCTGACTACAACCGAAACATTGAAGAAGAGATCTAACTTGCTCCTATTTAAGTTTATCTATGATGATGCTGTTCTTGTTTGTAGTTTAAGTATATTTACATTTGGAAAGAATTGACAAAACTGTATTTTAACTCATCTAATCATGATGCAAACATGTACATAGTTGAAGTACTTGAAAGTTGTTGAAAATGTAAATGAGCTATCACTATCCAACTAGCTTAATTCTTGCTTTAACATGAGTCATAGTAGGCTTTAAGTGCTGTTTACAGTGGTTCTTCACATCTCCATCCACAGACAGATGGAAATCTGTAACAGACAAAATACAATCTAAAACCATTTTACTGGCCACATGTTTTTCACTATGTTAAAACATGTAAATAAAATGTTTTTAAATTACTTCAAATCAAATGCTTTTTCATGCAAATAACATTATTTAACATGATATATGTGCATATATTAAATTATGTATTTACTCACGACAGTGCCTCTGTGGTGTTTAAAGTGAGGATTGGAGTAGAGATTGAGCCATGCAGGCAGTTTCAGCTAGCTTCCTGATGACAAACAGGAAGTGACCTGTGTCCTCAAGCATGACAAACACATATCAAAATAAAAGTATATCAAAGTAAAAGTCCAACATTGAGCCTAAAAGGAAACACAATGGACATCTGCTAAGTAGTAGCAGTTAAACTTTCTGTTCGCCATTTTAAATGTATCCGCTTGCTACGTATCAGCCTTTTTAAAATGAGCAACCATCACAACAGGGACACATGCTACTCGTTAACAACATCTAATTATAAAAATGGGGGACATCAACATTTCTTTTACAATATTTCTGTGTAGTCTTTCAGTACCTCTGAACACAGGATGTGGCCTGTAACCCACAAGTTACAAGAAGTACGCTGCCCCTCTGAACTACGGTTACTAATTCAGTGAATCACGAGCATGAGTGATTACTTGTTTGTGAAAATCTTGATGTGGATTTGGGGACAATGACATGCTGCATTACTTAGCTTATCTTGTTGTTAAACATACAGTCAGATAATATGTACTTTATCTCAACTGTACGCAAAGTTATTGATTTTTCATCTTGCTAGCAAACCGTTAGCTTCCTGGCTAATAGCTGAGCCAAACGATTCTATGAGCTGTGCTGCAGACTTAAAATACATCAAGTTACCATGTCGTACCTAAGATCCGTACTATTCACTGAAGGAGTGAACAACGTTTCTTTTGGATGGTTTCTGTTGGATGGTAATGCCTTTTTTCAGTATAAGTCAAACCCTCAAGCGTTACCATTCAACTTCCACTTGTTCAGGTGGATTTTGTTTGTAAAATGCTTGTAAACATGAATAAATGCTCTGTTTTTAGTTTAACAAGTGACCATAGAATAAGTAGGATAATACTGCTCAAGGTGTCATTAATCATAAGCTTATGGACTCCGCGGAAGCAACTGTTCTGGCTCATTACTCATGATCCCAACCTAACTAGGAGTTGTACTATTTCATGTCAATACATGTAAGTGCAACCTACTACAAAGTGCCTTTTCCCTCAGACACCAATGCGTGCGCGTGCTCTCCATGCCTGAATGGTGGGACATGTGTGGAGGAAGGGAAGAAGTTCTCTTGTGTCTGTGCCAAAGGCTGGGCTGGAGCTACCTGTCAGAACCAGGTGCCAAAATGTAGGTATAATACACCCCACACACTCAGATTAAACAGGTGTTTACTTTAGGTACCTGGAGTATTGAGCTTGAGTTACAACAAATGTTTTGAAACCTAAATGTTAGGAGGAACACTTTACTGCAGAGTACATTTTTTATTGGCTTTAGCAGCCAAATCCTCCCAGTGTGCTAAAGGCGATTATATTGGCCAGAGGTTTGGTTTGCCAATACAAGCCAGTACCACGTACCACAAAGTGGCTTTTATTGAGTCCCAGGCTGAAGTCCAAGACAACGATGATGGTTGAGTGGTAGTGGTCACAAATGAATCTTTGCAGCCAAGCTTTTATTTATTTAACTACTTTACTATAGGTCAGTTGCTTATGAGTCCACAGCCAAGGCTTCAGGGCTATTGTCACTGGATTTCTTAGGCCAATATACTGATATCTGGTATTTCAGAGTTTTAAAATTCTACTTATATCTTATTGTAAAATATCTGTCTACATGTATTTTCATACGTTACATAAGTTTTGATTAAGATGCCTTAAATTAGTTTTGTAAAGACATTTGACACTGATATGTGCAGAGTGGGACATTTTTAGAGTTCATAGATAACCTTGTCTCCACTACATAATTTGACTATTTTCTGCACTAAACTTGTATTGCATCACTTTTTTATTCATAATTCTAGAAGAGATGAGCCACCTTTATTGTTAATCAATCAATCAATCCATTTTTATTTATATGGCGCCAAATCATAATGAAAGATATCTCAGGACAATTTACAAAAAGAGCAGGTCTAGACCGACTCTTTGTTATATTATTTAGAGAGAGACCCAACATGAATCCAACATGAGCAGCACTTAGCAACATTTGGCAGAAAAACTTCCTTTAGCAGGCAGAAACCTCGAGCAGAATCAGGCTCATGATGAACAGCCATCTGCCTCGACTAGAAGGGCCGAGAAAGTGGGATAGAGGGAGATGCTGGATAGAGGGATGGATGAGATAAACAAATAACAGATAATACAGACTTAAGGCTACAATGCCAATAATAAGAGTAAAAATATATAAGTAATATACGCATGAAAAGTATAGTAATGATACTGTTTGATTGCATGTATGACTGATAATAATAACCCAAACCCTAAAGAGAAGATTTGTAAACAGCCAAATGAATTTCAATATGATCACATCATTCTTTAATGACTGAATGAATGCACGTTTGCAGCTGAACACAGAGCTACTGCACTGAAGTATTGCATCCATGAACATTGTCTAAAACGTCTTCCTCTTTCCTGTCCTCCTCATTCAGTCTTTGTCATCATGACAAACACCTCGGCAGCCACGAACGCTGCTGCTGCTGTCACCTTGCCCGCTGCCACAACCGGGCCCTTTGTTCGTCCATCACGTTGCACTATAACGCAGGGGACCACCCACTGCACCTGTGATGCCGGATACACCATCTCTGGCAGAGACAGCAACACCTGCACTGGTACGCGCAACACCTGCCGTGTAACTAAAGCAGACATACACATTTAATGTCTCAATGTAGGAAGTTAACCGTGTGTGCAATGATCTCTTCAGATATAGATGAATGTGAGCTGTTCCACAACGGCCAGGCTGGGAGGCTGTGTTTGCACGCTTGTGTTAACACACCTGGAGGCTACCGCTGTTCCTGTCCTGTCGGATACAACGCCACCCGTGATGGACGCAGCTGTAAAGGTACTTTCCTCTTTCTGTTTTTCAAAGATCTGTACCCAACACAAATACTCCACAAGATAGTTTCTTTAATAACAAATGTTGCTGATAAAAGTCAAAACATCAATACACCCACATTACAGTGCAATATTTAAGACCTCTGGCCTGCTGTACCACTTTAAAAAATGATATACTTGCTATATGCTGTTTTGCTAAGACTGCATGTAATAAAAAGCCTGTTATGTAAAGGACAAAACCGCCCACACCCGACCTTAGAAAACATTAAAATACACTTTTTTGGGAACTTATATATGAAGAAACTTTAAGCTGGATTTACCTGCAGGATAGTTTGAAAAGAAGTGTCCCCAGTTCTCACAAAACAGCAGTATTGATTGAATTCTCGTACAGTTTGATTGAACTTTAAACTGTGTTGCTGTTTCCTCTCAGACATAGATGAGTGTGCCACCAGACAAAACAACTGCACAAAGGACCAGATGTGCATCAATACATACGGTGGTTTCCAGTGTGTCCGAGTGGACTGCCCCAAGATAGCTCATGCTACATATGTAAAGACGTCGCCTATGTAAGCATGACCCCCCCCCCCATTGTTTTTAATGCATTGATTGAATGTATTGAGATACACACACACAAAGGGATGATAAAAATAGACACAAGTTAAACGCCTCATCTTCCTCCCTCTCTACTTTTTTTCCCCAGGCGTTGTGAGCGTAACCCGTGTCCCCTGGACAACAAAGCATGCTCTCATACCCCCAACTCCTTCTCCTACCATTACCTGGCTGTGGTCTCCAATCTCTCAGCTCCTCGCGTCATGTTCAGAGTCTCAGCCTTGCGTCCGATGGGTGACACGCTTCGCTTCTCCCTGCTGGGGGGAAAGCTAGCTCGGCGCCACTTCACAGTCCAGCGGTCAGACCGGCAGACGGGTCAGCTGATGCTGGTGAGCCCGGTGCAGGGCCCTGCCATGCTGGAGGCGGAGGTGGAGATGAGCGAGCTGGAGAAGGGGGTGCAGCTGGGGAGGTTCATCACCAAAGTCACAATGTTTGTTTCACAGTATGAGTTCTAGAAAGAGATGGGAGAGGTGGGGGACACAAAGGCCAAACATAAGGTTGGTTTTATCATGACCTTCATTTTAAAGTCACATATAATGTTGCTAAAGGAGTTACTGCTGCCAGCTCCAAAAACAGTAGAAAAAGTCAGCATGAAGAAACATAGTGATGGCAGGATCATCTCTGTCTGGTGCAACCTTTCCAATAACAGTAGAGTATTGGTTGTCAGAGTCATCAGTTAAAAGCTGTAGTCATGCAAATTGATGGATGTATGTTTGGGTTGGCCTAACCTTGAGAAAGTAGTTCATTAACAACTTATTTGGCACAAAGATAGAGATGACTGAGGTGGGCATAAAAGGGAAAAGACATAATGTAGCAGTATAACAGCATTAAACTGTTGAAATGTATGTCATGTACTGCATACTGGGCGTGTTATGATGAGGTGTGACGATTGTGTAAATCTATCTACTGTCCTGTTTTATTCAACTATATTTTTAATACAACTTGCCTCTTCTTTGTCTCTAAAACAGTTATTAAAAAACATTTAAACCCAAAAAAGCTTGTCATTTTGTTTGCAATCACATAATATGTTACAAAATGGTTTTGGTACTATACAAATGCTTAAATTTGCTGCAACTTCTACCTATTGAAATCAGGGCGGATCCAGAGGGGTGGCCAGGGCCACAATTGAAATCTGATTGGCCAACCCGGGTGCCACCCCAAAATCCTAAACTATGATAGACTATTTGCCTTGTCAGAGGCGGGACTTATGTTAAAATCAACTTCTATATTTCTTTGCATTTCAGTGTCGCACATTTCCATTTGTTAGTACTTTAAATAGTTTCTCTGGACAAACAGAGTCCTTAAAGAATCAAGCTTAGAAGATTTATATGTTGCTGCTCTGTTGTGTTACTTTTTAAAGTTAAACAAGACTAGTTCAAAACCCAGTATGTGGCTGACCGCATCAGGTCAGTGTGCGCTTTTGTGGGCAATGTGTTACAAGGACTGTCTGTATGAGGCCGGACGTAGGTGAGGACAGCGTACGAGCAGCGGTGGAGCAGCCCCGCCTACTCCCTGAACAAAGTATCCAGAGCTGTATAGACAGAGAGTCGTGTCAGTGGAGGCCCAATATGCTCCATGATCCACCATTGCGATGTCGCAACTCTCTCTCTCTACGGCTCTGAAAGTACCGTCACTCAGTCACTCAGTCAGTCAGTCACATACAGACCCATGTGTAGGGCTGACCACCAGCGGTCATCCAAAAATATACACAGGAATATGCGATTTGTTTAGATACTTTAATGTTAGTATGTTGTGTGTGTGTGTGTACGTGTGTGTGTGTGTGTGTCTGATTGAAATATGCTGCACGATCAGTCTGATACGTATATACATAAGCTGTGATATATGGAGCAGTGGTTGTTTTGGAAACCCTTCAGTTCCTGCAGCACACAGCAGAGCTGTTCAAACAGCCAAAACAGGCTGCTCAAAGAGACACAGTGTTCTTGCCGAGCACGCATAACTTGAACTTGTAAATTTGGAAAACAAGCTCACGCTGAAAAATGCCCGTGTCACATCCACCCTGCGAGTAATGCATGTGTGATCATTTCCCTTTCATGAGAAGGTGTATATTTGGAAAATTGTGGCGTTTTTAGATAAGTGCGATGAAATGTGTCACGTCTGTGCTGCAGCAGCCATCTATTTACTCCTCGCCGTTCACACAATGTTCTGAAAAAGAAAACTGCACTAAAGTGGAACCCTAGGCAAAGTGAGGGTTCACTGAAGACGAACAGGATGTCTTTATAGTTGCAGAGGATGCTCGCATACTGTGGCCGAGACTCACTGATGACACCACTGATGGGTGTGGGCGAGGGCTGCAGCCACGGGTTCCTAAAACGAGATTGCCCGCTGAGTGAAGAAAAAAAGATGCATAGAGATAGGGAGGCAGACACAGAGTGATGGCTGAATGGAGGAGGCTGAATAGAGGACGACTCGCCCGAGCCAGTCAGTCACAGGCTGAGGGGTGCAGGCTGAATTAAAAGCTGCTGTCTTTATTACCAGCACAGAATAGACCTCTCACTGTTCCCCACTCTGTCGCTGCCTCCTCTGTCTTAATGGAAGAGAAAGCAGAGGAAGCGGTAGAATGGGAGGCCGTCCTTATGTCTGTCCCTCAGGGAGAGGTGAGGATTCTATCCAAAGTTCAGCCAGACTCTTTTTCTACTTTCTGTCCCTGCAAAGCTTCCTTCCAAGCAGCCAAAACAAACCTCCCTTTACTCAACAGTTACTTATGCAAACCGGGCTCTGAGAAAATCTTCCTGTAGCAGCATCTGGTCTGGAATCTGTTGTTTTGTCTGCACTGTTTCATTTCCACCCCTCACTGTCCTCTCTTCCCCTCCCCTCTACCTTATATCACATTACAACCACATCCTCCGTCCTCTATCCCCACTCTTCCTCCATCTCCACCAGTCGTTTTTTACAGCTCTCTCCAGTGTGGTGAAGTCACACCGTGCAGATAAAAACCCCTCCTAATGAGTGCTGGCAGTGTGGACGGGCCTGAAATCAATATCCTGATCTCAGCCTGGTTGTGAGGTCTGGTCATGAGAAACCTGCACACTCTCCCTGACAGCAGGCTGGGTTATCACTGGTACTTACTTTTTGAAAGGGAATACCTCGGTCCCGTCTGAAGTTTAATGGAACAAAGAAGAATGTGACTGGCTCTGCTGAGAGCGCAGACAGGACTCCGCAATCAGTTCGGCTCCGGGCCATTAGATGTGGGCATGCAGGCAGGTGAGGGGGGGAGGGAGGGGGAGGCATGCCAGTCGTTCCCACAGTTGTTGTGGTCATGGCAGCCATAATTCACTATCCTGAAGGTTAGGTTTAGGGTTAGATAAAGGGAAGCATATAACTGAACAATGCACCTCATTTTCTTATCCCTAATTAGACACCTGCTTTGCACCCACTGATGTCTCAGTCTCCTCTGTCTGCAACCTCTTTCCTTCAGTGCAAACTCAGTTATTACCAGTCAGATCTTAATAAGTATATTCAGTGTTTTGTTGATGTTTTGATGTCATTGCAAAAGAAAGCCTGCGTATGCGCTCATGCATGTTCAAACCACAGTGTTACACTGCCCCCTGTTGCTCCCAGAGGAGACGTGCTGCACCTGCACTAAGAGTCAGCTGTTGGTTTCATTACGTTGGAGTGTTTTGTCCCAGTTTGCAGAATGCAGAGGAAAAGTACATTTGCAATTTGTGGCAAGACTGAGACTATAGGCAAATACTTTTTTTTTTCAGGTTACCATCAAGTAGGTTTATTTGTGTAAGTTGTCAGATTTCTCAGACTGATATATTTGCTGCTTCCGGGTATATTGGCTGCAGGAATGGTACAAAGTGATCAAATAATATAATTTGATCTATCACAACCTGTGATCGATGGACAACCCCGCTAAATAAAAAATCTATGCCAGTTGTGTTCATAAAAATGTGATGTAATGCCATATCTTTTCTTGTTTTGTCTTGAACCAACACTTCAAGATGAAACATCTTTTTTTTTACATATTTAAAGAGTTTAAACTAACTTCAGTCCACTGAATTGAGCTTTAGTCACAAAACAGTTGTCAATAATATTCTAAAATTTAAAGAATAAACATGCATAAAAGGTCTTTCCTTTCACACACAGCAGATGTTGTATTGGCTTTAAGGAAAAATAGTCAATTGTAATGGCTGTTGATGTCATTTTGACTGTATGAATAAATCATCTGTAGGGCTGACCGCGGCGGTCAGCCAAAAAGAGATACGAAGTCACAGTTATGAGATAAAAAGAGATACAGACTCACAGTTATGAGATAAAAAGAGATACAGAGTCAGTTATGAGATAAAAAGAGATACAGAGTCAGTTATGAGATCAAAAGAGATACAGAGTCACAGTTATGAGATCAAAAGAGATACAAAGTCACAGTTATGAGATAAAAAGAGAGTATGTGGCTGACCGCATCTGGTCAATGTGGGCAATGTGTTACAAAGACTGTCCTTATTAGGCTGATAACAACGTTTGAAAGCAGGTGTGCGCTGCGGACATAGGTGAGGACAGCGGACAAGCAGCGGAGGAGCAGCCCCGCCTACTCTCCGAACAAAGTATCCAGAGCCGTATATACAGAGAGTCGCATCAGTGGACGTCCAATATGCTCCATGATCTTCTCCATTTCGATGTCGCAACTTTCTCTCTCTTACAATTGTGAGATAATTAATCACTGTGAGATGAAAAGTCATGTAGTCAGGTATGTGATAGAAAGGGAAAACTATGAGATGAAAAGTTTTATCTGATAATGATGATTTATTCTGCCATTATTGCACCTTTTAATTCTTCCATATATTGTACAATGTGTAATGTTTGGGAAACTGTGTGCAAAAGTGAACTGACTGTTCCTTTTTGATGACAGATCAAATCACTGCTCATCAACAGTTATGATGTGAGAGGCCGGTTGGTCTCTTTGATCTGTCTGAGCACAGCCCTAATAATAAAGTCCCACCATGCTTTAATTGCACACCTAATGCTGAGACGTTGATTAACTGCTGTGGTCTGAAGGCCTGCCTTTAATCTCTGACCTCCCACATCCACAGTCTGCAGCATCACAGAGCAACATGTCACTCAATACCACAACAAGTGTGAGCTTTTCTGTCACTACATGCCCACCCACAGACATCAGCTGAGGTGATGATTGTGAGGAACAATCAATAGTTGGGTGTGAACTTTAGTGATGTTCCTGTGTTTCAAGCTGGGTTTGTGAGCACTGACACTTCAGATAAGAAACCAGACTATAATAATTGTAAACCGTTTATTACTATAACTTTAACTTTCTGTGAAGTGTCAATCAAAACTGAACATTATTGTATTTATAAACTGCAGAATTTTAGTCATTAATCAGTGCAGACACCTAATTTTCATGCAGTAGCAGTAAAATGGTAAGATTAGTTCTTTGAAGTGTTCTCTCTCACACACACACACACACACACACACACATACACACACACAGTTATTTTTGTATGGAGGTACATCATCTAAGCATTTGGGGCTCTTTAGGCTTGTGACGTCAAGATGCTGTCAGGTCACTGAGCTGCTCTATAAAGGACACAACACCAGACTGACAGAGAGCCGACAAGACACAGAGGATCATCATGAGCAGGAGAGATTGAATTTAGTTAACATATCCATATGTTCAGACTACACCAGGGCACTGAAGATAGGTAAGTGAGCTATAACAAAGAGGTGAGTGAGCACATGTCTGTGTGCGTAAACTTATGTCTGGGTTTATGCCATTAATTTTCATATAACATAAGATAACCCAAGTGAAACTAGTGATATGCTGGCTCAAACAAATCTATATTATAAAAAAGAGCTCCTTATTTTGGTCAGACTTTTTAAGTTTATGAATTTGTACAATTTTTTAAAAAAGTGGCTGGACAGCAGTATTTGCTCTTTCCCTCTTTATTAATTCTGTTCATTTGTATGATAAAAACATTGTTTCATTTAGATTTGAACGTCATGTAAAACTGTCGTATTCCCAGCAGCTGAAAAAAAAACGTGTTTGAATACGTTAATAAATCCATAACATGCAACTCAAGTTTGTTTTTAGGGAGCTCCACAGGTGTGCACAAACCTGCACATGAAAAATCTCCTTCTGACGGGTGATCATTTTTCATTCATTCAATCAGTCAGTCTCCTGAGATAACAGTCATTCTAACGTTTGTTGGCATCTGCTTATATCTATATTTTTATTGTGTAGCTCTGAAAATAACAGAATTAACCAGAATATGCAAATCTAATCACAACCGTATCTAAAACTATAATGGTCATTTACTCAAACGTACACATTGTGTAGTATGTTGGCTCTGAAACTGGATGTATTTAGTAATTTTTTGTGATGTCAATTTGACGTGTTTTGATGTCATTTTGACGTGTACATGTCCTCTTTGGATGTACGAGTTAATATACTGATGAAAATACATTGCTGAGGTGATCCTCCTTGTCCTCATGCAGGTAAAAACCAAAAAAAACATTTTTTTTAAAGGCTCAGAGCATTTTGATTCAGATAATTTACAAGAACAAGACGGTGTTTGCATGGGCTAATTAAATCTTATATTTCATATATACTTTCATTTATCATCATTTCAATATTCTGCTAACAATTTTTCCTGTTTTGGTTTCTTGAAGGATGAAAATGTTTTTTTCCCCACAGAACTATTGACAGAGAGAATGTTTTGAATGCTTTGGAAGAGCTGTGATTTTGTTGTTGTAAAAACACTTCAGACAACAAGTCACAGCCCTCCTTAATATTAAAGATGTACCACTCAGTGAAGATACCTGTGGAAGCTCTGTGTGGATACACAACAACGTCTTTGACCTTGTCTTCATTATCATAAGATAAAATGATCCCTTGGAGTCATCATTAGTAACTTCTTAAATGGTAGTTATCATGGTTCACTGTGACTGAAAAAATATGATCTAATAAAGATTAAAGCAGCTATAAGAGAAAGTTACATATTTGTCTCCCCTTTCTTTCACCCCTTTGTGAATGTCTTTGTGTTTGTATGTAAATGTATGATTTTACTTGATAAAACTGAACAAACATGTCTAGATGTGTGAATCTGTTTTGAGTGTTATATGAGGAAACCATATGTAAGTAGCAGTCAGTGGCGGCTGGCCAATAGAGGGCACTAGGGCGCCACCCTCCCTAGTAGAGAGTGCGTTTCTATTTTTATTTATTTTATTTTACAAAACTAATATTAACAAAATTCCGTATTTAAATATGTAATATACATATATTTATATGTATATATACAAAAAAATATATACATTAATGAATGTTCATTGGAAATGTGGGAAACAAGCGTTAGGCTACTCGTCTCTGCTTTAGGGGCGCTGGAAAAAGCGCCCATAAAGCAGAGACGAGGAGCCAATCAGGGACTGTTGCTGGGGCAAGATACGCGCATATCAACGTGAATTTGGCCAGTCAGCGTCATAGAATATATCACTCATAGTCTGATCAGTCTATGAGTGATGGAAATGACAATGATGGACGCTGACACCGCAAACAACTCTGTACGCTCTCTTCTTCAAAATCCGTTCGAGAGGAGAAGTTTAAGTGAAAAATTACGGATTAAAGAAACTGGACCGGATCAGCCAGATATTAAAATCAACCAACAAGCGAGTGAAAAAGGTAAAACCTACACCAGAGGATTTTCTCGCAACTGGAACACCAGAAAGGCTTGGCTAGCTGGATGTAGCCATGTAAATGCACTATTTTGCTTCCCGTGTTTACTTTTTAAAACTGCTGGCGCGGATACAGCATCGACTTGTTAAAAACTGAGTATGGCACAGCACAGCCCCACCTATAATATAATTCACCAGCCGCCACTGGTAGCAGTGTTGTGACCAAGTCATCTTTGCTCAAGTCCCAAGCAAGTCTCGAGTCTTTTTTTTTTTGGGCAAGTCAAGTCGAGTCGAGTCCTTAGTTAAGTCAAGTCAAGTCCCAAGCCAAGTCACTTTTTTTCCACCCAGGATCCAGCACTCTTACCTGTAGTATCCGGTCTTTATAATGAGAAAAGACAAGGTGTTAGTAGCTCGTCTAATAATGATATTATTGGCCAATTTATATAACGTGTTTAAAAGGTATGACAATGAATTGTATCTGTATTATCTCGGCACAGACGCAGCCATGATGATGGTCTGGTCTGAGACCGTATTGAGTTGTAACGAGTACGACTGTTGAGGCTTCTCTTTGGGGGCTTTGATGTTGCGTGTTGCCATAGCGAGGAGTTGAACTGACAGCCAGTCATCCAATCATGACAATCACATACCCGGGAGCTTTTTGAGACGTCATGATTCCCAGTTTGCGCTGCGTACATATTTGATAGTTAGCCAGAAACTTTGAATTATATCATTTTATATTTAAGAGCCAACATTCAAACGTATGAACACACGCAAGTCATCTGAGTCATCATGCCTCAAGTCAAGTCTCAAGTCATTACTTGCAGGTCCAAGTTGAGTCTCAAGTCATTTATTTTTTGTCAAGTCCCAAGTCATCAAAACAGAGACTCGAGTCGACTCGAGTCCAAGTCACCGAGTCTCAAGTCCACATCTCTGGTAAGTAGTAAACGTTTGAAAAGAGAGACAGACTGTGTTGCACCATACCATCCATGTTAGTTATAAATACACAACAACCATTTGGTAAATTGTCATAATTGCAGCTGATTCCTCACAGAGGCGAACATTCGAAAGAAACACTCTTAACCCTCATCTGAGACAGCAGCTAGAGAAGCAGATTAAGGAGAAAGAAATAAAAGTAATCCTCTGGAAAACAAAAAAAATCCTCATGTTATTTCAAACATTTGTAACGTGATCACATAAATGCCTCAGTAGCTAAGGGCCACTAAGGGCTGCTTTCTTTCAGGGTTAAGGGCTTTATGGGAACATGTAAAAATACAGCTTTAAGCTAGTTTTAAAGAGGAAGTGCATATTTGGTGTTTGAAGACAGCAGGTTTATGGTACTGCACCTTTTCATCCTCTAGGGGGAGACACGTGTCCCTTTTTCATTCTCCATATAATAATAAAACTGTTTGCAGTAAGTTTACATTAAATTATTTGTTGCAACAGAAAAACAACGTGTGAACTGATGTACCCTGGGAATGCTACTGCCAAGACAAAGATCTGCCTCAAGCTGTCTCAACCTCCAAAATGTATCTTTATGTTATTAGCTGCAAACTAGCTCCCCAGTTACTCTGTGAATTGCATTGTGGGACATAGTCTATCCATGCAACCTTACTTCAAACCTAGAATTGTGCATGTGACTGGGATAAAGATCTGAACTCAAACACCCATAACCTTTACATGCCCTGTTTGACTTGTTTACCCTACTGTTATCCTTGGGGTCCATTTGACCCCATTCAATGTTTATCATTCAAAAAATAATAGTTAACTTTTTTTTTTTTTGCTTCATATTTCATGACTTTTCCTAATTTGATGGGGACAACTGATTATGCATAAAATTATCATGATGATATTTTTAAAATGTGCTGAACACATATTGCACGCATTGGTGTTCCTCTGCGGCCAATTTGACCCCAAGCTGTTTTAGCTGTGTAAAACGTGTCTGTCTGTGTGTGTGACCTAACATCCCCACACCTGCAGGTGCAGAGTTGATACTTTTGAGTTGATACATAACAGGGGGGTGGGGAAAACAACTATTCCCACCAGAACTTTGATACTTCTCGTGGTGTTGGCATGTGGGAAACAGCTTGACTTGTGAACTCCTGCCAAAATGAGGAAGCCAATGTAGGCTTGCGAGTTGATCACATCCAAGTCTTTCCAACTACACATACCCCTCTAAAATTATCCCCTCTAAAATTATCATCTCAAGTACAACATTTTCAATTGTTGGTTATATGAAGAGCTCGAATAATGACTTCATGTCTTCAACATGGCTGACTGTGTGTCTGGTGGGACACACTCTTAGCAGCACGTCTACCTTGTTGTTGAAGTGAGTAGAGGGACCATAATTTTCCATTTTTGGTGCTAACATGACATGGGGGAGGGGGAAACAATATTCTCATGAGAACTTTCCTGCACCATGGGCATGAAGGTGTGTGTGTGGAGGGCGGGGTATTCCCGCAAGGACATTGCATTCTGACATTCTGAGACAGAGGATTGTGTTGA
This sequence comes from Semicossyphus pulcher, assembly GCF_022749685.1. Classification (NCBI taxonomy): domain Eukaryota; kingdom Metazoa; phylum Chordata; class Actinopteri; order Labriformes; family Labridae; genus Semicossyphus; species Semicossyphus pulcher. Next base: position 27,100,237 of record NW_027211603.1, read on the forward strand.
GGAGGACCCTGAATTTGAGGCCTTCTCATCTGATGAGAATGAGAGTGTTGACCCTCCTGTTGTCTCTCAACCACCAACAGACACGATCCCTTCCAAAAATGGAATGATGATATGGTCCCTTTCCCCACTTCAACAGCAGGGTAGACTTAGCTCTACTAATATTATCAAAATGGTTCCAGGCCCCACCAGATATGCAATCAGCCATGCTGAAGACATCAAATCATCATTAGAGCTCTTCATAACACCATCCATTGAAAATATTGTACTTGGGATGACAAATTTGCCGGTCCCAAGCCGGGATAACAAAAGAGGAGGGGTGAGTGAGACTTATAGTGACTAACCACAAATATGTTACAAAAAAAGGAGATAAAAATAATTAAATAAATATGTTTATGAGAGGAAAGGGGGGGTCACCGACATCAATTAATATGGTTCATTATGTGAGAGTCATGAATGTGCACCCCAAATTAGAAAAGATTTGGATGAAAGATTTTCAAGATACACTAACTCTAAAACTGAAAGTTTGACCTGATGGTGGCGCTACAGGAAAGGTCATATCATCACCAAAACCAACAGGGTTCATACTCTTGTGGTCATTAATGTTGTCAGTAACTTTGAGAAGATTTGTATGAAAACTTTTCAAGATACATTCATTCTAATTTAAAAGTTTGGGCTAATGGTGGCGCTAGAGAACAGGTCAACTCACCGATAAGTTTCATTATCAAGGGGTTATTTATGTATTCAACAAATAAACAATGTACCTGACACAAAGACTTGGTCAACAATTTTATGTAAATCATTTTCTGGAGGCAAATATCCCTGGGGTCAGATTGACCCCAAGGGTAAAATGTGTTAGTTTATTTGAGGATAATACGAGGGTTAAGACTCAAACTACTAACTTAAAATAAAAGAATAGATCCACACACACACGAGGCTGTGTGGTTCACTTGTACATATTGCAGCTCGTTGTTTAAAGAAAATGCAATGCCAGTTGTTTTCCTTTATTTTATAGAAATAATGGTGCAAGCTAACCATCCATTATCTATACCGCTTATCCACCAATTAACCTTACAAGCCTAGTACCTAGTCATCATCTGCCAGTCAAACCATAGGCTGGCTCTCATATAAGACTGTAAACAATAAAATGTTCTTCTTTTTTTAACTTTGTATTTATGAACATTAAACAAACGACAACAAGTATTAAACAGACAGGAAAAAGAAAAAGTTAACATGAGGTCATGTAGTGATCAGTACGTGAAGGCAAAGATTTGCCTTATTTAAGTGAGTTACTGAATAAGGGGGCAGGATGAGTATGGTTGATCATTACTTCTCTACATTCCCTCCAGCAGCTGAGTTGAGTTCCACTTTGAATAGATTACTGTTTAGGAGTGATAAAACAGCACATCATGTTTTTCCAACAGAAGTCTCTCCAGGTCCAGGAGTTTGTAGAGGACGACTGTATCTCCCAAGCGTGCTGTCACATGTCTTTAGTTATTTTAGTGTCCAACTCTTTTTCACATCTTTGTTTAACATAGTCCGTATTGTCCTTATTCAGTGATGTGATGCCATGGTATAACTTATTCATTAGGCCTTTATTGTTTCCTGAGTTGTAAAAATCAGTAAATAATCACAGAGCTGTAAATACCTGTAAAAGCCCTGCCCACCCAGCCCATATGTTTGACACATGTCATCAAAGCTGTTAAACTCCTCTTACACATGGAAATGATGCTAGAATAAACCCACTCTCTATATCTACAATCTTGTGATGCTGGTATAAAATCAGGGTCATATGCGGGCCATCTAAGCAGTTTAACCTCTGTCTGCAGTTAGAAATGTTTAAGCACTTCTGCCCATATTTTCAGTGGAAGAATTACCCATTTACTTGCTGTCTGTAATTCAACACAGACAAGCACTGACTGTACTTGTTTATCTATTAAGCTTAACTCTATGGGTACTCCCATAGTGTGCTTCCACTTGGCTACATAAGATAGGTTGCACCAGTGCACAAGGGGTTAGAAAGGCTGCCATTAACCTGTATTCTTGCAGTACGAAGGAGTAAAGTACCTGAATACAACGTATGAAAGCTTCACTAAAGCCAAATCTCTTCATTACTGGACAGATGAACCCTATCAAATGCTTTTTACTGTATCTAAACTAAGAACAATATAGCTATTTTTTTCCTTCAACTCAATAATGTAGTGCTGTCCTTAAATTATCTTGAGTTTTTATTTTTTATGAATCCAGTTTGATGCTCATTGATAAACCAAAGTATTCTTGCATACAAGGGTCTATATAAAATAAACTGTAAAAGCCAGATGATCCAGCCTCACACTGTCACATGATAAGTCTGACGAACAATATAGTTTATCTATCCGTTTTTTCCATTAAACACAAAAACACATTATATAAGGTATACAGGGTCGTCAAGTAACACCCTCCTCCTCCAGCCTTCTTTAAAACTCACAGGGTCAGATATGTTTTAGTAGAATAAGATACAAGTAGTGTTTATTATTGATTGAAATACACATGAGTACGCAGAATACAGATTGGGACAACAGTCTACATTCAAATACATTGGTAAATGGACTGTAGTTATATAGTTATATAGTCTTGCAACCACTCAAAGCTTTTATCCTCATGTCACTGATGGCAGAGGTGCCAATCTCCAATCAGATCCCATTCATATCGTTAGCAATTTGAGGTTCAGAGTCTTGCCTGACATGTGGCTGTAGCAGTCAGGGATCGAACCTCCAACCTTCCGATCGAGAGACGACCGACTCTGCCACTGAGCCGCAGCCACCCACATTGATTGCAATCTTAAAAGATGACACTGGTACTAGCAAGTTACGATCATGACAAACAACATTGATACATATGTATTATAGGATTAAAAGGACAAGGACCTTTGATGTTTACTTAATTTACTGAAAGATTTGTATAAAATTCCTACTACTATTCCTACTATCATTTTGTCGCATGTATCAATATAGTAAAGTATTGTCATGATTAGCAATAAAATGACTTGGTTATAAGCTTTTTTGTAATCTTTCCATCTCCTTCGTGCAGATCAGTCTTGGTTTCATCCATCCATAAGTATCTAAATAAAGTTTGCTATACAGCCAAAAACATTGGCTTCTCACAGGGTGTTTTTGCAAGCTGTAACATGATTTAAATATACATGATTACTTAATGTGTCTATGAATAAAATAGAATAATTCAAAGTGTGGTTCTGTTAGTAACAACTGCATCATATTATTGTAATAGTATTGTAGAAGATTCAAATTAAATTAATTCTTCAACAAGCTAATTTAAACACAGAGTATGTGCAGTATTTCACATTGTGTACCAGGACTTGTTGCACACTGGTGTCAGTTTGTCCTGCAGCTTTAAGTTAAACTTTGCCCTCAGGATCTGCTCTATCTCATCATCCTTTATGTCCCTCATGTCAAACTCATCAACACCCTCCTCAGGTTTAAAGGTGACCTCACTGTAGGTCCAACCAAGCAGGGCTCTGAATCCTGTGGGTGTTTGCAAACTGCAGATGGACTTCTTCTTGAACAGTGAAGTAGGATCTGTTTGGAGAGTGTTGTTTACATCAAGGAAAAAATGTGTCTCACAAGGTTCCAAGGTGAAGCAATGGGTTGGCCTCATTTCCATCCTGGTCACTAGACTGGTTTTCGCGAAGTCTGGATTGAGAACCTTTGGCTTTCTGTAGGTCTTCTCCAGCATCCACATGTCCCCCTTGTCTGTGAAACGAAAGACACCTGAGCCTTGGGGTTGGTCCTTTCCGGAGACGAGCTCCAGCGGCTCCCACTGTTGAGAAGACATCCCATAGCTTACATCTGCGATATAATTCTTTTCATCAATGACCACCTTGTGGATGAGATGAGATTCCAACGTTAAAAAGTCCTTGAGGGTCGTGTTGTAAACTTTGGATTTCAGTGTTGTGCAGTTGTAGCCCATCTCTCTGAGTACCCAGCCAAACAGGAGGTTGTTCTCAAGGCACCAACCTCCACGTCCGCTCCTCACGATCTTATTGTAAGCCACCTCGAGGTCCATGATGCTCCTCTCACCACAGTGCATGCTGAGGTTTTCAAACGGCACTGACATGACGTGCTGTTTATGGATCAACTTCAGTGTTGCAAGGTCAGGTTTATCAAAAGAGCCTTCGAAACCAATTCTTTTAAAGTATGCCTCCAAATTCATCTTGCCTGTAAAGTAGAGCAAATTACATGATTTCAGAAAGGTTTTTTATAATAAATAATGTCATTAGTAAAAGCTTAATATAAAGTTTAAGCACAAAAAAGCACTTTATTGTGCAAATTCATCTCTATTTTCTGAACACAATGTCAATTGTCACAATTACATCTCACAAAAATTCCTACATTTATTTTCAATTTTTGGTAAGTTGTTACGTAATGTGTTACAGCAGTGCATTACTTTTTTAAAACTTAGGTAAGCTGTTTGAATAAGGACGTTCAACCTTGGTTATTTTCTTAAGAGCTGCAACTTAGTCCCCGCAAAGGTTCTGCTGCTTTGTTGACGAGAGTTTTATACCGACAGTAAATTTAATCATTTTTCCACCATCTAATTTACTGATCCTATCTTGAATCAGCTGAACAGGCGAACTTCTTACCTTTTGACAGTAACGTAACGTACAGCTTCTTGTAGTTTTGGACTGATAGTGATGCACGGCACAGCTGTCCTCAAGTTAAATAGTTGACAAGTTTTTTTTTTCTCCACGAGAGTCACTGTCAAAAATGCTGACTTAACAAAATATGGAAGTTTAAAAAATGACAAATATGATGCTATGTATTGCCATTGTAATAATTTATTGGCTTTGTAATAAGTAATGTGTCTTTTCATTCAATTAATTAATTTGTAGGACTATTAAATAAGAATATTGCTACTTCAAAACATTTGAAAAGATATCCGCTTTAGTTCTGAAGGCACTGGTTACACACCGGAAGTCTTGATGCTCGGTAAGTAATCGTTCGTAAGATTATAACTTCCTATTCAAGCCTTCAAAATAAAAGCCTAATTGGCGTGCATGCCATGACATTTTTTAAACTCTATGGCACAAATTCAACCCTATAATCGATTAAATCAAAGTAATACTTTTAACTTGATGTGATACAGTCACAACAGTACACCGAATACTGTCAAATTCGCGTACTTCCTGTGTTGTACTGTCTCTTTGTACGTTGACTTGACATAGCTGCTCGTGCAAGGCCACAACGGCTTTTTGTGTTGTTGCATAAATTACGTAACAAGTGTCGCGTTACGTACAGCCCTGACCAAGGAAGTACACACCGGTGCTCTCTCACAAGTGGAGTTTTTGATACTCAACAGATATTTCGCTCGATTTGTAACCGGCTCATGTTGAGGTTAGTACCAACAGTGAATACTACTAATTACATAGTTCAGGGCACAAACTGTGAATGTATCTTAACTACTGTCTGTGCATGATGCAGCACATTAACGCTACACTTAGTCTGGTGAATAATTTCAGGCATGACTTCTGAATCACTCCAAGTAAATGTGGGAGTTTGTGAGATAAATAAGCTATATTAATGATGCTGGAATGCTTTTGTGCGACACTGATTAAATAGAAATATCGAAATGTTTTCAGATATTTAAAATGTTTAATTACACTTGCACAAGCTCGGTTAAGGCTACAGTTTAAGTAATGTCAGCTTAACTTTAACAACTTGTTGTATCTCTGTAAAACTTTAGACATCTACGAGGACGCCTTTTAGTACAAGTTATCAAATATTATGAACTAACTAATGTAAATATCTTTATATCCCCACTTTTATAAACTCACAGATTCACCTTCCTGTAATGGAAACAGCACGTGCAGGCACGTTTTTGATAACTGGGGGATGTGGCTATTTTGGTCATCGGTAAGAACATATTTTTGATTGTTTACTTCTGTTATACATTTTCAGTCATTAAACATTTAGTAATGATTTCAGTTTTTTTGTGCCGTCACACTACTTTACTACAACAAGGTGGCGTTATTGCACAAGGTATCTCTCTTTGGCTGCCACAGAACTGTGGTAGATTTTAAAGTAGAAATGCATGCAATTTATGTTTTTGTTATATATTTACATATATATTTTTGGACTTGTAATTGATTTATATATAGTTTAATGTACTTGGACTTGTAATTGATTTACTGCAAAGAATGATTCATATTCAATAACTTGTTTTCTCCTGCAGCCTGGCATGTTCCCTGCACAAAAAAGGAGCCAAAATAATTTTGTTTGACACAGTCCCCCCCATCCAAGAGGTACCAGCGGATATTGTGTTTGTTCAGGGAGATATACGTCAATATGCACATGTTGAGAAGGCCGTCACCGGTGTGGACTGTGTACTCCACCTCGCCTCCTATGGCATGTCTGGCCGGGAGCAGTTGAACCGGCATCTCATTGAGGCGGTGAATGTTGAAGGCACACAGAATGTCCTGAAGGCCTGCGTTGAGCTTGGAGTGTCCAGGCTGGTTTACACAAGCACCTTTAACGTGGTGTTTGGAGGCCAAGTGATAAAGAACGGGGATGAAAGCCTCCCTTATCTACCTCTCCATCTTCACCCCGACCACTACTCCAGAACCAAGTCCCTGGCTGAGATGGCAGTGCTAAAGGCTAACGACACAGCACTGAAGGATGGCTCCGGGGTGCTGAGAACCTGTGCTCTGCGTCCAGCGGGGATCTACGGGCCCGGTGAGCAGAGGCACCTGCCCAGGATAGTCGGCTACATAGAGAAGGGGATCTTCAGGTTTGTTTATGGGGACCCCAGCAGCCTGGTGGAGTTCGTCCATGTGGACAACCTGGTGTCAGCACACGAGCTGGCTGCAGAGGCTCTGACGTCAGAGAAGCAGCACCGCTCTGCTGGTCAGGCCTATTTTATCTCAGATGGCCAGCCTGTCAACAACTTCGAATTCTTCAGACCTCTGGTAGAGGGTTTAGGCTATCCTTTCCCCAAACTGCGCCTTCCTCTCTCTGTCATCTACTTCTTTGCCTTTCTCACAGAAATGATTCACCACCTCATCGGCCCCTTCTATAACTTCCAGCCTCTGCTAACACGCACAGAGGTGTATAAAACTGGCGTGACGCATTACTTCAGCATGGCAAAAGCTAAGGTGGAGCTGGGTTATGAGCCCCAGGAGCACAACCTGGATGAGGTGGTGCAGTGGTTCAGAAGCAAAGGCCATGGGAAAACATCTCGCAGCTCCTCCCTCAGCCGATTCCTACGAGACTTCCTGTTTGTTTCTGCCTTCGTGGCTGTGGCTCTTTCTTTTCTTCCACTTGTTGGCAGTTGATGAACAGCTAAAGCAAAAATGTCATTCTGGTATTAAAAGAAAAGACTGGTTCAGATCTACATTGTTTACATGTCTTAATATGACAAGGACCATATGCGCATTTCATTTCAAAACTTCTGTCTACAGACCAGGTCAATGAAAGCAATAATGAACATGTTTACCTTTTAGTATTTATACTGTACACCCATCACATGTGAAACTAATCAAATCATCTCCTCACCTTATTGTCTTAATTTGTCACCCTCTTTCAGACAACAGTTAGCTTTTGAAAGAACACATATTGGGGCAAACATTGACAATAACCCAGTACATCATGTTTTAATGCTGTTTTTGGAGCTGTAATCTAAAGAAATACCAAGAATAAACTCTTACATTGCAAATGTGCTTCATGTGATTTTATTTTTAGAGAACAATGACAGTAATAAGGATTTAGTAGCATGGTTTATAATGGCTAGAGCCGATGCTGGTACATGTATCATAGTTACAATCCAGATATAAAGTCAACAAAGCCAGTTGTGGGCATTGAAGACAACCATTTGTCCCACAGCTTTTTATTTGCTTTCTTTTTTAAATGACTCATACACTTTGCATTAAGCTTGGTATAATAGTTTAGACCAACTCTTTACTTTTATTAGTAATTTCTTTGATAGGCCTACTTTACCAACATCGTAATAAGACTTAGTGAAGACAGTGTTATTAAGCATATAATGGATGATATACACATTAGGACGACCTGTGAGAATCTTTATATTTCATCCGATTAAATTAAAAAAAAAAGGTGGATAAACATGCATGCTTTTCCCTCCATATTATCAATTCATTGCAGCTTATATCTGGTGTAAAAGGAGTCGGACCAGGTGAGGCGTGCTTTGTGTGGTATTTTAGTCTGCCTGGGATGAATGCAGACGTCCCCTTCTCTCTAAACTATTCTCTTTTCAGAGCCGGCAGCCCCTTGCTGAGTTGGTCGCAATCATTGTTTCTCTGCAGCATTAACCACATTCCTGAGGGGCGCAGCGCATCCTGTCTCCATCCCCGCATTCCTTTCACGCAAACGAGTCCCCTGTGGAAAACGCTATTTTATTTAGATTTTCGCTCGCTTTGCGGGCTCAGACGCATACACAGCGGATATTTATGGCGTATGCGATTATCCAACCTACTTTGTTTCGTAGCATAGTGACCGTAAGCGAAACTAGAGGAAAAACCAACAAGGGGAAATTCCTCCGCGCAGCGCGCCATTGACTGTAAAGACCTTTCAACTTAACAAAAACTGAAGTTGACAAACGTATCCCTGTCGGCTGAAACTGTGAGAAAGAGTTTGTTTTTTCGGCGGAGGGGGAAAAGCAGAAGAAGACGATGCGGCACACGGTGGAGCTTTCAGAGTACGTTGGCGGTTTTCTGTAAATGAGAGAGGGCTGTAGCGCGGCGTTTTGTTTTGATTTCCATGTGAAATGCAATTAGTGCTCCGCGGTGCTCGCTAGTTTGGCTCGCGGAGCGGAGCACACTCTCAACTTGTTTCTCGCGCAACATGGAGCACTATCAGGAGGATTTGGGACTCCGGGCCAGTACACTGATGGAGGACCTTTCCTTGTACGATGCGTATAAAGACGGGATGTACAACGCGAGGAGAGACTTGGTGATAAACCCCGATTTAGACTTTTCGGCTCCGGTAGCAGCGGAGCATAAAAGTAAGCCAATGAATGGTACCTCTGTGCTCCACCAGCAGCATCACACTGTGGAGAATTTCACCACGGGGAATAAAGTGTACACGGCGGCTCCGGTGCGACCTGTGAACTGCACCCGGACCGTGCCTGTGGATTATTGTGCCCCTCAAAGAGACGCAGGTTACAGTGAGGAGGGCTGCTGCACCAAATCCGAGGTGGCTCTGCCCTGCTACACGGGCGCTTCAGAGAGGCACAGGAGGTACTCTCTGGAGGTGCAGGGCCACAGGTACAGCACCGGGTCCACCTTCGATGGAGTGCCTCTCAACAAACCGGTGCCTCTGCCCGGCAACAGGTGCAACAGCGTCTGCATCACCAGCAGCCACGACGGGAGATACAACGCCACCAGCCCTCGGTCCAGCCTAGCATCGTCCCTGTCCTCTCAGGAGCAGAGCAAGCACGCCAGCCCGAGGTCCAGCATCAGCAGCCCGCGCACTAGTTTGGTAGTACCGGGCCAGGACAGGTACACGAGCCCCAGGTCTAGTTTAGTGCACTGTGAGGGCAACAGCGTCCTCAGTCCCAGATCCAGCTATGCAAGCACCGCCAGCGACACCAGTAAACACTCCAGCCCCCGGACCAGCCTCAACAGCTGCGACTGCTGCAGCAAGCCCAGCAGCAACCGGACCAGTGGCATCAGCATGGGCTACGACCAGAGGCACACCAGCCCCAGGTCCAGCACTGCCAGCCAGTACTCCTTCACCACCAGCCCGAGGTCAAGCTACTCTGACTCCAGGTACGGGCCCGGGGGCAACCACGATCTGGAGGGGGCGATTCTACATGCGGCTCCGATGGCGAGTCCTCGGTCTAGCATCTGCAGCCAGGACGGGAGCGCGAGACCGGGGACCACCGCGAACTGCGTGGTCAGCCCCCGGTCCAGCATCTCCAGCCACAGCTCCAGGAGTTCACGCAGCTCCAGGGGCTCTATGAGCACCTACCCGGACCTGCAGCTGCCCTCACCCAGGTCATCCATGCTGGGAACCAGTTTGCACGAGGACACCTTGTTGCAGGATTTTGGAGACTCCAACGGGATCCAGAACCGCCTCCATCTCCAGGGGCTCTCTTCTGTCCCAGAGCCCCAGCAGCAGTCAGCCCAGACGGGAGGACCTGCGGAGTTGTCAGCGGGGTCGCCTTCATCGTTTAGTTATGGGGTTTCCTCTAAAGCAGCATCTACAGGCCAGAGGTTCAAGATACCTTACCAGGTGACCCCCAGCAGGGAGAGCGGGCCGAGCCAGGCGGAGAGGCGGCTGGAGGCGCTCACCCTGGAGCTGGAGAAGGAGTTAGAGATTCACATGAAAAAGGAATACTTTGGTAGGTGACATTTATTGCAGGTTTGTGTGCACAGAACACTTTGGATCTTTTTTGAAACTTAGCATAAAGAAGCCCTGTTTTTTATTTTATGTAGCTCACTTTTACCAATATAAGCTGTCCTATAGTTATCCTTGTATAACTCTATTTAATGTGGGATAAGAGTTTGATTCTGTGGCTCATACATATATATTGTACATATGGAGCACCAAATGTCGTGCATCAAATAATCATGTAGGTCAATGATGCTCTGACCCTGACTTCTTCTTCACATACACTGCTCTTGCATAGTCGCCCGCACATGTATCTGGGAAATCTCTGCAATGATGCTTTCAATTAAAACCATGCTGAAGGTTACAGTTCTGTGCAGATGGAGCAAGTTTAAAATCCAAAGAGTTTTTTTCTGCTGACAAAAGCAATGTTCTTCCTTTATTGTTTTATTTTGTTTCATTGAATACAAAGCATCCACCATGGCAACAGTTGAGCTAACACATAATAATATCAGCAGCATGAAATTCCTTGTGTAACTTTCTCTGTCACACGACGCAAACGAGTGCCCTCTTCAACTGGAATTCAAGGAGAAAAAGTTCAAACAGTACTGGCTGGTGTTTTCTGTGCAGAAAAGAGGGTTATTTATAGGCTTGTCATCTCTTTAAGGTCTGTTTGCAAGCGGCTAGTGCTGTGTTACCACTAACAGGTCCCTCTGTGGCTGATAACAGTGGCTTTGCAGGGCAATACTAATTTCTGTCTTGGCACGGCTAACATTTGCACAGCGCTGCACCTCGCTCAATGGAACCTTCTGTTCTGCCAGAGCGGACACTCTCCGGTCATTCAGAGCAGCGTGCTCTGGATTTGTTACAAATGCATCATCTGGAGGAGGGAGAACATTCGCGTTCTGCCTGATTTTAATAATTCAACATGTAGTGGGTTGATTTTTTGGGGGGATTAGGAGCTGTGAGACCAAATGTGTTCAGCAGCAACAGAAACGCTGCTGAGGAAGTTGCTGTCTACCTTTGAATCAGCAGCCAGACAAATGTTTGCAGTCAGAGAACAGTGGCTTGTTTTATAGACAGTGCACTTGCTCTGAGCGAGGCTGAGACAGCTGTTGATTTGTTCCAGAGAAGCAGGTGAGAGGAGGAGGAGAGGGATGGAAGACAGGAGGAAGAAATGAGACAAGAGGGGGGAGAGGAGGAGAGATAATGGAGGGAGAGATGTGGAGAGAAGAATGCAGTCGGACTCTCCTTCAGAGCCCGATAGACACAGCTCTGTTTCTGTAGCGACAGTGGAGAAATTGATCGTCTTTTTTAGGAGGGGGGGGGGGCATCCTTCTCTCTCTCTCTCTCTGCCAGGGTCCCACACTGCTGGGCTCTGCTGCCGGCCGGCCCTTGTGTGGCCTTCTGTTTGTTGTGGTGGCGAAGGAGCTGTGAATCAACAGCTGGCCCGATACAGGCCTGCGATTCAAGCAGCAGAGTGAGGGAGGGAGGCCCACCCCACCAAACCCCTCCCCTCCCCTCCTCTCCCCTCCTCTTCCACCACCACCCCGCCCTGACTCCCCCGCGAAGCCCTTCATTAACCAGCCAGTGGGGAGTCGGGCAACACCAGACACTTGGCACACGATCTTGGCTGGCGGGCCAGACGTAGTTGGTGGGGGTCAAGTCTGATCACCTGCCCAGAATTATAATGGCAGTAGTCATGCACATGCCTGACACACAAACACACGCACACACACACACGCTGACTTGTTGCAACAGCACTCTGCCCTGTCTCTACAGTGTCTTTTTGACGCTGCAGTAAGAGTCGTTGCACAAATTGCAGCAGACATAGGATAAGCTTTAAAATTAAAGTGAAGTCTTACTTCAACTTTTAAACCTTCATCATCCTCTGATGTGTCCAATGCTCTCAGATGTCTTACAAGTGAAGACCTCTCTCAGGAATGGCGCCGTGTTTCTGAGCTTTGATGATATAAAGGCTATCTGATATTTTTTCACTGTTCCTAATTGCAGCTTTTGAAGTAAAGTGCTGCATTCTTTCACCTTGCTAGCGTTACAGAGGAGTCAAACTCGTGTAATTTAACTAGTAGCTTAGCAACAGTTTGCAGTAGCTTGTTGTTAGATTAACAAGATTTATATTTGCACATTGATTCAAGTAATTAAATAGCAGTTTTACCATTTCTGTGTGGTTAACTCAAGAAATCACAAACAAATGGAGGCACAAAGGAATGTTTTTTATCTGTATTTTACCGCTGCTTTGCTGCTGTGAGCGAATCCCCCCTGACCGTGCACGCTTTCTTTCATCCTAATCACTGTGAAGGCATGACTCGGCAATGCATTAATCATAAGTTAAAATTATTGCTATTTATTGACAATTGTTCAGAGAAGTTTTTGTAAGCTATTTTAGAAATACTGCTTAGTAATCCTGCTTGGTGTGATAGCCCTTGACTGTAGTTTCTGAAAGACAGGTTTGCATACAAACTAAAGCTGTCATTTTTTGCACTTTTGCACGAATACTGGTGTATTTTATTTCTTTGGTGTTTGTATAACCTGTGAACAAGTTTTTGAGATCACTTTATTGACATGTTACTTTTTGTGTTATATAGTTTGAACTACATTTTTTTTAAAGAAGTGTTAGTTAACCCTATTTGATTGATCTCTAAGGTAGAAGTGGTAATCTGGAAGATCTCAGTTTCATTCTCTTTGGCGGCACCTATAGCGATAGGCGGTAATTGTGGGAGCACACTTCCCAGATATCCAGACAGTGTTGCATGTGTGACGTCCACGGTTGGCTCCGCTTGTAACTCTTGATTTTCCTCGCTGACGGTCGCTTTCCTTTTTAGACTGTTTGCCTTCATCTGAGCGTCGAGTTTGTTTCTTCTTCTTTAGATTTTCACTTATTTTTGAAGTTGTATCTGTAGTCATCCATCTTTTCTTTGTTTGTTCAGCCATAGTAGATTACTGTTGCAGAGACCGGAAAAGCAGCCTGTTGGCTCCGCCTACCCTCTCTGGCAGACCAACCACTGCTGGGTGATGGAAAACGCGTCACTGACTGAGTGCCTCGAATGTCACCACAGACGCCCAGTCCATAATGCAAAGGCTTTCATCAGTGGGCCATAGGCTCAATCACCATTGAGTTACCTAATTCGGCGATAGATAGTGACTTAACAGACATTTAAGTGAAAATCTTCAAGATTATCACTTTAGTAGCTTGCCAAGTCAATATTTTAGTGTCTAAATTTGGGATGTTACGCATGCTTCAATATACAGCCCACTGTAGCTTTCTTTTGTTCCCAGCATCTTTAACTATATTGTCTTTTCTTTGTGAGCTTTCACCTGGTGCTGTCAGTGCCATGATGTGCACATCGAGCTTCTTGTGATTTATCACACAGGACTATTTTTGTTGTGCAGTGGAAGACATCCGTGAGCCTGCTGTGTGTGCAGCGAATCCCTCCTTAAGACGTGCAGAGGTTTTAAAGTATCGTGCAGCAGTCGGTTACACAAACTAGAAATCAGATTTCATCCCTCTATAGATGTTGTTTTTGTTGGACACGTCTCATGTAGCCTGCTTCTATCTATGGAGATTGTTTCATTTTTATGCTGTAAGAAGACAAAGTCATGCCGGGTGGTCGTTAAAGTTTCATGAATCAGGCTGTGCGAGCCCAACTTGAAGCTCCATCTGTGTGGTTTTCAGAGATTGTAGTCAACTGTGTTCATAAAACACATGCTCAAAGGAGTGTGTACTATTCATATAATCCTATCACATAATTACATGTCAGGATTACATCAGACAATCCTTTGCCTGACCCTCCACATTACATTTTCTTTCATGTACTTTTAATAGCGACATACTGTACTCATCCCCTGTTTTTATTTCATCAGTCTGATGTTTAAAAGGCGTCTCACAGGCCCACACTGTGTGCTGCTGTTGCTCCAGGAGAGCCAAACACTTTTATTTTTCAAAGGTGCAGGGACGTATGTGCATCCAGTGATTTTATTTTTAACCTCGCTGAATGCACAACATCCTGTCCTTGTTGCCACATGGACATGTTATGAAATGGGCACATGAGGGACTCAGCATCCTGTTTTAAACTGAAAAACAAGAGCGCTTCAGAGATTTCCCTGCTGTCCTGTTAAATAGCTACCACATCCTCACATGTTGGATACTTGGATTTTACATTTATGTGGAAATAACGACAAATACATGTTGATTTTGTTGATTTTAGTTGTTTTGTCCTGACAAGAACATGTTGACAAGTCTTGGCAACACACGGTGTGTTGTTTTAAAGAAACTGCAGTACAGCTGCGACCAGAGGGCGAGAAGTAATGAAGGTATCGATGTAGCTTTATAAATAAATCATCCTTTTTTCAGTTCAGCCGCTGGGTAGAGCGCCACAGCCAAACTCAGTGAGTCAGTAATTGCATGGTCATAGATTAATTCAGTGGGAAACAAGGAAGGAGAGATGATCTTTCAAAATACACCTGCCTGAAACTCCTGTTTTCATAAAGCTACATAGTTGTGCATAAGGATAGACACAGAGTTACATTAGCTGTCAGCTGTGTTATACAGAGAATCAGGGACTCGTAAAGTCATGTTAAAAACAGAGAGGCACTTGTTACCCATTGGCATTCAGACAGTTGTGTACTAGGCCTGCACGATACAAGAAAACTCTAAATAAAGCACGTTAGCTAAAACTCTTGTCCCTCTTGTCCCTCATGTCCCTCCTGAATCAAAAAATAACCCAAAACGTTTTTCTTTTCACCACTAAATTGACACAGATCGATCTGATGGTAGGTGATCGCTGCTTGGGCTTCATCTAATCACCTCAAAATGGTGTGAAACCATGGCCATAATACACCTGGCTCCATCCAATAGGCACCTTCTTTGCGTGCTTATTGAGAAAGCATGGCTTGTTTACATAAAATACTTTTTCTTGTTCATTGCGATAACTTCAAACTTTTGCGATGTGTTTATTGTGTGCTCATATTTGCGATATATTATGCAGCCCTAATGTGGATAGAGTGCTGTGTACCTGGTCAGTCTGTGTACATTTATGATGGGATTCTGGAGGCAAACTCGTTTCAAGGCTGCGTTGTGGTCTTAGAGCCGTGGTTCTCAACTGGTGGGTCAGGGCCCAGAAGGACCCAGAAGTTTGTGCTTGGCAAAAAGTCGATGCTGTGCTTTTATTTTGAAGGACGTGGGTTTCCTATGTCATGTGTGCAGTAGTAGTGTAGTTTAGTCACACTCCATGTCTTCACTGATTGAATAATCCCAGCTACAGTTACATTCTTGAAACTTGATGAGCCTGACAGTTGTTGCGTTTTTCTTGCAGTTTTTAGCATATTTAAGTAAAGGGAATATTTTCCTCTTATGCACTACCACCATGTTGGTTGACTATTTTACTGTTGTCTTTTGTGATGCTGACATACTGTGATGTTTTGTCCCATCTCAGGTCCACACTGCACCCTTTTTCATGACATAAATTTGAGAGGTTGAAACATTTCAGAAATTTGGGTCAGGATTTGTTTAAGGGGGTGATGAAGGGTCCTGAGGACAGACCAGTTGAGAACCAAAGCATTACCAGTAACATTTAATCTGTTGGATCAAAAGAAGCTTGTCCACTTCATCTATCATTGTTATTGCAAATAACCAGATAAGGAAGTCCCGATGCAGTAACACAAACCGCTCACGTGAACATGGAGGAAGTTGTCTAAATCAGGGCTCGGCTCTCTCTGGCTTATTTGGCCTCACTGAGTAGAGGCGAATAAGAAGCCATAGAAATAACAGAAATAAAGCAATGACCAAATCCCACTGTAATAGGCTTTAAATCAGTAAGAAGCTATTTATAAAGGATCCTTTTTTTCACTAGTCCAAAGCTGATTTATTAAGTCATTTACAAGTTAAACAGAAATCAGAAAGGAAAATTAAGCTGAAAAGGCTTCAAGAAGGGAGCTCCTTATTGGCTTTTAATAATGTTATCTGACTAAAACTCAAATTAGTGGGAGCGTGTACTCAGTTTGAGGATGATTTTCTAATAGGAAGGCTGCATGAGGTCATGTTTATCTACAGCCATGGTTTCATTGAGTCTATAAAAAGCATTTCTATTTACAAAGTGTCCTTGTGTTCCCCGAGCTGCAGAGATAAATAAGACGTCAGTTAGTGTTGCTGACCAACACACAGTTATTGTTACTCATCACTGATAACTATAAAAAAAAGATGGCTGCCGTATGTTTATCAGAATGACCTTTGTTTACTTGCTGGCGCCTGCCTGATGATTTAACTGATTCTGTCTCAGGTTGAAGGTTGTAGCATGCACAGGTGTTTTTTCCATTTTGTTTTCCATCACAGACATTTATTTTGAAGAATAAACAAGCAATTACGATTATACCGAGTTTATTTAATCATTCTTATTGCCTGTTTTGTTCTGTTCTCTTTGTAGTGATTACACGAGTTGAGGTTACACCATTGAAAGACAATATTTCACTTGGATTCTAATTAATAATTTTGTGCAAACACCTCAGGTGTAAAGGGAAACATGTAACCTTCAGTTGGTTTTCAGTGTCCTTGTGTCTTCTACATCAGCACCTGCTCTGGAGCTGTTATGAAAGGGGAATGATTGCCTCAGATACTCAGGGAACTCCAGCATTATGTCACAGACAGCCTGTCCTTACTCTGTATCCATGCACAGATATGTATTTTTTTCAAAGATAAGTAATCATTTATCTAGTGGGAGCAGAGGGGGGGTCGGCTTGGTGAGCAGCTCCCTGTTGGGATCTTGTGAGATCTTGTGTCCTGTAGGCACTGTGACCCTGGACTCACCCCACCCAGGCTTTGACCCTGCACTCCCTGAGGAATGTGACCCCGACGGAGGTCGTCTTGTGTGTGAGAGTTTGGAGATCGTTAGTCTGCTGCGGCTGCGTCTGAATACTTTCAAGCCGCTGTTTTTCCCGATTTCATTTCTTCTCTAAAGGTCACACTACTCTGTGTGGCTGTTTTGTTCACACTTATGTAGCAGGAGGAGTGCTCATGTACCGGATGGCTGGGCAATCCTCTCTGGGTTAGTCAGTACATCACACGTGATCTCGATACTGTGTTAATGGACTGATGGGCAATAACATTAAAGCAGATTAGAACTGCATTATTAATAAAAAATATCCTATCCATGACAGCTTTCTAGGCATTAAACTCACTATAAGTGTCTCTGTAGTGAGGCAGCTCAGTATGTCGGCTGTACCATGAGGACGTTGTTCTTGAATGTGGAAATACAAAGTTGTTAAAATGTTCATGTTAAAAACAGGAAGGCAAGAAAACCTTCCACTGGGATACAAATACGCCTTCTATTGTTTTAGGGGTGTAAGAAAATAGTGAAACACCTGAGCATTGCAAATTTATGTTGTGAGATACAGAAGTGATTCTCCAAAATGTTGAACAGTTTTCATGCTGAGGATTTGTTTTTACTGAGAAAGGTGAACATTAATTCTTCTGCTCAGGTGGCACAAAAAGTAGTGCTATGATATTGTATGTTACAGGGACTATGATCATTCAATCAGATCCGGATGTTACAGTTGCATAGAAAAAGATAACTCTTTAAACTAACTGTTTAAACATACCAAGCAGGGGCGGGACAAAATATCAAAACAGCAATATATTGTCAGCCTGACTCGTGCAATACAATTATCGCTAGGCAATAACAATAACACATTTGCACATATGGCGCTCTAAACGCATTTCCCTGGGGTTTTGACTCAGCGCGTCACCACTTCATGAGTCCTCGTGGTGGTGACATTAAGGAGGGTAATGTGAACGCAAATTAATTGGCAGAAGAAGTTGACTGCAGGATAACAGAAGACGACTGGGGATGCACCGATTGAGAAAATCAGGGCCGATGGTTAAAACAACAATTTTTCCGATGGCCGATGTTTTTTTCAATAACTGTAATTTTTGTAATTATGAATGCCCTCGTCTGGATAAGGGGCCGAAATTAATTTTAATTATAAAAAATAAATGTATTCAGGCCTTCATCACACTCTTACATGAATTCAATCTTTCAAATTCCCAATACATCTTTTTATTTGAACTTCTTTCACATAAAAATTAATCATTTTTCAAAAATTGAAAAGCCTAAAAAAGCCTCTTTATCCTGTTTCAGAATCACCGGGTCATAGTACAAACACTTTTTAGTGCTTACACGGCCTAACAAAAATGTGTCTGAAAACATAAATACTTTAATGTTACAATTAAATTCACTGCACAATTAAAGCAGTTCAATAATACCAACATTGGCGCATGCCACCTTATTAGCCGATGAGCCGATGTCTGTCAACACGGCCGATTCAGATGTCCAGCAGATGAATCGGTGCATCCCTAAAGGAGACAGTGGGATAATGTTGCTAAGAGAGCTCATGGTGGCTCGTTGGGTCTCTCTCAGTAATATCACAAAGAGTAGGTCTAGACCTGCTCTCGAGATAACTTTGGTTATGATTTGGCGCTATTCAAATCCAATTTTATTGATTGATTAAATTTTATTGATGTGGGACAGTGGTGAAAAGAAGTCAAGAGATGCACCAGCCACTTTCAAATCCAAAACTCTACTTTGTTCTTTAGTTCTGTAAATTTAATGACTGAAAACACGTACGTTGTTTCATCTCAGTTTGTGTCAAATTCAGTGAAACTGACACCAAATTGCAGTGAATAAGTACATTAATCCCACAATTTACCTTTTTAGGGGCATTTTGTATTCGTAAGTTCATCAGATATTACGATGTATCATTATATGATTGTCTTGCAACATATCAGTTATCACCGAATCACTGTATCGTGATATTATCGTTATCGTAGGCCACGTATCGCGCATCGTATCGTTAGTTACCCTGCGGTTCCCAACCCTAATACCTAGACATGTTCTTTATACTGGGAAAGTTTGGAGCGTGGTGGACCGTAGACAACTTCAGGGGGTTCTTCAGACTGTGGTGGAGTTGGGAAAAGTTGGCACTCGGTGGAGCAGGCCACCACACAGCTGTCACAATGCACAAAATCCTTACTGTTCAGTCTACCATTATTGATACAACAAATACATGTCATCTGTATTGTTTAAAAGGCGCTGAGAGTTTAAGTCCCACATCAAAGGAACATTTCCTGCCCGAGCTGGAACAGTTTTTTTACTTTAACGATTCTCGTCTTTTTAGTTTGTGTCCGTCCTCCTCTCAGTGGTTTGAAGGGGGCGGGGCTTCGTTGGAAAAGGATGATGTCACTCGTTTCTGTGCAACAATCACAGTTGGCAACATTTAAATTAAAAATCTAATTACAGTGATGGGCTTGTTTGTTTATGTTGGCTGCTCTGTCAGTGAACTCAAACACCCACACAGTCCTGATGGAGCGGAGATTCTTTTTTTTTCATGAATATTTATTGTCATAGAGAAATAATTCAGATTTAAAAGTCTGAAAAGATATTTTTTGGCAACAGCTCAAAACTCTTGATATCGGGGGACGGGGATGTGCTGAGGGTGTTTGGACTCATGACCTCATACTTCTAAAATACTGTTAACAGCTTAAATACAGCAAAAGAGTGGAAAATTATGTTGTTCATTATCCTCATCTGTAAAGTATCTAAAACATATTCTCATTATACAAGTTGGGTGTTAGTTCCTATACTATGCAAACCTTTTTTACCATAGTTAAATGAAAATAAAAGTTCTGTTTTTTTTAAGGTAAAGTTTTTGGTGCACCTACTTCCTTTCTTCCCGGCAGTCCCCTCACATCCACAGCATTTCCTTCCAGCATGTTTTAATAAAAATCCATCAGCTTTCCTGAACTTCTTCGCCTTCAAACAGTCTGATGTAATGCAAGGAAACGGTAGAAGTTTTGCTTAGACTTATGCAACAGGAATAGAAACCATTTTAGGAAATATAACTTGAGCATTTAAAGTCACAAACTCAAATTTTGAGTGCTTTCATTCATCTTTACACCTCAAATAAAAGAGCAGCTGTAACTGTTATTTTCTGTGTTTGGCCAGTTTGCCGTCGGAGCTCGACATATTTGACATCCCCTGAATTTCATTTTGATGTTGGTCTTCAAAAGCTGCAGAGAGCAGGAGAATAAATGCGACTCTGGAAACACAGCAGTGATGATGTTTGTGGCAGGTTAACACTTTTTGGCACGCATGGAGTTGATTTTGATCTGCTTTCCGACAAAGATGCATCAAAGCTCGCAGCATGTCCATCAATTATAATGTTTCACTCCCAACAGCATTGAGCAGTAGAAGCTAGTTTCCCAATATCAAACTCATTAGCATGAAAATTAGCCACAAAGCAGGTGTAAATCAGTGGTTTGCTTTTGTGCACAGGATGATTTGTGTTCTAACAAGGTTTTAATCTCATGAAAATGTTTAAATGAGTCCCAGGAGTTTTTCTTCTTCCGTGCTGGATGCAGGATGTATTTCCTCTTCTCCAGCACACAAAGTATTCTGCTCAGGATTCATCCCATCGTCTGACCGACCTTGTGTCTTTGACAGGTATCTGTGTCAAATGTGGGAAGGGAGTGTACGGAGCCAGCCAAGCCTGCCAGGCCATGGGGAACCTGTACCACACGAACTGCTTCACCTGCTGCTCCTGTGGTGAGTAAAACGTTTCATGTCATATAAATGTGAGTTGACTTCCACAACATCCTCTTCAAAACAGTTCCCGCTGCCACATGGCTTCTGGTCAAAGCAGCCTTGTTGCTGAGGTCTGTGTTTTTTAATTTAAACATCGGAGGAGTTTTGAGTGACGCGAGTCTATTTTCACATTTCTGTCGTGCAGGCAGCAGATTTGAAATGTCAAAGCTGCATATGATTAGGAATGCTGCGCTCTATATTTGGAGACCAGGCTGACGGAAAAGAAAAAATACAACCTGTTTGATGAAACCGGAGCTAAATTTGAGGTCCGCAATCTCAAAACAGAAGCACTCATCTGGTTTTAGCTGAACGATTGGATTTTTGCTTCTGTTTTCCTTATTCATTCAGCTTGACATCGGTTTCATTCTAACACAATCTCTGGTTTGGGGGGGTTGTTAATTTTTCCAATCTATAGCGAGTAGTAGAGCAGTGCACAAGTCATTATTGGTCCGTCCACACCAGGGGTTTCCTTAAGCGTAATCAAGACAACAGCAACCACCGATATCCTTCATCATAGCGCCATCCTCTCCCTCCGCCAACCCCAGATTAATAAGGCCTTTTGAGCTTCAGTTAATATTTATAGTACATTTTTTAATATAGTATTGTAGTATAATCCTGCTCAAGGTCTTTGATCTACACTTTCAAAATGCTTTTTGCAGTGTAAAGAGGAAGTGTGATGTTGATATGGATTCAGTGAGTTACAAGTTTCACCCTAAATGTGTTTACATTGTGTTATATAAACACCATTGCGAGTGGCTTAAGTGGCTACTGGCAGTCCATGTTTACACTTGACCAGTAGATGTACAGACAACTATCTCTGGACGGCTCTCGTAATGAAAGTTTGATGAGCTCGATGATTCTCAGGGAGCTTCTGGATGTATAAGGAGCATCTTATTTATGGTTGTTAGGCGGATTTATGGACGTGTATTTGACAAGTGACATTACATAAGTCATGCTGAACTTAGAAACATGTGCATCACGTCAATCGTAATAAACTATATCAGCTAACTTGTTGCTGTTAGAGCACCTGCACCCACCTGTCTCTTTCATCTCACGCAGTGTCTTTGCCTCACATCTCTCCCTCCATGCAACCCCCTGCAACGCTGCTGCGACCCCCCGGGGAGACGTGCCTCATCGTTTGAAAGACAGTTTGCTTTTTGCAGTTGATGTTTTTTCACAAAGAGTGAGGAAATGTGTTGATTTAAAAGTTATTTCTGAAGGTTGACTGGAGCTGCGTGGATCTCACTGACGCTTATCTGGTTCTTGCCCAGAAAAATGAATCCACTTCTTTTATTAAACTCACCTACGAAGCTGTAAGTTGTCTCAAGCCGTCAATGAGCACAGCATCACACATATTTAAAACACTTAAAGAGTGAAACGTGTGAGTGGTGTTAGTGGAGGAACCCTGACATCTTTTAAAGCCTTAGATACACCACAGGACGTGCAGGCAGCATCGGTCGTTCACATGTGTTTCCAGCCTCTCCAACCTCTCCATTACTGATTCCTATCTTTCATATAACCTTGCTCTGGGCTTCAGCGCCTGCTGTCCATGCTGAAAATCATCATTAGTATCATCAGAGGAGCTGTGAGACGTGGTGTTATAGCCGGGTGTCGAAACAGCTGCTGCTTAGAAAAGAAAGTCCTCAGGCTGAGCTCTCTCTGCACCAAGAACAAGCTAATAACCCAACAAATAAATAAAATACTCTCATTACTTCCCCTTAAAGTCTGTGATTCAATCTGTTTTTGAGTCCCCAGTAAAGATAGTGTGTGTGAGTGTGTGTTTTTTTTGGACGTCCCTGTCACCCGACCCCAGCCCTCCTCTCCTGTTTCCCGGGGAAACAAGAGGAAGATGTCGGGAGGGAGCTTTTTAGCCAGGTTGCTTCCATTCATATATTGTACTATACATGGATACTGATCCTCAAACCCACCCCCTCCGGCTCTGGAAGAACTGCCTATAATTTACATGTAACCAAAGACACATACTTTCCGATTTATTGTGTGTCTGAAGAAAGAGGGGGCCAGATGCGGAGTGTCCAGTTGCTGAAGTTGTGGGGTTTTACTGTGGAAACGTCGCCCCTGACCTGGTTAAGTGCTGTTTAAGTAGTCCTGATTATCTTCTAGGGGTTAGTTTTGAAGTCGAGGCGCAGAAATCTGCTTTTAGAGATCAAATGAAGCACATATATTTTAAGCTTACCCCTGAAACAAGCAGATTATTTCCCCTAAAGCCTAAAAATACTCTCAAAGAATGACTGTATTACTTCTTGGAAGGGGTAATTATATCTTGAAGTAGCTAAGTGGGGCTTTATGGCTGTGAGACAGAAACCACAGACAGCTACTGAGAGAGTTATGGGAGAAATCACATCCAGGATTTGTCATTTTCTGCGCTCGTTGCGGGTCGCTGCTGATAGCTTCAGAGGCCGTCGTGCCTCTCCAGATGGTTTATTTGTAACGTAAACTCTGCGATGTATCATTTGACCTCATGTGAATGGGAATGTTTTCTTTTAGGACGGCCTCTGAGAAGTTTAGTTTCAAAGTGCCTGCACTTGTCATAACACAATCCGGTGATTTATCAGCCGCTACGTTCCTGTTTGTTTTTTGGTTTCTTTCAGTTTTCTCTCGAGTAGGGTCCTCCTGGAGTCTGGAGCTCCAGAGCGAGGCAGAGTTTGCTGAGACATTGCTCGCTGGTAGCCTTGGGCTTTGTTTAACCATGCATAATTGAGCCCTCCTCTTGGCTTACTCCCATGGTTGCACCCTTTTTTCATGAAATGGCCAAGAATGCAAACTACCCCCCTCCACTTCAGCCGGCCTTCCCTGGAGGACCTCGATCAGACAGTCACAAAGTGTACCAGACCTGCTTATCAGAGGGGACAGGCCGAGGGGTGGGCGCACATTAAACAGCACACACGCACGGAGAGCTGCAGACATGTATGTGCACACACACACACACACACATGGACATATATTTAATATCGTTTTTTCAACACTCGCTTTTACACTTAATGTTCCTCCTCTCACAGCTACTATTAAAGTGCCATTAAACAAAACATTTGTGTCCCTCCGCAGCTCTCTGTGCAGCGCTTTCTCTCCCCACTGAGCCGATTTCTCCCTCCAAAGTGCTCTTTAACTGGAGTAAATATATATTTCCGTGCGACTGCGAGGCCGGGTGTTGTTGAAAATAAGCAAGCCTTCTCGGGGATAGAATAGAAAAATAATCAAACACGTTGCTTCAGGCTGGATGAGCAGACTGTCAACCGCAAGGCTGATGACTCATTGGTGTGTTACGGTAATCCAAGCGGCCTCTGAAAGCACTGGCAGGAGAAGAGAGCTCAGGGGCTTGAATTTCTCAAATCGTTCCCTGCCACCAGTAGCACCTGCCAGGCGGCGGGAATCAGAGCGCTGAAAAACAGGGAACGCTCAGTTCTTCGTGTCGTGTTCCTCGATTCTTACAGCATGCTTAGACTCACACTTATTGTAGCAGTCGTATTAGAAGTAATTAGATTGTGATAAGCATAAGGCGAGACTCTGACGTTGGTAGCGCTCGCATCAACCACACTTAGTTCTTCAAAAGTCCTGTATGGATCTAAAAATAAAACACCCATGTAAATTGGATTATATATATCTATTATGAAAGCCAGTAGCTTGTAACAAGTGCTCTCATTAGATGGAGGTCAGTGAGCCCTAAGCTAACAAGCCTGTATCATACTTTAACCCTCCTGGCCTTACAGTTGAGTTCCTCCTCTTCTTTTAATGAGTAACAGGCAGACTGGATCCTGGGAGATATCCAGGATCTCTGTCATAATATTGCCAGAGATTTTAGCTGACAACAGGTGAACTTCTGCTTTCGCGTAGGCATCGCAGACACCGCCTGGCACCTCATCAAGATGTCTCAGTGTTAGTTTGTTCAGTGGAGATATCAGTGTGTGCTCTCAGCTGCAGCATCAAACTGTTCAGTCCTCTGGAACATAATGTGGACAGATTTAATGGTGTTAGGAGGATTAAGAGAAGGGGTTTTTTTGTATGATCTGAATCACATAGAAATACAGAGGACGCACAGATTATCTGCTTTCAAATCCCAAAAGCACTCAAGGCTACAAGATGAGGAAATAACAGAACCACAGACCAGAATATTACCGACGGTATTTTCCAGTGGGAGCTGCAGAGAGAAAGCTCTCTCCCTCAGACACACTCTTATCCTTCTGCACAGTTGAAGACGTGTTAGCCTCTGCAGTTGTTGCGCCAGCTTTGTGCTTTATATCCCCCCTCCTTTGTAGACCAGTCATCTGTCATTGTTCAATCTTTTATAAAAAAATATAAAATGTTCAACATCAAACAGGTTTGAAGCCGTGTCCCAAGTGGTGTCTGAAATCCATTTGGAATGTGAAAAACTTGTAGACTAGGGATAGAGTTTATATATCGGAATAAATAGGCCCCTATGTTAGTGTCCTTGTTGAACCAGAACTTCTTATAAGGTATCCATTGTCAGGAATTAGTAGGCATCCTGCAGCCGATCAGAATTAAAGTAGTAATTTGAAAGATCTCAGTTTCGTTCTCTTTCCACTTATGGCGATAAACAATAACTGCGGGAGCACATTTCCTTTGAAGTGTTGCAAGTTTGACGTCAGCGGTTGGCTCGCCTTGTTACGGTTGTAACTCTTGATTTTCCTCGCTGACGGTCGCTTTCCTTTTTAGACTGTTTTCCTTCATCTGAGCGTCAAATTTGTTTCTTTTTCTTTGGATTTTCACTTATTGTTGAAGTTGTATCTGTAGTCATCGATCTTTTCTTTGTTTGTTCAGCCATAGTAGATTACTGTTTACTCGCAACACCAGCAGAGAGCGGAAAAGCAGCCGCTAAGCTCCGCCAACCCTCTCTGGCAGACCAACCACTGCTGGCTGATGGAAAACGCGTCACTAACTGGGCGCTGCTTGAGATTTTTTTCTGTTAAAGTCGCCACAGACACCCAGTCTGTAATACTGCAAATGCAAAGGCTTTCATCAGAGGGCCATTTATTGTAATGAAAATCTTCAAGATTATTCAACCAGACCAAATATGTAAGGAAGATTAAATCCTCCATCTTTGCTTAATCCAACTTTCTTACCCTCTTTTTGCATGAACCACCAGATATGTTCTCCTATATAAAGTACAGGACTCTTGTCTGTAATGGCCATGAGAAGTCAGATAATTATTAAAATGGTTATCAGTGAAAAATCCACATCCTGCATTCCTAATGTAATCCTCTCAACCTTTCCAAATGCTCTGTGCTGAACATTGATGCAGACCAGCAGCCAGAGCACATCTCTTTGTAACTCTATGGTGGGGCGAACTAGGAGTCAATCTGTGTAAACATAATCAGAACATGGTATAAGAGACTGATGAAGTGTGTGCACATCTTAGCTGGCTCAAGGGATGTTGCAGCAATTACTGGTAAAAATAGATATATGTCACTGATTCCAGATGAACTGCATCGTTCATGGTGGATAATGTGCTTACCGATGTACCTTTTACGGCTGAGTTGTCACAAAAAATACTGAATATCTCATTGAGACTGCAGGCATGCACAGGCTCAACATGGCACAGTGTAAAAAATCAGTTTGAAGCTTCTTTGTAAGCAAATCGTCACATTTATCTGTCCTTCCAGCCCAGCCAGAGCTCTGGTTTCTCTGCCAGAGACGGAGAACAGAGAGGCTGAATCTAATGCATCCCACCAGGAAGAACACAAACAGTACCTCTCATTAGACTGGTGCGTTGTCAGTGAAAACATATCAAAGCTACGGAGTAAATAACAGGAGACTAACTGCTGTTTTTGCCAGATAGTATCAATGTCAAGACTTCAGAAAGAAATGTAAAAAAAGATACTCTCAACAATGTCTTTTGTCTGCATTGGAGTGGCCAAGGCCAGGGAGGGAGAAAAGCTGCCATGCAATGAGCTCTTGTAGTGTGAACGCGTGCAGATTCAGGCTGAGTCAGAAGATGATTCAGATTAATTGACCAGATTATAGAGATCTTCCAATACTAAAATTGGTATCAGTATCGGCGTTCGATACTGGCTAAAATGCTGTATCGGCTGTGTATTGGCTAGTAAAGCCAGTCAGTGCACTGGTCCAATACCATGTTTTAACCCCTATTAACCATATTTTTTTAGTTTTTCAACCAATAATTTGTATTTATTTAATCCTGCTGGTATGGAAGCGATACTCAGTAGGGCTGGGTTTAAAAAAATGATTTTCCATATAAATGACCCAATATGGATTAATAAATCCCGAGATCGATCTTTGAAAATATGTGTAGAAACGTGTCTGATCACTCACTTTTCTGAACGCACCCGAAACGCAGCACAACACCCCCTGAAACACGGTAGTGAGGGAGACATGCCCGGACTTGTTTACTGCACCTACTAGGGAGATATCAGTGATCGCCGACGGACTATTTTTATCGTGTGTGCGTCCTTGAATATGTAAGTTAGTTTTGCACTGATGTTTATGTTACTCTCTGTTAGCGTCGGCTTTGGCCGCGAGTGTATTTTTGGCAAGCTGTCATCCAATATGCCTTTCCCCGATAATGTCAGGGCCAAATCTTGCGCAAGTTGAAGCCCAGTTCGTTTAATCAAAACCATGAGCCAGATGTTCAGACTGAAAATCTGAAACTGTCTAATTCATAAAATTGTGAATATTGTGTTGACTGCTGTGTGTTTGTCATGTTAAATAAAAAGAACATGATGTTCTTTGGGGACAATTCTTATTGTAAACATTAAAGATGTTGATAGTGCACAAGGTTAGAGGAGCACTGATATTGTAACTGAAATACCCCTAACCAAATCGATATCGAATCAAACCAGATCGGAAATTTAATCAAATTGAGAAATCCTTATTGATACCCAGCCCTAATACTCAGTGTTAGCCGATACTCAAGTCTTGGTATCAGAGCTGGTGTAAGGAAGGAAAAAATGGTATCATGTCTAAGTGAAAATGACTCTAATACCACCCAAATACAGGAGTGGGTATCAGAGAATGGGCCAGTCTGTGCATTGATCCAAAAGCATATTTTACCAGCCTTAAAATATGAAAACTCCTTTCAGCAAGTTGCATGGTGCTGCAGGTTATTTATCCCATGACAAAAGCAAACAATAGTGCAGTGCTAGCGGAGAATGTAACGTTAGTTATAGCAATCAGAATATCAGCAATCTGTCAATATTTTACACCACATCGGGCAAGTGTGCGAAAAGTATGCAAGGCGTCAGTTTTGAGGGGGTAGTACTTGTGTTGTCATACAGCTCTTGGATAGTTTGCATATTTTATCACACTGAAAACAGATTGGTTCTCGGTATCGGCCAATAAGTTTGGGTTTCATTATTGACATCAGGAGAGAAAGAGTGGTGTCAGACTCGGAACATCTCTACCCAGTTGCTCAAACAGAACCAGACATGTGATTGTAGGTAGGTTTTCAGCTTCAGCCAGCGCCCAACGGTTGGCCTCTTATCCACTAAATCAGGCAGGGCTGAACATGTCATAATTAAGGATGTGTTGTGCCCTATGTTCAGGTTCAAAGACTCTTTATTGCTGTGTTTA
Source organism: Semicossyphus pulcher (assembly GCF_022749685.1). Classification (NCBI taxonomy): domain Eukaryota; kingdom Metazoa; phylum Chordata; class Actinopteri; order Labriformes; family Labridae; genus Semicossyphus; species Semicossyphus pulcher. Next base: position 27,128,789 of record NW_027211603.1, read on the forward strand.
GCAGATTTTTTAGCCAGAGACTATAGTTATAATCCTGAGTTATGAAAATTGCTAAATTACTTCATGTCATGTCATGAGCACTCTGAACCACTCTGAAACAAAGAGGAACAGTCAGGAGTCACACCATATGAGCAACAGGAAGTTAACAAAGACTTCCACATTGAAAGTTTGAACCCTTTTTGAGTTTGTCAATCACATGAGACAGTGAACATCTGACCGCACCTTTACTCGTGTTAGAAGAAGAGGTTTTCCCTGTTAAGCTTAATCTGTGTTCATAATGTGTCGATATTTTGTTGCCCTGAGTGGAGACTCAAAGGTGGCTTTTCTTCTGGCTGCATATAAAGTCGTCTTCACTTTGATCAACAGGCTTGAACCCCAACATTGACTCTAAACATCATCATTTATAAGAAGCCTGAAACTCTTGACTGAAAGAAATATTTTGCAGTATCTTTGGATAAATTGACTCCAAGAACCCTTTCATCAGAGCAATCAAGTATGAAACTGTTTTTGAATCAAGTGCAGAACATCATTAAACCTGAATCTTACCAACAGATCCAACAAGAGTCTTAACCGGGCTTAAAGGGGATAAGAAAGACTATATGAGACCAGAAAACAAAGGTGAACATCCTTCTTCTATAGCCTAAAACAAACTGGCTCCAAGAGTGTAAACTCTTGTATTAAAGTTATAATCTCCAGATCAAAGTTTTGTTCTCTTTAGCGGCACCCATGGCAATAAACGGTAATAGCGGGAGCACACTTCCCAGATATCCGGACAGTGTCTCATGTGTGACGTCCACAGTTGGCTCCGGTTTCCTTTTTAGACAGTTTGCCTTCATCTGAGCGTCGAATTTGTTTCTTTTTCTTTGGATTTTCACTTATTTTTGAAGTTGTATCTGTAGTAGGGATAGACCGATTATCGGCGCCGATATTCGGCATTTTGACGCTCTGGCTCTGATGCATATGCTTAAAGGCATTTAAACAAAGTTAAGTGTTAGAGTTTGTATTATTCAAAATTTTGACGCCAATATTTTCACTTTTACTGCAAATGAATATCGGCTTCAAATATCGGTTATCGGCCTCCTTGACTACTAATAATCGGTATCGGTATCGGCCCTGAAAAAACCATATCGTTCTATCTCTAATCTGTAGTCATCGATCTTTTCTTTGTTTGTTCAGCCACAGTAGATTACTGTTTACTCGCAACACTTGCAGAGACCGGAAAAGCAGCCGCTTAGCTCCACCTACCCTCTCTGGCAGACCAACCACTGCTGAGTGATGGAAAACGCGTCACTAACTGGTCCGCCGCTTGTGATTCTTTTCCACGAAAGTCGCACCATACAGCCAGTCTGTAATACTGCAAATGCGAAGGCTTTCATCAGTGGGCCATAGGCTCAGTTATCATTGTGTTACCTCACTCGGCGATAGACAGTGACTAAACAGACATTTATTTAAATGAAAATCTTCAAGATTATTACTTTACAGGGTAAAATCAAGAGCTGAAAAGCTACATGTAATTTCATTTTAGTAGCCATTAAAAAGACCACATATCCTACATGATGCAAGAATTCAAGGACACACACCTCTTGTGAGAAAAGTGAGACACTTTCAAGTTTTTTGGCCCTCAAATCTCCAGCAAAGAGAGAGAAACAACATTTATTGGAATAAAACCTCACAGCTTTCCATATTTCTTGTTATAGATCCTGTGGCAACCAGTAAAGTTTGACGGTTTATTCATGGACCTCGTGTGTGCGTTCCAGTTTCTTGCAGGAGTGAAATTTTAGCAGTATAATACCTTTGCCTCGGTGACACATCAGTCCTCTTTCACCAGACCAGCGCTCATTTCCATGGCAACACCATCATTCAAAATGAGTGCATTAGCAGAATGAGCTCTAATTCCTAAATAACCAGAAATTACAGGCAGCCGGCATTAAGGAGGGCAGAGGTCAGAGCCCTGAAGCTGCAACAGCAACGCGGTGACCGCAGAGCGAGGGGGGAAAATCAGCCATCATTATTCTGTCGTTGTTATTTTGTGGTTAATTTAGCATTTATAGAGTAGCTTAAAGTGTGTGAGTTTTATTAGCTGTTTAATGGGAATGGTGTGTTTATTTGATTTGATTTATATGATTTAAAATATACAGAGATACATATTAAATATATTTTGAGAGTGATCGAAGGCTCCAATCCATTTGGATCTCAAATCAGGAGGTTTAGTTTTCTATACATCATATGAAGTGTAAAAAAAAAAAGGTCCTAAATTATAAATCTGCAGATAGATAGCGGCACATAAATAGAGCTGCTGGTTGTGTCTCTTGTGAGGAGGTTCAGGCTCTCTGTCTGGTGACAAAAGGCCAGAGGAGAGAGAGAGAGAGAGAGGCAGGCATGGAGCCCTCCCCCTCCTCTCCGCGGTGAGGGGAGCGGGCAGAGAGCGGGTGTTGGAGAGGTGTGGGGGGTTGAATGGGACCAGCTAGTGACCTCAGGCAGAAAGAATGTCCCCGTTTGCTCAGTCGGCCCGCTCCCCTAGCAGCGCTCCACACAGTCATCAACGCTGGGGCCTTTGTGTTCACCTTCCAGACCCCAAACTCCAGAGCAGAGGCCACAGACGAGCACACAGCAACACCTCGCAGCCCCCGCTGCTGCTCTGTTCTCTGTAATCTCACTGTTCCTGCAAGTTTAGCCTCCACAAAGTCCCGGGTTTGAAGACGGTGTCTCTTAAGAGTTCTTCCTCCGTCCTGCTTTTCTTTTTGCTCCACGCTACCAAAATGCTAATTGCTCCTCTGTCTCAAAGTCTTAAAAGTCTCACCTATTGTGTGGGCAGCATTCCTCGGCTGCTCCAGCCATTTATGTGGGTGTTAATGTATTGCCATCTCCCAGCAATGTGACACCGTGTTTGTGTGTGAAATACAGCGATTGCATAAATTTCAGTGTTAAAAAGAGAGGAGGGGGTGGATTTCCCATGCTGGGACACCCATAAAATCAATGGTAGCTCGGGACGACAATTAAATCTGACTAATCCAGCAGATTTATGAGATCCGTGTGCTTCTTCTGCCAGGCTCGGGTGAAGTCATCGCGCTGCCAGAGAGACACCGCTGCTGTTAAATGAATTTGAATGGGCGAGCTGTAAGGGGTGCATGGCAGGGGGCTGCAGAAGCCAGCCCGCAGCAGAATTTCTTTTTAGATTGGATTCAGACTTGGATTCTGATGAATGAAGACTCAACCAGAGGAATTTAGGCTTCAAACTCGGAGCTGGAAGCTCAGTATGCTGAACCTGGCCCTGCTGTGGTGTAGGCATGTCCCTGTGGATGTGATTGCAGGTGCAGGGCTGCAACTATTTTATGTTTCATCATGTTTTGTCAGAAATAAAGGCCACTAAAGTGATGTCTTAAAGCTGCTTTAATAGTCTAAAGTTTTTATATGTTAAAGATGTTGAACGATGAGTGAAACCACTTTCAGTGTCCTAACTGATAAATAGTTGAAGCTCTGGTTGTGTCAGAGTAAGAGATCCTCCTCATCCTCCCTCTTGTCTGCTATTGTTGGTGTGTCTGTGGACGGTGCACAATGGGAAGGGAAGAGGACAGAGTTTTTGGGGGGAGGTTTGGAGAGAAAGCAGCCTGCTGTATTGATTGTGTATGGGTTTTGAATGGATTCCTGTTGGGATCAATGGTCGAAGTAATTAAACGGAGGCACCGGCAGCATGTCGCCTACGTTCGGCCGACCATCTGCTCAACACTGACCTGCTGCTGTGGTTTTAAAGTACAGAGATTATGAACGTGGTATACAGTATTATTTATTTGCACTGAGAGGATCAGATGTTAATAGAAATTGTGTTTAAGTGTTATTTACTGTGCTATCTTTCACTGTTTAGTTTGACCAGTGCAAAAGACTTGTATTGCAACAACCAGCTCAAATGTTGTACTTGCATGCTCTACTTCAAGACAAAGCACTCTTAACATAACAGGTATTTGACACCAATAATAGAATATAGCTTTATACATCTATAAAATGCTGCTTAAACCAACAACACATGGCTTTAAAGATGGACGTGAATCAAAAGTTAGATCAGGGTTGTCTCAGAATTAGTTTAGCATACCTGCTGCTAAACCTGCCTCCTCTCATCTGGGAGGACTGTCCTCAACATATTGGACTGAAGGTGGTCCAGGGAAATGATCCTGCACAATATTTGTTTCTCGGAGCTTTGTGACATAGTGACAGTACTCGCAGGGTTACTTGGTGAACTTCTGGAGCTGGTGAGCTTAACTCGCTAGCTTGCTCAGTCACAATACCTCCCAGAGCTTTCCCTACTCCTCTGTTGACACCATTGTGGCATTTTGTTCAGCGGGGTTCACAGTTTTGTTTTCTAAAAAGTTGTTGTTGAGGAAAAATAAGTCAAGTCTAACTTCATTTATATAGCACATTTCATACACAGGGCGACACAATGTGCTTCACATGAAGTGAAAAAGCAATCACAACAATATGACAAAAGTATAATTAAACCCAAAGGACAAAATTCAGAGCAGAAGAAAAATAAAATGAAATAAATAAAAAGTCAAATATCAAAATCACAACACGCACACCACACATACGCCCACACATGGGGATACATGCGCGCACACACACACACACACACACACACACACACTACAAATGTTAGCCATAAACTGATCTAATCTGCCTTAATAAAGACATCTGAGCTTACAAGCCTGCACTTAGCAAACTCATAAGCTTGTTAGCTCAGCTTTAGGGTACCCATTAAATACCAGAGTGATAAACAAGCATATATTATTATTTTTCAGCTGCTGTCTACTACTAACCCTGTATGAATGTGATATGATTGCTATCATTGAGGCCTGACTCAGTACACTGAAGGAATCCAAACGTAGAAACAAGCTAAGCTAACGTTAGCAGCAGCTCGGTCTCTTCATTCGTCCTGTGTCCGCTGAGAGTGTTGGCTAAACTCTTAAAACAGATTTAAGATAATTTCCTGTTTGAATGATCTGAAATTTGCTTTAGGAAAAACACTTAAAATGTGTATTGGTAAATCACTGATGCTGACATTTTGCTAGCTTTGACTATAAATAAGCTTTCTGCTAGTAATCACTGTTGTTGTTTGCTATCACCACATGAAAGTTTACCTGAAATCATGTATTTATTGGTGCTCAAAAAAAGTAGTTGTGTAGTACAGCGATAATGTATATTATTGTTGTTTAGGTTGTTTTTTTGGAGGAGAAGAATAAAAAGTGGCTCTTTTGGGGGCTAATAATTTTTGGTATTGGAACAGTGTATTGATTGGTGTAGTCTTCGCTACCTGATATTACTTGCTGCTCGCCCTGTTCTACTTAAAACTCAATATTGCTATGAAGCTGGAGGCCCACAACTGTGTTAAATATTATTGTATGCTGTATCATTAAGATTTTCCCTTATTAGAATAAAGGAGCCTAGCTCTACTATAATAAACATCCCAAACAAAAAGATCATAAGAGACATGTCTACATAGTTTTATTCATATAGTTTATCAGCATCAGCGTTTTGGCTAAAGTCGTCCACACATCTCATTTTATTTTTTGTCTTTCTTTCCAGGGCGGAGGTTGCGAGGGAAAGCGTTCTACAACGTCAACGGGAAGGTCTACTGTGAGGAGGACTTTCTGGTAAGTCGTGTTCATCATTATTTTGTCCTGAGATAAGAGGAGCGGCTGCTATAGCAGCGTATCACTTCCTCACGGTGTGCTGACAGAGGAGCTGGTGGAGCGAGGGATTAGGATCTCAGGCTACATTCTGCAACCCTCCAGAGGAAACAGACATCGCAGCTACAATTAGGAGTTTTGCACCACCCCTCAAATTCACACTAATTTCCTCCAAAATCTCCCCAAGGAGCTCAATTACCCCACGAGCTGCTCAGCTGCACTTACAATTAAGAGTGGGAGGAGGACAGCTGGTCCATCTGCTTCAGGTTGCCAATGCAGACACAGGACCTGCTCCCATGATGCCTTTGTGTTCTTCTGGAAATACAGTTATGATAAGTTTAATATAGGTTAACTCAACAAGGTGATAACTTTTAAATACGAGTATTAATATTATTGTAATCATGAGATTTTGTGGACTTTAGCTCGTTCTGTTAAGACAAACACATGATAAAAGAAGGAAGAAGCTTTCAAAACTTCCTGTAACATCCTCACAATCACATTCTTTCAGTACTTCCTGTTTATCTGCAGCTTCTCCTTTCAAGTTGAACATGTTGATCTGTTAGGAAACACTGTAATTCCTCTTTTGCACTCTACAATCACAGCCTCGCAGTGATACACTGATGCTGGAGGTCAGATGACGGGATGAGACTAATCTTCTTCCGCCTCCCTCACGCAGCTAAGACTTGACTAGTCTGGCTTGTCACCCCGGGGGTGTCTCAAGGGTTGGGGGGGAAGGTGGTGGCAGATGGTAGATCTGGAGTGGAGATGTCAGGGCAGGGGGCAGCCTCCCCATCACAGCCTCCTACCTCCACCTGGTAGCCATGTCTCCTCAAACAAGCACCCCCGTGTCATCAGGTCACGACCCTGAGGGGGCTGTGAGCTGCAGATGGTCACCTTCATTATCTGCCTGTGCTCTGGGTTGAAGGGAAAGAAGCTGTGGATGTGACGCTGGGTGTTTTGTTGCCTTGTAACACACAGAAACACTTCACACCTGCTTGGTCCAGTGGAGATTGCCGTTTGGCAAAAATCACAGAGCAATTATGAATGGATTTTAAAGTATCAGTGTGATGTAGGCAAAAAAACCTTCCTCAGAATGAAAAAGCTTTAAATAATCATTAGTTCAGGCACCACAGGTCGACACTGCCTGATGAACATGTCAGCTGAGAGACAAAGAGGCACTTTTCATGTTAGATTAAAGAGCGCAGCAGCACCCTCTATGGAGGAGCTGTGGACTGAAATAAGTTCATGCATCAGGTGTGAGGCACTGCATGTTGCAGTGATGAAAAAATGATCAATTTTCACTGCTGAGGATGATAACTCTGGTGTCTTGTCTCCCCTACAGTACTCTGGTTTCCAGCAGACGGCTGAGAAGTGCTTCGTGTGCGGTCACCTCATCATGGAGATGGTAAGAGCTCTGCCAACAGCATGTACAGTTAGTAGCACAGTTAATGCATAAGTAATATTTTAATTATCCCATCTTTTTTAGGGACCCCAAATGTTAGGGGTCTAGGGTATTTTGATATTGTGCAGGTATTTATTCATTTAATAGGTTTATTACTTTGTTAAACATACAAATTTAACCAATTTTATGGCACCTGTCACCCACCACATTATGAATACAGTTTGATAATAAAAAGTAAGAAAATGTTTAAAAAATGTGTTTTTATACAATCAGAACAGTTTGGACTTTTTATTTATCACAGTCCCTGTAACAAAGAAACTTAGTTTTTGTACAGTGTGAGTCTTTTTCCTCTGGGTTTTGGCCTTTCGTCCACACACAAACATCATTTTAGGTCACTGTAAACTGATCTTTTGTAAAACTCCGGCCAGGGCGAAGACTTTTAGAAACTCAGTTTCCACGGAGACGTGTTTTTGGCTCGTGACGTCAGGCTGTGCGCCGTTATCTCCTCACCTCCTTTGTGAGGCGTCACAAATGAGGAGACATTCAATGCAAAATGACGGACGTGACAAAAACGAGTGGTTCTTCTAACCTTGCTAACAGGACTGTTTACATGTTTACACATGTATGTACAGTTACTCGTTCACTATATTGATATATCGTCCCCCTTCCTCGATGTGCCATCGCAGCCCGTCAGGTAGTCTTCTGGCAAAAGATTTTTTCAGGATTTTGATTGGCCCGATTTTCTTTTTCTTCTTTACATGACTGGGTTATATCACGGCCTGTTGGTTCTCATGTGTCACAGGGACTGTGCTTGTGTGGACGGGGTGTTTTTTTTAATCGAAGGAGGGAAGAACTGTCCGTGTGGACATGGCCTGAGCAGATGCCTATCTCTATTAAAAATATAATCTTTGCAGGTTAACTCTTGATTCAGATTTGATGCAGGGTTTATTACTGCAACCTGCTCAATAACAACATCGTCGTTGCAGTTGAGATGTTACATCACATCAACCCCACTGAGTTTATGTTTTTAATGTACACTTCCAGATGGCAGCGCATTGTTTGTTACTGCATGACCTTTATGGCCTCTCTCTCAAGTCTCACTGTTACCTTCTGTGCATTTCTTCCATGTGTGTCTGTGTGTGTATGTGTTTCTTCTGCGTGTGTGTGTGGGTGTCCAGATCCTCCAGGCACTCGGCAAGTCCTACCATCCTGGCTGTTTTCGCTGCGTGGTGTGTAAAGAGGGTCTGGATGGAGTGCCTTTCACCGTCGACGTCGAGAACAACATCTACTGTGTCAAAGACTACCACACGTAAGAAGAACACCTCTCTGCTCATCACACCGATAACATATGATTAATGCATGACAGAATGTGGCCTGGAATTTACAGCATGGAAGGAGCATAATTTATCATTACTCACTCTACTCCTGCTACTGCTACTAGTTTTTGAGCTAGAGTTGCCCAGGTATATTTGTGGAAAAAGGCATACATTAAGAAGTCGACTGTTTTACATTACACAGAGAACGGTGAAATTCTGTCTGATATTTTTGTTGTCTCTTCCACGACAGGGTTTTTGCTCCCAAGTGTGCCTCCTGCAACCAGCCCATCCTTCCAGCCCAGGTAAGGCAGAGCATCTCGACATGTCTGAAATGTTTGTCATCTCTAAGAAATATGCTCGGCCAAACATCTACTCTAGAGATGGGAGGTTCGACTCTTTCTACTGACTCGAGTTTGTTTGAGTGACTCACTAAAGAGAGTCAGGTTTTTGAGTCACTCAAGTTACCTATAGCTTGAATCACCCACCAGCCCGTGCGCCCATAGAGCATGCGCACTAAAGAGTCCCATCGCCCGATCGAGCTAACTTCCAGTTTAGCACTCCGTAATGTTAATGGAGATTACATTTAATCGTGCAGCTCATCTAGACCTTCTGATTGTTTTTGGACCTAATTGATCAATTTCTGATAGTAAAGCGAGTCATTTCGCAGGGTTTGTGACGCTCGTTTTCCCATGATTGTGTGCGTAAAAAGTGCTTTTTGTGCCCCGCCATGTTGGGAGAGCGGGTACTGAGTGAGTGACTGATTCAGTGACTGATTCGCTCAGGACAGGGAGCAAGCTCCGGGCGCTCTAACTCCGGAGTTGAAACAAGCGCCAAAGCGGTTGTTTTTCTCACAGGGCTCGGCTTATACGGTGGTCTCGCCTCAGATTTGCAGTTTGCAGTGTCTAGTGGCGGGTAGGAGGGATGAGTTAGTGAACGAGTTAGTGGTAAAAAAGAGTCATTTGTTTCGAATGATTGACTCCTGACTCGCACATTACTAATCTACTCATCCGGTTAACAAGTCAGGGGTGAAGGTTCTTACATATTAAACATATTAAATAGCAGATTTAATGAACTTGTGTTCAGAATAGATGATAAAGATTCAAAGAGAAACATCAGGTTGTATTTTTGGTTTTGAAATGAATATTCTATCAAAATGCCTTGTAGCAAACAAAGTAGTAATATCTTTACTAGTCAGGTTAAATCAAAACATATACAGCATTTACGAGGAAATCAACAGATAAAACTCGCAAAAGAATCAAAGATCAAACTGAGCAGAAATGAAAAATTATCCGGCCTTCTTTCAAAAGTGAAAATATTGAAAGTTAAATGTTATGATTTTCATTTTTTCCCTGTTGTATCTAGAATGGAAAACAAAAGTAAAAAGAAATAGCGGTAAAACGGCACAAAACTCCCAAACTCCCTCTTTCTGTTTACGATAAAGTCATGTACAATAAGAGCGGTTTGGAGCAGGTGTGTATGCGGCAGCTGCAGGAATCAAGACCTGCTGTTTCACTTCAATGAGACAGCAGACTGATCTGTACTGTGAAGGTCTCACCGTGTGTTTTTCCTACCAGGGCTCTGAGGAAACCATCCGGGTTGTTTCTATGGACAAAGACTACCATGTGGAGTGTTACCACTGTGAGGTGAGGCCTGCACACTGTCCTCACACACACACACACACACACACACACACGCACGTGCGATCACACACACAGGGTTTCTGAGTAACAGAAGTCAACAATGCATTGATTCAGCATCACTATGCACGATTCAGCTTCTCACCCTGCTGTAAAACACATCTCACACTGTTGAGCCACACACACACCTGATCGCGCACACACACACATTCACGTGCACATCCTCTCAGACACAATGAACTCGGCTAAGAGCTTCATATCGTGGGACGAGACTCTTTTAGTACCAACGGGTGTGAATCACCACTACAGTCTCAAATGGAATGAATGAGACACACACACAGTGAAAACAGACACAGACGGATACCAACCCGAGGTTACGGCTCAACGTTGTGACTCATTGACAAATCGCATTCCTGCACTGAGCTCTGAACTCAGCTGGGGACTTGTTGCTTAAACCAGACTTGTGAAATCCCAGCCATCCCGCCACTCAGCCCCCTCGGATGTTTGCAGTTCGAGTGTCACAGAAGGTTTCGTGAAACATATGAGCAACGTGTGTCACCATGCACTGATTCAGCTTCTGTTTCTCAATTGTGAATACTCATAACAGTTCCCCTCATGAGCAGGATGAGACCGATTTCTCTGAATCGCCGACATTCCTCTTCATAGAAATAGATCAGATCATTATGTAATGGTGGGTAATCATTAGCTGAGTTGTGGAGGGGGGCTTGTACACAGAGGAAGGGTAAAGTCCAGAGCTGAATCATCCTGGAAATGATAAACAATCACTTATTTCATAGACAGTTACACATTAGATGCCTTCAGGGTTCTTCAACAACACGAAGCAGAGGATACAGCGATATCCACACATGCAGTCGGGCAAAATCCTGTATAATACATGAACTCTCAGCTGCTTACAGGTCTGAATCACGATAGCAGCAAAGTGTTTAAGGCCCAGTCGGTTTATGCACTCCCTCCAGCATGTTCAGGGTCTACCCCGGGGGTCTCAACTCTGTCAGATGTGCAGAGAAATCCCTTGCAGGTTCAATGTTCAGTTCAGCTTCTGCCCTTGTCGAACAACACAGAAATTTCTAAGAAGTAGATTAAAAAAAAAAAGACATGACCAGGTCAGAGGCACCGAACCAGCTCCTTTCATACTCACAATTCCCTATGGACATCTGAACCCTCTGGGATGAACCCTCTCCCCTCTAGGAAAGGAAAACAATACAGCGATGTGTTTCACAGTTTTACCTTCAGGCTCAGGAGCTTCTCCTACACAGGGTCTATATTTTATGTAGCAGTCCGTCCTGCACATAACTGAACCCTTACTCACCACCAAGACCAAACAGCTAGCTCTCACTAAGTACGCTTTTTCTGTTAAATTCGCCTTGTAAGCACAGTTAATGTGGTAGTTCAGCAGACGTAAGCTCAAAGGAGGAGAGTCAGATGAGAGGATGAACTGGTGAAACGTTTCAATAAAGCCTTCTATTGGCTGAGCGAGCTGTTTGTCTTCTGACATCACTGCGAGTCGATTTAAATGTCAAGATGCCAAATGAAATGTGTAAAGACTGAATGACACTAAATGCTCATGTCACACTGCATGTGGACATGACAAGGCTCTCAATATGTGGAAAGGAGAATCTACATCTAAGTGGACAGCTAACAGTTTTCAGCACAGAGACACGGATAAATAACAAGAATACATCTAGTATTGGATTTATTATCATTAATTCAGTGCATGAAGTCTCCATAGAGTAGTTGTAGGCGGGATAAGGAAGCTCCTGAAAGAGAGACGATCACATTGGAGCCTCATTAGAACGGATCAGCTGCCTGCTTCACAGCAAAAACAGTACATCTCACGCACGCAGCGTTCCAGTGATATGAAAGAAACATTATAACATATATCTTAAGATGTTTATACAACATTGCTGGAGATCAATATTTTTAGTATGAAAGAGGTGAGTTTGGTGCCGTAAATGACTGGAAATGATTGGTCAAATTTGTGGAAAAGTTGTGGCAATTGGCCAAAATTGCGGGAATGTAACATTTCAACTTCCTAGAGGGACTGAAATAAGGCTAAATCCTTAGCAGCTTAGCTTAGCACAAAGACTGGAAATGGGAATGAAGGAAACAGCATGTGTCGCTCTGTCCAAAGATGACAAAACCTTCTATCTGAAACTCTAAATCTCATAATTAACATGTTTTATATTTATTTTAATCCGTAAAGTGAAATGAAAATATGGAAATTCCCAGTTTTCTGGTGGGTGATGTCCTCTTATAACCCTACATTTTTAGTATTGATTAAACAAACAAGATATATCGTGTTCATTTTCTAGCTTCAGAGGTTTCGAACAGAGCCAGGCTAGCTGTTTCCAGCCTTTGTGCTAAGCTAAGCTAATCTGGCTACTTAATATTTACTGAGACATAAGTGTTATATATTTATACGTTTTTAAGAGTATTTCTCAAAATGTCAAACTTCTATTGGAAATAGTTTCGGCGTTGACAAAGGACACACACACGTCATGGTGAACTTATTGTTTCATGGTGTGATAACGTTTTGGTGTCGCTCTTTCAGGACTGTGGCCTCCAGCTAAACGACGAAGAGGGACACCGCTGTTATCCACTGGAAGGCCACCTTCTCTGCCACGGCTGCCACATCCACAGGCTCCAGTCGCAGGTCCCTGCCCACATGCCCCCCAGCTATCCCCTCCACGTAACGGAGCTGTGAGGGAGAGGAGGGTGGGCAGCAACCGAGCCCTGCCTCCCAGGTGATCTGAGACACCAGCAACAAGGGGGAAACAAGGCCAGGGAAGCCTCTGTGTGGCCATCTGAGCTACTACCAGGCCGTGGACTAACACACACTGTGCAGCTCCCACCACAAGCCCTGCTGTCACATGACAGGGCTGGGAAAAAAGGGTCCCCCTCCTCCTCCATCTGTGGTCCTTTCCTCCCCCCTTCCCTTGGGGTGCCTAACCCTGAAAGCCAACACGCCGGCTCACCCAGAGGCCCCTGGTGACGTCACACCTCCTGACCCCTGCACATTCATCAAAGAGAGGGGTTTTTGGATCGGAGGAGAGAACGCAAACTCATCTCTCTCCTTGCTCCTCTCTCTTCCCTCTCCATGTTTTTCATTCCTGTGCTGTGACTGAAGCGGTTTGACCGTCTGAGATCGCTGCTCACGTCGACGTCAGGAAGGCCAGGGAACGAGCCGCTACATTCCAGTGCTGGCTGGACCGGACGGACCACAGGGTGGGCATGCTGTGCCTTCAGAGCGGGCTCTTTCTGTGCAGCTTCTAACACTGAAACGGAGTCCTGCGTAAGGCTATGCAAAGGACACCCAGCATCACGACCCAGGGCTGTGAGAGAAACTATGAACTGCACCACCCCGACAGAACAGATGCACCGTAGCAGCACGAGCCCAGAGGACCGACTGACATTCCACTTAGAAGTCTTAGACGAGACCTCGAGAGATTCACAAGCAGTGTCTTAATAATGATTATATTATGACAGAAGAAGAAAATTTTAGATGCACATAGATTGTCTTTTATATATGAATATATATTTTGCAGATGTTTTCCACATACGATCATAGATGTAGATTCTTGTTTTTGTCCTGTGCTTGCAATAGATTCAGAGGTGAAACGCGCTGTCTGTCTGACGCTTCTGAACATTTTGGGTCTGTTGTATCATTTCTCCTCCAGGACTCAGCCTCCTCACGGCTGTCAGTGGGTCGCAGATCCACAGGCTGTGTACGAGCAGACCCTGGTTCAAACAGCATCTGACTTGACAATGAATTTATTCCACTTTGAGCACCAAAGGTTGACTGCATCAATCAAGATTTTTGCAACATGAATTGATATCCTCTTCTGCGGACTGTAGACAGCTTTAACACACGCTACGAGACAGGCATTTCTGCACACCTTAAGTGTTCCACCTTTGGTTCTACCTGTAACTTGATGTATGCACAAGATACAAAAAAGAAAAGAGCGGAAATTTATTTCAGCATCAACAGAGTGTTTAAAACAGCTGACCTGGTTAACCTTCAAACACATTTCAAATGAAGCACTACCTAAAGCTCTACATAATGCCCTATTCATAAGGTGATACATTAAAGGGCCAGAATTTCAACCATGGGAGAAAAAAAATGCAATTTTGCTCTGTGCCTTTGGAGTACGCTATCCGCTTCTCCAATGGGCCCTGGAAAACCTCCACCAGTCTACATAAAACAGCCCATCTGGTGGAGGTCAGGGAGCTCGCTAAACTACACTTCCTCAATCTAAGACTCCCACCTCCGATGTCATGTCTCGTTCAAAATCGACAGGTTTAAAATGTAGATTGTAGACCTGAAGATTTTTTAGACGATCCACTGGTATATTCTCGTCGTATTTCTGATTCTGTACCGCTCTGAGCCATTGCCTGAAGCGATCAATGTCCTTGACTGGAAAACGGTAGTATTTCGCTCCAGCGTCTCTCACTGGGCCGTTCCTTTCAGAGGGAGGTGTGCAATGCATGCTGGGAGTTGTAGGAATGTAGAATGGGCGAAACCACGAGCAGCTTGTACAACTTTCTCCACAGCTATGGTGCCAATTTCAAATAGTATTGCTTTTACGACTACAGAGAACACCAGCTTTGACAGTGGCTTTATCCAGGGGCGAACTGCTCCTTTAACACACTACGAGAGGCATTTCTGCATACTTTAAATGTTCCACCTTTGGTTGCACCTGTATCAGTGTGTGTGTGTGTGTTCTAAATGCAAGTTACAAAAAAGGAAAAGGTGAATCAAAAATGATTTGGTTGACCTTTAAGCACATCATTCCAAATGAAGCACTATTTAAAGCTCTACATAATGCCTTATACATAAGGTGGTACATTAATGCTCCAGCACATTGACATACTGTTACTCAAGACGACTCTGAATAGCACAGTCTGAGCTTCCTTCCAGGGCGCCATGAGTTTGCCAAGTTATCACACAGAGCTCAAAGATTAAGACTTGAGCATAATCTGAAAATCTGAGAGCTTAGCCAGCTAGAAATTGGTCTTTAAATACTAAGATTTAGGACCTTTGGTGGAGCGCTAAAAGACCCGCAGCAGGCGGCTAATGTCAGAGGAGTGCATCTTCTACACAAGATTGTCTTGAAGAGATATCGCCCAATATGAAATATTATCAAGCTCTGGTTTTAAATACTACAGCTGCAACAGAAAGAAATGTTGAAATGAATATATGTTAAGAAATCCGTCTACTTCCCTCCAGACAAAGTAAGTTCCTGTCCCTAAAACAGCCTGACTGCAGCTTCTGGCCGGTCTGGTGCTCAAAGAGGAATCAAACTAATTGAAGGATTATTTGCCAGGTCTGTTCAGGATGCTGTTTCCTGGTGTGTTTTCCAGACACTGTTCTTTTTTTTTT
The DNA here is from genome assembly GCF_022749685.1 of Semicossyphus pulcher. NCBI lineage: Eukaryota > Metazoa > Chordata > Actinopteri > Labriformes > Labridae > Semicossyphus > Semicossyphus pulcher. The sequence continues at coordinate 27,144,223 of NW_027211603.1, forward strand.
TTCTGTCATATGAGCACTGAACCACAGTGCGTTATTCTGAGGAACCTCCACTTGTCCGCATGCCTTAAGTCAGAACAGGTATGTTTGCGCGTCACGCTCTGGTTTGCCCTGCAGTCTGCTGTTGCGTGTCGAGAGGACGTCCCTGAAAACCCGGAGCTGCTGGTCCCGCCCGGGTTTTTAAGGGAGTCCCAGCATGCTCTCCTTGCCTGGTGTGTGCATCCATCTGTGTGTGTGTGTGTGTGTGTGAATATTCAGTATGCAAAACAATTACTAAAAGACTGAAAGACTTGAAACTGTGAGCTATGGTGGTGCTGGAAAAACTAGTCTCACCCCTCCCCACTTGGTTGAGGATTTTGCTTATCAGATTGGCACTGAATACATCATTCCCTGTACGAAGAGTAGAAGAAAAACCCCAACAACGTGTCCTTTTTTTTCCTTTATAGACTCAATGTCTTGAGTGTGTGTTTGTGTGTGTGTGTGAGTGTGTGTGTACTTGTGGCAGGGCCATGGCACATGCACGTCACTGTGTTAGCAGGGCAGCGCAGCATCCAGCACAGCGACCCCTGCTCTCTCTGTTCAAACCCAGAATGATTTTGCTGACTGCATTTTGTTGTTCCAGATGTTTGTGTCTCATTGTTGGTGTTTGTTTGCACATCTGTCTTGTGCCATATGGGTGGAGTTTAAAGTTCCTGTAGCTGATATATCATCCTCTGACTGTAGCCAACTTCACCCATCTGGTTTTCAAATAAGAACAAGACAAACACTAACTATTGTATGCAAACACTGGGCCTGCTCTTATTCATATCACTGTACACAGGTCTGATAAAATACTACTGAATGCGTCAGAGAGACTGAAGGCAGGGGTCACCACAGGCAGAAGGTCCTTTCTCGTGTAACCCGATGTGATGAGATTCATTCGAATGTAATTATGATTTGTGTTTGTTCCCCTCTCAGTTGTATATTTGAAAAGCAGAAAAGAAAAGGTCTGCATATGTGAGACATTCCCCTCGACATTTGATAACCTCAGCTTTCCACAGGGGTCAAATGATGCGACCATACTTGAAGAATGAGGCATTTTTAATGACAGAATATCAACCCCTTAAAAGACTTAACAAGATCGGATTGTGTCCCATTTAAAGATGTCTTAATCCACCTGTTGTTAAAGTACTACTTCAGTGTCTATTGCATAGCACACAGCTAGTTACCCTGTACATAAAGAGGCTAGTTTTTTATTTTATTTTTCTGTCAAAAATCACTTGGAAAGGGAAGACGTCTTCTTCTTCTCATACTGGTAGTTCCAACAAGCACATCTCGACACCTGTCACACATCTTTTGTATCGCTAAGTGTTTTGATTACCTAGATGGTTCATAAAAAAAGGAAACTAGATCTATTTATCTAAACATGAAAAAGTCTAAAGTTATTTAATGTATTAAAAATCGGGACGTATCATTTAACTGTAGATGACATAATCTGCTTTTTCAATAAAGTGGTTTTGTAGCTAACTGCAAAAAAAGTGTGTTTCTTCTCTTATTTAGTTTCCTCTCAGATCCCATCGTCTATAGTCTGACAACGATACAGCCTCTGGGGACGACAAGAGTCCTCAGGAGGAGAAGAAAAATTTTAAAATGCTCGTTTGTTGAACGGAGGTCGGATCGATTTCTGATGCATTCAAGGAAGTCTGGAAGTCTGGAAATCTGAACGCTGAACGGCTTTCGTGACACAGCGTCAAAGGAATTTATCTCAAGTTGAATATTACATCTAGAACAGATTGTTAGCTGTTAGCACACAGATGTCTGTTTATAGAGATTAATAAGAAGCTAAATTATCATCAAATGACGCAGATGGGAGCCGGGATGTCATTACGGCGGATTAAGTTCCGTCTGCTTTTGCTCTCCACATGGACTGTTTTTCCTGCATACGCCGCAGCCTGCTGATACATGATTGGGCAATATTACTCGGACTACAAGCGTAGTACCCAGGAAACCAGAACACTTGCCATCCCTAAAATCCACGTCACTGCCTACAGATTCTACATTTCTATGTAGAAGCTTATGTACATAGAAATGTAGAATCTGTAAAGAGATTATGGTGAGTAAATCTGGAGTTATCTTTGTTTATACATCATGAAATCTGCCACCACAAAAATACATCCAGTTAAATACTACTGAGATTAAACTGAACATGTTTGGTGTAGAAGATTGGCTTCACGTATGTCCTTTATGATTGCGTTTATTTAAAAGGTTTTTGACACTGAACATGTCATGATATTTCACTGAAGCGCATCTTGCCCCGACATCATGACTGTGATTTAAACAGCCACTATCACAGTGTTTTATTATCTACAGAAGTGTATTGCTGTCACCCAGTGAAATTAAAAAACAGATTAGGATCAAGCTGTAACGTCAATATTTATTGTTCTTACAACATGTTTTTTACAAGACGTTTTAGGGGCTCAGTGCTAGAGTCGGTCGAAGTGTCCTTGGGCAAGTCACTGAACCCCAAATTGCTCCTTGTGGTATAGGTGTGTAAATGGGATAAGTATTGATTGACAGTTGAGGACTTGACGTAACAGCCTCTACCATCAGTGTGTGAATGTGAGTCTGAAAGGGTGAATGTGACATACAGTGTTAAAGCACTGTGAGTGGTTGGAAGACCAGTAAAGCGCTATATAATTGCAGTCCATCTACCATTTTCACCTTTTACAACATCTCTCTTATATCATTATCCAGAGGTGAAAAGATGAAGGCCGGATCTCTCAGGCTGTTTTAACCTGCTCTTTTCATATTGCTTAACTTTCAAGGTTGCAAATTTTACTCCACTGGAGACAAGTTTATTTTTTAGGCAGTTAATGACATGCCAACACAAAGGCCTCATAAGACATCACATTATAAAAACAATACAGAAAACGGTTAATTAAAAACTACAATTAATCCCTTACAAGCACAATGGGAGCAGAACAGAAACTTGAAGCATCATTAGCTACACTTAATATGTGCTCATGCCTGTAATGTTAGCAGTTAGTAAAATACTGCTGCATAATTACACCCATGCACGCAGCCTTGTAGAAAGTCGTGTGATGGACTCTTCCTCCTGGGACTCAGCCCGTTACTCTGATGGTCAGATAATCTGAAGCCCAGAGAAAGGGACCATCAAGCATTTACTTAAGATATAACTCCAGTTCTTTGAGTTCGTGCTTAGCCCTAGAAATCTAAAACAAACAAATTAATATCAGGCTAAGAAAAAGGTTACAACTATCTGCATTGACAAACGTGACTTTAAACATTATATTTTGAGAAGATACAGATCAGCCAACGGAAATACTGATGAGTCAGTTCCCCTGATGCCGACCCTTTTAGCTCCAGTCCAGCATTCCTGGAAATACAACACAGGCATGATGAACTGATACCGTGGGGGATGTCCGTAAAATGTCCAAAGTTCATTAAAAAAAAGAGCCTCAACTCAATCATGTCACTTTACATTTAGCAGCATAAACACCACACTTTATTTTATTTCTTTGTTATTTTTTCATTTGATGTTGGGCTTTAAACTGCTCTTAAGTTTTACGACGTGAGTAGAGCAGTTAGGCTGTTGAGATGAATGAGGAGACTGCTCCCCTGTGGAGCTGTATTGAATAACATTTGGGCTAATTGGAGCATAAAGTAGGTTGATGACAGAATTGTTAAATATTAAAGTGTAATCTTTCTCTAAAAAAAAGCCAAGCAAAACATGACCCACATTTAAAATATAATTCGATTGCTAAATTAAAGTCCTCAACGACGTGTGCTGTTGATCACTTTAGAAATTATATAAAGATTTTAAGGCTTTGATTTCTGTCATGTGGATGTTGATTGACAGTTTGCACACCAGCTGCCCTTCACCTAGACTTCTCTTATAAAGTTGCTATGGCAACATGTTTGATCCTGGTTTATCATAACCTCTAGCAAACAAAATAAACACTGGGACTAATTCTGAGTCGTGTTCAGAGATGTTGTGATACAGATAAATGTCAAAGCATTGATCGAAAAGCTTTATTTATGAGCCCCCGCAAAAAATATGATGTTTCTTTTTGTCCAAAACAGTAGCCTAATCAGCAATACCATGGCCACCAACAACTACTGTTTTAAAGCAGCAAAAAGAAGAACGGATTTCCGTTAAATGACGTTAGCAAACAACAACAGTGCGGTGCTAGCGGAGATAGCATGGTCAAAGCTAGCTAAATGTCAGCAATTTGTGTTTTCAAATCACAGATTTAAAGGCTGTATTTGTTCTTTACATTAAGTTAAGGTAAATAGTAAAAACACAAACATAGCACTTTCATAAAAAAGTCTTTGGTAGATTCACTATGTCAGGAGAGGCAATAAACTGAGCTGCTGCTAACGTTAGCTTAGCTTGTTTCCAGGTGCTCAGCTTTTTTGAACGTTAGAGTACTGAGCATGGCCATAAAACAATGTTATCAATTAGATCACATACATACTGTCTGGGTTATAACCTAAAGCTGTTAAATGATGACAATTATTTGTATATTTCTTTATCATAATAGTATTGGGAGGTACTCTTTATTGCCACTACATAGCTCTTGGTGTCAGAATTGGTACCAGAAAAGGGTTTTGAAACATCTCCACTCCTGTTATTGTCCACCTGATGACTGTAAGTCCAAAGTCTACTCTCTCATTAGCTTGTGTTTTAGGTCTCAACTGAAAATACTATCTCATTAGCTAGCTGCTCAATGCTCCACTACGTTAGCTGCTAACCTACCCTGTCTATGTTTGGTTCTGGACTAATCTTGCGGCGGGTTTATCCTAGACTTTCTCTAAAGACACCTGGATATTTTGTGTGAAAATGACACAAATCAGAGACAGTGTACCATTACTGTAAGGCTGTGGGACGGTCACCCAAAACAATTAACCGAAAGGTGCTAAAACACTCAGTAGAGCTAAGCAAGTGACCTTTTTACCTCAGTCATTAGAAACACTGTTAATATTAACATTTTGAATAGCTGCTTTTTGATTCCTCTGTGTGAGGTTGGTTGTAAAGATTGATACAGGAATATGCTACAGACAGTGCTGTTGTCATCCTTCTGCAATGAGTGGTGAGTGGGTGGGTTAGAGTACTGTAGCAGCAGAAGTCCCATTTTTATACTGCTCACTAAACTTACTGCTGCATGGCTCGATCCCCCCGAGTGTTAAGAAATCATCCTCTTATTTCAGTTATGGCAACACTTGGTTGAGAGACAGGCTTGGGAATACTAACTAGATTCAACTGCATAACTTTAAAAATGAAAGGAGAAGTGAATAAGGGACTTTCACAGTTCCTGCACCTGCACCGAGGATACAACTAGAAAAGGAAAACTTAAAACATGCACACCCCTTCACCCTTTTAGTCTCACATTTCAATTACAGTAGGTGCAGCTGTATCTATAAGCCCCTGATAGTCAGATAGTTCGAGATGCAGCAACATTTTGTGTGGGTGTACATAAAAGCAGTGTCTGCCCACTGACTGAGCTCTCCTGTTGGCTGAACAGTGGTGTTCAGTGTGAGGAGCTCGCCGGTGTTGGTTGTCAGCTCCATGAGTTGGGGCACAAAGCGGCCTTTATGTGTGTGAGGGTTCCACCCTGTGACTCAGGGAGCCGTGTGTGTGTGTGTATGTGTGTATATGTGTGTGTGTGTGTGTGTGCAGAGGTAGTGGAGCCCCGGGGGATCGGCTGTGAGGTGAGCTCTGTTACAGCGCACAAAAGAACACCTTCCTGCAGGAGCACACGGGGTCCCTCCGCTGCCAGGAAATGAGTGAAAATATGCTCGCCACAGGATTACCTCATACACTCTGAATCTTTGGTTACTGACACTTTGTGCCCTTCCTGTACCAAAAAATTCTGCCTCCTGTTTGCTACCATTATCAGATTTTCTTTTCCAGTTTTTTGGCTAATCCAGCGCGCCGATTTCCTGTAACGGTTTGATCTCAGAAAGAAGCACAGGTTGGAGATTTAGAGAGTCATCTGCGCTCAGTCTAACTTTATGCACAGAAAGTGTTGAATAGTAGTGATGAGTCACTTCACAAAACATGTTTTTGAATAAATCAAATTGTATTTAGCACACATACAAATCAAGCTGTTTTGTCTTGGTTTCTTTGGAGAACCTTGGTGATGACAGTTTTCTGTTTGTCTGTTTGTTTGGAGGAATAACTAGGCTGCTTATCAATCTCCTTTGTTATTTTTGACATCATACGTATTTGTATACATATAAACTGTTAGTAGAGATGCCAGGAAATGAGGGGAGAGAGAAATGAAATACAACAATGATCCCAGCCTGGACACAAATCATGGACCTCATCGTTCAAGGTCAACACTGTAAAAAAGTACTCAAGTGCATTTAGTGTTGTAATCCTATAACAATGTGTGTCTCATTATGGAGGTTTCAGTATTAAACAGTATCAGAATCAAAGGAAAAGAACCAGAGCGATCATCTTTTATTCTTCCTCCTGTTTTAAACACATCATCTGGAAGATCTCAGTTTTGTTCTCTTTAGCGGCACTTATGGCGATAAACGGTAATTGCAGGAGCACACTTTCCTTGAAGTGTTGCATGTGTGACGTCCACGGTTGGCTCCGGTTGTAACTCTTGATTTTCCTCGCTGACGGTTGCTTTTTGCCTTCATCTGAGCGTCAAATTTGTTTCTTTTTCTTTGGATTTTCACTTATTTTTGAAGTTGTATCTGTAGTCATCGATCTTTTCTTTGTTTGTTCAGCCATAGTAGATTACTGTTTACTCACAACACTTGCAGAGACCGGAAAAGCAGCCGCTTAGCTCCGCCTACCCTCTCTGGCAGACCAACCACTGCTGGGTGATGGAAAACGCGTCACTAACTGGGCGCCTCGCCACAGACACCCAGTCCATAAAAATACCATATACTGCAAATGCAAAGGCTTTCATCAGTGGGCCATAGGCTCAATCACCATTGTGTTACCTCATTCGGTGATAGATGGTGACTCAACAGACATTTATTCACATGAAAATCTTCGCGATTATATCTTTAAAGGGCAATGGTGAGTCAATAATAGTCAAAGGAAATATGCAATTGAGTTGCATCATGGGAAATGAACTTGAACCGATTGGGACTAATCTCTGTGACCACAAGTTTTTGTCTTCTTCAAGATTTCTTCTTTCGTTACTCATGTTTAGCAATGTCTGGTTTTGTGCTACTGCAGGGTTATGTCACTGAATTGAATATGTGAGTTGTGTATTTTTGGTGAGTTTGAGGTGAGTGAGTCACGTCTTCAGAAAACTGAATAAACTATTGCGTTTCTCTTGGAACGAGGGAAAAGTTTTTCATGAATGCTGAACTGAGTCACTTTTATGAAACAGCGTTAAACATCTCTGAAGGTTAAAGTAATTCTTTCTTCCTCCACTGCAGAGGACTAAAACTCCACAGTCGGGTTCGCTCGGCACCAAATATGTGATAACAATCAGAAACAGTCACAGTGAACGTTACGATTTACTGCATCACCAGCAAGACCAACAGAGGCTGGAATCAGCGTGGGAGTATTTGTCTTTTTAATCTCTCACATTGTGATACTGAATGAGAGCCAGATGTCGGACAGCAGATCTGTGTCTCTTTGGGGAGGCGGTGAAGACGAAAAATCTTACAAGTCTTCAAAAACCCACACAGATAAGCAGATAACTGACCTGGAGGCGTCCCAGGAGGACAAACAAACCCAGCTGTCTGCTCGTTTGGCAGAGACGAACCGCTGAAGAAAACCTCTGACTGTTCTCCAAGATCAGAGAAAGCCTTCACATACAGAGCAGGCAAATATTTCTATGTGATATTTAATTACAGATCATCAAAATAGGATGTTAAAACAGGTTGTTTCAAAGGGAGGTGAGAGCTGCACTGCTTCAGATCTCCCTCCACCTTCCCTTCATGCACATGTAGATGTGTAGAAATAGGGGAGGACATTGAGCCTGCAACAAGGGGTCATCTGCAGCCTCATGGGACGACTGCTTGCTCCCTAAGCAGCAGCGTAACAACTCTGCCCACGTACTTAAGTTAAACTTTTATATAACTGCAGCAGTCGTGGGAAAAAATGAAGCTGGGCTGGACTCGATGGCTTCTTTTTTTTTGCAGCCTACAGGGTTTCTGTGTCGCTGCTGTCAACAGCAGCTTCAGACGACAGACTGGGAACGTAAGACGGAGCATCCACTGAGTTTGATATTGGGAAATGTGGTGGGTGTTGGGCGGAGGGGTCATGCGTTTACCCAAGAGAATAAGATCCCTGAAGTTTTCTGGGAGGGGAGGACAGTTGAACTCAAGCACATTTAAAGCTTTTCACTGAACTTAAAGTGAGATTTTAAACCCGCAGGCTGTCTTCTCCTCTGAGGCCGACGAGTTTCCGAGCTTGTTTTCATGCAAAGATGCTGACCCTCGGCTGCCTCCAGCCCCGCTGCTCATGATGAATACAAATGATGGTGGAGAACATGCCTCACAGAAGATGCATAGACGAGCTCTAGCACATTGTTCAGCTCAGAAACACCTTTAAAAACCCCGCTCTGAATACTCGTCTGTCACCGCCTTGAACTTGAGACTGCACAGTCCAGAGTGGCAGGGAGGTTGCGACCCTGACTGAGCCAAGGGGGGGGCAGCTCTTTAACAAGCCGGAGAGAAGAAAAAAAATGACTGACAGGCCCGAGCAATAAAGCATGAAGTGGAATGCGAGGGTATGAAGAGCCATTGTTCGACAAACATCTCAGGAACGCACACAGAACCTTTTTCATGCTGCCGTTTGATTCAGCGATCTCTTATTTCCTCATGTCGGCTGGCTGCTTGTTTATTTCAGCCTGTTGCACCTGGCTTCAGCTGTGTGGAGGAGAGTCATTAATCAGCAGTAACAGCTTTCAGTCTTCTATATTAGATTCATTCAGAAATTTGTCACCAATTGCAAAAATGTACAAAGTTCTCTGGAATAAAGCAAATCTGAATGAAAGATTACGTGTTTTGGGGCCTTGGACACAGATTCTGCATTCTGCTAATAATTTGGTTTGGTTTCTATCCTCAGTCAAACTCACTTTCGTCTGTATCTCAGAGCCGCAGATAAAAAGAACAAGTTCGATTTGAAGTAAAGTATTGTTGCCTGGCAACAGCATTGAAAACCCAGCAGTGTCTGGGGGTCTGGGATTTTTTTTTTTAACTTTGTGTTTGTCCTCATCCACACTCTGTAATTGTGCCCAGCAGTATGTACGAGGAGAACTAAACATACTGAAATATGTTTTATCTCGCAGCTTATGGAATCACATTATTTGTTATGAGAGATGTTGCCTCTCATACTATTATTCGATGTGCTCTTGTGTCAGCAGGAGGAGTTCACAGGCACGTTTTGGCACACGACACTGAAACATTAAGCAAATTATGTTTAATGATGTTTAGATTTAGTGCCAGGGAGGACTGTGTTTCAGTGCAGATGCTTTTTAGTCCAGCTGTTTGTTTTGCTCTCTAAATGGATGCAGTGGAGTCTGGGGATTTGTGGGGAGGAACAGTGCAGATGGGCTGACCTTTGACCCTTTGTTCCACTGAATAAATGGTGGATTACTGGGAGGCTGATTCGCTCCCAGTAAATACAACTGGAACTCTGGTGCTCTCTAGTGGTGTGATGTTTAAACAAGCTTTTTAGGCGGCGAGACTGCAGGAGCAGAAGGATCAGCTGCTGTGTTTGCTATTGTACTTTTAACATTTAACCACATATAAGTGAGCTACATGACACATATTTATTTCAGAAACTACATTTCTCATGACATTAGGAAGACATAGAAAGCATATCTCACTCTGCCCTCCACTCTAATACAAAAAGGGTTTTCCCTCACAGTGCTAAACGCACAAACACAGAAAAGACGGCACTGCAGACAGTCACGACATTCATTATGAGAACACAAACATACAGAGTGCTTCAGCCCGACTGCGTGGGTGTAACCAGCTGCCTCTGCGAGCTTCAATGCATTGCATAGTCTGATTAGATGGATAATGACGAGGAGTAAAGTGGAAGTTGATGGGGTCAGGAGTTTGAGGGGAGCTCGACTCAGGCAAAGTTATTCTTGAGGAAGTTGATGAGTCCGTTGGTGGAGGAGTCGTGGGAGTGGACCTCTGCGGCGTCCTTGAGCTCCGGCTCGATCTTCTTTGCGAGCTGTTTGCCCAGTTCAACTCTAATGATGCAGAGAGGATGGAGACAGGGTTAGAAGAGAGATAGTGGGTCAATAAAGGGTTCAAACAAAAACACTGATCATTTAAGGCATATTTAAATTGTAGTTTTAAATAGAGTTTTTTACATCCTTATTTTTCCCAAAGCTTATTTTAGAGAGGACTTTCAAGTTTGTTTGCAAGATTGTACTGGAATAGGATGAATGCAGGTGATTGATTTCTCAGCTCTCATTGTGCATGCTGAGAGAGTTCTGCTCCCATTGGACAACTCCCACCGTTATAGCCATTTAGCGCTAAACATCACGCTTTCCCCTTTTAATTCTTAAAAAAAGAAAGTGTAAACTCCCGCACACTGTCTCACTGGCAGAAATTATATTTATGTGCAACGTTTCGGTACTAGACCTTCATCAGGCAAACAGTTTGTCAAAAAGAGCAGGACAACTTTTATAGGGAGTGGCTGCAAGCCTGTCCAACTCGTCCTATCAGGTCAGAGTCAATCAACACAAAAAATGAAATAATAAATCCTGTCATTGCTGAGTTTAAAGATAGCAAAGAGTCATCTAAAAAAAACAGAAATAATGTGTCCTATTTTTTTATATGCATACATTTAAATTAAAGGGACATTTTGGGTCCTCAAGGTAAACAAAAATAGTCATTATAATAAGATAAAAGTAAAAAAAGAGACACTGAATGAGAGTCAAAAAAGAACAGCTGAAATCAGAAATAGAAACAGACTATAATCTACAGCAAGAAAAAGGTCAATTGTCATTCAGGCTGAAATTATAAATGTGCATTTTCTATATGTAACCATGACTGCCAAAATCTGGCAGGGACCCTTTTAATTCTTTACAATCATCGTATTTAAAGTCACATAATTATTCTCCATGCATCAGTTCCCAATTGTCAAAGAAGCTTCATATTCAATTCAATTCAAGTCATTTAACCCTCGACTTTTTGAACTGCATGCATCATTCCAACAAACGGCTTGTGGATCATTTGACGCACATTTCCCCCAAATTCAGCTGCACGTTTTAGTATTTTTGGAAATACTGGAGACTCCAAAAGAATTAAGAGTTCTGTTGTTTTAAACAAATCTTTGCTGAACAGCATGTATGTAGGTATTTATGCAGTGAAAAAGTGTCTCACCCCCACTGGTCAAAGCTGTTGATCTCCCACATTACACCCTGGATGAAGATCTTGTGCTCATACATGGCTGTAAACAAAGACAAGAAGTATTATTATCAAAACAATGACGTGGTGGTTTGTGTGGACACAATCTGACCTTTTACAGTGCAGCATCACGCAGCGTCCTGACTAACTGTTAACTGCAGCACAAGGCTGTTTCGGGAATTTCCAAAATTGGATCACTGCTGTTACTTCTATCTATCATGTCCATTCAAAGCTCTCCTTAAAGGTATATCTCACTGTTTAATTTATAGTCAGTTCTTGCTGTGCAGTGTGGACGATGCAGCTCAGACAAACACGGCAGACTGCAGATTGTAGCAGGAACTGTTTCTGTTTTGGAAGAAGTATTTAGATTATCAACTTAACTTAAAGAAGCAACACCGCACCGTGAAAATACTCCACTACAAGTAAACACCCTGCATCAGAAGTACATTTAAGTGAAGGTATGTAAGTGTAATCAGCTACATTTGCTTAACGTCTCAAAAGACGTCCTGCATTATAAACCTTATTTAAGTATGTAGGTAAGTTCATCAGAAATAAAAGTGATTTTTCTGCAGAATAATGGTCAGTGTCCATGTTTTAATAATGTTTTTGATATAAAATTACTACTTACAGCTGCATTATTTTTTAAGTTGCATTTTACTGCAGTAGATGTTAAAATTGTTCTAAGTTTTACTACTTTATTTACGGTTGGTAGTTTAATGCTATAAGATCCTCATATGTTTGGAGCTCTGAAAATGACCATGTGGACTCTTGTAAGACTTGAGTCATGCTAAAACAGATACAAATAAACAATATCAAACTTCCTGTAAAACACCCAACAATATTAGTGGCTCATCATTGTTTGCTCTTACCTATAAGTGCTCCAAGTGTGAATGGAGTCAGTTTCTTGAAGATGATTGAGTTGGTTGGCCTGTTTCCTTGGAATACCTGGGTTAGACAAAGAGAAACATTCTGTAATACGTACCACACAAAACAGACTTGTTTGGTCTATTCATGGTCACTGGGGGGCACTGCCTCCTGTGCTTTGTGACTAACTCTGGAACTAACTGCAGTCTGCCTTTAGCACTTCCTCATGCCAAGCATGATTTATTGTGTTGTAGTCACATGAGATAACTGCCTGTCCTCATGTTTGAGTTGAATTCATTTTTTACTCACTTTGTGTGGCAGGATTTTTTCCAGAGCCTCTCCGCTCAGGCCGCTGGCCTCCAGCTCCTTCTTGGCCTCCTCTGTGGTCTTACCCTTCATCAGTGCTTCTGTCTGGGCCAGGAAGTTGGCCAACAGGATCTACAGCATCATCATAAACACAGACACACCTTCAGATGTACAGTCCAGTAGAACCTATGTTTTACACAGAGTAACATACTGTAGACATCAGTCTTGCTAGCCACAAGTCGCTTTTTTGTACCCTAATGCCTTTCAGATCTTTTTTATGCTCTTTTTATGGGCATAGACTGTGAGGAGCCAAAGATTCATCCATCCATCTTTTATCTAAACCGCTCATTGGGCGAGAGGAGGGGAACACCCTGGACTGATCGGTAGTCAATCACAGGGCTGACAGACAACCTTTTACGCTCACAACCACACCTACAGGCAGTTTTACAGTCACCAATGAACGTGAGAAGCATGTCTTTGGACTGTGGGAGAAAACGAGAGTGCCCAGAGGGAACCAACGCAGCTTGCAAACTCCACACAGAAAGACCCCTTACATCCGAACCGGGATAGGAACTAGGAACCTTCTAGCAGTGAGGCGACAGCGCTAACCACTGCACCACCATGCAGCCCGAGTCAAATAGAGGAGAATGTAAGAAACTCTTGAATTCATACCATGAATACATAACTGTAAGTAAGTAAACTGTAACATGAAAAGTGTTTGCAGCATCATGCATTCAACAAATACTTAAAAAAAACTTCCCTACAAGAAGAAGCAAAAAAATCCTGTCAGTGGTTCTACTCTTTTAAAGCAGCGAGGAACTTTTCCCATTCAGCACACTGCTGTAGAACACAGTGGTACCTTGTGATGCAGGCTCTCTCTGATGGGATGCTGTGTCTGCGCAGGGATCAGGAAGTCTGAAGGCACCATGCGTGTTCCTGAGTCAGACACAGTTTGACTTCATTAGACATCACACCAGCAATACACAGACTCATGGCATAAGGCTAACCACCTAGCAATGCTGCCGGTAAAGGTAGGATAATAGATACTTAGCTGGTTAAAGGTATAATAAGTAGGATTTTCCTAGAAAAATAAAATGTAGACTTTTACAAATATAATATAAATCATCACTTATAGGCCTCTATATATGTGTGTTGGTGAGTGTGTGTGCAGACCCTTGTGAGACCCTTCCCTCTGCATCTATTCTGTTGTTTTGCTTTGCATGCAGGAGGGGCGCTGTTGTGGTTCCCTGAGCCAATCACAGCGTATAGGTGAGTGTGGGAGTGGTTCAAACTAGCAACTGGGCCCCATTCAGAGTGGCGAACATGGCGAAAGAGCGATGCAGAGTTGGCCTTCTTTCTGTTGGACAGGTAGGTGCCTCAAACCAGGTAGGACAAGCTAACCGGCGGTTACCATGCTAGCGCAAAGGAAACCGTGATGCTGTCGGTGTTAGCTCGACGGGGTGGGCGTGTTCTCGTACGAGAGAGTGAGAGTGAGCTTCTGGTGATGAAGAGCCCAGGAGGTGGAGCCCAGTTTGAATGTGTTGTTGACAAAATGCAAGAAAAAATCCTACTTATTATGTCTTTAAGTCTTATAACTGAATGAGTAACTAACCTACATGTCGCTGTGATTGAATGATGATGTTTGGTGGTGTTACCTTGGTGGATGAGCTGGTAGAAGGCATGCTGTCCGTTGGTTCCTGGTTCTCCCCACACAATAGGCCCAGTGTGGTAGTTTACACGTGCTCCGTGGTTAGTGATGTACTTTCCATTTGACTCCATGTCACCCTAGATAACAAACACTTATGAAAACTACTGGATGCATTTCACTCTCTCAATTGGGTGTGGACCATTAGCACTGACTAGTTTTATGCTTTGTTCATGTGACCATGCAGAAATATGATTTATGCACGAACACATCCTCTCTTTTGTCAATTGGATTGATGTTGCCTGAGGAAGATTTACAAGACAGTTCAACCTAAAAAAGAATCCCCTTTTAAATAACTTATTCTTCTCTCAGGTGTTTCTGTGAGCCCTGCTGCATTGTGGGGGCAGACCTGCTGGAAGTAGGCGGTGAAGCGGTGCATGTACTGGTCGTAGGGCAGCATAGCGTGGGTCTCAGCGTGGAAGAAGTTGATGTACCAGATGCCCAGCAGAGCCAGCAGGACGGGAGCGTTCTTATCCAGAGGAGCCGTGCGGAAGTGGTTATCCTGCAGCAGTGAGAGGGAGGCTAAATTACATTCATATATTCTGTATGTGAATATGAAATAAATATAGTTTTCTTCACTAGAGAGACAGAGAGGTGCCTACCATCCAGTGAGCGCCTGAAAGCAGCTTTTCAAAGTTGTCGAAGCCTGGTGAAGAGATGTGACAGGAAAGTTAAGTGACTGAATAAAAATGTCAAATGAGAGTTGTATTTTGAATATGTCTCCTGCAATATAATGAAAAGAAATTCTTGTATATCACTTTAGACACAGTGTATAGATAGTCTGTTACTGCGGCATTGCGGGGGTTGACCTATTGGACGTAGGCAGTTAAGAGGTGCATGTACAGGACAAAGGTTAGCTTAGCGTTGGTGTCCGCGTGGAAGAAGTTGATGCACCAGATTTGATAACCATAATATTTGATGCACATGTTTATGTTCCGCTGAGATTGATTTGTAATAACTGTAGTTATCCCCTCACTTTAAATGAAGTGTCTCACTCTCATCAGTCCAATACTTTGGTTTACAACTTAATACCAAGCAGCAAGCGCCGGTGCTGAAAAGTGAAGACAATGCCAAGTGCCAAAAACTGCAGTTCCTCAAGTGGCCACTTGAGGCTGGCTCTAAAAGTGAGAAAATCTCAATTAGGCCCCATGATAAAAATGCCCAACTTAACAGCAGAATCAAACATCTTTACAGCCTCATAGACAGGCACTAGTTTTGCTTCTCTCCAGCTCCAGCCTCTTGTCCAAATATGGTCATTTCTGGCTCCAGAAAACAAACAAGGCAACAGCCAAGTTGCCAAACTCAAGGCTTCAAAAAGGCAGTCGCCCCTCCAGTAGGTGACTTTACAGTGGAAATGTCTAATATATACTCATCCATCCTACCTAACATCTATACCGCTTATCCTGTTCAGGGTCGCGGGGGGCTGGAGCCTATCCAAGCTGTCATTTATGCGAGAGGCGGGGTACAACCTGGACTGATCGCTAGTCAATCACAGGGTTGACACATAGAGACACACAACCTTTCACACGCATTCAATTCAATAAAGGCAATTTTCGAGTCAACAATTAACCAAACCACAGCATGTCTTTGGACTGTGGGAGGAGGCCGGAGTACCCGGAGGGAGCCCACGTGTACGCAGGGAGAAAATGCAAACTCCACACAAACTTCGAACAGGGATTCGAACCAGGAACCTTCAAGCTGTGAGGTGACAGCACTAACCACTGCACCATGCAGTCCATTTATACACAGTCTATGCAAAATATTTGCTAAACTAATAACAGTTATACATGCTTTTAAGATGCCAGACCTTATATATATCATAAACACTTTCAGCAGCATGTTAGAATGCAAACATTAGTATGTAGCTCAGAGCACCAGTGTGCCTTTGTACAGAGTGCTGCTAGCACGACTGAAGACTGGCTGTAATGTAGTAATAGCACGTTTGAAATTCATTCCTTTAGATGATCTGGCTTTGCATTGCAATAAATAACCTGTAATATGTTTTGTCACTGTACATACCGATGTGCAGGGCGATGGACATTCCAATTGCAGACCACAAAGAGAAACGACCACCAACCCACTGAAAGAAAAAAGAGACAAGACAGGCTTCAGAAGGTATTTTCCGTGACTCAAACAAAACTCTTTTGCAAATGTGGGTTTTAATTAAATAGAAAAAAGCTTTAGACACAACAGAAGGTGCTGGCAACTGCAAGACAAACAGTAACGTAATTAACCATAAGTCACACAGTTTTGTGTTGTACTGCTTTTACACTCAGGATGTAAAATATGTATATCTTTAATTAGTAAAATAAGTATTTTAACTAGGCTCTTTATCATTTAGCTTTTAATCTTTGAAGTCCTGTCATGTTCGGTGAACTTTCTTCCCTCTCTTATTTGCAGAAACTTGTGTATACCCTGTTCACGAGATGAGTGTTAACACTGGCAGCCATTTTTCCTGTGACATAAACAGCATATTATAGCTGTTACCCTTTAAATACCAACAATGTAACTAAATGCAGCTCTATGACCTTTGGTGAGACCCAGCCTTTACTGTAACCTCTGCAAGAGAGAAGGTCGCTACCAATAATAACTGAGTCTGAAGAGTGGGGCTTCTGATTACCCAGCAGCTGCTGGCCAGAGCTTCCGACCCACCTACTTCACAGGTCAAAAGTCTAGCTTATTTATAGCTGCTGCCTACGGCCTCCATCATCCACAGTGTGCGGATGAAGACAGGACCCGCTGAACACAGTGTGCTGCAAGGCTTAAAGAGCACTCACATCCCAGAACTCAAACATGTTCTCTGTGTCGATGCCGAAGTCCTTCACTTTGGGCTGAGGGGGGAGACAGAGAAAAACAGGACGGTTATTACAGATATCCAGACAGAGAGAAGATTTAACCTAAGGGATGTTAGATGACTTACTCCGTTTGTGGAAAGGGCCACGAAGTGCTTGGCGACAGCAGCTTTCTGTTGAAGCAGAGAAAGGATGTGATCGAAGGATATTAATCAGCTAATTTCCAACATGTTGCTTCACTGTTATTCTGCTGCATACTCACGTCTTTGGCGTGTTCGAGGAACCATTCTTTGGCCGACTCAGCGTTGGTTATGGTCTCCTGGGTGGTGAATGTCTTTAAATGGAGAATAGGACAAAATACACAGATAACCAAGTGTCAAGAAGAGAACGTAACCACTGTGACGTCACTACTACTAATCGTCTGTGAACCCCCTCAAGTTTGCCATTTTTCCATCACCATCACCATTTTTTTTTTCAACCAGAAGTGACCATATTTGGAAGACTTTGTGCATGTGCATTACTACCTCTCTATCCTGGTTGACAGGCTGCCTTAGAAGTGACTTGTCAATCACTGGCAGCCACTTAAAGATATAATCTTGAAGATTTTCATTTGAATAAATGTCTGTTAAGTCACTATCTATCGCTGAATGAGGTAACACAATGGTGATTGAGCCCATGTCTCACTGATGAAAGCCTTTGCATTTGCAGTATTACAGACTGGGTGTCTGGGGTGACATTCGCAGAAAAAATCACAAGTGGCGCCCAGTTAGTGACGCGTGGTTGCAGCAGTGGTTGGTGTGCCAGAGAGGTTGAACAAACAAACAAAGAAAAGATGGATGACTACAGATACAACTTCAAAAATAAGTGACAATCCAAAGAAAAAGAAGCAAATTGGACGCTCAGATGAAGGCAAACAGTCTAAAAAGGAAAGCGACCGTCAGTGAGGAAAATCAAGAGTAACAAAGGGAGCCAACCGTGGACGTTTGGTTATCTGGGAAGTGTACCCCCATGATCGCTTTTTATTGCGATAAGATGCCGCAAAACAGAACAAAACTGAGAACTCCAAGATTATATCTTTAATAGGAAAATAAAGTCAACAATTAATGTCATGCTATATTGAGGAAGACTTGAAACTGAAACCATAAACTCATGAGGGAAATGTTAGGTAATAAATGAAGTAACATGTCGGGGCATTTTCCCATCTGTTCTCATACAATCTGACATCTTTTTGCAACCAGTTGAGTCGACCCCTTCTGGCTAAAAGAGAGAATGCAGGTTTAAGGCCCTGCCGCATTGGCTTCACTTTTGAGACCAGAAGCTACGTCCGTCTGCGTAAGTCTTCTTATATAAAATCTATAGAGTTTCATTAGAAAATGGCACATCAGCTGACAAGAGAAAGTAAAGATCTCCTTGTCTGTGTCTGTGCTTTAGGATGTGAACCACTACATTTAAGATAAAAACAGGGATGCACTGTCTTTTAAAATAGCTGTAGCTGTTCTAGCAATACATCCCTTATGCCAAGAGGGCTGATATGAAAGACGTTCAGAAAAGTGACATAACATTGGCTCCACTGCCTGGAAAGAGCATCCCATAGTGTGAAGCACAACCAGATTCATCTGCCTGAAGGGAAGCTTAATTTACAAGTTGCTTGTCCATGTAGGATGTGGTTCAAACTGGCTGTGCTCAGATGAATATAAATCAGAGAGCAATAATCTGGTGCAGTATTATGAAATCTGCTCTGTGTAAAGCAGCTACCTTGGACGCGATGATGAAGAGGGTTGTCTCAGCGTTCAGCTGTGCCAGGGTTTTGGCGATGTGAGTTCCATCAATATTGGACACAAACCATACGCGCGGTCCTCCCTTTGAGTACGGCTTCAGGGCCTCGGTCACCATCAGGGGGCCCTGAAATTCAAATCAAGTCAAGTTCAAAGTCAGATGGCTGAGCTCAGGGCAGTAAAAGCCATCAGTGATGTTACAGCTCGCTGAATTTCTGCAATAAAGACATCAAAAAAACTTCCATAAATTGCACTCACAAGGTCAGACCCTCCAATGCCGACATTGACAACATCTGTGATGGCCTTTCCTGTGAAGCCCTTCCACTCTCCGCTGCGAACTCTCTGCAATATGAAAAACACAATCCTCTTAAACTTTAACTGGATTTTTCTACAAAATGCTGCTGGCTGCATCAATGCACTTTTATGAGCAGGTATACTGAGATAAGTGATTTCACTCACATGACAGAAGCCCTTCATCTTCTCAAGAACTTTGTTGACTTCTGGCATCACATCTTTGCCATCAACCATGATGGGAGTGTTGGAGCGGTTCCTCAGAGCCACGTGGAGCACAGCGCGGCCCTGCAGATCAACAGCATCAGGAAACACACACACACTTACACTTTCACTCAGCATATTGATTCTTACTGCGGGTTTATTATACTGTTGGTGCTAAAGATTATCCAGCTGTTACATTCACTTTATGCAATGTTTAATTCTCAAATGTGCAAGAGCCCTCATGTCACATGGTGTACATGCTGCGTCGCTGTTTCACCCCACAGGGGTAAATGTCAGGAGGTAAACATTGCTCTAAGTCGAGTTACAGCTGACGTGTGTGACAAAGAGCACCTCAGTGAAGTTGATCTTGTCTCCTTTGAACATCTTGTCTCTGGCAGCTTCAATGCCTCTGGACTTGCCCTGAAGAAGACATTAAATGTTCAGATACATACCACAATAAAGACGTTGCATATTGTGGTTATGAATCAAATTGATGAGCAATGCCTCACTCGACAGAAAACTTGTGTACATCAAAAATAGTTAAATGGACCCCTATGCTGCAACCTTACAGCACGTCAGATCTTAATACGTTTTTATTATAAGGCTGCTTATAATAATCATATCAACATTTTTAACATGCATTAAAAAAGCAGCTGATATTAAGTGTGAAGATGAATTTACCAGATCAACCAACATCTTCATGACGTCATCAGTGATGAGGTTCTTGGAGTAATCCAGAAGAATGTCTCCATCCTCTGTTTTCAGTGTTAAACTGTTAAAACAAAGGACGTAATGACTTTATTATGTTAACAGTAATATGACTCCTTGCTTGAATGGCGGTTTGACATTTAGCTTTCAACATTATGTAATCAAACAGGCCATTATCATGTGAACTTGGATGCCAATAGATTATAGAATCTGCAAACTAGAACTCATAGATGTACATGCAAAATATCTGCATCCTGTTCAGGGATGCTGTGTATATTTTTATTTTAAAAGATATAACTAGTTTCAATGGGATGTCTACCTGAGCTTGTTGAACCTCTCCTTGTCAGCCTCAAACATGTGCCTCATGTTGAGGTTCAGGGCGTGGGCTGTGTACCAGTCCTGCAGCTTTTGGAAGTTGGGGTCCTGTGTGAGTGCCATGATGTCCGGAGGGGCTTGCTGTGCTCCGCTGTGCTCAACTATCCTGGTTGAGTGGGAGCGAGCAGGTCAGAAGGAAAGCTTTTTGAAGGGCGTCCAGTCCAGACTCACACTTGCCCCTCCCACAAGAGACACACTATCTGCAGGCCTCGTGCATGTCACACCTCCACACTGTCCTGCAGGGTTACAGTGAGTGCTTGTTGTTGGTAGGGAGGCGTCGTCAGCACGGCAACACAGTGGCATGTAGACAATGTACAGACAGCACAGACAGTACTGCAGTTCTCATACTGTTGTAAATGCCTCTGCAATAAATATATCACCTGTGTAGATTACATATAAACATAGGACACTACAGATCATTTGACCAGCATATCAAAATTGCAAATTATTGCATAATACTAATATAATTATACAGATACATGATTTTTTGTATAACCAACTGTATATATAACATCAACCTACTGTATATGCCTTAATACCATGTAAATTAAATCCAGGCATAAAGCTGGACAGTGAAAACAGAAAATCAACATAATTCTCTATTACAGTCTAGTTACCTCATATGCAGTGCAACTTTATAACTTTCTCTGCTTTCTCTCGATATCAGAACTTAAAAGATGAAACCATTTTC
Source organism: Semicossyphus pulcher (assembly GCF_022749685.1). Lineage (NCBI taxonomy): Eukaryota > Metazoa > Chordata > Actinopteri > Labriformes > Labridae > Semicossyphus > Semicossyphus pulcher. Next base: position 27,165,283 of record NW_027211603.1, read on the forward strand.
AGATAGAAGAACAACTAAAGGAAGTGGAATAAGTTGCTGCTAAATATAAAATAATAAAAATCTTCAAGTCTTTGAAGACTGGAATTAAGTAAACCTTTTAAGAGTGAAAGACTAATATGTTGTGTAGTTTAGATGTACTATTTGTGGACCTCACAGCCCCCTAGTGGCCGGTTTTAAAATATGGCGTTCAGGATGTAATATTCTTCATCAAACGTTAGAGGGCGACAAAATCTTAGTCTGTAGATTGAACGGAATATCCTTTTTAGAACGTCAGAGTGGTACATCCAAAAACACAAGAATAAAAGCATATTAAGTGATCTAACCAAATATTACAAAGAGATTAGCTGATTAAATTCACTAATTTGAAAAAAACAAACAAACAAACAAACAAACAAAAAAATTGTAAAATTTCTAATGTGCAGCTGTTGTATTTCAGAGTGATTTACAATTCATGTAACAATAGAATTTACTTACACTTCCACACTTATAGAGAAAAGATACATCCAGTAGGCCTAGATATTGTCTGATGACTTGAGCAACACATTGCATTGTACATTACTATTTGAAAAGTAGGCCTAGTACACTTCTCATGACCTATAGAGACTTTTGGTTGTCGACTTTCTGTATTTGTCAGTTTAGGAGAGCATCATTTATTACTTTAAAATATTTCTCATGCCACTTCTTGCTTTAAAAAAATATATTTTATGCAGTGTTTATGACCATATTACTTTCAAAAATGGTATTTTGATTGTATAATAAAGGGGGAGTGGAAGGCATTACAAAGAGATAAGAAAAAATCCTGAAAAAAATATTGCAAGGATTAGTGTGTAAAGGTTACTTTATGACTTAATACCACAAGATGCCTTTTTGACATTTTGGACGTAAATGTTTCTTTCATTTTGCATCCATAAATATGGTGCAAAATATGCAAAAAAAAAAAGCTTTTTAAAAGGTATGATTCAAAATGTATTTTCTCCACTGTTTGTAACTGCACGTTCATGTAGGTGGGCATACACCTGAAATTCAAAGATAAAATATTTTTGATATACTAAATGTGTGGCTGCTCTTCCACTTCATTATGCATATTGTCCTACTATATTAATCCTGTTATAATTCTTACTATTATGCCATTCCTAATCAATCTTATTACAAAAACTTTTGTTACTGGCTGTCTTTTATTGTCAGTAGTGGTAAAAAAAAAAAAAAAGTAGTTATATGAAATAAACTGGAAAATTATGTTTTCAAATTACGTTGTATGCAAAATTTAAAATATGTTCTTGAAAAGCAGGTTACAATCGAAACTAATAAATCATATTTGGACCGGTGGGTTTAATTTGGACATTGTTTATTCAAGACATATTTCTCTGTAACAGTTTTATTATGAAGGTTTAACCGGAAGTACCAGCTTTTATTTCTATGTTCCTCACAGTGGATACACAGACAGGGGATTCGCTGTCAAGAGGGTGGATGCCTAGAGCTGGTGAGCGATGTGCTGATTAACTTAACGTTTACTACCATTTTTCTTTTGTTTTACCGAAGTTGTATGGTCTCCTCTACGCTACGGTAGCACAGACTCCTGTTAGCCTATGCCGGAGTACCACTGGGCCGGTTACATTTGCTTGTGCTTGTTCCACCAGCGCTTACAATCGTGTCGCAGAGTGCTAGCCGTGTAGCTAACATTAGCTATCTCTGCTAGGTAGCTAGCCTGCCTAGAAACACTAATGCGTCCATTATCGGACGTATCTCACTCCAACATAAATAATTACATTTTTCCTTCAACATTTATGTATTAGACCCACATAAACATGCGGGCAAATGTTTTCGAAGGAGGTCCCCAATGCATTTGACATTTTTATGGAACTAGACATTTATATTTTGGTGAACAAACCCAGCCCATGTCTGCTGATGAAGCGCATCTACACAGGCTAGCAAAGGAGGAGCGATTGGCGGTGTCGGATATTTCTGTTGTCATTACCACTGGTTTTGTCTATGTGGGCAATCCTTCTGGTTTGATCCGTGTCCTGACAACGGATAGCCGTTTCATTGCAGGTAAAACAGAAGAAGAATGAGTTAATGGGCTTTAGCGTTAGCAGCGACCTGGTTTGACTGCATGTCCGATAATGGAGCTGGGCGTTATTGGTTAGCGGTCGGTAATCACCGAACACAAACGTAATGTAGGTTAACGTAAGACAAACGGACGACAAAGACGTGGTTTACTGCTCTTGTGGCAGTTTAACCTAAGTCCGGGTCCAGACACATGCCGGCAATATAGACAGGCTGAAAGGAAGATGCACGAGCGTGCGAGCTAACACGCCAGAGTCTGGTTCTGTGTGGCCGGTGGGCGCGTGTCAAAGTCGGGGCTGCAGCAGACTCAGAGTGCCGGGTGTCTACCGTAAGCAGACTGTAGTATTTTCATGACACACGCTTTTCAAGCATTTGTTGTCTAGATAAACAGGATATTTTTCTTCGTCTCTGCATATAGGGCTTTAAAAGGCCGTATTAATAGCTGCGACATAGTGTTCCCATGACCTGGGCCATGTCATCCCACAGAGTTTCGATGAAACTGCGCGAGCCGGGATTCTGTTACACCTTCCTGCTAAATAGTGATCGGGGTTTAAAAGTGTCTTTTAACGTGTACAAAACTCAGCAGTTCATTAGCTTTCCATCTCATTTATGTTGCAATATAAAGTATTTTAACAGTGTTTAGCTGCTGCATTCATATCCGTTCGCTCGAGAGTAGCCGCGCTGTGTTTGATAACTAAATATAATAATAATAATAATAATAACTTTATTTGTATAGCACCTTTCATGCAAGATGCAACCCAAAGTGCTTAACAACAATTAAGAACAAAAATGTAGAATAGAAAACAAACAAAACAACCAAATCAACTTGATTAAAAAAAAACCCAATAACATATTATCAAAGATATGGTAAAGTGGACCCTATTTAAAAGCTAGCTAAAAAAGATCTTTAATTTCTTTTTAAAAATTCCAATGGCGTTTGCTGTCCTAAGATCCAGGGGGAGGGAGTTCCACAATTTAGGGCCATAAAAACTAAAAGCCACCTCACCAGAATTGTTGTATATAGAGAGCAGCAGAGGTGTTGTAATCTTATCCTTGGTTGCATTTCACAGAAACATATTCATAAATAGTTATAAAATGCTTGGGCCATGCACCAAAATAGACACGGATGTAAAGAATCATAGTTTGTAACACAAGAGCAGCAACCACAGTGACTTTATATACATAGATGCACTTATTTTCTACAGAGGAGATATCTGGAAATACATTAATAAGTAATGTTGCCCCATTTATTTTGACGAGGGTATGCATCTCCCGTCTAATCAGGAATCCTGATTTGACATTGTGTGGGGAGTGTCTCCGGTTTTAATTAAATGTAAAATTGGCTAAAAGAGATGGCTCATGATCTCGGTCATTGAGGGTGTCTTTGCTGTGGATTTGCTGGGTGGTGTAATGTAATTGGTAACATCTGTTGTTATGATGTTGTCCATATTTTCCTGGTGAAAAACCTTGTTGTAAACAGAGGTGACAAATTAAATGTCTGTTTCGTGGCCGTTTTAGCCGTTCTGATATTTTCACGTAATGTGGGGGACGAGATTGATTTGCTTTCGCTGCCTAATAAGCAACATGATGTTGAAATTGTTGGGAAATGTGACTGTAAACAGCTATCACCTTTTAAACTTTGTGTTGTTGTATAAAAGTTGTTTGTGTTGTTTTCAGTTTAAGGATCATATGGATGTTGACGATGGTGGCTGGTTTTGACAGTGTAGTGTAATTCCAGATGTATAAGGAGGCCCTCATCTAAAGGTCACTGCCCTCCTTTTGTTGGGTTTTCCTGTCTCTGACAGCCTTTCATTGAAACAACCCTGAACCTACATGTTGACATCTGCCACAGCTGTGTCACTATGGAAATACGTGCTTTGCTCTGCAAAATTCCTGTCTCTGTTTAAACTCATTCTTCTCAATAGCGTATTCAACTGTGTGCGTGAGCAAATACAGCAGTTAGTGGACTAGCACTAAGCCTCCATTTGTTTCTTCTGTCTCTTTTTTTTTGTCAGTATTTGTCAACATGTGACATGACCAGTTGTAGCACTTAACCTTAGTCTTACATTGAATCCGGATGCTTGTGTGAGGAAGTCGACATACAGTCACAAGATTACTGTTTGCGTTTGCCTCGGGTGGAGCACAGGCCTGTCTTGTGCTTTACTGTCACTGTCTCCTCAGACCTGAAAGATATATTTCTTTCAACAGAGGAGCTTTATAATGTTTCTCTTGCTGCACAGCTTAGGATTATACAGATGAGTGATATAGAGGAGTCTCTGCTGGGGGAAGGGGTGAGTAAACCCAGACCTTGGTGTTATTAGAACCTGGGAATTTTAACATTTTGTGCATTTACGTTTACTTTAAAGACAGACCAATTTAAAGTTTTTGCATGTTCTTTTTAAAGGGAGTCTGGTTGGCTGCTATGTATTTTGTCTCTAAAGTTTGAGATTTTCAAGGTGATATCAAAGGAACTACAGGTGCTACAAGAAGGACGATAAATGTTCCATCCAGTTTGTAGCTTCCACCAGGCTACACCTAGCAGAGGTATTCTTAAGTTATTCTTGGCTTGGTTAGGCTAAACTTGCATAAGCGTAAGCACGTCAGGGATATCTTTAATCTAACATCTTTATCCTTTGACACACAAGTCTCCCTGGCATGACAATAAAAAACTCGACTTTACTTAAATACTCTGTTTTGATACTTTAAAGGAGCAATGTGTATTTTAAATAAAGTGATGTTTTGTTATTGAAAGATTTTTCTAATATGAGGCTTTTGTAACGTTTTGGGACTCACTGCTTTGGAGCCTCTTAAGTCTAATTTGTATGGAAGTACTGCAAAAGTGGGAATAGTTGCTGGAAAATCCAAACACTGTTGATTAAAAAGAAATGAGAATGATATTATTCTGTGATAGTTTTGCCTTATATTCAACCTCTGGCCTAAAAGATAGCTAAAAGATAGCAAAAAGGTCTGAATGCAGTTCCATCACCGTCTTAGATAACATCCACCCACATCAAGTTTTCGCGGCCTGTACATCAGACACACACAGGCTTGTTTGAGTTTGTGTTGTGTGACAGGATTTTCATTCGGATGCACAAAACTAACAACACTATTTGCACTGGTGTGAGGCCGGGGGGCGGGGGTCCTCTTCATCTGTAACAGGGGATGTTTCATCTACTATTTGGTTAGCACAGCTTATTTTGTACACCCAAACCAAATAGGCTATTTTCAAGACAGAACTGAACAAGATGCCAGTCCTCATCCAGAGTGAAGCAGCCAGCAGGTTTACAGATAAGGAAGGCCGGGGCTTGTAGTCTGGGAAATCTCACCAGTGTCTCCTGGGAAACCAGTTTGGCCTTAGTCTGTGGTCAGCTATTTGCCCCTCAGTCAAATGTTCCAAGTGAGCTGCATAAACGCTCATGCATCTGAGATGAATAAATCCCTGCAGGAAATGTGTTGCTTTCCTTTGCACGGGCAGGTCGGAAGTCAGGGTCAGCTACCAGACAGGGAATAGTGGAGCTGATGGATATATTTCATATGTTGTTTAAGGACAATTCAACAGTAGCTGTGATCCATGGGTTTAAACATGGTTGTTTACTCCTCCACTTACTCCTTACTTTCTGCAGTTATCCTACCTGTAAATGTATTCAACACGCATTCTCTGCACGCTACGAGATCTTTCTTTCTCTTGTATGTAAAAAGTTCTTTCAGTTTGTGACCTGTGATTACTAAGTTATTGCACTTTTTGGTACCTGTGGGTTTATTTTCCTTCGTTAAATATACACAAACAGTTTTGCTGTCTTCTCTGACCTATGTGGCACCTTCGTATCCTGTCTCATTGTGCCTAAAGTGGAGGAATAAATTCTTGCTCCTGTCCTTGCTAAAAATACAGCACCCTGGTGGCTGGCATGCAGCACAACCTGTAACCTCAGTATATAGCTTGCTCAATATAGGCTGAGAGAAGCATTTTCATCCCCACAGGTTGCCGCCAGGCTTTCATGAATGGGACTGACGTCAGGGCCTTTCATCACAGCGCTCACTTGTTGAAACCCACCGGCTGGGCACACTAAACACACACAATCTATTGTACACTGCTATTCTGGAGGGATGTCTGAGCTAATTCGGTTTGCAAATACTGAAAGGCACGTATGCTTTGTGCAACAGGTCTGGTTAGATCAAATCAGATTAGACTCCTTGTGTATTTCCATTATCAAGATGATTTCCCTGGTGAGACTTAAATATATTATTACATTTATTATTTCTATTTTTCTTCCCTTTTAACACAAGATTATTTGATTAAGGGACATATTCAAATGTGTGTTTGGATATGTGACACAGACCTGTGGGGCCGTCACGCATGTCCTTTGTTAGAGTGGCCTGTCTGCTATTTTTATTGGAGCCATAAGCTACTTACACTGTCTGTCATGATAGTACAGGTTAGCCTAATGTTACCCAGCCTGTTCACCAGCCCCCAAGTATTAGGTTCTGTCCTAACTTAGTCAAAAGTTGTTTGCCCCAGCTGCAGGAAATGTTTTATTTCTGCTTTAGAAAGTTTAAGTCGGCCAAGGTATATGCTCGAGCGAAGTATCAAAGTAAATGTTTTTAGTCCCAAACCCTTAGAACAAAAACGGGACCAAAACAGAATTAGTGGTGGGAACAAAACCAAACTTTAAACCACCAAAACATCTGCCTCCTAAATATTTCCAGGAGGAACACTATATCGATGAAAGAAAATCTATTCTTGCAGTTAATAATAAATGGTAGCCAAGGCCCTTTTATTTTTCTCTTCCTCTCACAAAGTCATGCAGCTGCATGTGTGTGTGTGTGTGTGTGTGTGTGTGTGTGTGTGTGTGTGTGTGTGTGTGTGTGTGTGTGTGTGTGTGTGTGTGTGTGTGTGTGTGTGTGTGTGTGTGTGTGTGTGTGTGTGTTTTCTGTGTGTGTGTGTGTGTGTGTGTTTTCTGTGTGTGTGTGTGTGTGTGTGTGTGTGTGTGTGTTTTCTGTGTGCTGGTATGAGGAGACCAGCGCCTGCCACAATACTCTCCTTGTGTTCTGTGGGCAAGAGGAGCCTGGCTCAGCTCCTGTCACACAGTTGCTCACAGCACATGTCCTGTCATTTGGACTGACCTCCTCGACCTGTCTGCTGATTCTCAGACTTTACTGTAGCTTATCTGCTCTGAGGAATGCCTTCACTGATGCTACTTAAATTAACAGCCACAATCTAACTTTTCCAAACCAAATAAGTAATTTTTCTGTTAAAATATATTTTACACCGACACATTTTGAGGAGAACGTATGGTTGGTTTTCCTGACCTGCTTTTTTGTGCTGGTTTGAACCCACATTAGGAGGGTTCTGGGGAAATGCATTCCTTTGCTTCATTGGCAACAGATGTAGGGGAGAGCATTTTTTCTTTGAGCTGAACCTTTTGGAGAGTCTAAAAACAGTGCGGTGTGGACCGTAGGGCAGCTGTTTTGCCCACGGAGGCTGAAATAGACTTCATGAGAGAGCTAATGTCGGGCCTGTGGCTGGAGCGTCACAGGGCCCGTGTTTGCCTCACAGTGGCAGATGGATAAGGAGCTGTCAGCATGGGTAACAGCTGCCCCATCCACAGCTATTAAGCTACCTAGCTGTGATGTGACAGCCACACAGATATGGCTGCAGGTCCAAAAGTAACTGCACTTGGTGTAGTGTGTCGCAGTATCCTGAAGGTTACAGAAGTGGGCCTGTGACCACAGGGTTGACTGGTCTATTTGGTCAAATCTGTGGGGAAATCCATGTGAGGAAAGTGTATAAAAAAAGGCAAACGTTACTCAACAGCTGGTGTGAAGGTGCCCTTGAGCAACAGCACTGCTATGCTCTGGTGGAGCAGCTCAGTGGCCAGTAGTACAGGGGTGCAGATGCACTAGGCACCAACCCATGTATAAATATTGTTCTCATAACAAAGGAAAAATACATGTTTGCATGCTCTTTGTAATTTATCAAAAACAACAACAACAACACAAAGCATTTGGAGCTTGTTGCTACAATGCCACCACTTTAAAAGTGCCCCCTAGCTGTCTGTTAGCTGCAGTTGTCCGCCCGAGGCTTGGCACAGGCAGGTAAATCACACTTGGTGCTATGATTTACTTCATACCCCCTACCCAGTGGCATACTTGGTTTGACGTTTTTGTTGCTGGCGACAGGGAGCTTGCTCCAGGAAACCTTAACCCCCTTCCTGTTGAAGCCGAGCAGCTGACATGTACGGTGAGTGGGGAAGTGGAGCTAACATTAGCCCGAAGCAGCCCCTGCTGGAGGAAGGACATTAAAGTGCGCTGGCACAAGTCCAGTGCATCCGGAGGGAGTCTCCTATCACATGTGTTTGTTTGGGTGCAATCTCTTAATACACTGTGCCCTGAACCAGGAGGCTGGCAGCCAGTGGAGCTACCCCACGAAGCCAGCAGGACTCATTAATATTGATGCCATGTCTGCTCGTCTTGGGAATGAAACTCTCTCTAATAACGTTACACAGCTAAATTATATTGGTCTGGAAAAACCATGTAACAAAGCCAGTGTACCACACTTTTCTTCAAAACAATCTGGCTTTATTGTTCAGGCTGAATGGACTGTGAGTCACTGCACTTAATCAGTTCCTACTTTGTTATTCTGTCTGGATTTTCACTTTTCTGAAACCTGTGATGCATTTCCAGAGAACTAGTTAAAGCCACATGTGTGACTCAATGCATACTTTGTAGTCACATCACACACGCTATATGCAAATCTCCCCAGTATAAGTTTGGATTACCATTGCTTGTTCAAACGTTTAGAATAAAGCAGAACGTTTTCTCAAAGGTTACTTTTTTCTTGAATTTTGCTCTTCAACTCAACAAGTATAAGAAACTTAATGAAAGTTAAGACATCCCAATTTGACCCGGGGCCTCCATTGCAAGCAAAACATTTATGATACGACATGTAGAAGTTGAAAGGTGGCCTCTCTGACCTGTTTAGTCTTCTTCTAAACAACATGATACTCATGCTGTTTTTCTCTAGTCGTCCCTGTAATTTAGCCCGGCAGTGTGAAAGTGTGAGAACCAGTGTGGTTAGCCCCAGGCTAGCTAAGCTCAGGTTTCCAGTTTACCTCACAGAAGGCTAATATCCTATTAACTGTGTCAACCAGCCAGCATTGTGGGGCACCTGGCAGGTTCTCACTGTGGCTGTAATCCCTGGGATTAAATGGTCTGATTGCCTGTTGCACTAGTTACCTGCTTTAAACTGGCATTGAGTAACAGACAGTTTTGTGTCTGTCGTCCTCTAGTCCTCAGTCAGTGTACAAAACCTGGACTTTATCCAGTGAGTATGTTGGTTAACGGTGTGCTGAATTTTTTGAACCTACTGTAAGGATGATCATGAACCTGTCTAACACTGATGCCTCTATATGACCTACAAAAGAACCAGACATCAGCTGGAAGATCGACTGTTTCCAGATAGTTATTTTAAATGCCTGTCTGGTGCCAACAGGTTGGATTACAACAAAGCGATTTACTGCCCACAGGCCGGAAGAGCCTATGTTTACATTCTTAAGTTTGGCACTGAGTAGTAGTATGTTAGTTCAAAGGAAGCAGGAGGAGATTTGACTCTTTAGTATACCATGCACTGCACACATGCACAGGACAGGATCGGCTAAGACACAAAAACAGAAGAAATGACTGAAGGAAAGAAAAGGACTGTCATAGCACAGGCAAAAAAGGCAACCTTGAATCCATTCTTCTACACAGGTGTGCTTATAATTATGAAATACATTGCAGGATGTGCCTGTGTATAGTCCATGATGCTACAGTGGACACTACTGTTATCCAACTAGTTTGTAACTCATTGCTTGCATGCTGAAAGTAGCTGTTTGGAAAATAAATTAGTATTAAAGGGAAGTCTCACTTTCACTTGCTTTTACTTTAAATGCTCACGCTATCCAGATCTTTAGGACACAGCTGTAGTTCTTTGGTCCATGAGAGTTTAGTGCTTTAACTCCTGATTATGGATAATGATCTATGGTGGGCAGCTGGTCACATGTAGTGAGGTGTTTTTATGTTTTATTAATGAATTTACAGGACAGCCTCAATGAGTTTGGGTTAGCAGAAAAATAAGGAAATTATTATTATTAATTATTATTAAGGAGAATTAAAGGATGTAAAACAGGAGCCAGCTGTGACTGAATGACAATATCTGACAGCGGAAACAGAATTTTGACAAAGTTTGACAAATAATTTTTAATTAATGTAACAAGGTCCGGTGGTGATGATGATTCTAAATATCGAATCGTTGCATCCCTGCGGATATTAGGATCTTGAAAAAGTATTTACCATCATACGTCGGGAACCAATCTCTTATTGAGAGGAAAATAATTGAATAAGTTAGTTCAGCAGTTTTTGTTTCATGGAAAGTCCTAAGCTTTGTTCAGAAAACCTTGGGGTCATCATAGCCTAAAAAACTTGAAAAATTAGCAGCAACTAACACTGACAGAGGTAGTGTTGTTGGAGAGCCCATAAGCAAGTGAAGAAGTCATTGATTCCCATGAAAGTTTCCATTCATGTGTTTGAGGATGTAGAACTCATTTGTGCAACTTTTTTGAAATAATAAGTTATTTGTCAACACTTTTCCTGCAACCTAAGGGTTAAAAAATGGGAAGCACATCTCTGTTGTCCTCTCACGAGGAGGTCACCAGTTTCCCTTGGCTCTTGGTTTCCTCTTTACAGCCAGGGACAGATGAGGGCGGGCTGATCTTTGCTGGGCCTACCCCTGTGTTTGTTAAAGGAAGTGAGGTTTGAAGGTCAGGAAGAACGTCGGCGGGGAGGCATTATGGAAGCTCCGCCACCAGACTAGATAGTGATCTTTCCAAAAGTTGTTTTCCTGACTCATCCCAAAACACAGAAGCGTTCAGCGTGGTGCTACGAGATAAGAGAGTCTGAATGTTCCACAAAACGATAGGCCTGCTGTGTAGTGAGCCGTGTATCTGACAGATTAGTCTGTCATGTTGATGTTTGCTGTATCATTGAGTGTAATATTATCACAAGTGTGTCTGTATCAACTTCAGTGCCACCAGGGCTTTACAAAGCAAAGGAACAGGTTTACTGATGGACTGTTTACTTTGACAACTACACCCACTAGCCTGCAGATTAACACAGAATCCACATATGGAGTCTAGTTTCCCCCTTTTACCTTTTCTACCTCAGATAAATCCTGTTTCCCCTCAGGAAAAAATCTCAGTTTCTGCTGGATTAATACTGCAAACAAAATACCTTCTTCACAAGTTTTAGATGATTTTTCTTTCTTGATAGCTTCAAAGACACAGAGCTGCTTCATACAGTTTGCATGTTGCATTTTAAATGACTGTAGTTATTCCTAGGGATGGGTTTCGTTAAGATTCTAACAGTATTACTGCTCTTATCAATACTGCTTAACGATCCGGTACTTTAACGGTATTCTTATCGGTTCTTTTTGTTATTTTAAGAAGAGAACTAAGATTGCTTTATTTTTGAAAAGGTAAAATAAACAATTATTCACAACAAAAGAAACAGCAATGTTTAGAACAAATCTCTATTATAGACTCTCATAGTTGTGATGATGGAAATATAAAACTAAGGTGGCCGGCTGGTAGTGGGCGGGGCTGATCAATTTACCCGGTTCGTCTCATGTACTAAGTTTGCTGGGTAACAGCGTCCAGTGAGAAGTTTGCAGCACGTCTCTGCCTGTGTATGAGGCACATTAGACAGATGTTTGGACAGATCGCTCGTGTTTCCGCTCTTACAAGCAAAAGTGTTGTTGCACTTGTGGCAACGAGCACTGTCGGCATCGACTCTGGTGAAGTGTAACCACACTTTTGAACTCTCCGTTCTCTCCGCTCTCTCTCTCTAGTTCTCTCCGCCATCGTCAGGAGCAAGATCTCGTGTGTGCCAGTGCGTGTGTGTATGTGTGTGCGCTCTCTAGCGTGTGTGAGAGAGGTGCCCACGAGAGAGATCTCTCGTCTGGATTAGGAATATGCATCATAGACGAATGTCTTAATCTCATTAGTGAGATTAAATGTGCAAGATAACATTTTTGTAGCAATAGTAAACAGGAAATTCATTTTCTTTATTTCTCCAGTACCGAAAGCAGAACCGATAACGTTGGATGTTTATCTATACTGCAGTATTTTATGCCCTGGGGCCCGTTAAATACCGGGTCTCGGTACCTATCCTAAGTTATTCCTCATCACAATTGCCACAAACTGTTCTAAGTGTTACAGGTATCTGAAATGTGACCTTTGAGTGACATTACTTGAGAGATGAGTCCAGATTTCTCTTGATTTTGACACTTATCTTGGCCATGATTTTTATATATTTATAATCAAGCAAAAAGGCAAAATGGAGTCGGACAAGTCATGCAGTGCTCGGGTGCTGAATGTGAGTATTGTGACTCCTACTATGCATAGTTAAACAGACCCTGCAGTGTCTTCCAACAATGGCTTCTTGCAGGAATTTCTCTGCGCAGCTGTGTTCAGCTAAACCAGACACTGCCACAGATTCTTTTCAGCTCTCCGTGAGGTATGGTGTTAGTAACCGTCTAGAAATGTACAAGTTTGAACCACAGCTCTTTACCAAACTGAAATATCTTATTACCAAGTTTAGAGAAATGTGGTTTAATATGATCCGCTTACAACCAGAGCAGGAAAATAACAGTTTTTATCTCTCTCGCTCACAGTTTATGGTTGTGGTTCGATAATGGTGTAGCTACAATTGCGTCCATTGTACTTTATAACCATGGAGTCATCAGGCTTAGCCGCACAAGTTGTAACTAAGTTTAATCATTTGATAAAGAATAATACTGTAAGTTAGTCTACGTAAGATATAAGCCAGTCACACGTTCTCCTTATAGGGTTACTTTAAAACTAAAATATTGAGAGCCATTTTATCTTTGAGGGTTTTAAGAGTTCAGCAAACACAAATAAATAATAGACTGCACCTGCAAAGCCTGACTAGGCTGACACCTGGTGCAGCATGTTAATAATGTGAATAGAAGGCAAGCGCTACTATGATTGTAAAGTCTTAAAGACCAGCTCCAGTCATTTTTTAAGACATAAAATGCTCTGCTTGAAATAATAAATTGTGTTTTTTCTGCATAATATGTTGAATTACCAAGGCATCTCCTCCTTCTCCCTTATTAAATATTCCCCAATCTGCACAGTCTCCGCCCACTATGTGCTCCGTTTCTCCTTTTGTAAAAATTACAGCTGAAAACAAAACACGTCTCTGCGATCATTTAGTGGCAACTTGTTGAAACTTAGCTAGCTTGAAATGTAGTCATTAGCAGTAGTAACGTTAACGTTAGTAGTGAGTTTGCAAATATTACGATGACGGTTGCAGCTGGCTCGCGCATCGCGAAAGTGGTTGCCATAGGTTACACATAATGATATGCATAGTGTCACCCCGTCCATTAACGGGATTGGCTCCTTAGGTTTGTGACGTCACAAACCTGCCAATCTGAAAACGTGTTGTTCAGCCTGTCCTTGGTACACTGCAGTTTAAAAGCAGACAGGCCCAGCCATGGAGATGACTTATGTTGTCCCTGATATGTCTTGTAGCACATGAACAACACCACATGGAGATGTTTACAAGGTTAAACACTTGATTCTTACTGGAGGGGGGCTTTAAGAGTAAAGAGGACCAGCCACCTGATACATCTTATCTACTCGGAGCTGAGGGAAAGTCTAACTGAAATGATGCATCATTTTTTTATTCATAGTAATTTGACTAATATGACTCCATTTATGTAAGATCTTATTACGGTTTAGCCATTCAAATTTAGAAAGTAAAGATATTTGTGGCTGCACATGACAGATTTGCCCAGAGAAAGAGAAACACAGTCCTGTTTGTGGCCAATGGTCAGCACACACTCATAAATACTCTTGCTCAAGCTCTGTGTCCCATAAATCACAATTCTGCATCTCAATTCTCATAAATAAGGATTAAGCTATTAAAGGATCAACAATCCATGTTATCCGATATTGGACTGAGGATTTATTATTGTGAACTTTCTCCCTTTTGTGTTCAGTCAGTATGATTAGACCATGAGGATTTTATACTAGAAAATGAATGCTTGCTAAACCCACTGTATTAAAGGCACACATGTTCCTGTCACTCTGCAGAACATTCAGACTTTTTATGAAAGCCAAAAACCTAATTATAATTTGCCTATAACTTTAAGAACAACATAGTCATGTTATGGTCATGTTACTTTTAGAGGCGTCCACTTTATTTTGGTGTGTAACAGTAAAACAGCTCATCCTTCCTCTTTGCCTCTTTGACATGATGTTAACCCCCTCTTCTGTGTCTCTGCCCTTTCCTCCCTTAGGAAATGACCTAGAGGCCTTACAGATACATTTGTGCTTTTGTCGCTCTAATCTGCATCCGCGGAGAGCAGCGAGATCTGGAAGCACACTTGTTTCCGCGGTGAGTAATATCTACCTCAGCCAGCAGACGGGGGGGAAACCAGGAAGCGGCTGGAGACTTCAGACAGGCAGACAGAGCTATCAGCTGGCCACTTGCTCACTGCCTGCAGAGTCCTGCTTCGTGAAGAGGATTGTAGACGGACTGGATCTGTCTGCCCTTCGCCTCCCACAGCTGCTCGACCAGCTGGTGCACAAGGAAAGCCCAAACCACATCCTCTGATTCCAGCATTTACTTGTTTTTCTTTTATGTCTTGTTTTTCCTCCGTGCTGTTGACCAGTGTCTCATCTTCCTTCAATTAATTTTTGCTCTCAGCTTTTAAAAAGTTTTTGTACTTTTATTAGTGCAGACTGGTATAGGTTTATATATGTACATACTTATGTGTATATACTATACATACTGTCTGAAGAAGGATTTCTCTCCCATACTGAAGGAAGGTTAATGCACTTTAAAACTTTGCTGTCGTATCACTTAAAGTAAAGTAAGGAGTGTGACTTTTTTCTCCCTACTATGATCATTTAGTTGGTTTGAAGCTGGAAACAGAGAATCTGGAGGTGTGTGTTTGTGCTGTTCACAAGCTGGGCCTGACATATCTGCAGCAGGGCTGCATGTGAGCATTTCAGTCAGCCTGCCAGTCTTTTTGATCGCCCTCCAAACATCATCCAACTCTGTGCTGCCTCTCCACAAGGCACACTGAGATGAGCCTCTGGCAGGGGGAATCCTTGAGCTGTGTTTTTACCTAACTTGAACAGTCCAGGACCGTTGGGTAAAGAGTTTTTGTAAAAAGGTCAATATCACTTTGTGGGGAAACACGAACTAAAAACAGCTTCCGGTGCTGTTGCACCACATATGCATTGTTGTAGTGCGCAGGAAAGTAAAATGGACTACAAGCGTCGCTTTTTGCTCGGCGGGTCCAAGCAGAAAGTGCAACAGCACCAGCAGTACCAGATGCCTGAGCTGAGCCGGACCCTGAGCGCCTCCCTGGCCTCCTCTTGCTCGGCCTCTTCGCCCATTGGCACTGGGGTGGTCATGCCTGGCAGCTGCCACCCACCTCCCTCTGGTGCCACGACCGCAGTTGCAGACATCCAGCAAGGGATCTCCAAATATTTGGATGCCCTCAACGTGTTCTGCCGGGCCAGCGCCTTCCTTACAGACCTGTTCAGCAGCGTGTTCAGGAACTCTCACTATTCCAAAGCAGCTATGCAACTGAAGGACGTGCAGGAACACGTCATGGAGGCGGCCAGCAGGCTGACTGCAGCAATAAAGCCTGAGATCGCCAAGATGCTGATGGAGCTGAGCGCCGGGGCCGCCAACTTCAAAGACCAGAACGACTTCAGCCTGCAGGATGTCGAGGTCGGTGCTCGCACACAATCACACACTCTCATCATAACAACTTGTTGAACTCATTTATGTACCGCAAGATGTCACATTGTGTTGTTTAAGTTAGATGATAGTCTCATGACTGCCTCATGCCTGCCAACAAACAAAAACAATATTGACATTGATCTCCACTGTTTGCTCTCCTGGAATGAATTGGTTAAGTTCACAACCTGGAGCGCTGTAGTTAAGGAGCGCACACTCTCCATCACATTCATTTATATATGACGTGTCTTCTAGCAGTAGTGCTAAGATGCTTAGCTGCACTGTGTCAGAAGCCTGGCTCCATGAATCAGTGTTTCCTGGCTCAAATAAGATTCTCACGCCCACTGTTGAGCTAGTGTCAGGATCTGAGGGTGAGGTGTGAAAAACACTGAGGATGTGAGAAGAAAAGTCATCTTTTGTCACCGTGGACACCAAACCATCTTTCCACTGCACTGCATCTGCTGATGTGGAAATGTGAGGCATCTTAGTGGAGGTGTTGTTCATGTGAGCTTTATAGAGAATTTGGAGACTGATGAACTTAATGAGGAAAGACTCAGCTTTCCTTCTGTCTCTGCCTTCTACCTTCTCAAGACATCAATCAAGACAGTTTTGACTTTCTCTAAAAGTCCCCCCCCACACACACACACCTACCTGTGTCAGACTAATTAATTCCAGTCTGGTGGATCTACGGTCTTCATTGCTCACACAAGAACCAGGTCTGCACCTGCGCTTTGTTTATAAAGGTAGCAAGAAAAGACAGTGAACATATTTGAAAATAATAAAATAAACTAGCAGTTATTAGCATTAATACAGTGTAGTAATCCTTTAGTTGTTATACAAACCCCTGGCCCATCTACCCCACCCCCACCACCTTTCTGCTAAATCCAGGCTGTCAGACAGGTCAGGAGGTTCATCGAGCCAGGATGGATAACACATGTTGACACTGTCAGACCTGAACCTGAGCACGGCTCGTCTCCAGACACAGGTGCTCTTGCTTTGGGATGTAATAATCATGAATTGGTAATCCTAATGGAAGGTCTCAGAATATCAGAGTAATTCCAATTGCCCTAAACACTGTCTCTCATGTGGGGCCATTAGTATCAAAGAGATGTATTTTCAGCTGTACACCACGCCCAAGCACCCCCGAGCCTTAACCCCATCCTTCCTTGCGATTGCTACAACTGCTTATTTATCTACCCTTTAATACTCAGCTGTGAACACGTGGAGCTCCCGGTGTTGCTACAACAACAAGAAGATATTTACAGACTTGTGTTGTTACTGGGAGTTAAATTCAGTAATATTTAACATTTATTTGTTGCGTAGTGAAGTGGAGAGAATAACTCATTAGGGCTGCACAATAAATAGCACATTCATCGTCATTGTGATATGAACTTGTGCAAAAAGCACATCGTCACAGCCTGCCTGAAACACCATGCATTCACACTCAGCCTGCAATGTATGCTATAGTTTAGAGCCCTGGATACAGGGGCCATACAGTGACAGCATTTGGCCATGCAGGTGACGCCCCAGCTAGCCTTTAGCTACCCTTTTTTTGATGCCAATTTGCTGGCGACTGCAAGATGGCTTATATTAAAAAGGAGAGAAAATGGAGGAAAATGTGGATGACAAAGAACAGCAATTTTGCGTGTTTCTTATAATAATAACCCAACATCCAGAACAACAGAAGGAAACAGAAACTGTAAGTTTTGGCTAACATGCTGCACTTCAGTATTTGTTTACTTATCGCAAACCATAACGTCAATGCAATATTGAACAATGTAAGCGCACATTGCATGCTGATAAAATCCTCAACGACTGTCACTCGTCTTTACATTTATTTTAATATCTCAAAGTGCATATTGGCTGAACTAAGGCCGCTTACACATTTTAAAATGGCAAAGCTGCTAAAAGTCTGAACTACCGTCTCACCTCGAGTGCTTTGACTTAGACTCCAGTTTTACTCACCTCCAATTCCTCTTCACTACACAGATGTCTTTATAATTCCCATTATATCTGAGCCTGTGGCACCTTTGCCCAAACTGTCCCACAGCTGGATATCAGTTTATCTATCGTCCTTTAGCATGTAGCAGCGAGTGGGTACATGGCTGCGGCCAAGACACCAGAGGAGCTGCAGGACCTCAGTGGATGTGGCTGAGCCCAAAACAGGAAACACTTCTGCACCGCAGTCAGTAAATCTGACTCTCTGTGGTCTGGGATCTGCACAGATGAATATTAGAGGAAGTCCAAGTCTGTGAAAGTTTAGACCGCACGGTTTGGCACAAACTTGCTGTCTGGCCCCGGGCATAAAGGGTACATTTGTTAAAGCAGAGAAGGAAACACATGAATACTTAACTTTACAATGGCCTTGTTTGAGTGTGTACGTTGTATTAACCTCTGAGAAATGGCAGCTACTACCAGTAATATTATGTTGGCAGAGAGGAATATAATGTGCCAGTTACACATGAGCAAAAAATAGTGTTGCTGAATGACACAGTAAGTCGGTTCTTTCCATCCTTTAAGATGTTTTTATTTATAGTACAGAACATTTACAGTTTAATTTGGAACAGACTTTATGCTGTTGTGAGGAGTCCTCTATGGCCTAGGGTTATAAAGTGAAGTTCCCTATAGGCTAAGAGTAAACTTGTTTAGATCCTGCTGTTACTAATTGCTGCTCCTAATTCAGTCTGTCTCTACGTTGTGATGAATGTGTTACTGTAAGAAGGATTTTCCCTTTGTCCGTATGAGTGGAGGAATGCTGTTTGGCAGCTGGATGTGTTATGAGGTTTTTAAAAAAAACGCATCTCTGAGTTGGGGAAGTTGTGGTATGTGGAGCTTCTCCCCCTTTCCCCCCTAGCTGCACGTCTCCCTCTTCTCTCTCTTTTCCCCCACCCTCTTTTTTTTTCCTTCCAAAACCCCCCTAAGTTCAGGTCATCGCAGTCTGCAAAACAAACCAATCAAAGCCCAGCTTTCTGGCTGCTCGGAGTGACTCCACTGCCAAATATGCATGAAAATGTCACGGTTTGTTTAGAGGCCGTTTGCCGAGCTTGTAAGTTTAAACCACAGAGTGAAGACCAGAGGCAGACAGAGAGCTCCCCCTGACCAGAGAGAACTTCATGGCGGCTCTAGTTAGACAACTGCCTGAGCTTTCCCAGCCAACCTCCGTGCAGACTGGAGACACGCTAGAAAAAACAACCCTTGGTGTTAAGCTGTTAAATACATAATTGTCGTCCTTTTTATATTGTTACTGGTTTCTTTGTGAAATGTGGTCATATTGTATGAGAGAGAGATCTAATTGTAGCGAAACATATGATGTATTCATTGTGACCGTTTTTTTCTTGGCTGTTATGACTGCTGTATTGTTTAAAGACTATGAGGCCAACAGACCAGGACAACATAGAACTAACATACTCAGTTGGATTTAAGTTTGTGCCTCTCTGCTATTGATCAGCCTTATGAATATTTGTATGGAAGGCAAGATTAAGTTACGTCACCAATGTAAGTTGGAGTAAGTCTTATGTAAGGCTGCTTTGGAGCAATGTTTGCATGACTTGCATCGTATGCATGCATGATAGCTATGTAATGCTCATTCCTGGCTCTTTAAATATCTTTACCCAAAGTAAAAGAATTGTTTAAACTTACTTCCAGTTCTTAGAAAGTCAGGGATGACCTTCCGCTTTTCCTCGAAGGATTGTTTAAAAGGGAAGATCCAGGAAACGAATGAAAACAAGAGGTCGTGAGCCAGCAAAAGACAAAGAGAAACTATTGACATACCAACCCATGTAGACTGCTTGTTTTTTTTTTTTCACAGATGAAACAGCGGTCAGGATATAACCACCTTGTTGTTAGGACAGTATCCCACTCCCTTTCCAAGGAAACGGTCTAGAAGGTCTCAAAGAACACCTCTTTCTGAGACCCAGTTCTCTTAAAGTGCAGGTGTTCTCAGAAAATAGAAGTACAAATGTTGATTGATTCACGATTCGCCTTGTTTGGGCTTTAGTGGGGCCCAGCGTCGGCTTGGCTCTGCTCTCCTCTTATTTCTCATATTTTCCATGACTGTGCGGGATACTGCACAGCCAATCACATGTGTTATCCATTATCCTGTGCTGCAGCCATGGCCTCATTTTTGTCCACACTTGGTTATAGAAGTCCACTTTGTAACACAGTTTTATGTCATTGTTGTCAGCTTGTGTTTGCTGTCTTCAGTAGGATTCTCTGCAGGTGGCTGTACGTGTTGCATCCAGGCTTAATTATCAGACTTGATGTATCTCCTGTTATCTATTATTTGTCTTCTTTGAGTACACACTACATTTCCTTTGAGTGATTGAGTTATAACAGTTGCTCAACATCAACAGCAGGAGCAGGAATTTCTCATCTGGTGGACACTGGATCTGTGCCTGTGTTTATCAAACCTCCCAGAGTTTCAGATGGAGAGTAGATCTGTCCACTACTTTGGTTCAGACTGAGCGATCTTGAAAACTATCGCATGGATTATTATGAGACTTTTACAGAAAGTCACGGTCTGGAGGATAACAGTTTCTGATTATCCTCAGACTTTTCCTCTACATCCAGCAGCAGGTTGACATTCTAGTTTTCTATTTAAATATACCAGTAACAACCGGATGGATTGCCCTGAATAGTAGTACAGCCGTCATAATCCAAGAGGATTATTTCTAAACACTTTGATTCTTTTAACCTTTTAATCCGGCGCCATGTTTAGGTCAAATTATCCTATATGTGGTTTATGAATAATTACAGCTATAATGACATTTCAATTAGCTTCAGCTCTACTTTGTGTTTAGTGCTGCAAATGTTGCACACAAAACTGTGATTGTGAAAATGAGTCCAGCTAAAGATAAACATGCAGTCATCATAATGTGACAATGCTAGCATGCTGTACAAAGTCAAAGCATCACTGTGCCTTAAACAGCCTCACAGAGCTGCCTGTGTGTCTGCAGACTATTAGTCCTGTTTCTTTCAAAAACCCAACATCCAATGCGGAAATCCTCTCATTTAAAAAGGATATCAAAGCATCTTTGAAATACAATCACATGATAGTGACCACATTACCCATCACTAGTAAAGAAACTGCCCCGGAATTAACTTTTATTTGTTCCATCTGTCATGGTGCTTTCTAGCACAGGCACAGAAGCAAAAAGGTCAGATATGTCGTCCCAAAACCCGGAATGTCACAGAAAAAAAGGCTTTTTGTTTGTCCCTTTGAATAAATACGGTGACTGGGACAAATAAAGTGGCTTTTAATTCTGTGACAATCTGGGTTTTGGGACGATCTCTCTGAACTGCTTTCATTTTAAAAAAAGGGAACAATTAACTTCACACTTTAATCTAAACTTGCTCCCATAGTTTTTGTTTATCCATTTGTCACACAGACCCAATAAACATGTAATTAAACAGATGTGTTAAATACCTGATTCTGATTGGTTAATTACAGCATTCCAAGATCTTCTGGTTGTTATGAATCACAGACCGTTGCTAGGGATGCAGCTCTAATCACACAATCCAAAGGACTAACTGTAATCATAACAATCCACCGACAGACATCTGGTAAATTTGACGTTGGCCTGTTTACAGAGGGAAAAAAGAGAAGAGACAAAACAGTGGAGAAACAGCAAGAGAGGTTAAAAGACGCAAAAACTATCGGCTACGACGTTAGTTTTACGCGATTAAAAACGGCTACGTTAGCTCGTTCTAATGAGTAAAAACAGCTAGGTTAGCTCATTTTAATGAGTAATAACAGCTAGCTAATTTTAAGAAGGCTACAGAGTTAACTGTTGCTATGGACGCAGCTCTCACTGTGAGTGTAATGGGCTATTTTTAACGGAAATATAATCATTTTTAGATTAATAAAATAATTTCCAAATCAATGTTTTGTGTCACATTATTGATTTCGTAAGTAAAAAGCTGTGTAATAACTGAGACAAAACCCCTCCGCCTGCTCACGCTGTGGGGGTTCTGCCCACTATACATTATGCCTTATATATTATTCATCCTAGACCAGTCACTGATTCCCCACTACCTAAAGTCGCACAAGTAGGTCTTTCTTTTTAAAAAAACTTAAACCCCATGTTTAGTCGGATGTAATGGCTATACTGAAGCGCTAACTTCACCAGGGTAATAATGGACCAGTTTGAGACTAAAAAGGTATGATATATATAGATTGGTATTTTATATTCTTAATTTCTCTTTTCATGTATTTCTTTTTTAACGTTGGATCATTAGAGTATGTATTTGTACTAAAATGATAACTAAAGAACATCTCTACACAGTAAGCCAACAGGGCAGCAGAGAGAGCAGAGTCATTTTTGGGGCATTTTACCTTTAATTGACAGTGAACCTTAGAGGGTTTACAGGACATAAAGGGAGAGAGAGAGAGGAAGAATGAGCCACAATAAAGGACCCCAGCCAAATCAATGTGTCATGTTATGATAACAGTAAGTGCGTGTTTTAGTCACTGGACCAGTGGGGCATCGCAACATCGGTTAACTTGATGTTTGGTGCCAAGTAGAAATAATGGCCCATCAGCCTTTAGCAGTATGTTTACATGGAGAGCCACAATGTCAAAGCAGCCATCAACGTTACTCATTCATGACTCAAACACTCCAAAGAGGAGGATGAGTTTGCTCTACCATCCTGTTACGTGCTAATAATGAAAACAACCTCTAAGAAGTTTTATGCCTGTTAGTCATCCACACAGTGTTGTTCTCCATTAAGTGTGGTGTTGAGGGCTGCAAGTAGCCGTGTCCTGTTGTTCCCGTCTGCCATCAGAACGCAGCAGCATATTTCTGTCTTTACAACTCAGCTTCCCCCTGGAGATATTTTCAGCAGGTACCTGAAAAAGAAAACCCTGTGACCATGGCAGATCCTGTGGTGTCCTGTTTCTCTTATTTTGCTAACTGGACAACAAACAGCCTCTAAAGCTGGACTATTCTCTCACCAAACAAGCACACACACTCATCTAACTCAGCAGTAGGTGTGGAGCGATGTGTGACACCCTGAAATATGTGTTATGTTTGTGTGGATACTTTAGCAGTGTTCTAATAATAGAGAATTAGTTTTTCTTGAGTACATTAGAAAACTAGTATAATTACTTCTTGACATAAGCAAAATACTGCTCAATTTTAAGTCTTAACTGAGCTACTATGATAAGGGAGATAAATAAATGTGATCACTGACAGAGGCAATGATTTGAACTACTTTGCAAGGATGGTGTCTCCCAAGTAGTTTCCTTCCCCCCTGGGATATTGCTGTCTCATCTGTCAACACACTGTGTTTCAACTCTGATGACCATTTTGTACTTTTTTCTCCATCAATATATCAAAAGTTAAAAGAGATTCAAGAACAAATCAAAAGCAGTACAAAGATCTACAGCTTTGGACTCTTCCCCCAGTCTTTCAGTGAACTTAAACATTACCCCTCTCCCTCTCACGGACACACACGCACTGACATACATTTTCAATCTAATGTGTTCTCCATCTGTCTTTTGCTTGCAGAGACAAATACACAATCTACTCATGCACAGATGTTTGATATCAGTTTACATCAACCACAAATGCAAACACATGCACATTTATTTAGCCAGAATGTGTCCTTGAAGGACGTTTTATTTTGAAAGATGTTGTACTCTGTGATTTGTGCTTCATGACACGGCCTTGGCGCTCAGCTTTTTGGTTCAAAAGTAACTTTTCCTATTATGGTACGTGCTGTTGCAAAGTAGGGAAACATGGGGCGTCCTTATCTCCTTCTTTTAGTTTGTTTTGAATTTGTTTTGTTTTATAACTAACAGGAGCAGCAGCTGCTGATATAGTTCGTGTGATCAGCTAGAAAAACACAAGTGGATGATTCTACCTTTTTAATGACTTGACATTTCACTCTTGAAGGTGTGCTATTGGTTTGCTCGGTAAAGTATTTTAATGAATATACTGCTTCCAATTCCGAATAGCTTCCATGCTTATACCACACAGTTTCAGAACTAGATAGATACAACAACAGCCATGCTTTTCCCCTCAAGCCTAATATCATCTTTTCCTAATGGTGGAAAAGGAAAAATAACAAGCCAACTTGTTGTGGGAGGTAAATAGTTTTGTATTTTCTTTTTAGTGTCTCAGCTGTTGGATATTTTGGGTTGAAAAGGTCATAAAAAAGAACTAACATATCGGAGCTACAGATAACTTGTTGGTGTCAGAGGTCCTGTTCTATAAGAAGACTGTTATTCGTTTGTAAACTAGCACCAGAACTTGTCTACTCACTCAGGCATGTGGACATACATGTTAGTTTTCTTGCCTGCAGGCACTCATGATGTTTGGCGTCTCAGACAGCCTGACGTAGCTGCTCGAGCATGTTAAGAATGACAAAGATGCATGTAACAGTAATGTATTGTCATGTCTTTCCAGGTGCTGGGTCGGTGCTTCCTCACGGTGATGCAGGTCCATTTCCAGTTTCTATCACAGGCTCTGCAGAAGGTCCAGCCCGTGGCTCAGTCCTGCCTGGCTGAGGCTCTCGCCCAGGCCCAGGAGCGCTGCGCCAACGCCCGCTCCCAAAGCTCCGATCTCGGGCCTCTCACGGAGCTGGAGGAAGCATCCCGCTCATGGAAGGGTGCAGCTCAGGTATGCAGCCTCAGGGCGCCTCAGGACGCTTCCTGGTCTGCGTCTCAGAAATATGGGGTTTGTCTGTGTGAGGTGAAAAGCAGACCTGTTGCACATTCCTGAGAAATGCCAGCCGTTTATGATTTCCAGCCTCAATTTCCTATTTCCTCCTTTCTGGCTGCAGTTTGTCTGTGAACCTGCAGTGTTACGTTCTGTTCCTCTCTTAACCCCAGCCCATGTAAGGGAGGCGGTTTTGTAAGAGGACTGGACTAATCCCCAGGCTAATCAGCCCCACTGGCCCATTTTGAGCTGTGTTGAATAAAGTGAGGCAGGGAGGAGAATAGTGGGCTGATTGATCTGTTAAGCTCTGGCATGCAGAGTGTTAGCCCTGGAGGGGACCAGGCCTGGCTGGACCGTGATAGAATTAGCTGAGGGGGGGTTAGGCAGAGGGGCCAGGGCTCTTTTTTTAGATGCTTTTTATCAATTAAAAAGTTGTATTTTTAAGGCTTAAGCTCTATTTTTTTAAAACAAAAAATCCAGTTTAACCTCCTGCTATCCCTCTAAAGACACCCTTAATTTGAGTCTTGCTCTTTACATCCCTATAAGCATCACATTTTTAGAAATGTTAGTCTTTAGTCTAATCTTTTTGTCCCGTACGGTCCATTCATTCCCAAGCTTGTCCTACATTTCTCTGTGATGTTATGCTGTTATGTTGATGTCCCTGCTGTGTCTCGAACCCAGTACTCTGCTCTGCCCTCAGGCCATGGTGAGGCTAAGAGAGAGGGGCCGGGACGGCTGCCTGGCAGGCATCCAGGTTCAGCAGCTCTTCTGCTCTAACAACACCTCCATCCCTGAGCACCAGCTGAAGGAGCTCAACATGAAGATTGACCATGCTTTACAGGTACGGTATCAACTCAAACACCAGGGCAGGGACTTCTGCTGCTGTTGTTCCAGTGGCTCGTAGAAATATGTTGAAATAGAGATCCATGTATGAAGGCAGAGTAAACAAAACTACATATCCCCTCCAGATGAGAGGACAGTTATGTTGATGCGTTCTCTCTATCTCCAGGCCTACAAAGCAGCACTGGAGAGCCTGGGTCATAGTGAGTACGCACTAAAGGCCGGCTTTCATCTTAACCCCAAAGCTGTGGAGGCAGCCTTGCAGGTGGGTTCACCCTCAAGAAGTTGAAATATTAATAGAATGATGAGTTATTCATTGTTTTTTGTGATTTTGTGTTTACATGCTGGTGTGTGCTTCTGTGTGTGCAGAGCTGCTGCAGCGAGGCAGAGGCCCAGCAGGCGGGAAGGATGCATACCACCTCCCAGCCCATCCAGTGTGAGCTGCCCACCATCCCTGTACAGATCGGCTCACATTTCCTCAAAGGAGTTTCCTTCAACGAGTCCGCGGCTGAAAACCTCAAACTGAAAACGGTAATGCTTCATGCTGCTTCTGTTCTGTTTAAAAAGATACAAAAATAATAAAACGTCAACCAGATCGTGTTCTTTTGGTGCTTGTGCAGTGATAAACTCAGCAGATATGTGGACTAGTGGAGGCTGTAGTTCTCATTTTGTGGTGTGTTTAGTGTTACATTAGCAAACGGTAATAGTGGACTGCTTTGTTGATCCACATTGTTTGTCTCTCCAGCACACGATGCTGCAGCTCATTAAGGAGGCGCTGGGCCAGAACGGAGTGACCCCGAGGGACGACTCTCCCGTCACCGAGGTCCTCAACCAAGTCTGCCCATCCAGCTGGAGAGGAGCCTGCAAGACAGCCGTCCAGCTGCTGTTTGCCCAGGCTGGTCTGGTGAGTAGAGATGTTAGAGAGCAGAGTTGCTACAGTAAAGCTTATTTCTCGATTCTTCCTGATCGTTTGTCAAAGGTGAACGAACTGAAGATCAAACCTATAGTCTTGTGTTTCTCCCATTTAGCCTGTTCTAATTGAATGATTTGTTTTTCTATATACCGTGCTCTGGCCCTTTTTCTTCTTCACATTTGAATCCTGTTTGTGAGAGATGTACTAAGACAAAAAGTTCTCTGTTGAGTCCTCATTCAGTATTTGCTCGTGCTAACATCCATCACCACAGTTTAGTTGATACTACAGATTAGCGGAAAGGAGGCGGCGTGCCGACGTGAACAGGCCTGTTGCACTTCACTGACACTTCTGCTTAAGTTACCGGCTCCTCTCCTTGTGTGCGTCTGCGAGTTTGGCAACTTGCATCTCATTGTTTATCAGATTTGTAATGGAGATGTGGAGATCTGTCTGCTTGCTTTGAGGCAGCCGAGAGGTGTAAACAAACACCAGAGAGACACAAAGGCGAAGAAACATTCCTGCAGCATCTGGGTGAAGGATGGGCTCGCCTGGGTGCGTCTACAAACACAATCACCTCCCCCCTCCTCCTGTTGAAAACAAGAGTCACAGGGAGGGCGGGTCAGCGGTGGACTCTCCACAGAGTAACACCAGTGTGTTTATGCTCTGCTGTTTATTTCCTCTGTGTGGTCTGCTCTGTTTTGTGTGTCAAGCAGAGGGAGCGTTCCCATCCAGCCTGCCAGTCCCGTGCTAACTGTAAAACAAGCCCTGGATGATGGATGAGCGCTTTGCATTAGCTCCTTATCAGAGCCTATGACCACTCGACTCAGAATAGATCACACAGAACACACATTAACACACACACTCTCACGAATAGTATCTTCCCCACACTTTGCATATACATACTCATACATTACAGTCATGCACTGTTCAAACCTCCCTCCCCACACCCGGGCTTTCTCCTCCCTGTTTTCTGTCTTTACACCCACACAGAACTCAGAATCATCCTATCTGTTCTCCTGTTCCTGGCAAAGTTATTCAGCAGTGACTCCTTTTTTTCCCGCTCGTCATGGCTTTCAGAGAGCAGCAACAAAGTTGACCTTGTCGTATTTGTTCCGACATGGCCGACAGGACTCTGTGACGTGAGCAGAGTCCGGGGTCTCTGAGGATACACCTGCTTTTTGGATAACAATAGGGTAACTTCCTGCAATACAGGAAAGAGACTCCTCCCACTTTCCCTCCCTCTCGCTGACCCAGTTGTGTGGGTCTCGAGGAGCCAAGGCCACTTTCAAAGAACTCGCAAATAAATCTGACCAGCAGGAAGACGAGCCTGTTTGTTGTCAGCGGCTGATTGAATGCATTCGGCTTCCTCACCTTGAACTGCCTCTCCCTCTGCATGGTGGGAAATGAATGCCAGACATCAGTGAAAAGCCTTTGACTGCTGCGTATGTTTATTAATGTTAGCATGGCTGGTAAAGGGGCACAATCTGACGAGTTTACATGTTGGAGAGGATAAAACCAGTCTGTTCGATTGAAGTGTTTTATTTAACTGTATTACCCTTGAAATGTAGGAGAAATGTATGTTGTAAATTGAGAGGCTCTGAAGAAAGGGTTTTTGTCAAGTTATACTAACGAAGGTGCGTTTCTTTGTCCCCACAGGTGGTTGTTGATACAGCTCAGATTGAGAACAAGGAGGCCTATGCTCCGCAGATCACTCTTGAGGGTTCAAAGGTGGTGGTCCAGGTTCCCTCTACATGGTAAGCACATCATTTTTAATACTTTTTTATCGAGTTAGCTTTCACATTTTTCTAAAGACAAGAACAAAAGAAGAAAAATAACAATAATATCAAAAAAAGAAAGAAAGAAAAAGAAAAACACACCTTGTGCAGCAAGAGCAGTCCATTTCTCCCACTTCTTAGAGAAGGTTTCTCCTTTAAAGGAGCAGTTCGCCCCTGGAAAAAGCCACTGTCAGTCAAAGCTGGTGTTCTCTGTAATCGACAGAGGTAATAATACTTGAAATTGGCGCCATAGCTGTGTAGAAAGCTCGTGGTTTCGCCTATTCTACATTCCTACAACACCCAGCATGCATTGCGCCACTCCCTCTGAAAGTAACGAGAGACACTGAAATACTACAGTTTTTACCGCAGGCAATGGCCTCTGAGCAGTACAGAATCCGAAATACAATGAGAATACACCGGTGGTTTGTCTAAAAAAATCAATCTTCAGGTCTGCAGTCTACATTTCAAACCTGATTTTGAACGAGACATGACATCGGAGGTGGCGTCCTAGATTGAGGAAGTGTAGTTTAGCGAGCTCCCTGGCCTCCGATGGATGACAGGTTTTACGTAGTCTGGCAGAGGTTTTCCAGGGCCCACTGGAGAAACAGATAGCGTCCTCCAAGGGCATAGAGAGAAATTGGATTTTTACTACTATAATGACATTAGCTCCCCATAATAGCATGACAGGACTGAGGTTGAAAATCTGCAAACTGGTCCTTTAAGTCTCAGAGAGAAAGTTGTCTCTCCGTTACAAAGATTTCGTTAACAATTTTTATCCAATCGCTGAGGTTCGGAGGTTCAGGTTTATGCCATTTCTGTGTTATTGCTTTCTTACAAGCAGTAAACATATTTTACACAGATAACAGTCCTTCTTTATGTAACATCCTCTCTCATTAAACCGAGGTACAGGATCTTTACATCATTTAGTAAGAAGCTGTTTTTAAAAGAAGATTGCAGACAGTGAAATGTTTTCTTCTGATTGGTGGCTGTGGTAGTTAACAAATAATCTAATTTATAATCCGATCATATTGTTTGTCTCAGATAATGCAGGGCAAATATGAACAGAATTGGTATTATAATCCTGCCAGGTGCAATGACATTGACCAACACTTGTTTATCTGGTTTTGTGTACACAACATTATGTAAGGTCAGCAGAGTGAACAAACAGGTTATATATGTAAATCTGATCTAATGTCACAGTTTGGGAACAAAATGACCGCGCCGTTGGTTCATGCCTTCGGTGTGCACATGAGGCTTCCCAAAGGAGGATTTAGACCTGTCTATGTCTTATGTTCAGAAGCAATGAAGAAGAATGGAGAACTGGTTAATGACAAAGCCATGTTTTTTTGTGTTGGTTGAGACTGATGCTATATACTTTGTTCACATTTAGAATTAGCATTCAGGTAAGGAGATGTCTGTTTTATTTCCAACATGTGAGACGTGTAGAAGCAACTACAGAAAACCTGGACCAGCCTGTGAGCTGAAAGGCTGAGAGGCTGTAGGGTTGTTTTTTATGAATATCAAATATCACATATTCATCTTTTCAGCACATGCACCTGGGCTTTTGTGTGCGAGACAATGTGTTCGATTTGTAGTTCATGTCTTGTCCCGTCTTGCTCTGTCTTTGTGTGTGTGTGTGTGTGTGTGTACATATCCAGGTGTCTGAAGGAGGACCCAGCCACGATGTCCCTGCTCCAGCGAAGCCTGGACCCGGAGAAGACCCTCGGCCTAGTAGATGTGCTCTACACGGCAGTGTTTGACATCAACAGGTGGAAGGAGAGAAAGTGAGTGAAAGTACAGTATAGCTGTTCTGTACAGGTGATGTGTACAGCATAGCATCTGTTGTCCTCATGATGCAGGATAACGAATGTTTACTTTTCTTGGTTTGTGAGGATTTGCCGCTTTTGTTTTTCGTTTTGCCATTAAATGACGTCTTCTGATTTTCAATAATTTGTTCTGCAAAATGAACCAAACTACACGTGTTGGCAAGCCATAGTCAAATCCATTAAGAGTACTGAAAACATTACTGTTCATACAAAATAATTAAATACTTGTCTTTCTCTTCTATTCAAAAGAGAGCAAGCCCTGCCCACCATTCAGATCCAGCTGCAGCGGGAGAGCCCAGACTACAGCGGCCAGGCAGACCTGCCTCCAGGCACCAGCTCCAAGACCTCCAGTGGACTGCCTAAAACAATATCCAAACTGACTTCCAAGTTTACCAAGAAGGTCTCGTCCAGCTCTAACAGTGGCGGCAGTTACTCCATCCCTAACACCCCGTCTCGCAGCATGCTATCAAGCAGCAGCTCTGAGGAAAAGGCCAAGAGCCTGGGCCACAGTGACGGGAGGATCCAGAGCATCCTGCAGATGGGCAGCCTGTCTTGCACCCCGGACTCTCCCCAGCAGGGCCAGCTGGCCAACGGTTTGGTGTCGGAGGACCAGGGGATGAACCTGCCCACTGACCAAGAGATGCAGGACGTCATCGACTTTCTCTCAGGTTTCAACATGGGGAAATCCCAGCAGGCGTCACCCCTGGTTAAAAGGAGGAACTCTGTGGCGTCTGCAAACCCCGCTGAGCTGAAGCCCCCGAGTGGACCTCCACCAACTTCCCAATCCATCTCTCACAACGCCCTGCAGGCCCCAGCTCAGACCTTGCCCCAGCCCCAGCCCCAGCCTCCTCCATCAGTGCAGAAGCAGCAGCCTCAGCCACAACCGCAGCCACCTCCTCCTCAGCAGCAACAACAGCAGCCCCCTCCTCCAACTCAACAGCCCTCCCCGCAGGCCCTGCAGTACTATCAGCACCTCCTGCAGCCCATCAGTCAGCAGCAGCCACCTCCTCCACAGCTTCCTCCTCAGCAGACCCCACCGCAGGTCCTCCCACAGCAAAGAGTGGCGAGCAAGTGGCTCGGCACCTCCGGCCAACAGCCTCCACCGCAAGGCCCGCCTGCAGGGCTGTCACCCCTGGGTCCGATCGGGCAATGGAGCTCTCCTGGGCTGCCTGACCTGAGCTCGGATCTGTACAGTCTGGGCCTGGTCAGCACCTACATGGACAGTGTGATGTCAGAGATGCTGGGCCAGAAGCCACAGGGGCCTCGGAACAACACCTGGCCCAACAGAGACCAGAGTGAAGGAGTGTTCGGGGTTCTGGGAGACACACTGCCATTTGACCCAGCAGGTGAGATTCACCTCACTTCACTGTTGTAGATAATTCACCTTACAGTCTATTCAACAGGTTCATTAAGTGATATGTGCATTCACACATAATCTGGCACTTCGGACGACCCAAAGAGTCAGCCATCTTTAAAACTTTACAAGTTGAGAGGGAAAGGCTTCATATCCTCAATACTTTTAAAACTGTTTAAATTAGAGATTCACCGATTGAGAAAATCAGGGCTGGTGTTTAAAACAACAATTTTGCCGATGGCCGATATGTTTTTTTCAATAACTGTAATTTTTGTAATTATTAATGCCCTCGTCTGGATAAGGGACCCAAATTAACTTTAATTATAAAAAAATGAATGTATTCAGGCCTTCATCACACTCTTTGAGAAAGCATGAATTCAATCTTTCAAATTCCCAGTACATCTTTTTATTCAAACATCTTTCACATGAAAATATTTTTTCCAAAACATAACCTCTTTAGCCTGTTTTAGAATCACCTGTTCATAGCACATTTTTCAGTGCTTAAAGCCTAACAAAGGTCTTTCTGAAAACAAATACTTTTATGTTACAGTTAAATTTACTGCACAATTAAAGCAGACGTACGTCGCTTTGGACAAAAGCGTCTGCTGAATGAAATTGTAACTTTTTAACTGTTAAATAATATCAACACGGCCTATTCCAACGTTCAGCTGATGCATCAGTGCATCCCTGGTTTAAATATTATTTTCTGTTTTAATTTTGACACCAAAATATTTCATATTTTATTTTGACTGTCAATTTATCAAGAAATGGGTAAAAGAAAATCAGAGCCAAACTAAGGATGTATGAGTTTTGTTTGTGAGGAAGGATAAACCCCCTAAAAAATCTGACTAAATCAAATGCTTCTGTTTTACAAACCTGCATGTTAACATGAAAGTGCTGAAGATGATCACTTTAAACCTGAGATCGTCGTATTTGCGGTCAAATAACTGCACTGTAGGTCCAAATGTCTAGAATTGACCCTTTTAAACCGTATGAACCAAACCAAATGAAATCATGGTGTAGGTTTTTCTTCTCTTGTCTTAAAGAAAGTTGAATAAGTTATTGTTAAAGCTTATTAGCAGACAGAATGCATTTAATTCCTTTATATGTAAAACAATCCCCATCATCCTCTGTTTTGGATCTTGTACTTATTTAAGGAAAGATATGACCCGTCATCTTTTTGTTATGAAGAGACATCCTAATAGGAGTGTTGCTCTCACCTCTCATGCTCCTTAGTCAGACTGTTATGTCAGCTGTGCGTGTGTGTGCGTGTGTGTGTGCGTGTGTGTGTTTGGAGGGGGAAGGCCTGAAGCTCTGCTGACACCATCATTTCATTATTAGAAAAAAAAACCTCAGAGAAGCAGCTAAGCAATGTTTGTCTGACTTCCACTGCAGTGATGAGTAAGTTATTCATCACACCTGGAGACTAATGTTCAGATCAGGGTATCGCTGCTTTGTGCCCATGCAGTCCAGTCGAAACCATTACGGTGCTTGAAATGGTAACCAGCTGACGTATAAAAAGTTACTCATCGAAATTCAAATCTTTGTTGTCTCATAAAAGAAAATGAGTTTGCAGACATCGGTTGAAATCAGGATAGGACGGCATGCACAAAAATGCAATCTCATGATATGGAAATACAGGAGTATACCTGCAGGGAGGATAAATGACCGCTGCTTGGTTTTTGTCTTTAACCGCTCTTAACTGGTGTCAGGAGAGATACTAATCAGGTTGTTTACGAGGATGCTAAAGCCAGACTTTAGATGAATTAATTAGACTTTATTGAGGGCGTTTATCTTGTTTAGTTTTACACATATCTTGTGAAATCTAAATGCCGTTACTTCTGCCAGTCAGTGCACATTGATATAATCTATCTGAAAGTATTTATTACTCGTTATGCACCGTCTTGTAACCATTCGCGCAGATTTTACACAACTTTGGACCGTGAACTGAGTAACAGTATACAGTCACTGTAGGTCAGACAGTATCGGCAACTGTTTTCCCCTGCATGCCTCTGCCACTGTAAGTTGGCAATTTATGCTGAATTTAGCCTGTGTCAGTTGCTATTTTTACAGTGCAGCAGACTCTTTTGATTGCAGTCAGGCCTATTGTGCCGAGCTGACTTACAGCCTTTGTGATTTTCTGCTATGGTCGACAGTCTGGATAAACGGATTGAGCTCCAGGGAGCGAAAGAGAAAAGCTGAGGGTGTCAGAAACTCATAGCTGTGTTTATCCTCCTTTTTTTTCCCTCCATGCGCAGTCGGCTCTGACCCGGAGTTTGCACGTTACGTCGCTGGCGTCAGTCAGGCCATGCAGCAGAAGCGGCAGGTGCAGCACATCCGTCGCCCGAGCAACCCGCGCAGCAACTGGCCAATGCCTGATGAGCAGCACAGGACCTGGTCCCACCCAGAGTACTACAGTGAGGGGTACGTATCTGTACATGATGGATCCACAGCTATACAAGGACGATAATCAAAATTCCCAAGTTTTTGATTATATAATATATATTTCCCTCGTTAGGATATATAAGAGGATATATTGTAAAGAACATGAATAGATGAACCGATCAAATGTATAAATACAGGCGTTTTAAAAGGGATAAAAAAAAATTGAACTTATTTTGCTTGCCTAGTTTCCGATGGCAGTTGTCTGTGCTCTTCCCACCTTTTAAACTCAGAATTTCAAAATATAAAAACTAGCTACACACACATGCATGTGCACAGATTCCTACTGCAGTGTTTCAGGATGTGTTTTGTGCTGCATTGCTGGTGAGTTATTTTCAGCTTAGTTTCAACACAGTGCTTAATATCAGTGAGCGATGTTGTGATTAAATTTTTAATGTGGCAGACATCATCGATATGGGAGGCATTTACCATGTTAATCATGACTGTAGTCATCGAATTCAGCCCACAAGTGTGAGACAGCTCCGTCCTGCTGAGAATAATCTGAGAGAGTAGGCAGACAGAAACAAACAGTCATAACTGCAGTCAGTGGCATCTCGTGCGTAAGCTCTGTGTGGTAAAGCTGAAGTTAATCCTGCAAATCTCCAAAACGGAGAAAAAAAGGAAAAGTCAACCAACAATTCCATATATTAAACATTTTTCTAAAATTGTTTCACGAAGATATTAAGATGCCATCAAATGAATTAAAATAAATACCACATTACTTACAGTGAATGAGACAGTGCTAATACCTTCCCTGGTTGTGTCCTCAGGGAGGCCGTAAACAGCAGCTGGTCAGCCAATCAGGGGGACTCAGCCAGCTCCAGCGACGAGACGTCTTCAGCCAACGGCGACAGTCTGTTCTCCATGTTTTCTGGGCCGGACCTTGTGGCTGCGGTTAAACAGAGGAGGTGAGTCCTGATCTCAACCACCGGCCTGGATATGTCTTTTAATTTCTGTCAGCTTTACTGCATCATAAAATGCACTTCACTGAATGTCTTTAAACATTTAAAACTATGACACAAAACTGAATAGTGATCTTTTTCCTCACCCTGCTTACTGCACACTGTTGATACTGATTGCATAGAAGTGTTTGTGCAGGCTCAGATGTGTGACCCAGACTTTAACTTTCTCTGTTGTCAGAAAACACAGCTGTGGTGAGCCGGAGGTGTGTACCCTGCCCTCACCACCACTCCATCACATCGGAGATGATACCCAGGTAAACTTTTACAATTAGTGCTGTGCATCAAGATGTTTTGTTCTTTTTGCAAATTCCTATTTGGAAAATATAATTTGTATAAATACATTTTTAACCATTTGAGAGCCTTTTTATTTGAAGTGACACCTTTGTTTTTTGTCAGTGTCTCAGCCTTTGTAAGGTTAAACCTGTTCCTCAGCTAACTTGCCATATGGGTCATTAGTGTGTTCAAATAATGTTTCATGGCACAAGAAAGTGTAAAAACTTTAAATTAATTAGGGCACGAGCACCGACGGGTGTGAGGACACGCATCAAAGGTGCAAGAAATTTACATGTGATATTAAAATAATAATTTCACAAATTAGCTTGTATGGAAAAGAAAATTCATGTGAAAATCATTAAAAACTGAAAAACATTTTCCAGATCTATGGAGAGAAATGATTAGGAATTGTGATTTAATTTGACTGGTAAGACCTTGTTGTGACATTTTGATTCTTTATTGACCTTTTCATCTGATTTCATCCACTTTGTTCCACAGGACAGCAAAACTAAGACCTGGCCTCCCAAAGCGCCATGGCAGCACTCCACCCACACCCACACCAACACCATGCCCAATCCCAGCTCTTCCTTGTACCAGATGAACATCCCTCCTTCCTCCCAGTGGAGCGACTCCATGCAGATGCTGCAGTCTCCCGTGTGGTCCACTGCCAGCGACTGCTCCCCCTCCACCGGCATCTCCTCTGGTTTTCCCTCCTTCACCCAGCAGCAGCAACAGCAGCAGCAGCAGCAGCAACAACAACAGCAACAGCAGCAACACAAACCCATGACCAAGGGCTTTAAATCCTTCCCCCTCAAACACGAGCACAGGCCCTCCTACCTTCACCAGTACTGATCGCAGTCTAACGCCGAACGAGTCCACGTGAAGTGCCACCGAGGGCCTGCAGCTCTGTGAGACGAGTGGGCCGAGCTGCAGCCGTCACAGTCCACACCCACTCAATTGGAAGATTTCAAAGCCGCAGATAGAGGCAAAATTTCAGTAAACACACTGGCTCAACATTTTTGTAACTATATTTTTCCATGTCAAACATCCCCATTTGAAAAAGAGGCATATTTTGAAGTTTTTTGAACTGCCATGTTTTAACTACGAGAGGTGCATGCGTCATGCTGGCAGCAGTCAGTCTAGTGGTCGTTTCTCTGTCTGTTGAGCTGACGTCTCCTCAGACAAGAGCTGGAGACGTGCACGGCCGTCACCCACTTGCTTCTGCAGCTGAACGTGTGTTTGTGTGTGTGTGTGTGCGTGCGTGCGTGCGTGCGTGTGTGTGTGTGTGCGTGCGTGTAAAGGAGGGGATTACAAGGGGGCAGGGGCTTAAAATGCTCTCATTTTGCCCGTAATAAATATACTGTGTCTACATAGCTGTAACTGCCAAATCTCACGCAAGATGACTCAGAGTACAGCTACCATCTACTGTTTCATAGCTTGTAAAATACTGAAGTTGAAATATAAATATTTAGTTCTTTTTATTAAGAGGCTTTGAGCAGGCTCAGCATAAATATAGTAAGTCACTGCAGAGGTGTCATTTGAGAGAAATACACTACTTTTTTCAACAACTGACCAGAGTTTAGAGTTATAGCAGTAACAATGTGCCATGTTGGTATTGATAGCACTTGCAGAATATTATTTCCAACCAAAGCGTTGTTCAGAAGATGAATGGTGCTGAAGAGATGAGAGGCGGTCTGAGATTACAGAGAAACAGTGAAGTCACACGCCCTATTGGACGAGCGCATTAGGGATCATCTTCACTTCCATTCATTTCCTCCTCCTCCTCTCTAATTGGCGGTTGTTTGACACTAACTCCCATAACCCTTATTTTTCTTCTGTTTGATAATACAATATTTTTCTTGTACAATTATTGACAGTATTAATCTTATTTTTGTATTTTCTTACATGTTATACCATTACTGTATGTTAGTATTCTTGTAGGCATATTGCATAAAACATTATTTTCCACTTCCCAATATGTGAAAAAAGCACATTTTTTTCCTACAGAGTTGAACTACACCATCTATCTATAAAGGTTACCAAATATGCCATGCTAAACACTAAAACATTGTGTGATGAGGGTGTTTTCGAGCCCTTGTTTCTTCGGTTTCTATGGCAGTGGGCTGTATTTAAAAGCCCAGAATGTTATCTTTTTGTGATGTTTGCGGATGCCAATGTTGCCTGTATTTATGAAATGACACCATGTTTTCAGAAAACTAACATACTTAACATGTTTACAGAGAATTGTTTGCTGTATATACATATAAATATATATCTTTTTATAGTTAATGTGCTTTGCACAATCAAGATATAGGGTTTGTTGCTTTCTGTCTGTGTTCTCTCCCTAACTGTTGCAGCCTTTTTTAAAGACATCATTACAGACCTTGGACTGTAACTGTTAGCTTCTCAGCTGTGTCAAATGGTTTACTAGTGGCTTCTACAAAAGAAAAAAATAATAATAAAAACATGTTGCCCTGATAGAAGATATGAAGGGGGACTGCTTGGCTTATGTTGCTTATTGTTCTCTTGAGCTGGCAACTGAATCTTTCCAAGTGTACCAGCAATGCAAAAAATGAATAAAAATGACTAGCAATTCGAAACGCTGTCTGTTGTTTTTCTGTTAGTGTCTGACTTTACTCGCTGAATGTTTCAAATGTTCTCAGCTCCTGCTATTTTCTTATTTTTAATTTTATTTATTTCTAGTAAAAGACCATTATGTTCATAGTTTTTTGTTAAAAAGTTCACTTTTTTGCATTTAGAACAGTGTCTGGGTCTGCACTGGTATAAATCACAATATGTAAGATGTAATTCTCACACAGCACTTTTTGCACATTTTTCTGTATCTTGAAATATAAATTAATAAAAATCAATAGTGTTATTGAGAATCAATTAAAATTAATTATAATTGTGCTAAACTAAAGTATAATGATAATTTCTTACAACCTTAGATACAACGTGGTCTCTTTGCTGATTAATAACAAAAACAAATATCCAAAGACAAATTTCCAAAATATAAATATATTTTTAATGTAAAAAGTAAGACTTGGTATTCACAGAATTTTTACCACAAACATCCAATAAAGCATTAATGACCTGTAATCCTGGAGTGGGTGACATTTCTGAAAACAGTTCAAATAAATCTTTCTTGTGATGTAAAACAACTCAACGCCATCATCATGTCCCTCCATGGCCGTTCACATTTGTTGCCGAGGTTTCACTGGATGTAGACTGGAAACAGAAACGATAACAGTTTTGGAAATAAGCACCTAGTAAAGAAAACATTATGAACTATATTTTTGCTGCAGTGGTTACTCGTAAATTGTGTAGATTGTATTTACACTTGAGGCAGGGGGTGTGTTCTCCGGGCTGGCATCAGCTATGGTCGCCAGATAGACGATGTTGCGGTGCAGGATCTGTTGGTATCTGTAGAAAACAGGAATGAACCGCAGCTGAAAATACCCAGTAGAAAAGAGACACGTACATTCCCATATACCGAACTCACAACAGTATGCACACACACACACACACACACACACACACACTATTATCAATGTGCTAACCACCAGCTATTCATTATGCATTTACTGTATTAGTGGCAGAGCTTTGTATTGTTTGACTTACTGTACACACTCCACGGCTCGTCCTTTCTGCATGTATTCAGCGATGCATCTGATTAACTGATCGTTTTCATCCAGCAGCTGGGACAAAAAAAGAAGAATGAACAAGTTGACCAAAAGTCGGTAGCTAATATGATCAATCATCACTGGGGAAAAAAGCCATGGTCTACAAACAATTAGATGAATATTGCTGTTCAGCAAGCACGGCGCCTAAATGACTGTAAACAAATAGTGCATGAATGGATATACTTGGCTATACTGCTAGTGGACTAACTAGCTTGTGGCTAATAGTTAACATTTGCGCCTTAGCTACGTGTATGTACGGGAATATAAGCTAATGGCTAGTTAGCCGGTTCGTGAAATGTACTTTAATAGTGTCTTACCCTCTGTATTGTTTCTTGGTTGATTTTCGCTTTTCCACGTAGTTTCTTTGGCACAAAAACAATCGACATTTTTGTATTACGTTTGCCGTACTTGTTTGTAACAGAACACTTCCGGTTATTTCGGTCTTCTTCGTCGATTTTATTTTCAACACCCGTTTCATTCTTTTTGTATTACCGCCATATTCTGGTGAGCTGCAGTATAGCAACCCCAAACTAAAAAAATACTCTTTGTCTAAAAACAAAAGTTTAGGTTACAGATGACTCTTTGCTTAGGGATAGCCACGGTACATGAAAGGTTTACTTGATGAAAATGAGACTTAATGAACATTTTCAGAATATAAATTATTTTATTTAATCTAATGTGTTTCATCTTCATTTGTTTAGAGTTTGCAGATGATGAATTCTGGGGGACCCACCTGACATTCCACAGTCAAACCTCAAAATCTTGCATAAATTCTCAGGATACTTCAGATTAAGTGAGAGTATTCTGCTCATAGATAACCTGTTGCGTTGTGAACGCTTCAAGAACTGTGCTTTTGTGCCACCCTCAGGCCAAAATGTCAAAAGTGACCCAGGATAATCTGTGACCTTTTACAGGAACTGGGAAGTTGACATTGTGTAAAGCCTGATTAAATGTCATATTAAATACACTTCAGTTTAATTCTTTACATTTTATATCCTTCATTAGCATTTTAAAAAACAGAGACTATCAGAACTGTATAGAAAATAACTATAACAATAACTTTGTTTCAATTTGTATAGGCGTACTAAGTCAAGCTCAAATGGAGCTCATCCATTTTTGATGTTATTAATTACACCTGTGGTTTTTTTATATGTCAAAACGTATTTAGCTATAAAAGGATTTCTGAACAAAACCTGCATCCTGTAGGTGGAGAATCAGTACAAAACAGAGTATGTATAATATTGAATTGAACTGAAAAACATTTCAAGTCTCGACACAATTAAATGATTAAGATTTGACTACATGAGGCACCGTTTAAAGTCTGGCACATACCCCGATGTTGAATTGTATTCAATTGGAAATAAGTATGTAGTACAAATAAGAAAGCATTGATATATATATATATACACAACCATGCATTATGTTATGTCGATACCATTTTGGTATTTTTTTTAATAAGTGTAGTCTTGAGTGAAGATTTTTTTCCATATTAATTACTTAGTACTTTTGTTCCCCCATTTGAAGGACTGCCGAATTGTGTTCCGTTTCTGTTGTCATGTCCAAATATAAAACCAGAAAATACTAAACACGCTAAAACAAGATTATAACTTGAGAGGAAGACTCAAGATTAAGAGATATATATGTTGCAAGTATACAGTTCTGTGATAATTGAGGAACATGTGAATTAAAAAACGAAACACACAGATATTGTACAACTCTTTATTTTTTACGTAAAAACTCAATTTTGCTGATATTCTCAAGAAAAAAATTCCTGTTTTACTTAATTCCAGTGACTGGAAGGAGTAACAAACATATGAAAAACACATCAGTTCTTAATAGTTCAGTAATAAGTTTTGTCTCAAATTCAGTACCGCTGGTTATTGCCAAAGCCCACATAAAGTGATGGTTCCTACGGCTATCATGCAGTGATCAGCACTCTGTGCAATATCCAGTTAAACAGCACATTTCCAGCTGGGACAACCACAGCTTCTGAGAGAATCTACTTTCACCTTGTAGTGCTATCAATACTTTGTAACTTTTAAGTTAAAGGGAGAGCTGTAAAAAATTAACACCGCTCTGAAGGCAGAAGTACTCTGGAGTTACTAAAGTACTAACAAATCGGAGC
The DNA here is from genome assembly GCF_022749685.1 of Semicossyphus pulcher. Taxonomy (NCBI): domain Eukaryota; kingdom Metazoa; phylum Chordata; class Actinopteri; order Labriformes; family Labridae; genus Semicossyphus; species Semicossyphus pulcher. The sequence goes on from NW_027211603.1 coordinate 27,206,009, forward strand.
CAAATAGACAAAGAAATATTCCCCCTCCCTCGAACACGCTGGCATCACATCCAGTTCTTGTCCCTTTGTTCACAAGTCAGTAAAAAAAGAATGAATTCACTCCAGAGAACAATCACATTGACAACAATGCAACAAGAGGAGCTACAAACAAGCCAGCGGGCTGATATCTAGCAAAACTTCTGCCATGTGTACTGAACATACGTTTAGACATCGTTCCATCCATTTACAAGAATTCCCATTTTCAGTAAACAATCATTACTACACTGCAAGTACGCGGCTCTGCAGTGAAAACAACAATGCAGATGAGACAACGATAAGACAGCTCAGAGGATGCTGATAACAGAATGCTTTAACAGACGGCTCAGTACGTTTCGGACAAAGAAATGTAGGACGCAAAGCTGAGTACTAAGATGACAAAACCTGTGTTTTTGGGGATTATTATTATTTTTCGATCAACCGAATGATTAAGAATTCCTTTTTGGCAAAAAAGCAAATAACATGCGTTGTCCAAATCTTACTTGTTTGAGGTCATATAATCTGCAGGGCTCGACTTGTTAAGGGCAATAACAGCGATGGATGTTTCTCATTCTCGGACACAAATAAATGGAAAAGCTCTTTTACATAACAGATCCGGTCAACAAAATCTACAGTCAACAAATACTGCTAAAGCTAATGCTGTAAACCCCACACACGGATCAGAAGTTCAGCTACAGACGGAAAGCAGGAACAGAATTCATCTGATGTGGGAGGTTGGGGCGGGGTCACAGGATGATCTCTAAATACTGAATGCACATTTCTAAAAACTCTAAACTAAAACTGTCTGGTAAGCCACAATATGCTGGGGGGGCACCAAGTAGAAGATGAGCTAGATATACATTCATTCATAACGATATTCACTTAAGATTGTTTCTTTCAGCTGGCTTTACTCTCGCTACTACACTGGGAAATAATGAACGTCAAAAAAATAACCTGCAAACTAAGTGAAAAATACTGAACACATGGCAACCAAACTAAGTACGTCAGAGTACAGAGAACTATGACACAACCAGCGATGCAGTGGATTTTGGTGCTGACATAATAAGATAAACTGAATGAAGATAAGAAATAAAGCTATCGATCACATGGACTGTGATCCACTCACAGCATCAGTGGGATTTCTGCACTCCGCTTTCAATATCAAAGACGCCTTCAGTAAGAAATCAATGTGATTGATGCAAAAATGCAGAATGACTCCAGGCAATGTATTTACACGCGAGTGGGGCAAAAAAACAACAACAAAAAAAAAAAGCCTGTTTGTGAGGGTGGAGGGCAGGGAGCTGCACTCTCACCCTCTGGTGTAAAGCAGCCGACCCTGGTGCTGGTGACGGAGAGGATGACTTCATTCTGTCTGTCAAATGATGAGACCAAAGAACTTCTTCAACGGGAACTATTTCATGATGAGGGGCTACGTTTCTTTGTGGAGCCATCGCTGCAGAACTACGCAGCCACCTTGTTCTCCTTCTGGGGAAAAAGAACAATAAAAACACCAGTTCAGAACAGACATAAAAAACAGTACTTTTTTGCAACATGTGAGCAAATAAAGCTGATAGACGTACCCTGTATTCAAAATCAGAGAAATCCCGGCCTCCTCTGCCCCCTCTGAATCCGCCTCTGAAACCAGGTGGAGGACCCCGGGGTGGCCCGAAGGAGCCTCTGCTCATCGGTCGCCCTCGGCCTCCTCTGGGCCCCATGAAGCCTCGGCCACGGTAACCTCCTCTTCCTCGATTGTGCCTCAGAGGGATGCCGAATGTCTCAGAGTTCATCCGTCTCTCTTCTGCCCAGGTCGATCTTCGCTCCCTGTTACACACAAACATACATTAGAGTCCATTGTTTGGGTAACATACCTTACAAAGAAATATTATGATGACACGAAGAGGAGCCACTACAGGCAAACGTGAGAATTTTGGCTCTTAATTTAAACCGGGGGTCTCACTCCGCTCCTGGGGAGCTACCTTCCTGCATGTGTTAGGTTTCTCCAACACCTGTGTTGAATGTTTTGCTCGTTATCAATCCCCTTAGACACTTCAGTTGGTTGATAACGAGCAGATCATTCAAATCAGGTGTGTGAGTACGGAAAACCTAAAGCATGCAGGAAGGTAGCTCTCCAGGAGCAGGGCTGGAGACCCCTGATGTTTCAGTTCAAAAGCTGTGCTGCTGGTTTGTGCATAAAACATTTACCAGCAAAGTGTGCGTTTAGTTAAAATGAGGTTTGCTTCTTGGTCGTCTCACAACCAATAATGCTAAGACACTTTGTAAACTGAATGTTACGGAGCTTGTGATGGGTATATTGCACTTTGTTATGCTCCTGCTATAATTTGCATGATTCATTTTACTGCTAAACTTTGAAGTGGTGCTAAATGTTCGAGATGAATCGTGCAGTGTATTTGCACATTTACATCTCTGTAAACTGTAATGATACACAAACACTTTGAATCACTGTATCTGCACATTTACAACTGTATGGTACATTAACACCTCTACCTTTCTTTAATGTTTGTTTACATTTAAGATATGTTTTATATTTAGATTTACTTAAGTTTACTTTTTGGATAGGTTTATATTCAGTTATATGTTAGTTTATATTTTAGAATAGTATAGTTGAGGTTATTATTTACTATTGCTGTTAGAATTCCTGGATGTATATATTCCTTTCTTCTAGTGTTAGCTGTACTTTTACTGTGTATTTTTTTATTTCCTGTGCTGTAGTCGCTTTGATAACCTGCTACTGTAATGCCACAATTTCCCAGTTTGGGATTAATAAAGTCCATCTATCTATCTATCCATCCACCTATTGTATTATCAAAAATTAAACAGTGAAATAAGCCCCAAAAAAATCCAAAAAGAAAATGTGACTCACCTTGAGAATCCTCTATCGCCCCCTTTACTGAAAGAGATACAAACAAAAGTCTTTCAGTGTGTAAATTAAGCACAATTCATGTTTAAATCAATGCATTTAAGGCTTATGTAAAGGATCTTAATTGTATTGAGGCTTATGTAAGTGATATGTTGAGTTATATGTTGAGAATATTTCACACACACTGACAACAACACTGTGGAAATCTAAGCCCTCTGATTTTTTTAATTGACACTCTCCACAGAGGCAACACGAGGTACACGAGGTAGTCTTGCAAATATGTATCCTGACTCAACTTGTTGCAGCTCAGTCTTACATCGTCTGTGTTCAAAACGCACATGCAAACACATGTCAGGGTAGACGAGCACATAGTGTCAAATCATGCGATCATGACTGGTGCCACAATGACTACCCTGAGTTGTAAAATGCTGCCTCAAGTCTAATGAGCCTTAAAATAATACGTTGTTCTTTTATTAATGTGACTGAAATGTGCGTTTTTTAAGCTATAAGCAGTTTGAATTAGGTTACCCCCCATACGTTCACAATTATACAACAATTTGAGCAGTAGATATGATTAAAGTACCTTAGATCATCACAGGACAGGTTATCAAAGAAAGACTTGGACTTGTCATAGTAACATGAGTTTGTCCCAGCCTCGTCCTCCTCGTTGGTCCCCTCTGGTGCTGGATGTTCAGAGTCAGCAGCTTCTTCTCCTCCTCCATTCAGTGCCTTTTCAGTCTTGTCATCTGCAGTCACATCAAAGGAAATGTTTTAATACATTAAGTACCATAAAGTCAGTTTGCAAGCGGACTATAATTGCGAAGCAATAACCGAAAAAATAATGCTGGGATTTGTGTTGCAGTTTGGTTAATGGCAATTAAATAGTCAGAGTGCATTGAAGATTAATTTGGGTTTATATTTGGGATCCACTGGTGATAGGATAAACAGTTTTCCCCTTAAAAATGTCACCTGTCATATTAAGATTAGCATATTAAGTTAAGATTTACTCGCATACAAACTGACTCACTTATGTGCATGTGATTGAACATAAGGCTGATGGAACTGATGCAACACTTCCTGCACGGCTAAAAAATAAATGCAGGTGCTTGTTTTCTAACTTGAACCCGTCAGTGTCCTATCATCCTGAGAAAACAATCCAAACTGATATAAAGGCAAAACAAAGACGTTTTTATTTAAAGTTCTGTCTTGCTGTTGCTCTTTAAAACTCGAGTGTATTGAAGCTTTACCTTTCAGTTTGAGCTTGTTCTGGAGCTCTTTGTCAATCTCGTCTTTGTGGAACAGGGCGTTGGCGGTCTCAAAGTCAAAGTCTTCTTCAAACTTCATGGGGCCATCCCTGCGCACATTCATTTTGCCTCGGCTGCGGTTTCCTCTTCCACGGCCACGGCGCATAGATTGAGCAGCAGCTGGGGGGCAACAAAAATTTAAAAATTCAATCCAGTAATGCGGCAACATGCAACATTGAACTTTGCAGTCTAAATAACTAGGTTAGTGATGCGCTAGCTTTGTACCAGGGCACACAGGATTTTAAGGACCAACTGCCAACTTTAATTGAGGATGTTAATATTCAACTGAGCTTGAAAGTGCTGCAGTTCCTACACTTTTCATTCATTATCCAAGTATAATAGATATCAAATTCAGCAAGTTAACATAACCCCACATACAAGGCAATGGTTTACAGCAAAGACACACACACACAAAAACATCACTGTGCAAATTATGTATTTTTTTCGTCCCTGATATAAACTATACCATGTAAAAACATTCTGAGGGGGAAACAACAGACTTAATCACAATAAAACTTTTGTCTATAACATGTAAATATTACCACAACTAACAGCTAAGAAAACAACCAGGTGGCCGATATTAAGTGTGTTAATGGATCATACAAATACTGAACAAATGCTTACCAGCAGCTTGATGCTTGTTGGGATCCCTGTTTTCAACAGCACCATGTTCACTATCTGGCTGTGACACCTTCTGAACCTCAGGAGCTGAACAGCAAAACACACCATTTAACATTAGAGCAGCATGGCTCACACAAAGCAGTAAATATACGAGTACACAGTAGTTTATCTTTAGGTAATGAACCGCTAAAAGCCAGGCAGACATCGTTACCTTTTCTCTGCTCCAGGAGGTCTGGGGGCTTCTGGCTGCCAGCGGAGGCGCTGATGGGTCTGGTAGCCACGGCCCCGGCCTGACTCCTCTGGCCTACAGGTGCAGGTGGTGCAGTTGCAGCTGATGGAGGAGCCTGCACGGTCTGCTCCAGGGAGGGACCTTTTTTTAGAGCGTCTAGCTTGGGACTGGTGCGCCCTGCAGGAAAAGCAAAGTGTGAATCAAACTATATGATTTTCATTTGAAAAAAAAAAACCTGACACATGCTTAAGGTCTGAAAAATGCTCCCTGGAACAGCAAAGGTTACCAGCCAAAATACTGTCTTTTAACCTTCACATTAATGTACAACGGTTATTAGTTCCCAAACAAATGTGGAAGTGTTAAGCTACAAATTCAACATATGTATTAACATCACATTGTGAGATAATACAATTGAGTAAGAACTACTTCTTACCTCCGGCTCCAGCAGATCCAAACTGCTGAGCTGCAAGTGGTGTCGCACCAAACTGGCTGTATGGTGGGACAGGGGCCCTGCTGTATGGAGGAGCATAGGACCCAGCCGACGGGAATGATGGTGGTGGTGCAGCATTGGTGGTTCCAATTGATGACTGTAAAAAAACAAACGCACAGTGAATTAGTGAAAAATAACTAAAACCAACTGTCACAAATTCACATGGTTTACCTGGAGTTATAAACCATTCTTATATATTTATTAATTGCAGTTCACTGACATGGAGAAAATCTTGATCCACTAGTCACATATGTGCAATTGAAGTGAATATAACTGCTTAAAGCCATCACTGTCAGTTACAAATGCATTTTTTGTGGTATATTATATTTACATTTGCTTTAAAGGCAATTGATGAGCTAAACTGTGAGTTGCTTTAAATTCCCTGTGCATTAAATGTGTGTTCCTGGGAAAATCACTGAAATACACCTTTTTCCATGCCAAATATTTCTACTTGTCAAAATAAAGAACAGCATAGGTGTACTCAACATGCTGACTCACTCGTAGACTTGAATGAGCTATGATTAAAAGTTATTAGATACACCTGTGCCTTTCCTGCTGTGACAAGTTACAATCACACTATATTTACAAAGGTAATTGCAGTAATAAGTTTGTGAGTGTTACCTGACCTGTACAAATTTGCAGAGCTTTTAATGTTTGATTTATAATGAACATATAAAAGGAAAGATCAGGGGTGAAAGAATATGCCTATTAACAGTAGATAGTTTAAGTTGTCGTTGTATGTTAAGCACAGGCGTGCCAGTAAGCTGTGACGACAAGACAGCATGCAAAATGCACAAAAAAGCATTCCTATAACTTTTTGAGAAAAAATATGAAGTAGGCATTTTGTAGTACAAGAATGCATACAAGTCAACTTACCTGAACTATGGCAGGGTCCTGAGGCAGGCTGCTAGTGGCTTTGGGTGGCTCACATACTGTTAAGTCTTTTATATCACTTCCTCTGAATATGATGTACTCAAACACTTCATCCCGAGGTGGAATAGGCCTGTCAGTGGGCCGGTCTTCAGTGCCAAAAGAGCGAACTGTTGAGGAAATACACAAGATAACTCAGATTTCTGTACACTATTAGTTTTTTAATTGATATGAGTAAAACTGTGCTTGGGAGTGAATCCTAACTCTGGGTAGCAAAGGCATATTGTTAAAATTATTTATATTTCAATTAAAAAAATGTTCATGATTCAACACAAATAACTGGAAGTTCTACAGTTAATCAGTTTAATGTTAATCAGTTTTTTTTACTGACCAGACGTTTAAAGGACATGCATCTAAGCCATGGGTCATGTTTTTATGGCTGTAGGCGTACACATGGTTGAGTTCGTTATCCGAGTTCACTCAACAAAAGTGCATAAAAAGGACTTGATGTAATTTAGCCTTAAACCTTAACTCTTAAATCTGGTAGAAGACTGTACACTTGATGAAAACACCTAGGACTCTATTTTTTTATTATTATTTATTCCCCACACTTTGTTTATTTTACTTTATTTTTAAAGCCTTAAAGTTTTAAATGTTGTCATGTTATATGACTTCTTATTGATTTATATGCAATGCCATTCATGTTATTGTATATCAGTTTTTGTTGATGTTGTAGGATGTCAAATTTAAATAAAGTTAAAAAAAACTTAGCCTTAAAGCGTAATTGAAACTTAAATAACATAGATTAGATTAGATTATAACAACGGATTTGCTTTCCAATAATAAACTGTAGGCCACCAACTACTCAGCGATATGGGTCACTTATTCAACGTTAGCCCAAACACAAGGTAAACAAAGGACGCAAAGTGTAACTACTGCACCACTTAGCAAGTAGTTTGCTAACATGGCTAACTAGCATGGCTAACTAGCATGCAATCAATTTCAGCTGTCCCATTACTTACAACTTCTGTAAGCTATTCTACAACCCTGTCTGAGAACTGTTGTCCAGCTTGTGGTTACTTAACTTACCTTTAGCAAGAGCTACTGTCGAGTTTTCAGTGTCAATGGTGTACAAAATTCCTTCATAGCGAATCTCGGCCTTTGAGATTAAGCTAATTTTGCTACCGATGTACGGCGTCCCTCCTCCGCTCATGTTTGCCCTTTTATTCTAATAACGCACTTAATTCCACGGAATCTGTTTTCTCTCAAACGAGAGGGTAGATATATTACTTTCAGAGCTGTAGTTTTAAGGCTTCGTCATATGAATAAGTAAGATACGCCGTGAGTCGCTGCTTTCAAAACTGATCTCTAACACGACATGGCCGTTTACATTTTCCTTCGCTCGCCGCAAAGGATGCTGGGAGAAAGGCTGTGTCTTATGCTGCATTCAGGACAGCTGGGAACTCGTAAACTTCCCAGTAGAAATTTCCGACTTCCGATGATGAAGAAGTCGGGGTAGATAGACGAATCTGCTCCGAGTTCACAAGCAGGAACTCCGACTTTGAATGGCGTTGCATAACATTTTTTTCCTAGTCGGAGGTCGGAAGAATTGCTGCGTTCCAGACTTCACAGTTCGGAAGTCGGGAATTCCCCACCCACCCATCCATTTCTATTGGGAAGTCCTCGAGTTCCCAGTTGTATTGAATGCAGCATTATTCCTCTAAAGTTGCCTCCTCTTCCCCACACTGCTTTCCTTTCTCATTAACGTGAAAGTGTGGTTGGCGAAAGTGTTTTCAATCCAGTAATATCAAAAGTTCACATGTATATTTTTTTCACTTTTTCAATTTTTTCTTGGAGAGATAAATTAACAGCCAATTACTCTGTGCTTAAGAACGTGGAGATTTAGCCAGTCTATTATATCGCGATATTCCACAGGCTGGCCTCTCTCCACCCTGCCCCCGCATTGCCAGCTAAATATAGAATTAAATATAGCGCATTATTAATTTTTCCACACATAAAATAATAATTTCTAAAATACTTTCTTTGTAAATCCTGAAATGTAGACACATAGAAACTATGTCTCGTGTGCCACATATCCTAGTTTTGACCGTTATGTTACTACATAGTACCCAGACTATTACAGCAATTTTAATTTTCTATTTTATGTATAGAACAGGGCTATTATAGTTATCAAAAACTAAGACTAAAACTAGCAGTGAAAAAATAATTTCATTAACTGAAATAAAAATATAAACTACAATTTCCCAAAAAAAAACTAAAAATTTATAAAAACTACAATGAACAATGCAACACGAACTAAAACTAAATAGAATTGCAGGTAAAATCAGCTTAGTTTTTGTTTTCCCCTCGATTCACACTGTGGTTGCTACCACTTTGTCCTGCTCTGCTTGACTTCTCCAGAGACACAGGCCTAATCAAAAGGACTAATGAAAATCATATTTGATGTCATGCATTCTTTCCTCCTACCATTTTCAGCTTCTTTAAATCAAGGCTTTCCTCTTAATACCTGAAAAACGAAAACTAACACGAAAACTAAATAAAAACTAAACTAAAACTAGTCAATCCCTGAAAATAAAACTAAAACTACTTAAACACGTAAAACTAAGAAAAACTAAACTGAAATCAAAAACCAAAATGAAAGACTAAATACAAATAAAAACAAATGAAAATGTAAAAACTATAATAACTAGTGTAGAAGGGAAATAATACAAATACGACGAGGAGACCCCCCTCCTCCCTCATCTAATGACGTAAGATTCATTCCCACAATGCCTAGTAACACGCAGGCGCACTGTAAAAAAAAAAATAAAAAAAAAAAATACAAGAGCTATCTGTGATCAGAGATGGCGGGCGCCTCCGACCCCCTGGAAGATATGCTCTTTTCGGAGGTGGATGAAAAAGCGGTGAGCGACCTGGTGGGCTCGTTGGAGTCACAGCTTGCTGGTCAAAGCAACCCAGCAGGTAAAACAGACGAAAACGGAGGCGCTGGCTCAGTGGCCCCCGCTAACCATCACTTAGGAAAAACGCTACCAGCTCCAGTGGGCACCACAACACTAGAACAACAACAACAAGGACGGCGGAATAAACCTGAGATGCGCCAGGAGATCAACTCTAAAGACGTTAGCCCGGATAAAACTGTCACGTCTCCACCTCTGGGCTGTACCCCTTCTTTTAGCGAGCCAAACACCGCTTCAGCTGCTGCTGTGAACGCCACTAGCAGCGGCTCTCAATCACATGGAGCATCCATCACAACACTGACTGCATCTGGTGTGTCAACTTTGGCAGCCACGCCAGGCAGCATCAGCACCACATCCAGCCGGGGCTGTAAGGGTTCCCCGGGCACAGGTGAGACGTCGACGGAAACTAACCCATCGAGAAAACGCATTACCACGCCGCGGAGGAGCGCTTCTGCTCGGATAAAGAGTTTGAACGGAGCCGCTGTAACGACGAGGAGGAACAGCAGCACAGCGGTGGTAGAAACCGTTACCTCTGTGGATACAACTACACCCGACTCTACTCGACCTGTCACATCCTCTATCAACACTTCCACGTTCACCGTATCAAACGCCAGCCTCCCTGTAGGTCAGTCCGCGATTGCACTCGACCGGGGGACTCCCACCATTGCATTGCATAGACTCCCCAGTCACATCGTGGCGAGCATTGCCCAGAACGGAAACGGGACCAGTGTGTCGGCCTTGGTTCAGCAGGGCGCGCGAATAGCATCCACCACCTCTTCAGCTTCACAGGACATCCACAGCAAAACCCTCACGGACACAGGGGCTTCCAAAACAGAGGATTGTCAGTCCAAAATTGTAATGTCAAGCCAGCCTGTCAATTCTGTAATAAACACTGTATCTACTACACCTTCTGTTGTCACACCAACAACTACAGCAGCAGCAACAACAACCACAACAGTAACTCAGCCTGTGAGCTCTGCCGCAGCTGCTTCATGTGTTACTACAGGGGTGGCAACAACTTCTGTGTGTGGAGCTACTCAAACTACATCAGTGACCACCACTGTCAGCATGGTCAGACCCACAGCCCCCTCCCCAACACCTGCTGTAGCCACCTCCGCACAGTCCCAACCCCGTCCTGGACTTACAGCACCTCAAAGGATTGTAGCCCCCCAGCTGATTGTCAGACCACCTCAACAGCAGACGACCATTCAGCTGCCCCCTGGGTTTACCATCCCACCGGGTAAGGTTTGCAGGAAGCAGAGGGGAGAAGCAAGACGGTGCTGGTTCACCTGTGTTAAAATAACCTTACCTGAGGTGTATGGTATCATGTATGGTACAGATTCCTCTTGACTGTCCTCAATATGAGGAGGTTGTGCATATTGTTTGGTTGCTGTTACTGAGGGAAAATATGCCTGTTGATTAATGCTTTTAATCACAGTAGCTGTAATGTGAGTTTCAGCATGGATGGCCCCATTGGGAGTCAGACACTTCACACAGCAGTGTTATGATGCGCCAACTGAGGCATGCAAATTATAACATTTACACCAAGCATCCTTAACATCACCATAGCACATCTTTAATGCCACAACTGTGAAAACAATCTTGAACTTTACATTACAACTGTGTGAAATAAAATGTGTCTGTACGATTTAGTCATTTAAATGTAACTGATGTCTGAGTCTAGTCTCTATAAGAGATCAAACGTGTAATGTTTTGCCCAAAAGAAAAACTTTGTAATGTGGCCCTGCTGTGACACTTGATTTATTAAATTCACTGTCAGAAGAGGACAGGTCTCTTTACAATGAAATCATGCAGACATGTGAACCACCAATGTATGCACACACAATATACTGTTAACAAAATGCCACATCCATAATCAGGCATTTCTATGTTTTTCTTCAGGGTTAGAACAGGGTTTAGTGAATAACAGCTACTCCCCAGACCAAAGTTGCAAACAATTATTTTGTCCTAATAGCATTTAAATAATTATTATAACAAGGATTTAATTTGCCAAGTACATAATATGTAGTCAAGTGCATTTTTGAGTCTGTCTACGAACATCAACACTTCAAAAAAGTTCACCCAAAGTGTGCAGAACTCTATTAGAGGATTTAAGACAGAAGTGTGAACAATTTTAAACAGTTGCATATGCTTAAAACACATTGTCTTTAACTTTTTAAGTGGCTTTTATTTTTAAAATAACACAACTGCTGACCAAGAAAAGGCAACTTCATTAGTGGAGACCTGTTGCCATTTACACTGAATCAGCTCTGTGCTTACTGTAAGGCTGGGGATGCACGGAGACATGTTTCTGGGCGACTCAGGTGTTTTTATGGTGCAACTTTAAAGTGTCTTTTTAAAAGAAAACATTGTGGATAGTTTTTTGGGGGAACTGTAATTTACTGTTTTACAAAGCCAATCAAATACCTAAAATGTAAACATATATTGTAGCCCAAATTAAGTAGAATAAGTAAAGTAGTTGTTCCCGCTAAAAAAAGAACAATCCCCACAAGACCCAGAAGTGCAACATGCACCATAATGTCAGGAGCAAACCTCTGCAAAGGTCCTACTCTCAGCAGAAGGTATGAGGCCAATAGTATTCTGGTCATATACTGCTAACTAACTAAACGCCTAAACATCAGTCATTAGTGTATCAGACTTGTATGTTTTGGATTGTTAACTTTGGGAAGTAGTATTGTAAGCAGAGTCTTAGTTCCATGTATGTTTGATGCCTCATTTCTTTATATTTAGTCTGTTTTACCCATGATTAGGCCTGTTTTAAACTTGTTAAGGTTCACTTCATGCAGGTAATATAGCACAAAACAAAGTCCAGTTGATGGTTGGTGAACTGCTGTGCAATATTTTTCATGCACTGATTTAAAACTAGAGTCAGCCTCAACTTTTCAGTCAGACCTCTGATCCTGTTCTGCAACTTTAACAGACAGCGTCCAGGCAATGAGGAACAACTGTTTTCCCACGTCCTATTGTATCATTCAACTTTTAATGATCATTCATCCAGTGCACTTGATATACCAACAATTTTATTAATAGGTACTGTGTATGTCCATGTAGTCATTTTCAGTCTCTTCTTGGTGTTGAAGTGGCTTTGACCTTAAAAACTCAGATTAACCATTTAGTAATGACATTTTAATTGGCTGCATAAACATTTACTCTTGCTAATTATAGTTGTTTTTATTGACTATTTAACTACGTTCTTATTTTGGCAGTTTTTGAATGCGAACATCTCCAATTCAGTATGATTTACTGGCATGGATGTCAGTTGCAGCGTATTGCCAAAGCGTCAAGCATAATATGAAAATGAGATGAAAAGAAATACTTTTGAAAGAGAGGGAGAGTAAATGAATCTTCTAAAAGAACAGGAATGTGTCAGAAAAGAGTGTGTATGCTTGTTTCTATGTGTTTGTAGCCAGAAGACTTCCCAAATCTGCCACTCACACCCATTATATATCTGCATTTAGCTCGTAGCTGGGTCAAATACTATCCAGTGACTGTGATGTTGTCGCGTCTCCTTTAATATGTTCCCTGTGTTTCTTCAGGGATGGTGTTGGTACGCACCGAGCTGGGCCAGCTGGTGATGGTTCCTCAGCAGGCTTTGGCTCAAGCTCAAGCTCAGGCTCAGGCCCAGAACAACATCTCCCCCCGACCTGCCACCCCGACCACAGGAGCATCCTTCAGAGTCACAACTCCACAGGTGAGAGTCTAGCTACAGAACCCGCAAAGTAGCTGCCACTTACACACTTACAGTAGAATGACCACAGCACACAGTGTTAGTGCACCATGATGTTTCTTTACTTCTAGACAAGAAGAAGGAGAAGGGAGAGAGGTTAAGAAGCTGTGTAGTATGTACCATGGAATACAGAGTGCTTCTGACATGTATTAAGACACACCGAATAATGTGTTTAATATTTTTTTCCCTCCAATAATTGAAAAAAAAAGATCTGAATCATCTATTTTGTGTGTCCAAATTAATGTCACACACAATGGGCTTTATTTGTGAAACATTACCTTGCAGTGAGTGTGTATAAATAAGACAAAGGTTCTTGTTTTTCTGTTTTCATTGAGATAACTATTAGAGACTCATTAAAATTGACAGCAAAGAATTAAAAAGAAGGAAAAGGCTGCCATCTGAAACATCTGTAACTCCTTTGATGCCTGTTGTGAACAATTGTGAATGAGGCCTGTGTCACAGAAGGGCCAGAGGGGAAGCTCAAAAATAGCAATTATATTTCACATGTATATGCTGTAGCTCTCTTGCGTGTTGAGTGCATGCCTTATATGAACAACCTAAAGTGACTATATGTAACATTGTAGCATCATAATAATATAATAATATAGCATCATTCACTATATCCACTGTGCTTAATACATCAAAAGTACGTTAATGAGTAAATTCTAGTGTAGCCGCAACAAACAGAGAAACGATGACATTTATGTTTTTTGTCACCAATACGATTCATCAAAAAAAAAGAGTGAGACAGCTCAGACTCTGTAGATTAACAAAAGGAAATGTATTTTTGAGACACTAATGCACATGTCACTTTTCTGGTCTAACAAATCAAATCCCTGAAACTACAGGATTTTCTTTATAGAGAAAACTCCCAATGTCTTAGTGTCCCTCTTCTGTAGTGAGTTTTTTGTTTCAGATTTCTCAGGTACGTTTTGATGAATGATTCACTACTCTCTACATGTGGTGCTTTGGATTTTTTTTAAACCTTGGTGTATTATATATCACGTTAAAGTTAATATAAAAACTGATCTACCAGAATAAATGATCAAATATAGTTTAAAAAATGTAATATACTTTATAAAGTGTCAGTTTTTGAGAAAAAACTGTTTTCACTCAACTGGGTGGCGGCCATCTTGGATTTCTGGGTCTGGGCACAATGTCAAACTGATGTCAGAATTGGAATCCTCTTGGTCAGCTTATATGAAAAAGTGTCTTCATACATGATTTTAGGCGCTTTGGTTGGATTTGGACCCGGGGGCAAAACATTTTTTATAAAACGTTTATAGACGTCAAATCAATCATCAAAACATGTTAGCCAGAGAACGGTCACGGAATTGAGATTCTTGACCTAACTATAAAGCAAGCGTGATCACACAGATACTTAAGGACTGAGGACAGCTCCTGGTGCTGAAATATGGCCCAATACACATGTAAAAGAAATTGACAGAGAGACGACAGATCAAAGCTGTAAAGGCCTTTAGATCTTCTGACCAACAGCTGGCTGACATCTCTGGTGCAACAAGAACAATAGATTTTGTATTTGTGCTGAGCAACGACAGAAAACGTCAGCAACAACTTCAGGTGTTTTCACATTATAAACCTAACAGGGAAAGATAGAGCTTAGAAGTGACCTCCGACCTGGATTTGGCACTATAGAATGGCTGATTCTTGCTTATAATTGCTCAAGTTTGAGTTGAATACAGAAGATGGATTTTCTAACTGGGATTTCCAAAGTGCAAAACAAGTAAATCAAAGAAAATCAAGAATCATACTTTATTTGTGTAATGTCTGACATCCTCAGACCTCCTGAATGAGAGCATCTTTGACTGAAAGTGTGACATTGTACTGGGAGATTCCCTGCATGCTTCAGTCCGGTGAGCTCTGCAGACTTTCTATCAATGTTTGGCCACAACCGGCGACCTTTGTCACCACCAGCCCGACTGATTCAATTGAAGACACTTTGATCTAATTATGTGGGTACACACAGTCGATGCTGGCCGGGCACCACCTCATTAAGAGCACAGCTAAGCTCCAGACCCTAATTGAGCTGTGATTAATTTGTTAAACTGTGTAATTATATTGAATGAATATTCTTGATTATCTTACGTATAGATTAAACTGAGATTAATGGGTGAATTAATGTCTCAAGGCTCCTTAATGACTCCATGGGGTCCTCTCATCAAAATTTAACCAGCCACTGAATCATTAATTGGAATTTGCTTATTATCACCTGTGGATACATCATTCATATGAAAACTTGAGCTTGTGCTGCTGGGTCTGCACCTTTAGAGCTTAATCGCCTTAAATAATGAGATTAATAGATGGTTGGATTTATCACAGCGTCTCTGTAAATCAAGCAGGAGAGCTGACTTCTCTGATTAGAGCATCTTGACTATTATTTTTCACTGACTTTAGAACATCATACCGACATATTATTATTATTATTACATACAAAATAATTGATTAAAACTTCATTTAGGTTCAAAAACATTATATTTAATCCTATTTGCAAACTTGGATTCAGTCTTGTAGTTTGATTCACTGCGATTCATGAGACAGTAATCTTTTTTATTACCAGTTAATCTATCAATCTATCATTGTCCTAATAAAATGGATTATTGTTTGGTAAGTAAAACGTTAAGGAAAATTGCCCGTTGAAATGATTTAATGACCAAATTTAACGAGCAGCTCTTTTGTGCAACCAAATCAAATCAAATCAACTTTATTTATATAGCTCTTTACAAACAACACAGTTGATCCAAAGTGCTTAACAGCATACACCAACAGCTAAAACCCAAACAGTAATTATTCTTTCAGATAAAGTTTAGTTTAATAGCCCAGTAGATGAAGGAAACCAGAAAAGAACTCAAATGACTTAGATTGAATCAATCTTAATTCAATTTACCATTCACCATTGATTCACTGTTAAAATGGCTTCAGATTAACATCTGTCAGTTAACTAATGGATCTATCAACTGATCATTTTAGCTCAAAAATCAGTTTAGGAGATTTTGTCAATATACCCTTAATTCCCAAAACATAATGTGTCTAAACTCACGTTTCACATGTGTTAAGATTTAAGATGTGAACAGTGAACTGGGAGAAAATGTTGGTATTGTTGCACTATTTGTCTCTGTAGCCCTTTTCCACTGGTCAAAAAACCCGCTAACACCCGCTAACATCCAGCTTTTTTGCTTAGTGGGAAAAGTTACAATCGCCTTCAGACCCGGGTCAAACGACTCTGCAGTAGACCCGGGTAATTATCACCTCGGCTCCGATTGGCATTGATGGGAACACAAAACCTGTGTCGACACGCTAATCTCCGCCCCCTTTCCGGCGCGATGCTATGCTCCGTCTGTAACTTCAGCGACTCCTTGTCATCTCAGCTACAAATTCAACCCGTCTCCGTCAGCAGCACTTGAACATCGTTCCAAATTTGTCGGCGCCAACAACGGTGTCGGGAAAACAGACAATCTGCATCTATAAGCGGGTCTTCTCGGGTCTGAAAAACCTGTGTCGATGCTCTAATTTCATTGGTAAAGGGCTATGTGATAAAACCAAGAAGCATATGTTCTTTCAAAAGAGTTTTTAAATACTGTCCCATGATCATCTCATCTGTCCTATTGAATCTTACTTTTCATTTTGTTCTTTAAGTGCAACTCAGATACAACTCAGAACAAGTTCCTTTGTCAAAGAACATTTTCGGGACATTTTTGTCTTAAAGCTCCTGTGAGGAACTTTTGGGTTGTGTTGATTCTGGCGACCCCTGTGGACAAAGTGGTACCTCTTATCTCTTTGCTGATTTTGTCCTGTACATGTATAAGAAGCATTTTTTACAGAAAATCTCATTCTACTTTCTTTTAACATTCATATGTTTCACGATGAATCTTGGCTAATTTGGAAGCGCAATGTTAATCCCCTTATTTGACACCTACCCCACAGCAGTAGGTATAGGCATTAAAAATAACTATAAAAATATAATCAATGTTGTTGCTGATAGTTGCGTTGGCTTTTGTCGCTCATATAAAGGCAACAGTATAATTTCAGTAGATTTCATAACCAGCTTAAAACTCCTCACAGGAGCTTTAAAGTAATAATCTGAAACTTTTTCATTTAAATAAATGTCTGTTAAGTCTCTATCTATCACCGAATGAGGTAACACAATGGTGATTGAGCCTATGGCCCACTGATGAAAGCCTTTGCATTTGCACTATATATTATTATTACAGACTGGGTGTCTGTGGCGACATTCGCGGAAAAAATCACAAGCGGCGCCCAGTTAGTGACGCGTTGTCCATCACCCAGCAGTGGTTGGTCTGCCAGAGAGGGTAGGCGGAGCTAAGCGGCTGCTCTTCAGGTTTCTGTAAGCATTACGAGTAAACAGTAATCTACTATGGCTGAACAAACAAAGAAAAGAACGATGACTACAGATACAACTTCAACAATAAGTGAAAATCAAAAGAAAAACAAGCTAATTCGATGCTCAGATGAAGGCAAACAGTCTACAAACGAAAGCGAGGAGTTAGAACTGTGACAAGGGGAGCCAGCTGCAGACGTCTGGTTCAATTGCTCTCGTAATTACCGATCATCGGCAGTGAGAGGTGCTTAAGAACACAAAAATTAAAATCTTCGAGATTATGTAGATACTGTAAGCTGTAGAGAGATAGGAAAAATATGGGAAGAGAGGGGAAGACATTCAGCAAAGGGCTGAGGCCTGAAGTAGAACGAGGGGCTGCTGCTGTGAGAACAAAGCCTTTGTACAGCACATGGGTCACCTGCTGTTCCAGGTGAGAGCTACCAGAGCACCAAAACTCAGAACAAGTGTGAGCATTTATTTAACTCCAGCTCAGGAAAACGAAATATCCACGTTTTATAATTATAAGTAATAATAAAAAACTTAAGTTAAAGTCACCTGGTTGTATTATGGCATATTCATCATATCACTGACTGTGAGGACAAAAGACTGACACTAGAGGGCAGCACTTCATTGTCTCTTTTAAATCCTGATGTTCTCTGCTCTGTTTTCACTTGTGCGTTCTCTCATGAATGAAGCAAATAAACAAGTAAATCTACTATTAGAAGAGTATTGTTAATAGTTTCATTTAATGCTAAAAGTAAAGAAGGCTTTAAAAGTATCACATGTGAAAATAAGTGTCCAGCCTTCAGTACCAAACACACTTCATTTGTTGCAGTGTCTACTGAATTAGTGTTAGTATGCCATATTGTGTTCCCCATCATACAGCAGCAGTCTTACACTCTGCTGTAAGGTGGGTAGATTTCTGATCTCAGGCAGTATTGCTCCATTTCAGACTGAGCTGTCAGAGTGAGAATAGCACGTTTGATAACTGAGATGAAGTGGTTCTTCTTATTAAAGGAAAATACCACCCTCAGTATACATCATAAGGCAGGTGTACATCATTCTCAACAGTCACCCTTTCCCAATCCACAAAACTAGCCCACTGGCTTCACAGACGACCTCATATCCAGCCAACCTGTATCCATCCTGTTGTGAACCCCTCTCTAAAGAGACTCACAGATTGTCATCGCCTCTCACAGTCACACTGATGACAAATTAGCGGGGCCGCGGCGTTGCCTTCCCGACAGGAAAAGCAGTAGCGAGAAATGAAAGGGAATGGTGTTTATTCCCAGAGCTCAACCCCTCTGTCGGCCTGTCACTCTTCCCATGAGCCCGAGGGGAGAAACGGAAGGCATCCTGAGCTTCCTTCCTTCCATACCTGTTAAATCATTCATCATCCAACTGCCTGATTATTTTAAAAAGCTAACAAGGCTTTGGTTCTTCAGTGCGTTCGCGTGTGTCTGTCTGTGTGTGTGTGAGAGGCAGAGAGAGTGAGCAGAAGAGAGGCATAGCTGGCGGTGGGATGCACCCCGTGGCTCTTACCAACCCCCCTTTACCCCCACCGCCACCCCCCATCCCCTCTTCCCTCATCCCTCATACACCCACTTCCCCCAAACTCTTCGGTACATCGTTCTTTTGCTTCCTACAAAACTTTTAGTGGAGGGGAAACTCCCCCCTCCTCTCTCCTATCCTACTTTTCTTCTTCTGTATGCTCACTCTTTCCCCCTGTCCTTGGGACTGCTGTGTGTCTGTTTGTCTGTTGTCATTTGGGGTGCAAGACAAGTGCAGTTAATCATGTGCTTTAATGTGTGTCTGTTCTCTCTACTGTCTGTGTGTGAATGCTTTTGTCTGATTGTGAATGGATGGCTGTGTGCCAGAGGTCGAGCAGAGGCCCTCTTGGGTTGTCTTGGCCGATGGACAGGAAAGCAGACAGGAAGTGTGTATTGATCTCTGCTTATTTGTCCACGTGTGTGTGTGTGTGTGTGTGTGTGTGTTTGATGAGACACTGGGCATCACTGTAGTTTTGCGGCCCTTGGCAAGCCATCCCACTTGCGCTGGTGCCATTATTATGCAAATAAACAAAGCAGTGTCAAATTACAGCATTCACCTATATGAAACCATTTAACAATAATGTTTTTATATTTGCACTTCCTGTGACTTTCTGCTGTTTGGCAGGTTTACACAGAACCTGTTTCTGTGATATGTCGTCTCTCCTGAAGCCAAAAATATTCACAATTGCTGGACCTTTCTCACCACAAGGTCTTCATCAACCACAATTATCCTGCTCTTCTCTGCTTCGTCCAAGATAATCTTGCAGTAGCCAACAAATGGACACCAAACTGAGGGTAGCTGACAGCTAGCTGGGGCCTCATCCGATTGGTCGACTGATGTGAATGCATGGCGCGTTTACATAAAACTTTTCTTTACTTTAGGCAGTATTTATTTTTTTACATTTTGTTAAGATAATTTTTTGGCGTTTTGCCTTTATTTAAACAACAGCTGAAAGGAGACAGGAAGTGTGGGTAATAGAGAGTAGGGGATGACATGCGTCAAGTGACCGAGAGTCGAGCCTGTAATCAGTGCGTCGAGGACTGTAGCCTCTGTACATGGGACGCCTGCTCTACCGACTGAGCTAAACCAGCGGCACCAGTATTTTGCGTTGTCTTTATTGCACATGTCCATATTGTGACTATGACGCTATTTATTGGCTATATATTGCCCTGATGTATTGCAAATATTTTCCTCCAGAATCAATGCTCGACATCTTTCTTAGTTTGTGCATGAATGAACAATGAAATCTAACACTAACTGTTTTACAAACATTTGATGAACTGATTGTCTAAATACTTTTGGAGCATATGTATTAAAGGCTCTGCAGTTCAGGCACAGTTCAGAGAGTGTGCATCCTCAAATTAAAGCTGAATGTCAGCCCTTAAACCTCCAAGATGATGTTTAGTTTTAAATAATTTGTGCAAGAGTCAAGTCCCAGCAAAACAATACAAATCAAAATCTTTCCAAGGACTTGGAAACAACACCTGTAAACTAAATGTTGCACTTGAAGTCAGTTTTAATCTCTCTGTTATCTGTTTGTTGTTATGTGAGGTGTGCAGCTATTCTTGAACAAGTGTCAACGAAACATTGATACACTTTCACCGCGCAGATCCTAATTACTGGTCTGATAGATATTTATCTACTCACTCATCAGTCCATAACTTCATTCTTTTAAGTTCTTTATATATAATCAATACTGTTGATGGGCTGTATCTTAGCATACTTCACCTTGCTGTAACGCCCTGATCAGGTCTCGTATCCCAGACAGCACCAGGAAGACATACAGGCGTGGTTTGGTTTCTTGACTTTTTTTCTGATGCATTAGTCATAAAAAGCGCTGCCCGGCGGTGCAGTGGTTAGCGCTGCCGCCTCACACCCAGAAGGTTCCTGGTTTGAATCCTGGTTCGGATTCGAAAGACAGTGCAAAGACATGCTCATTAGGTTCATTGGTGACTCTTAAATTGTCTGTAGGTGTGAAAGGTTGTGATCAGGGTGTACCCCGCCTCTCGCCCAATGACAGCTGGGATAGACTCCAGCCACCACATTAGTATGGTGTTTGCAGTTTTGTTTAAACAAATTCCAGTTCAGCTAATTTCTCACTGAAAAATAGTGATCAGAGAAACAGCGACTTCATTCTTACATAACTTGAACGTAGGCCATCTAATTAAGACAACTTGACACTTTGTTATAACCTTCAGTTTTCATGAATTAGTTGTCAATGAGTCAGTGATTTAGAGAATATAAATAAATCAGGCCTTCGTTCCAAATCATGCTTTGAAAAAGTTGTACTTTATCAGTCCAACTATTTAGCTTAGTTAGCTTTAGCATTCAGCCAAAAAAGAAGCAGTCACAGCGACAGGAGTCACATAGTGCTGTTTGCTCTGCCTGGATTATCAGGTTTTTCATAGAGTTAAACCTGCCTTTAACCTTTAATCTTTCCCCTTCCACAGATCCTTGCTATGTACACTTTCAGTAATAACAATAAAACCCCACCTCATGTTGTGCATTTGAAACCATGACCCATTGCTCCCTGACCAACAGCGCTTCACTGTTACAGTCTTCAGCAGCACCAACATGCTGCCACTCTGTCATGACATTTCTTCATCCATCTGCAAGGCACGCTGCCGCTCTTTTCCTCCTCTTTTGCCCTTTATCTCTGACGCTGTCCTGGTCTTTGCTCTGCCCTTCATTCACTTCCTCCTTCACTGTTTTGGTGCCTTGTTATATTCTTTTATGTCCCCTGTCCCCCCCTCCCTCACCTACTGTCTTTTATATCTCTTCTCTCTCCTTTGTTTCTTCTCTTCTTCCTCTCTGCGTTGCTCTCTTTCTTTCCTGCAGTCTCCTGTGACCTCTCAGACCCCCCGGCCGTGTTCTTTGACCCCGGCCAAGATGGTACCAGCCGCTTCTCCAACTCCTTCCAGCCCTGCCCTCCAGACCTCCTCCTCTTCCTCTTCTTCCTCTTCCTCCTCCTGTCCTGCACTCCGCCCAGTGAGATAACCCTCTTTACTTGGCTGTTTTTCTGTCTATATTAGGTACATATTATAGTTTATATTACTGATCAACTGAGGCTCGGGAGTTTCTGATCAGGCTCAGTGTTTCCTTCCACAAACTGTGGGTAGATCCAGTTGAGATGCAGTCCAGATTAGTCATGCTCATACTTTGATATTTGTAAAACAGGAAACATTTGGCAAGCTGTGAATTTATGCTCAGAGTAGACGCCCGAGCTATGCAGCCCTTTCTGTGCGAAAAACTACATCACATATATGAACATACATGCGGTCATGCCCCCATCCATACGTGGCTTGAGTGATCAGACCCTAATGTGTGCTCTATGCATTTTGGGTGCGTTCACACCTGTATTTAGAACTGTCCGCTCCTGATTGCATCACGTAAGATGTATTTTATTGCCAAGTGTGAACAGGCCCGGAGTGATTTCCGAGAGGTGATGAGGGCTTTAGAGTGAGAGACCGCTGATGGCACCTCATCTGTTGAGCAACATTTGTGTTCTGGATGTGAGATATTTTCTAGTCATTCATCCCCTCACATTTCATCACGAGAGAGCAGACACTAGGTGGCTAATGTTTGGCACGACCAGTAACGAGTCTTGATAGGAGCTTTCTCGTGTCAGGTAGGTGCCTATGAAGAAGAGCTGTGATGGCCTCCCGTCTTTCCCAGCCTCTAGCTTGTCACCACCTCCCCTTCCTCCTCCTTGTCTGTTTAGCGATGTCCACTGAAGTCAGGACACCAGATGTGACAGGAGCGCTGTGGCGCCTGCCTCCTGTTCTCTGTGGCCTTGCTGCGAGCGAGGCGTCACGTCCTGTTTATCTCTCTGTCTCTTCCTTGCTCTTCCAGAAGGGCCCCGTGGCTCCGGCCGTGGCTGTGACGGCTCCACAGCAGACCCCCGTGGTTATGGCCCCCCAGGCCCCGGCCCAGGCCGCCTCCCAGCCAGTGCAGCCTCCGCAGACGGGAATCGCCGCGGCCCCCGGAGGTCCTGTCGTGTCCCAGGTCCGTTCTCTCTCTCTCTCTCTCTGCCTCCCCTCTCCTCCTCCCCTCTTCAACGCCCACACTCCACCCTCAAGGGCGCAGGCACTGTCACATCTGCCAGCAGGCTGGCTGTGTCACAAGCTCAGCCCCAGACCCACAGCCTCACCGCCTCCCACAGCTGGCCATGCACCGAGAGTCTCACACATGCCCGCACATGTTCGCACTCATACATTCACACAAGTGCATCGCTACCCAAGGACATGCAGACGCAGACATAAAGGCATCGAGCCACCATGGACATACAGACAAACATTCAGGGACACATGGACTAACAGATATGCAGAGATACAGAATCACACACAAAGACTCTCGCATCTTTGTACATTCAGGCTGGAGAGCTCATAGGAGCTACAGTTAGTTGCCGCTGGCAGTTTGAGTAGACAGGTGCCATGTCTCATTTGGCTACAAAGATGACTGGGCAGCGTGCTAAGTGTGCACAGCAATCTGATTTATGACTGATGTTAGGCAGCTTCTTTATTTGACCTAGTAATTTCATTCTGTAGTGTTTCTATTAAGTATTAATCTGCAGAGCAGATACGAGGCTTCGTCCTCTCATTCAACATTAAATGATGCTACAATGGGACTCATCCTCGACTTATAGCACCACAAAATCATTGCCTCAAATGTTGATGAGCACTTTGATCCTGAAGTCTCTGAGGAAGTGAACAATTTACATCGCAAGCTGTCCGTTTGTTTTTTTAATTTCAAGTGTTTTCTTATCTTCTACAGGAAATGCAAGAGAATGTCAAGAAGTGCAAGAATTTCCTGGCCACTCTTATCAAGCTGGCGTCTCATAATTCTCCGTCCCCCGAGACTTCCAAGAACGTCAAGGCTCTGGTTCAGGACCTGCTGGTGAGCTCAGTTACTCCAGGATAGAGCATGTTCACTCCCATTGTTTAAGTAAGATAAGATAATCCTTTATTCGTCCCACAATGAGGACATTTACAGGGAAAGTAGTCTAAGAACCAAGTTTTGCTGCTAAATTGAATATTTACAAAAAACGTTTCCCGTCATCTGCTTCCTTTCTGTCGCCACGGTTCAATAAAACAAACTCTGTTTACATCTAATGGCAGCAGTGACACTGTTTCTTCAGTCATTCCTTTTAAGTTTGACTTAACTTTTAAAAACAGTTTACATAAGTGAAAGTTAAAGTGAACACATGAATGTGTTGTTGTACTGAATATCTCAGACCTGTAGATGGCAGCACAAAACTCTTCTCCGAACCCTCCTTCCTCAACCATGAAGTTCATCGTCTACACATTAATGAGCTGCACCCTGAGGTGCTAGGATGAAAGTTGAGTGGTTGATCTACAGCCTCGTGATGGGATTTCATCTTGTTGTGTCTTGTAAAGTGCTCTTTATGCTTCACCATTCCTCCCACAGGATGCCAAGATTGAACCGGAGGAGTTCACCAGCCGGCTGCAGACTGAGCTCAAGTCGTCCCCGCAGCCTTACTTGGTGCCCTTTCTCAAGGTGGGGTTCTTAGACTGTAAACCTTTTTGTCTTTCTAAGTAAGTGCATCAACTTTAAAGTGCCTCCAACACTGACTCTGCCCTGATTCCTAAACTGCTCCTGGAGCTGTTTTCTTTACACTTAAGTTTCCCCCAAAACAGGGTCCTCATAATTGCTCTTTTAAACTAATGACAACAACTGATAAAGTTTTCCTCTTCATCAGGGAACTCTCATTGACAGTTTGGCTCTGCCCCTTTGCTACTTTTCAAATTGACCTCTAACATAAAATTGTTTCCTGAATCGCTCCTTAACCTGCCCATTAAATCGTCCCCTCACTCGGCTCCTTAAGCCGGCCCTCTCCTGTATTTTCCTAAACTGACCCCCTAAAGAAGTCCTTTCCCTGGCAGCAGTGATGGGTACGCCTGACATTAGAATGATACACACACACACACACGCCCCTCTGGCCTGACTTCTGACTGTGTGTGACAGTGGCCCCCGCAGCCGTCCCTGCCAGTAGCCAGCAGGTTCCTCCAGCCAACCGTGATGAGCGTCACATCAAGGCGCCCGACCGCCCATCCCGGCCACAAACACATGTTGTCATGCAATGTTAGGTCGCTTACGTCAAAAATCTGCCTGAAATAGTCTGTATGGAGCCACATCAGCTCCTCAGGTCGCCTCTGACAGTGTGTTTTCAGAAATGGCTGACGGCCATTTTCATAGATTTCATATATAATATTACATATACTGGCAGGTAACTCTCCTGTAAACAAACTGTTTCACTGGAGAAGTAATTCATTTTTCACAACTCCTAAAAAATGTCAAACATACAGGTATTGTCTCATGTTCATGTCACTGTAACCATGATATTATAACATCTAGCTAACCAGCCAGAGACCAGAGCACTTTGTGTGTCTGCAGCTGTGTATGCTTTTTTCTCATGCATGTTTGTTTTGCTCTATGACTCTAAACTCTGGCCTCTCTCTCTGCTCGTCAACAGAAGAGCCTCCCGGCCCTGAGGCTGTCTTTGCTGAATAGTCAGCAGTCCCTGACCCAGCCCCCGCAGCAGGGAGTCAAACCAGCACCCGGCGGCACCCCTCCTGCCATCGTAGCTGGGCCAGCTGTCCGCATACGCCACCCCAACAGCGTCAGCACCACTACGGGTGCCAGCGCGCTGCCCGGCGGGACGCTCGGACATGCAGCTGCCATGGTACGTATGGAGCAGAGCAGCTAGAACAGACTGCACTGAGGGCACAGTAACAACATTGTGTACACTTACAGGTTTATATGAATAAAGTCCAGAGTGACTGAGGGTGTGTGTGTGTGTGTGTGTGTGTGTGTGTGTGTGTGTGTGTTGATGGGTTGAAGTTTTTTCTCTTGGACTTGAAGCTATAGTTTAATTTAATACTTATATTTCTAGTTAAGCACTTTAATGAGCAAACACACACATGTTGTAACCCTTCACATCTTCACACCTTGGAGATGCTCACTGGGACCAAACTGTACAGATCACAGATCAGAGCAGATGGTGGCCGAGCTCTCGACTCAAAGGCACCTTGTTATTAATTATTTACCCCTTCACAGACTTTGACAGCTGAATGGAAATATCCGACCCAGAAACTTTACACCAACAAATCAAGGGGACTTCCTGCCCTTTAAATTGCTGTAAATGTAAAGTTATTCCTGCAAGGTGAAATATAAGAAAAAGTTTATTGATTAAATCTCTGACTTGCTATACCGAATATTAATTCATTGATTATGTAATTCCAGTGCCCATAAAGCAAGATAAGGCTGCAACAAAAAACAATTTTTACTATTGATTTTTTTTTTTTTGCTCACTAAAATTCCAAAAATACACTCTAAGCCCGGGGTGATATGTCTTGTTTTGTGCAAAGATATTTTCTGTTCTATGATGTAAGACAAAAACATGTAACAAATAAGTAAACTTATTGTTGAATAACAAAATAGTTGAACATTATTTTCTGTCAGTCAGCTACTTTATTAACCCACTAATCATTGCAGCCATACACTAATAATTACAATAGATACACAGGTGGGTCAAACACACCTCATAGAATCGGATTGTCTCATTTTCAAAACAAACACAAAGAAAATGCACCTTTTAGTAATCTGATGTTTTTATCACATACAAGCTTTACTCAGGGGTCTTCAAGGGAACTTTCTGAGACTGGGTATTTTACTGCTATACTCTTCTGCCTGACCTCTGCATTAAAGGGGTCATGGTTCCTGCACTAAATTACAAGACGCTAGAAACAAGATGAATCATGATTTACAGTCAACAAATTACAAGATGAAACATTTCTAAAGATTCAACTTATAACTTACAGATGTATTCAGTTGTATTATTACCTGTGTGGTGTTCTCAGTCTTACCTGACAGGCATTCTGTATACATGTCACCGTAAGAGATATTTTTTTTAACCGTTTAACCAATAACAGACAAAACAGGTTTTGGGCTATTTATATTATAATATTCATCAGCTAAACGATTAAAAATCAATAAAATAAAAAGTTAAGAGATATCACAGACTATATCTGGGTGGCTCATATGTATTTACGGCCTCCTCAAACACTTTCTTGCACTTTTCTTTTTTCATCTGTATAACATCGCCATTAACTAGACAGCTATCTCCCCTCACTAAGGGCCCCGCACACAGGCTGCTGAGGGGAAGCAAGGTGAACACATTAAAGTCGTTTGTAAAATAAAAACTAAAATAAGGAGACATTTAAGCACAATAACATGGTGAATTCATCGACTATAAATTGCGTAATGTATTTTTTCAAATATTTTCAATTACTTTTGTTGTTGTTTATTGTACATGTAAAATCACACCCTTTTAGTTAACAGTTCATGACCTGTTGAAGAGGGTTGGCTATCATTTCGAAAAACACAATTACTTATTATTACTTATACTTATCTATGACGGAGTATTAGGGCCACATTAAAGAAAAAAAGAAATCGTAATATTACGAGAATAAAGTCATAATTTTAGACTGTTAGCCTAAATATTACAAATATCAGAAGGGCAGCCAGTCACCTACACTTAAATGAGGAATGAGTGAAGTATAACCTCACAGTGAACATCTTGTGAAGTTGTGCTTGTAAATGATCGCACCGGAGACTTCACACAACTTGAGCCAGAGCTGTATTTATTGAACACACCTGGTAGCATGGAAGCATAGCATACATGTACCTCGCGAGAACATGCGAGATCTCCTGCCTAGTAATGCACAAGCACACTAAACAGATATATATCAATACGTTAGTATAGGTTTCACAAATACGAAATACTTAATCTTTCGGAACATCAGCACCACTTTGTCATAACTATCAGGACTCTGAAAAGTGATTTTAATTGATAATGACTCGTGATCTTAGACATTTTAGTGCAGGCAACTGACTGCTCTTCTGATGTCACCCTTCAAAATAAGTTGCAGGCTAACCATAGCCTAAAATGACTTAATTCTCGTAATATTTTGAGTTTATTCTCGAAATCAGAGGGGAAATGAAATATTAAATGAAATCCTGAACAGCACAAAGATTACACATATATCCGCTTAACTGACCCTTATCTCCCAGTAACTTACCTTTTATCAATGGCTCTGTGTATTAACCAGATCTCCTCAATCCACTGTGCCTTATTGATCTTTAATAGTTTTCAGATTGCCAATATTTTGTTCCTGAAAAAATAAGTCAGGAAGAAAATAAACACTGGAGCGAGTATAATTGTGTGCTGTTGTCCCAGTTAAAGATCTTTCAGGTCAGCCTTTCACTTGGCAGCTGGACAGGTAGTTGCCAAGGTTATGAGCAGTTCATCCAGTGATACTGCGGTGATAACGCTGAAGTGAGGCCAGGTAACCTGCAGGGTCCAGCACTGGACACTGACAGCCTCTCTCCACTCACAGCAGCATCATTTCACCGTGTGTGTGTAATGTATGTGTGTGTGCACGGGCGTCTATGGACGGGTCAATAAGGTCAGACTCAGAGTGGTCCAGGCAGAGGATTGGGAGAGCTGGAGGGTCCTCTCTTTCTTTTTTTTGCATTTTCCTCCCTCAGACTTTCTTAGACTTAGACTTAGACTTAGACTCAACTTTATTGATCCCTTTGGGATGACTCCCTCTGGGAAATTCAGTCTCCAGCAGCTTATACAGTACAATACAATAGGAAAGAATCAGCACACAGAGGGTAAAAAATAAAGATCAAAATATATATATCTATCGATATATATATATATATATAAAAAAGTACAAAATTAGATAACAAGAAAATGTACAAGTAAACAGTGGGTAATAGTTCAATTAAACTAAATTAGGTTATTGCACTGTGGTATTAGGTTATTGCACTGTGGTGAGAGATTATTGCACATTGACAGATTTTTATTGCACATATGACCCTTTGAGAAATAAATAAATATTACTATTGAATAAAAGAAGTTAACTACTATTAACTTTGTGAGCTGAATTAGTGGCTACCGCTTGTGAGAGAGTCTGTCCCTGTTACCTCCTCCCCCTAAGTGAGGAGTTGTACAGCCTGATGGCATGAGGGACAAAGGAGTTCTTCAGTCGGTTAGTCCTGCACTTTGGAAGGAGCAGTCTCTCACTGAACAGGCTCCTCTGGTTGCTGATGACGGTGTGCAGAGGGTGGCTGGCATTGTCCATAATGTCCAACAGTTTGTTTAGTGTCCTTGTCTCTGCCACCGTCACCAGAGGGTCCAGCTTCATGCCGATCACAGAGCCGGCTCGCCTGATCAGTTTATCCAGTCTGGATGTGTCCTTCTTGGATGTGCTGCCTCCCCAGCACACTACAGTGTAACTCACTTTCCCTCCTCCTTCCTTCTCCTCTTCCTCTCTTCTCTCTCTCTCACCATTTCCCTCACTTGTTTTTTTTTTACTCTCGCTTTCTTTCTCTCTTTCCCTCTTTCCCCCCCTCTCTCCATCCCTTTCCAACAGTTCCTCTCACTGCTTCTACCCCCGCATCACTCTCTCATCTCACTCCCTCACTCCCTCCCTCTACCCGTTAACCGTTGAAGGGTGAAGCGAGGTAACTAGGTCAGCCCCGGGTCAATTTTAAAGCAATGTGGCGGCCGCAGTCTATGTCCAGAACATGCCTCTGGTCTCTCTCACTCTTTCTCTCGCTCTCTTGCTCTCTCTTTCTGTCTCTCTCTCTCTCTCTCACGCGCACACACACACACATGCATATAAACACCAACATAAGCTATCACACAAAACATTAGTAAATGATCGCCCCTGGCACAACAACAGTCTGAAACCAGACAGCTAGTTGAATTAGGCTAAAAGAGTCTGCTCTTGCCGCAGCAGTATGGGTAACATTTCTTACAGGAGTGTGGAGAACTCTTCAATGTAAATCTAATACGTTTCTCTTAAAGTGCAGCAATTGTAGCTTTCAGTTTATAGATGTGGAGTTATATTATTTACAGTTACTGCAGAGGGGGTTATCAGTGTGCAAAATGTATAGATATATACTCTGTAACTGGAGACTGAATGACATATTAACGCTTTAATGTAGTTACGGCTGGTTTGAGATCAAATACAACTGTGTTTTTTGAGTAATACATTTAAGATAAAGCGTGTAAAATAATTCAAATGTAATGTATAAGTATGTTTATTTTACTTGAATCCTGGAGTTAGAATGAAACTTGCTC
This sequence comes from Semicossyphus pulcher, assembly GCF_022749685.1. NCBI lineage: Eukaryota > Metazoa > Chordata > Actinopteri > Labriformes > Labridae > Semicossyphus > Semicossyphus pulcher. The sequence goes on from NW_027211603.1 coordinate 27,236,226, forward strand.
GACCTTAAACTGCCTCGGGGCAAATGACATAAGGTAAATGGACTGGAGAAGAAACTAGGCCACATCACTACATGGTAGTTTATTCTTTCCTCCAACAAAGTGTATAAATGTGCACATTTATAGTCTTATTACATTATAAATGTATATTAACCTTTAATAGGTAGTAGTAATATGCATATTTTTCCATATATGAATCTGGTTCTTTCATAAATAAATCAACATCAGAGGCCAACAAATCCAACTATTAATAGCTGCGACCTCTTGAGCTACACTACATGTGTGCAGCCATTGATTATTACCCATAGTTATTCTGCAGTGTGTGTGAGCTTAATGTGTGCCTATGTGTTTTGCAACGTTACCATTTGCATAGCTTGAATGTGCGTGGCCTTGACACACATTCATTTTTAAGAATTAGTACGAAGCACCTGCAGGTCGGAGAAGAGACGACTGGCAGCCGGCTGCAGTCACACGTTCTGTTTGTTTTGAGTCCTTTTATTTAAAATCTGTACAATTTTTCACCAAAAATTAATTTTGCTTACACAGAATAAACGTAATCATTCATAGCTAATGCTAATGGAGCTTCATGGAAGAATTAGCAGCAGTCTTTAAAAAAAAATTGCAACGGAAATACCCATAATACGAGAAATCATTGAAACGATATCGTATTTAAAGTGGCAGTAAGCAACAGGAATACTCCGATGGAATAAACCTCCTGTATTACTCTGCTAAGCCCCTCCCACCAAATGACGCACCACACATGCACACGTATTTTGCAACTGGTGTGTGCCGCGCAGCCATTGTGCGGTGCGTCTGTCTGCAGCACCGAGACAAGGAGAGAGAGAGAGAGACGAGAGATGCTGTTTATTCCAAAAAGTTCACTTTATTGCAGGCAAAATGTTCAAATACAGCTTAAGTTATCATTATAGTTATGATTCTTGGTGTGGACCACCTTTTTACCTCTAGGTGTCGGAGCTTAGTGCTTCTGCTGTTACCGCAAGTGCTACAGTTACCTGTCAAGAAGGAACAGCAACAGCCAATGTTGAACCTTTTCTGATCCCTCTTTTTTTTTAGGGCTCTCTTTGTAGCTTTTTTCTCCTCCATGTTCTTCCTTCTTTTTGCTTCTTTAGCAGTATATGCCGTTGTCGCCAAAGGAGGTACAGGAAATTTACCTTAAGGTGCCATGGCTCCTGACGGACACAACATCTGTGTGTGCGCAGCCAAATGATGCTAGTTTGTACAGAGTCGCTGTGATAGGCCAGATACGTGGAAAGCTAATTCTGATTGGTTGTTTGATTCAGACGGACGCATTTTCTAATAAAACTAAATACAAAGGGGCGGGTGCTCAAGGCCACAGATCAGCAATCAACATCATTTTGATGTATTATTGTAAGTGAAATGCAATGATCAACATCTGTTATTTTAACCAAATTCTTATGAAATAATGCTGCCTACTGTAGCTTTAATGTGTTTACAGTAATTATAATAACATTATCACTTTGATTATTGCTGTTTAAAAGAAGAAAACTGAGTTTGAAAATGACAAACGAGCAGCGAGTTCACATACGGTGTCTCGCCTTTCCCCCTCTGGTTCCCAAACTTTCCACCTGACTTTTTTCCCCCTTTTAACTGTGTCGCCGGTTGGCCAGAGGTGCTACTATCTCTGCCTGTGCTGAATGCATTTTTTTTTTCTTCCCTCCCTCCCACTCTTGCAGGCCCCTGCAGTGGATCTCTGGGAAAAATGGCCTCTGTCTTTTTTCAGTAGCTTGAACAGTAATATAGCATGTGTCAGGGAATGGAAAACAAGGCTAAAAAATATGCAGCAAGAAGCAAACTGGTAGGAATGGATGGCTGAGCCTGAGGCCGGGCCTTTAGCTGCTACCAAGGAAGGAAGTGACTCTAATAGCCCAGCACAGCCCTCCCTGCCGCCGCCCTCCTCCTCCTTCTTCTACCACTACTTCTCCTTATTCCAAACTACTTCTTCACTGTGTTCTTATTGCCTTTGTCTTATCTGGAAATGCAGACAAATATAGGTCAGGTACAGTGACAGAATCCATCCTCCTTGCATGTAAACTGATCTCCTCTTTTTCAGTACAGTGTGCAGGGAAAGCCATAGATGTAGAATCAATTGTCCCTGTATCTGTTCTGCATCTTCTCTGCATTACTGCTGCAAATCTTTTTTCAAACATTACAGCAGAATAGCAATCAGTACACAAAACTAAAGTGGCCCTCGGCCTGCTTTTCTACGGATCATTTCTTGCAACTAACTTAGAGTGAAAGGGGGAGCCAAAGTTAGTTTTCCCCCAAACTATTCCTCTTGGGGAGTGGTTCAGCGGCATGCAGTTTCATACTTAGTTCATTCATTGTTTGAAATACTACATTAAAGTACATTGTCTTTATTTCTGCTTCCTCAGGGTATGAAGGCAGCAGGCGCCATCGGCGGGCAGGTCCGGATGCCCGTTGTGATCACGCAGTCTGTAAGAGCGCAAGGTAATACATCTGCAGGCCTTCTCCAGACTTTTATGATTGAATCTCCTGAATTCAATCACCTATGCCGTTTCTGCCGATTTTTTTAAGGCATTTTAGTTCATGTTTGTTCAAGTTTGCAGAACTGAAGCGAGTAAAGTCAAAAGATTAAGCAAAAACTTCTGGAAAATTCATCTTTGAAGAAGTCCTCCGACACACAAATTTCTTCTGTGCTTGGCCTCCAATTTTTTCATTTTCCCAGTAAGGCTGCATGCTCGCCCAATATTTCAAGACTGTCAAACTGACCTCCTGGTTAAGTAAAGAGCCGGCGAAATCGGTTAAACAAAGATAGCCATTAGTGAAACTCTGTGTGTTCCCTCTGTAGGCTGTAAGATGTGTAAACAGGCAGCAGCCACAGAGAGAACAGGTGTTTTTTTCCCGTCTGGTTATGAAGCCTTCTCAAACATTTGCGCTGCTGCTTACTCACACTGATTCACAAACACTCTTCCCACAGAAGCCCACAAATATCGCCCCAACACCAACCGGGCGTAACGCTCCCCTAAGAGAGCTGTGTGCTCTCAGGTGGTGTGTGTAATGTGTGTTCGTGTTTGTACCTGTTTTTCGCTTGTGCGTGTGTATGACTGTTTTTGTGTTTGTGTGAGTGTGCGATCTGAGGTGCATACAAATTTGATCTGCCCCCTTCCCCAAGATTGCCTGCAGTGAAAGATCTGTAGGTTGTTTTATGCCCATAAATTGGAATGCGGGGATAGTTCTAAAAATACTTTTCTGTGCCTCTTGGCTAGGAACATGCCTGTTAAAATCAAGTTTAAATTCACTCTGGCAGTCCTTGTGCCTCTCTGGAAAACGTGTCTCGGAGCAGGATGCGGTTTAGGAGTGTAAGGAGAGCCGGTGAAGCGCAGTGATATTGACAGAGCGACGCTCTCCGCACCAACCTGGGGAGAGCGACAGTACCGCTCCCCCACCCCCCCTCCGTCTCCCCCTGCGAGGATGACAGACACAGTTGAAGGTAGTCATCAGACAGGAGGATATTTGACGCAGATAGAAAGGGACACTTCAATGATAACATTATTCATTTTCCGTTTTGTTAAGTGTTTTCTTCTTTGTTCACCCCCCTCCTTTCCTTAACAGGCACAATGGGGAAAGGAGCCATCTTCCAAGCAGGCAAAAGTCCCGTGGGCCTCGCTGTTCAGATATCCGGGAATCAGAAAAACAAGCTCAACGACCCCGGAGGAGGCTCTTTCAGGTACATCTCACCAGGAGACCCGTGTGTCGAGCGCCTGGTGTTCCTGGCAGCGGTCACATGGGGGCAGCATTTCACTAAGAAGCCTCTGCATGACTACGGGCTACACTCTCAGCTAAGGCTGTGAGTGCTCATCCCAGTTCCCTGCCTGGCCACCTGGCTGCCTGCCTGCCCCTCTGGTTGATCGGTGGTCCTTTCTCTCTGTGCCCACGACATAGCAACACACCTCCACCCAATAGATCACCCTCTCGACTGCCCCCCTTGTGTCAGTGTCACAACTCATGGACAGGATTACAAACGAGCTAAATCTTAATTTAGAAGTCAGGTAATTGTGTCCAGATGGCTGGAATTTCTGGATGCGGTTCTGAAAATACCTTTCGGTTAAGTCAAACATACGGTATTTAGCCCGCAGCTTTGCTCCCTCTCTCTCTCGCTCTCTGGTCTTCTCTCTGCTTCAGCTGGGCTTTTGTCTCAAACATAAAAGGTTCACCGCCCACATGCTGGCCTTTGTGGTCCACGTCTGTGTGAGTCTTTTGTGTATTTGTGTCTGTCAGAGTGTTCAGCATATACGTGCTCATGTGTATGGATATGTTTGCATGTATGCCTCTACAGTATGTCTCTTGTTTGTTTGCGTGCCTGCTTGGGCGCACATGAACATGTGTGTATATCCTACAAATCTAAGAGTGTTGTTTATGTGTGTGTCACATGTGTGAATGCGTGTGTTGACATTGACATCGGGGTTAGGATTGCCCTGGTGTGACCGAGCCGGTGCAAGAAGAGTCTGGGTCACATGGGCCAACGGGTTCATGGTAATGGCTCCCGTCTCCTGAGGGGAAAGGCAGCGCCCGAGGCTCTGATTGATAAACCAATAAATCTTTAGCTGCGTTGGTAATTAAGCTGTCAGGCTCGCTTGTTACTGACGACCTTTCTCCCCCCGCGGTGATCACAGTGGCCCTCCACACACACAAACCGACTGGTTCCACGTAAGGCCGATAACGCCCCGCACCACTGTCACGGAAGAAGCATGTCAGTGACATTTTGTAGCATATTTTCCTTTTAATCCAGGTCAGGTCTGCTCTTATGTGTTAAACACGCTACATAATGTAGGTCCCTTAACACCATTCTTGCATCCATCCATGTATTTGTCTCGACATGGTTGGCGGTGTCTGAAACCTCCCAGGCCCATTCACTGTTTGCTTTCATTTTCTCACCTGAGGATACAAACAGGTTTAAACAGAGTCCCTCTAAACTAGGCGATCCTTCGGGCCTCATTATGTCTTCACACAACCTTAAGAAACCTGCAGCACCAATGTTATGACTTAACCTGTGAGCAGACGTGTGTTTCTTGAAAATAACAATGAAAAAAGAAGTTTTATTTGCTCTTCATGCTCCTTTACGAGCAATTTCATTCTTTCTTTCTTCTGATTTTATCCTTAACAACATGCGGTTACAATAATACACTTAAGTCAAGTCAAACTTTTTTATAAAAGATTTTTTGGCTGGATTTTACTGAGTATTTACAAATTGAGAACTAAGCAAACATCAGAAAAAAGTAGAAAGTGATCATGGGAAAGACAAAAACTCCGGCGGGTCCAGTCAGCCAGGTCAGTTACCTTCCACCAGCCCCTCACCCATCCACCCCGCACCGTGTTCGGCTGTGGTCGGGGACTGATGTGTGCATGGCTGTCACTCTGAGCCCCTGGTCCCAGCAGGCCAGCTGTAGCACAAACACACACATACACACTGCAGGGCTTGTGGGGTTTCCAATGCAGCTACAGCCTTCTGTGTAAGTGCGTTTGTGTGTGTGTGTGTGTGTGTGTAGTTTACAGTACAGAGTGAAAGCAGCTGTCTCCGTGCCCCCCTCTTCTCCTCCTCAGCTCTCTCTGTAAACACTCAACATCCGCTGTAATCACAGGCGAGCCAGCCGAGGCCCTCAGCCCTCTGCCAACCTCCGAGCTCAGCCTCAGCCCCTTCAAATCCAACCCCGTCCTGCATGGCGGACACACATCCATAAACACACAAACACTTGCATGGTTGCGTAGGAAAAGATGCGCACAGATACACATGCAAAGTAAGGAACAACAGTCACCAATCACTGTAGCTGATTCTAATAGCCCACCAGCCCTTTTCTGTCATCTTGTGGTTACATCCATTGTTGCTCTGTAAATTGCTATACGATGTGTCTGTTTTGTGGGAAGAATAAGGCAAATACAAACAAATGTGACTCATTTAAAACTTAAAAGTGACCTCCCAAAAATTGTTGATGCAGAGACTTGGAAACACAGCAGTGAAAATATTAGATTATGTTGGGATTGGGTGCTGTGCCACGATGAAGACGCTCCAGAAACATTCATTAAGGTAATGGTCCCACGTCAAAATACTTACAGGAAATGTAGGAAAGTCTGGAATAAAATGGGTTCTATTTTTGTTGACAGCCACATCAAACCAAGGCATGTTGGCTCCTTCTTTAGGTGCACCATCCACATTACACCTCGCCAGGGTTTTTAATGTGTCTGAATAATTACAGCCTGGATGTGGGTGGTCCATTGAATTCATAAACATCTAGCAGCATTTAGCTTGTTGCTGGCTTTATTTGCCTCTCTTGTGCCAATGCCGCCACCAGTGCTGTCATCCGTTTGAGTCATGAACACATATCCCATCAGCTGCCCAGTGTACCCAGTGCCCAGTAGCGGCTTCTCCAGTGGTTTGTGTCTCACAGTGTGTGTGCAACAAACCTGCATGGCCTGGCTGTTAGTCACAGGGATCAATCAGGGCCCCCTGCCTGGCCACAGGGACCTTTATGCACTGGGGCGGAGGGGTCGGTGTGATGGTGGAGGGGGATGCTGGAGATGTGAATGCAACCCCCATCTATCTGCGCACACACGCACACACACTACCTCTAAATGGCAATGCAATCCTCCCACCACCTATGGCGTGCCCTCTCTGAAACACAAGCTTGATATGGAAACGACATGCATATGTATTCATGTGACCGCCGGCTCCATGTCCCCGAGCCAACCCAAACCAATAACTGAGAGGCTGCTCTTTAGCTTCTGTGGAAGCTAATTACATCTCTGCTTTATTAGTGCAGAGGTGTAGCCGGGAATGTTTTGCATTTCATATCTCATTCCCTCCCTTTAATGTCAGACCTGTCTTTGGATTCTCATTTGATTTGAGCCCCGGTGGTCCAAAGCAGACAGAAATCAGACCAAGAAAAAGAAAGACTCACGATATGCTCGTGATATTACCAGTGGCCCTGGTTGACGTCTTATCTATATCTATACAGTTGTTGCCAGTGTGTTAATCTCCCCGCTGTGTATTATTGATGTTTTTTGTGCATAAACACTATCTGTATTGAGCTTTATTGCAGCTGTACTTGTGCACCACAATGTAAATTAGTTTCATGTAAGTTAAGCCTGTTGTTTCATATAGAGAATTTAAAGGCCTGTGTCCACTAACAGCGTTTTTTGCACTGGCAGTCGGCTATTTTCTAAAGAAAACCAATGCACTTCAGCGTTATCAGCGTGTTTGGTGTTTGTCGCAGCGCTCATCGATGTCACTTCTCCCTCGCCAACCAATCAAAATCAAGACGGGGCAGGACTTAAGACATCACCTTTGTCAACAACAATGGCCGAAGTGAAGCTAATCCTTTTGGGTTTTTTTAAAGGGTACAATTTCCAGACAACTTTCGTAACCTAGCAACAGAAAGCGCCGATGAGAAGTTTGGGCGCTGCAGCATAGGCCCTGAAGTTGATATTTCAGTTTGACATATTTAATACTTCCATAAGCACATTTCTATATAAACAGATCACTAGACGCCAAATAACAACATCTTTAAATTCACTTTTATGTTATCTCTTTAAATAGGGAGACAAACATGGATGTATGATATCTGCTACAGAGTACCGTAACTTTACTGCCATTTTTTAGGAAATGCAGTTAGACTTTCTTGTAGTGTGTTGTACATATGCTAAAGAAACCTAAACATAGCTAGCTAAGTTTAGGTTTTCTATTTAGAGTAATACATATTCTGTACAACCAGGTCATATCTGAAAATCTAAAGAATAAATATAAAATACCAGATATAACCTTTCGTGCCTTTATTGAGAGAGGACAGTGGATAGTGTTGGAAACAGGGGAAGGGAGAGTGGGGATGACACGCGTCAAAGGGCTGAGGGCGGGAGTTGAACGCATCGCATCGAGTACTATAGCCTCTGTATATGGCTGCTGATTTAACCACTGAGCTAAACTGGCGCCCTTACTGAGATCATTTAATCGAACCTGCTGTGTTGTCCTCAGCCAATCTCAGACATCGAGATGCCTTGCTAAGCTTTGCACCAAAGTAAAATAGTAGATCTGTTTAAAAGGAGTTTTCTTCAACAGATAAAGCAGATAAATGTTCATCTTTTTTAATATTGTTAGTGGATTATGTAAGTGTGCATTTGACCACAGTGTGTTGCATTTGTTGTCCCCATGGCTTAAAAGGTGTAAATGAAAATGATGTCTAACAGGACTGTGATTTACCTCCGTAAGGCAAAACCATGTGCTGCACTACTGGCTTCTTAAAAACACAATCGCTGTTCTCTGTGGTGATTGTGTTTGCTCCTCTTAACAGAGCCTGTTGTCAATACAGTGTTTCACAGATGGTGAGCTCATCTACCTGCCTGCTACATGTAACGTGACTACACTCATAGTTTGAAGCTGTGAAAGTACAGCTTCTCCTCTTGACCCGAGTGAACGTGGCCTCAGGCGTGTTTCTCTTTAGGACAGGTTAAGTTATCCATGAGGACGTGATGAAGAAAGGTGCACAGCCCGAGGTGCAGCACAGGGTATAATCCTATGTATCCATGCTTGTGTTGTTGTGTAGATTCCCTCTGTGAAGGCATAATTAGACCGAGCGCTGGAGGAGAGGAGGAAAATAGGAAAGAAGGTAGAGGTGTGCGAGGTTCAGGGAGTTGCTCTAATCGTCTTTGTCAACCTCCCGCCGTGGTGTCAAGTTTCATATCGGCTCTCCGTGGCCGCACCAAGGAGCAGGAGGGCCTCAGCGGGGTGGAGTTGGCTGACGGTGTGTGCCCACATGCATACACAAAAGCAGAGCAACACACACACAAGCTCTGTCGCAACCAACATCGGTGGCATGAACGTAAATGACTGTGGAGGTGAGCCAGTGAGTGGCGAGAGGCCACTCTGTGTGTGTTCTGTGGTTCTTTGTTCCCTCCGTCAAAGCCACTCAGAAAATCCTCCTGGCCAGTCCTGTAAGCAAAACACGTCAGCGCTCCGCTAATTCAGCCCAGAATCAGAATCATTACTTGCCAAGTACAATAATTGTGGGGGAATTTGTCTTGGTGACAACTCACAAAGAAAGCTACAGCCTCTGAAGGATGTGGGAGGCTCAGCGACTGTCAAACGCAATGACCCAAACACAAACACTGCATGTTTACCCCTTCCTATGTCTCTGCTAATATGTAGTAACATGTAAACAATATGAGGACAGCTTTAGGCCTGTGAGAAATGACCAGAACATCAAGAAAATACAAAGCAAAGCGGTGTGCAAATGGAGTTTGTTGACATTAGTATATAACCAGATTCATCACAGCTCCGTGCCAATCCTCAGGAGCATCCTTATCGAGCCCCGTCCAAACACTCGTCATCGCTCTGCCGACACAAACAGACCCGCAAATGGGAATTCTGTACCATTACGACCAAAGCACAGCAATCTGTAACAAAACTAATGCATATTGTTATCCCAGAAATATCTCGAATACATTTGGTAATGTGAGGACATGGATACTGATAACAAGTGTGAGGTAGGGTTGATGTAGAAGGCTGTTCCTCTGTCCCAAAACTGAAATCTTTTCTGTCAGTGGATAGAGAACAATTACCCTTTTTTAATCGCGTAATTACCTTTACCCCCTTCACTAAAGCTGCTGTTTCTGCTTACTCTGGAGGGGCAGACAAAAGAAGACCAACTACGTGTCAATTATGCTGTTACAATTACACAACCCTAACAAGATAAAGGTCATCGAATGGGCCACATTGCCATGCACCAATGCTCTATTTTGGGTTTTATAAAAGATTTGTTTACTAACAAAATATCTGCAAATGTGATTAAATCCTAACCCACATTAAATCATATATCTACACTTAGGTAGAGCCTTCTCTTTCAGAAGAGATCATTTAGTTAGGATGCATCTTGTCTTTCCCTCGTCTGAAACCAGTTTGACCGTACGTATCTCTGCTTCTCTGGTTGGCATCTCTCAGTGGATGTCTGCACACCTCCTGAGGTTCATCCTTGACATGACTGAGCTGCTCTTACTTCTGATGAAGGCGTATCCTATCAATGACATCCCTATCTCCATTGTGAACTCTGTGGTGTCCCTCGCTCGGACTGCCACAAACCTGGATTTGACTCCGGATGACCAGCTGTCCGGGGCAGGTTGTGCTCCAGCCTCTTGTTTTCTTGTACCTATGTAACTGCAATGAGCTCCTGGTTGGTGTGCCTGCATGGGCCATCTGACCCCTGCAGCTCATCCAGCATGCAGCAGCCCTGTTGGTCTTTAAACGACCCACTCTAAGTTCTCCCACTCTACTCTCTCTCCACTGGCTGCTTGGATAGGATACACGTCACTAGCGCTTGTGTTCCGTAGTGCAAATTTAATGTCAAACTAGCACTTGGTCAAACTATATATACCAGCCTGTATACTGTATACCGTATACTGCAGTCTGCTACTGCTTGTAGTCGGCCTGCTGCTCTCTCACTTAGAGGGGAGCCAAGTAAATGAAATCACAACTGCTCTGTCCTGGCTTAACAATGGTAGAACAAGCTCCTTGTTGACATTAGGACAGCTGAGACTACATATCCTCTGATGCATCCTGAAAACTCACCTGTTCAGACTGCAGCCTAACCCAGAAGAAATTAAGTCCTTGAAGAAATGAAGAATATAACAAATATTTGCACTTATTACAAGTCGCTTTGCATAAATACATCATCTAAATGAATGCTATGTGTTTGCTAATGTCCCACTTCCCATGTTGCAGGGACGATGATGACATCAATGATGTCGCCTCCATGGCCGGGGTGAATCTGAACGAGGAGAGCGCCAGAATACTCGCCACCAACTCCGAACTGGTGGGAACGCAGATCCGCTCATGTAAAGACGAGGCCTTTCTCCATCCGGGACTGCTCCATCGACGGATTCTGGAAACAGGTGAAACGAGTGTTCCATTCCCATCCTGCCATGTTGCAGCACATAAACAATTTAGCCCCACACTTCCACTTTAAACACAACCCAAAGCTGAAACCCAGGCTGTAGTAGTGATGAAACCCCTTTCAGATGTCTGTTGTGTTAGGAACATGTTGTTTCTGTATTTATAGTGTCATCACTAAAGACAGTTTTGATTTTCTCTCCTTCAGTGGTTCAGGCTGAGCCTTTTCTTGTTTGGCCTCGGTTTAAATTTGATACACTTAACAATTCTTTCACCTCCTTTAATGAATTCTTCAGTGGCTGTCTGAACTCACTGGACCCCAGGCACACACATAAATACTTTATGGGTTTGTCTTTTGAAGGCTGGCTGTCAGATTGTCCTCTGGACTAAAGGAACAGAGTTTAGAGGAATGAGACTTGGCAGTGAGATTTTGATTCTTTCTCTCTTTATAGTGGATCTTGACACTCTGATAGCACACAGTATTGCGTGTGCTAATCGATACAGGCGGAGAGTTCTTGGTTTGTTTGCAGCATTACATGAGAGTGATAGTGTCTTCATTACCTCTTCTTGCTACAGGCAGCCAGTTTTATTGCTTGAAATATACTCCAGGCTCTTGCTGCACTGGGAAACCTGTGAAAACGTATAATGAGCATTATTACTCAAAATAAAACTGCGCCGAGCATCTTGCTCCTGTGCACCAGATCAAAAAACACACAGCATAATTCCACGTGACGGGGAGTCTAGCGCCCTCATCTTGTTTCATCTCAATTAAAGTATCTTTAGAGCGCAGCTCAGAGGCCTGCAGGTCATGTTTCGTTACGTGGACTCTTGGCAGGGTTGTTATCCCGTCACCTTGGGGCAGAGGGGTTGTTTAAAAATATAAATCTTTCCTCAGGGGGGGCACACAGCATGATACAGGGCAGGAGGCTAGGGCGCCCCCTGCTGGGGAAGTGGCACTTATGCAGCTTTGTTGTGTCAGTGATTGGCCTCTCCGCGCTCTCAGCTGACAGCAGTCCGAGGGAGGCTCCCCCGGCCTGCCAGCTCCACTCAATCAGAAAGCCTCGGCTGCTCCTCTTCACTGTAAAAGCACCAAGTTGGACTCTGCTCTGCCTTCCATTCACTGTTGAACATCCCGCTCAAACTTAACGGTGACCTTTCCTGCCCCCTAGTTGCCCCAACAAAAAGAGGGGTCCAACATCTTTCTTGTCTTTGTTGCTTTCTTATTTTTAAATCACTTGAGTCCTGATTCCCCGTTCTTTTCTCCCTTTATGTCTCCTTGAATGCTGATTCCAGGAGAGGATGTTGGCTGCCTCTTTCTATCCCCTTCTTTATTTTCCCCTTTATGTCTCTCCGTGTCTCGTTTCCTCTTCTCTCTTATTCATCCCCTCCAAACAAACACTTGTGCCGCCATTCTCTCCCAAACCTCTCTCTCCCTCCCCTCAAAACTCTTCAGGCTGGTCCTTCAGCTGGGGAGGATGAGGGAAGGAGGAGGGGGGGGGGGGCAGTTTAATTTGTGAAGCTGCAAAACAGCTCTCCGCTCCCCCATCTCAGGAAGAAGAACACAGGCACAGCTGGAGCTCTCTAGAAAAGCTCCTCAAAGTGATGATAGTCCACTGATATCTTAAAGATCCACACACACACACACACCCGAGCACATGAACTTGAGCTTAACACATCGATTTACACGTGTGGAGAGACACAAGAACGAAATCTTTGGAAAACGTCTAAAAATAATCAAATTCTGATACCTTAAGTGTATTAAAATGTGTGGATTATTAGCTCAGTATCATTCAGACATACATCATGATAACACAATCTAATGGCTGAAGAGAAAAAACAGCATTGACACAAATAATGGTGCACTTTGATTGGATGCTATGAGTTCTCAAACATAATTAAGAGCAACTTAAACATGATTCGCTTTCAAAACAAAGGGAGTGCGTCATGCTGTGTTCACCCCGTGTTTACATGTAACTACCAAGACCTGCTACTGAGGAAAACACAGGTCAACACAAACATGTTAGCCTTCAAGTCATAACGCTTCAATTTTTCCCTCTTTCCATTAAATAAAGTAAAAACATCAGTCATTGTAACTGGTCTCTGTGTGTCTAACTTGTGCACAGCAGAATTAATTTAATCTAACCTAATTACATAAGTCTAATTATATCAAGATAACCAGTACAGCTTTAAGATCTACAATTTGCTAGCCTAAACTAGCCTAGCTTGTTAGCTTTATTAACTAATTTACTACAGCCAAGGAACAATGCAGTTACTTACATCTCACTTTGCTGCTTTGTAAAAGACACTGCCACTTAAAAAGCAGATTTCTATAGTAAGCAATTTTTGTTCACCATGCTGTTGCATTTTTATGCTACTACTGTTAAAGTTGTAATCTCAAAGATCTCAGTTTTGTTCTTTTTGGTGACACCTATGGCGATAAACGGTAATTGGGGGAGCACACTTCCCAGATATCCAAACGGTGGATACTGGTTACCAGTTGTAACGGTCGCTTTCTTTTTCAGACTGTTTGCTTCATCTGAGCGTCGAATTTGTTTCTTTTTCTTTGGATTTTCACTTATTTTTGAAGTTGTATCTGTAGTCATCGATCTTTTCTTTGTTTGTTCAGCCAAAGTAGATTACTGTTTACTCGCAACACTTGCAGAGACCGGAAAAACACTAACTGGGCGCCGCTTGATTTTTTCCCACGAAAGTCGCCACAGACATAATACTGCATATGCAAAGGCTTTCATCGGTAGGCCACAGACTCAATCACCATCGTGTTACCTCATTCGACAACAGATGGTGACTTAACAGACATTTATTTAAAAGAAAATCTTCCAGATTATTACTTTAAAGTACACTGGTATGAGAACAATTACATTTAAATTTGAACTAGTTCTAATCTGTATTTAATGCAGTTCCTTTTGGAGAGTCCACATAAATTAATGTCAATCAATCAATAGAAACGCAGAAATGATTGGCTATAAGATGAAGATGACCAGTGGTTGCTTTTGTGAACCATTTATTCCCTGTGCATTGAGATGCTGTGGTCTTATTATTACATCATGTTTCGTACATTTAATAGATGGTTGGATTGTAACTGGGTGTGATGACCTTTCTGCTGTTGCATGAGTCGTCCTTGTTGCTTAACTGAACCTCGTCTCGTGAGTTTGGGTTTCCAACAGTCTTTGGTTATTATGCAGCGAGAAGAATCACATAGTTGTTGAAAGGTCTATAAGTATAATTTGGTGAATACATGTTGCTCAGGACCTCTTCCATGTTGGCTGCCAGCGACTTTTCAGGGGGACCCTTGTTGCCATGGATACCATTCAGTTCTATACTAAATAGATATTCATACTCCCAGACCTCAATGCAGATTGTGTCTCTCTGTTGGATTTCTTTATGTTGTCTGTTGTGTTTAAAGTGATGAGCAGACGGCTACAGACTTACAATGTATGGATCTATCTGATGTTAGACACTCTTTTATGACGAAGCATGGCACACAGAATAAGTGATGTAATACATATGTAATCTACATCTTATTATGATATGCAAATCCAAAAACGTGTTGGCCTCTAGATGTAAAGACCATAGACTGTATAAATAATGGACATAGCCACAGTGATGTCATAGTTGGGCAGTTGGCCGCCGCCATGTTGCTTCTGTGGAGCCATAAGTGACCTTATTTGGACGGTGGAAGCGAGGGGGTGGAAAACGGCAAGTTATCAAAACTAACCAGTCTACACCCATGGCTGACTCATTAGCTGGCAGATGAGCTAGTTTGCACTCATGATTTCTGCAGAGTGAGATTCTCTTTGCGTTGGTGGCTGACCACAGTTGTTTTTTTAACAGAGTAATGAGGCAAAGAGGGCTGTGGAACAACGTACTGGCCAACGAATAAGTGCATGTAAGATAAACTTTGAACTGGCTAACAATGCAGGTATGGCGAGTGCAGTTTACCTGCCAATTAGTGCAAAAATATCAATACGATAATACTATAAATATACTCATGAAAAAGCTTGAGCACATATTTATTTGATGGCCAGTAAGTGTCATAAACCACACAGTAAGCCATGAGTTGTTTTTCTGACTTTTGAATGAAATATTCCCCAGAAGGCACCAAAAACACAAACACAGCCAAGAGGTTAAGTTCAATTAATGTTGTCTGTGTGGACATCTAGCAGACATCAGCCAGCTAGCAGTATCCACCTGTCACTCAAAGCGACCATGCCCCATATTTATGCATCCCTTTAAGGCTTCGTATAATTAAAACTGATACATTATATATAAATTCATCCCGATGGCTTTAGAAACCAAAGCAGTTTTTGTTTCGAGGCTGTAATCATGTGTATGTCTGCTTTAACGGCATGTTAACGTGGGCCCTAATGTTTTTATGGCTTTTGGCTTCAACCTCAAGTGGGCACTCGAGGAACTGCAGTTTTTTGCACTTCAGCGTTTACCACTTGTTTAAGACAAACAACATATGCACAAAGATGATAAAGTGAATAAAATAAGAGACTGCTTTAAGCTAAATGCTAATGTCAGCATGCTAATGTGCTCACAGTGACAATGCTAACAAGCTGATGTTTATTATTCATTGGGGCTGTGTTCGAAATTTCATACCATGATAGCAGCACGTACTGAAAATGTAGTATGTGGTATGCAGTATGCAAAGTATGCATCGGACCAGTTCACCCCGCCCACTGTTACCCACAATGCAAAGCGCTGGAACATCAAAACAGCAGTTGAAATGGCAGCATTCGAAGAAGTGGCGGTTTGCTTTTGGCGGGCTATTGTTTACTTTAGCTTTCCAAAACCGGAAACTGGCGCCTGGCGCAGCAGACTGCTGAATACAGTTGAACAGCTCCATACTACATACTACTGCTGAACACAGTATGCAGTATGTAGTATGTAGTATATAGTATGTGATTTCAAACACCATCTGTGTTACTTTACCATCTAGTATTGTATGTTAGCATGCTAATAAGTGCTAATTAGCAGCACTAAGCACAACATACAGTTTAGTCTGATAATTGTAAGTAGTTTCGCAGAAATTTTGAAGGGAGCAACATGTTATGGCCGTGTATCCAACAGCTCAGAGGCCACAGAGGCTAATAGTCCAGTCTTCTATGATATGCAAGCTTCAAGCACCACCGCTCTATATGTCTGCAGATATTTCCAAAGTCACACGTTCATTAAATTCATTGGGAATATTGTTGGAAACTATGGATTTCTGCATCAAATTTTATAGCATTCAACTCAGTACTTGCTAAGAAAGTTCACTAAGGACCAAGCTGGTGGACAGACGGATGCTCCGACGTACGTAGACATCCCTACAGCCATGCTGCTTACATGGATGAAAAATGCAAAACATCCCCCCGACTGAAGATGGTGCAGATTATTCCTGTTATTGCTTCTGTCTTAAGCAAAATATATCAAAGCCTCTGTTCATTAGCGTATTTCTAGCTTTGTTATGAGCCCTTTTTTCTAGGTGAATAACAGTGATTTGTTTCAGTCCCACTCTGAAGGCAGTTGTTTTTGCTCAGAGAAATGTGGCTCTTAAGTCTCTTAAACTTTCTTTGAAATATTAATGTCCCTGAAAGATCTTATTTTTAGGAACAGAAGCCTATTAGTGTTTTTCTTTGACCTTGTGACATTGCCACATGTATTGCCACTGTAATTATAAGGCTAACAGGGCTCCCTCCATCCATTTCAAAGCCAGAGCGGCTGAGGAGTATATGTATTGTTCAGCTGATTTAAATAATTGGTGTGGTTTACTTAAAAGGGTGCCAGAGAGAAAATTATGGTAATGGAATAATTTAAAAGGAAGTTGGAAACAGATAGTAACCCCACCAAAGTCTGTCCTCCTCTCTTTTGTTATGACTTCAGATGAGTTTTGCTCCGAGGAAACTAAATTATCCTTCTGCTCTGAAAAGAGATGGTCAATGTCGTTTACACACTCGGAGGAGCTTAGCTGGTGAAGCCACTCCGGAATTTGCACTAAGACTGTGAAACAAATTAACTTTTCTGTGCGATGATTCCCATTTCTAGGATTTAATTGCACACACTAATCCAGACAGTGTGGATGTGTGTATGAGAACAGTACGTGTGTATGAGTGGAGATAATGAGGGAAAGTTGCGTGTGCGTTTTAGTGAAACAATTACCTTCTACGTGCTCAGCTGCTGCTTTTTAAAAATGGAAATTAAAGTAATGATAAAACAATCACTTTTGTTTCTCTCTTTATTAAATTAAAAGAGAATAAAGGTTATTTTATAAAACTCCCAGATGTTAAGGTGGAGTATGAACATTTTTAATTGCTATTGATGAAATAGATTTTAATTTTTTTTTTGAGAAAAAGCAAAAGCAAAACTGTCTCTGTTGTGTGAGAAGTGTGGGGTCGCTGTTAACGTGTGTGTGTGTGTGTGTGTGTGTGTGTGTGTGTGTGTATCCTTTACAGCCAAGAAGTTTGGAGTGACAGAAGTCCCCATGGAAGCAGTGACGTTCATCTCACACGCCACACAGTCACGACTTCGGACTGTGGTAGAAAAAGTTTCAACTATCGCACAGCATCGACTCGACTCCTGTAAGGTAGGAAGAACCCAGCAAACATGTCCACACACACATACCTGTGCCCAGGATCCAGAGCTAATCACATCACTGTCTATCACTAAGTAGAAAAGTCTGAGCCTATAAGCACAATAGGCCTTTGCTTCCAACAGGGGGCGATGTTACAAAGAACTCTCTGGGGGGAATTCGTTAAGACTGAAATGCGGCCGCTGATAGCTCCATAAATTGTGCAACATCTGCACATGCTATCTGCTCCGTCTGAGGGTCCGATTCACAAAGCACATTGCACTGACGATATTCAAGCGCAAACACGCCCATAAAGTTTCGCAGATCCGTGCAGTTTGCTCTTGTTTTGCGTCTGATTGTGGAGAGAAGCTGTCTGCACCTCGACCCTCTGCTGCGCGGTGCTGCGCTCTCAGGCATCATCAGCTGAGCGCACACTGATGGAGCTCATGCACAGATCGATGATGAGCAGGGAGAGGAGAGGGCAGCTCTTTGAACAGTTGGTTGTAAAGTCCAGACTCGACAGGTGTTTACTAGTTTAACTATTTGAACTTAGCTTTATTTTTTAAACAGCAGCTCGTCCATATAATAATCTCCTTCCTGCGTAACGGCTCCACACATGATGACAGAGTGTGCCCGTTCCAAACTTTCTTGTCATAGGTAAATACTAACCGTACTATAACGCACTGTTAGTAAAACAGATAATTTGTGGTCTTACCGTGTAGCCAGTACATTTCCATTTATTTGCTTATTGCTGTGGCACACTAAAGCCGCCGTAACGGAAGAGGAAAATGACGTTTATGAGCTCTGATCTGTGGGACAGAACAAACCACATGATGCCATGCCATGCAGCCATTCAAACAAATGAGAAGACAAATCTATGAAAATATTCAGTTTACTGAATCAAAACTTTAGTTGGTAAGGAAACTTTAGCAGGACATTCAGGGACACACACACTGAAACCCACCAACTTTAATATGGACATGCCTGTATCCCGCACGCACACACATTCATACACAGAAATGCACTTTTACCTGTCTCACACATTAAAAATAGAGATGTAGATGTAGACTAAGTCTACCACTACTATAAACACATAAAGGTAATATGAGAAATCTTTTTTGCCCTTAAGTTGATAAACAGAGCTCCAACTTTTCCGTCAGTCAGCCAAAACTTGAGCTACAAAAGCTTTTCTCAGTGCTCCTCTGCGTACACCTGCGTACCTTTCTCGTTGGTGGTGACTCTGCCTCTCTTAGCCCTTAAATGTTACTATATAACCACATTTAATTGGTGTACTTTAAAGCACAAATCCATCCTAAATCTCGCATTGTTGGGAGAACTGGGGGGAAACTTTGAAAATGTGTTTTTCCTGACACCAAGAAGGGAAAAAGAAGAAGAGGAGGGAGGAAGAGCGTCGCTACAACTGTCCCCATCTTGTTTTGCGCTTCGTCTCCAATTCGTTCGCTCTCTTCCTTTTTTGTGGTTTTGTAAATGAGGTGTGTGTGAGAGAGGCATGAAGCTCTGTGAAGCCACTCTGTTGACATCAGCGGAAAAAAAAGAAGAAAAAAAGAAAAAAGACCAAAAGACAAAGCGGCCTTAAAGAGCAACCGGGCTTCGGCAGCGGCGGCAGGAGCTACGGCAGGAGTGCAGGCTCAGCGCTGCAACAAAGAGGAGGCAGGCTGGATGAGAGAGAGAAAGAGGGGAGGGGGCCGAGGGGTGCCGGCAATGAGCCTCCTCTGATGTGTCTTTGTGCTCTGTGCCACCCAGCGTCTCTCATCCACTCATGGAATCACACACACATACGCGCACCCACACACACGCACACACATGCACACACTCACAGATAGAATAGAGATTGATATAGAAATGAAGAGCAGAGGAGAACAGAGACACGTAGGAGACACAAACATACACAAACATGTGAAATAAGCAATTATCCTATTAACTTTTGATGACCTACAAAAGTTGTTGTTACACTTGCCTTTCTATTTCCCTACGGGGAGGTGGTGCACGATGTGCAAAGAGGAGTTTGTCTGTAAATAAAAGTTAGTGTGTCTGAGTCTGTTGTTGTGAACAGTCTGATAGTGCTCTACATCAGCAGCCTTTTAAAGTTAATTAAAGCAAATGTGCAGGTAACAATGAAGGTCTTTTCATGCTTATCAGCAGGGCAGGACCGACTCTTCTGTGATTAAATCAGTGATTTAAATGTGAGGCTAGTCCGTCTTTGCTTTGTTGTATGCGATCTGTCATATCTGTTATATATAATATGGTTGGCTTTACATGACAGACTTGCATTGGCAAAGTTACAGAGAGCACCTCCACCACAGATACAATCAGTGCATGCACACCATGGCAAAGTGTTTTATTCATTTGATTTTTACAGAGTCTAATAAGTAAGAAAGAAATGCAGAACTCGTCTCAGTAAATCGTCTCAGATTATTTGCACAATCACTCGTTAAAATGAGGTTTGACCACCGCATCTTCTCAAGCACTCCTTATTAAGATCACACAAATCAAACCTCTTTTTTAAACTCTCTTTTGGCGTTTTTCTCAGGCTGTGTCTCCTCCGAGCTCAGCAGCTGCTTTTCTGGCATGACAGAGTCTCCGTGAAAACGAGATTGTCAAAGAAAAAGTGACACGATTACTTGCATAGTGCACAGTCCCGGTGCACACAATGTAATTGTGCTTAAATTAGTAAAGTTGATGGTTAAGTTAAAGACTTGTGAGTTAATCTATGATACACCAATTTAATACATTTATAGTAATAATGTTTTTTTTTAAGTGAGATTTTTTCATGCAAAATATGAATTAAAGTAACAATCTCAAACTTTTTAATTTAAATAAATGTCTGTTAAGTCTCTATCTATCGTTGAATGAGGTAACACATGGTGATTGGCCCCCCTGATGAAAGCCTTTGCATTTGCAGTAGATCGTATAATTACAGACTGGGTGTCTGTGGCAACATTCATGGAAAAAATCATAAGCAGCGCCCAGGACTGGTTGGTCTGCCAGAGAGGGTAGGCGGCGCTAAGCGGCTGCTTTTCCGGTCTCTGCAAGTGTTGCGAGTAAACAGTAATCTACTATGGCTGAACAAACAAAGAAAAGATCGATGACTACAGATACAACTTCAAAAATAAGTGAAAATCCAAAGAAAAAGAAACAAATTCGATGCTCAGATGAAGGCAAACAGTCTAAAAAGGAAAGCGACCGTCAGCGAGGAAAATCAACCATGACAAAGGGAGCCAACCGCAGAGGTCTGGTTAAATTAAGACGTGTGCTCCTCAGTCTATCAATTATCGCCAGTGGGTAGTGCTTAAGAGCATGAATCTGAAATATTTGAGATTGGAACTTTAATAATGCTGCTTCAAAATTATGAATGTACAAATTTTCTGCTTTTCGGTTGTGTTTATCATTTTAAATCAAATGTGATTTCTATACGAGAAAATTAGTTTAGGAGTGCAATGGTAGCACAATTTTCACAATAATTACTAAGTTGCAACTAAAGATGGATTGTTAATATGGCATCATTTGGAGCATAAATTGTTTGACTGATGGAGTTCTTGCAAAACTCTCAAATAAAAGTCTCAAGAATAGATTATGTAATATTTTCTGTATAATTCTGTATGTATAAATGGATATAGGGGCAGCCAGGAAGTTCTGAAAACTCTCAGAACTATTGAATTTATTTGTCTTTTTTTTCAACTGTTGCCGTCGCAGTGATTGTCTCTCTATCTCCTTGTCAGGACGATGAGTGCTACGAGCAGTCTGCAGATGTTCGCTCTCAACTTCGCTTCTTCGAACAGCTGGAGAGAATGGAGAAGCAGAGGAAGGACGAGCAGGAGAGAGAGATCCTGTTGAAAGCAGCTAAAGTAAGTTATTGTCACCTCACAGAGAGTTGTTATGTCCCCATGCAACAGTGTGTTTTTGTGTACGCCTGTGTGTATGCATGTGCATGTTGCTCCAGCGCAGGCCCTGACAGATGAATTAGAGTGTGACACCAGTGGATGGAGTGACCTCCCTGTGTCCTCCCAGGCTCCTGGCCCCAGGGCTCCTCTGTCCTGGCTCTTCCTCCCCGGACACAGCAAGGAGGGGGGGACTCGTGCACTACACAACCGCTCTACACCATGCAGCACACACACACACACACTCACACACCCGTTCCCGTGTACAACCTGCAAAACATCACTCTCACACGAGCTTTGACGGATCAGGTGAAACAGAGCATCAGTTTAGAGAGCGTCAGAGAGGCCAGCATGTGATTGTTCTTTTTATTCAGCTTCTACATATGTGGTTCATTTCCTCCAACAGCATTAACAGAAGTTTGTACAGTAATCATGAGCAGAGATAGATTCTTTGTTTGAAATTTATGCAGAGAATATCACGGGAAAAAGCCTCATAATAGCACTTGTTAATGTATATAGATATTGTAAGGCAATCCGGAAAAAATGATAAATTACAAATTAATCTTTTGCACAAGTTTGGGAAACAACCTGGGAAAAAGCTGTGTTGGCTGTGGGCCATGGAGTAACAGTTTCATAAATGTTATCTGTAAAGCATGTTTCTTAACAGTGTTTCAAAGTGCCTCAAAAAAAAACTTCAATATAATCCAGACGAAACAGATAAAATTAGAGAAGGGCCAAAGGGCATGAGCGAAGAGGAAGTGAAGCCAATAAAATGGATAAGATCGCATAAATAAATAAAAACAGTATGCATCAAAACATGTCAGACAGTCAACAAAGAGAAAAGTTTTAAAAAGAGACTTTAAAGAAGCTACGGACTTAGTGTGACAGAGTTTAGTAAGCAAGGAGTTAACATGGTGTGGGGGCTCTAATAGAAAAACACTGATCGCCACAGAATGTGTCCTGTACTTCCTCAGATCTTGACAGAGATGTATAAAGTGTATCGAGGCAGCTTCAAGACAAAGCCGGCAAATTTCCTGAATTCAAATATCAAAGTAAGTTTGAAACCTAACAAAGAGCCAATGTAGGTAGTTAGTGTCCCGGTAATGAGTGGAGCAGCATTGTTGTACCAACTGGAAATGTTGGACGTGGACGATACTTAGGAGCCATCAAGCATAGAATAGACAAAAATAGGCAATACTTTTTGTAGATCAGCCATTAACAAAATGACTTAATTTTTGTGACCAAGCTGAGCTGATAGAATCAAGATCATCAAAGCAGAGCTATAGGTAGGAAGCAAATATCACCCCTAGATTCCAAGCTTGTTTAATATTATTAGAGGGACTGCTAAAAAAATATGGGGGACCAAACAGGATGAGCCCAGACCTATCATCATGGACCTAAGGGGGGTTTCACATTAGGGGCCGGGCCCGGCTCCAAGTACAATTAACCCCAAAGTCCGGTTGGTTTGATTAGTGTGAACACTGTGTACCGTACTCAGGCACGGTTCGTTGATCCGTACCCGGGTCCGCTTGAAAAGGTGGTCTCGAGCCATTTCATGTGTACTCGGGTACGGTACGCATCAGGTGTGAAAGCTAACCGTACCAAACCACAGAAGTGGACTGCTTTTTATAATGTCACCTCCGAAATCTGCGTATGCGTGCAGCACCGCCGATCTCATCCTCTGAACTGCACAGCCAGGGCTGATACCGTAGGAATGTAGGTGAGAGGGTCCTTCTTGAGATTTTCTCCAAAATATGAATTGTAGTAGGCATAGAGCAAAGGTCGGCTTCATTGTACGGGCTTGGGATCATGAGATTCACACGCTTTTTTACACGACAACATAAACAATGTTACATAGTTGATGATACTCTTCTTCTCTCTCCTTGTTTTTGAGGTGCATTACTGCCACCTTCTGCTTCGGAGTCCTACCGCAAGTGTACTCGGGTACAGAATGAAATTACTAATGTGAAAGCTGAGCGGTGAGGGTGAGGGGAGGGGGGCAACCGTACTCAGGTATGGTACAAAGCAATCGTACCTAATGTGAAAACGCCCAAAGGAATTTTTGGGACCTTCTGGATTAAATATCAGAGAGGAATGTTGTAAGATCTGCAGGTTTTAAGGGCTTATATAATTTAGTATCATCATCATTAAAATAGCAAAACAGAGCATGTTTAGAAAAATAGAAGGGGGCCAAGAACGGAGCCTTGTGGGACACCACAACTCACCTATCCTGCCAAGAAGTAGAGTTACTCTGAACCACAAAGTTTAGTTGGAAATATATGGGCAGAATAGGCCAAGAGCTGAGCCCTTGATCAATCCCTCCAGGAATTTTATGTGCTTTTTCTCTGATTGTTGCGGCTTTTTAAAAAAATTTGCAATGCAAGCTGCGATGATTGATTTTTCTGTGTAACACATTACACATCCACTCTGAGCTACTGGGACAGCTACTTCTGCTTGTCAGCTTGAGATCTGCGCTATTATAAAAAAGGCATCAGGAAGTGCCAGACTAACAGTTTCCAACATGTAAATATGGTTAAAGTGTCTCAGGCTCATGAAAGGGCACGGTCACACCAGAACCTCGTTAGAACAGTACACGTACATGCATGGTGACGTACATGACGACGCACACAGGAGAAATAGGAAGACATTTGCAGAAAAATGCGATAATTGGATAAATTGCAAAGTTGCGGCAAAGGTGCAGGGATTGGTTGAATTCACGTAAATTTGTGAATGGGCAACTACCCTTGTGTCCAATAGATATAAAAGGATACTGAGGTAGCAGTAACTCATTATCTTTATGGATAACACAAACTCATATAACTACAGATAACAGTTTTCACTCAATCTTGATTTATGGTGAAGGTTAATTCATGGACCTGTATATAGTGATCATCATATTAACAGTTACCAGCTGCTCTCACCTACATTACTGCCAAGGCAGAGATTAATTCAACCATCTGGAATAGAGCCAGCTTCTCATGTTAAGCAGTTAACCTAAAATTGGTAGTGGTGTCACAAGTTTGCTGTGCATTGTTACTAATGCTCTCAGCTGACGTACTCAAGAATAAGTGAATCTTCTTTCTTGACAAAATAG
This sequence comes from Semicossyphus pulcher, assembly GCF_022749685.1. NCBI lineage: Eukaryota > Metazoa > Chordata > Actinopteri > Labriformes > Labridae > Semicossyphus > Semicossyphus pulcher. The sequence goes on from NW_027211603.1 coordinate 27,260,723, forward strand.
AGGGTCTGTCTATAAATGTCATTTTATTAAAAGACAAAAAGGATCTTTTGTTCATTGAAAAGCTCATATGAATTGTGCTTTTGTAACACTATTTTTATGCACAAAGCTTGTGACAATAAACGTGCTTTTTAAGAACCTATTAAAAGTACTTTATTTTGAAAGGCTCCCTGCATTGTAGCCTGTCCACTACTGTGCTCTCAGCCCTGTCCGTGTAGAGACATTTGTTTATCAGTAAAAAAGGTTTTCAAATTTGGAAAGATCACCACTGACCAAAAAAAGAGAGAGAATCTTTTTGCAAATGAAAATGCCTCGCGGTGCAACATTAGCAGAAAGCTAGATTAATTTAATTAATTTTGAATGGAGCCAATGTCCCACAGTAAAGATTCTCATTGCAGCACACCTCACCGTCTTAATTGCATTATTACGCTCCGGTCCTGCCATGCAGGATATTAGAAATCCTCTAGTTGATGAACACTGGCCACCAAACCTCCTGACCTGTCTGTTTTTTTCTTAAAGGAGAGAGCAGATAGCATTGCTGCTGGTCGTGAAAAAAGACATTGCCTCAGCAGAAAACGACACTGTGAAGTGTGTTGTTAAAAAAACGTATAGGGACACTTTTATGTCCTCTGTCAGTGCCCGTTTCTACTCGGTTGAACAGTGTTATCTTTTTTTTACTACTCTGAACAGTTCGCCTCATTAACAGGATTAGTGAAGAACTTTTTGCAAATTTAGCCAACTTCTTAGGAAGGGCCAACCTCAGGGCTACGTGGATTTCATGAGCATTGCAGAGGATAGTTGGACTTCACCTCAGGGCCATGTCTGTAGTTTTTGCCCTCGTTGCCATGGCGTTTCAGTTCAAGTGAAGTTGGGAAAGCAAAGTTTTGCCTAATGGTTGTATGCTATATTTCAACACCACGCTGTCTGAGAACAAACTTTTCTTTTGTGAGACGAGTATGTTTCTCCTATTTAATACTGTTTGCTGTATCTCTTTCTATCTTGTGTTTTAGACATATGCACATTTATCACAAGTGATCCCTGCTGTGGATGTAACCGGCTGATTTATTTTCTTCTTGCTGCGCATGATAACTGTCCAAACATTTAATGTCATGATTTGGCACTTTTTTTATTCGCATCTCTGTTTTAGAGCAGCGTTCTTCCATTACGCAGTAACTCAATAATGTTCTGCAGCCTGAAGACTTCATAAGTGACTTTTTCTTGACACCTAACACCAATGCTCTCTTTTTTAAAAACAGATCAGACTGGAAGTTTGTTATTGATAAGTGGCTTCATTATGGTCTCTTTCACTTTTAACTCTCTATAAAGCAAATGTGGGCACAAAAACCATACATAAATGTATCCGTGATCACTGTTAGAGAAGTGATAAAGTTTCAGCCACTGGACTTTAAATTTTGGATCATATATTGACAGAATGTTCAACATCAAGTTAGCTTCACTCTTTCGACAGTCGACCCACAGCTAAAAAAACAAGTACAACCCTCCGGGGTCTAACATTTGATACAGAAAAAAACAAGTCAAGTTAAAAAAATAATAACAAGATCATGTCACCAGAAAATAACTCCTGGAACAGCACGGGTTACTTATGTACTGTGAAATACTTAGTTGAGTATGGAGGGGTTTTTTTCTTAAAGTAGCTGTGAGGAACTTTTTTTATTTATTTTTGTCGGTACGACTTCTCTTCTTGCTGATCTTTTACTGTACATGCCTGTGTAATATTCTCTAAAGGAAAAATCACACCAACAAGAAAGGGTTAAATAAGAAACACGCAAATGGTTAAAAAAGGCAATGACAACAAATAAACATCACTTTCAGCTATTTAAAAGGCTGATGGCAGTTGGTCCTGCAAGTCGGTACAATGTAACGGCGGCCAGAAGGAAGCAGCAAGAACTCATTAAAAAGAGTATGGTCCGGATCATTCAGGATTGACCGGGCCTTTTTAAGAGGCCTGAGTTTGAACACCTCAGTCAGGTCATTCAAAGTTGTGCCTGCAATTTTGCAGCAGGTCTTGACCATGCCCAGCATCCGTAAAAGCAGCAACATTAAAATTGCGCAGCTTGCAATAATCATACTTTTTTGCAAACAGCGTCAACCTGAGATTCAAAGGTCAGTTTATCGTCCACAATGGTACCGAGGTATTTATATTGCCTCACATGCTGTACAATTGGACCACTAATGACAGCTGGAGTGATGGCGGTGGGCTGCCACCTCCTTGGTTTTTGACATATTCATTTCTAAAAAGGACGATTCACACCAGTTGATAAAATCAGCTGAAACAGGGCCATGATCCGGGTCATCATTATGAAGCAGAGACACAATTACAGAGTCATCAGCTAATTTTATGACATGACGCCCTGCATGTTGACTCCAGCATTCATTTGTATATTTACCTTTTAAACTGGCTAACTCACTCCTCACTGTGAGGCCGGTGAAACCACAGCTCGTCGCTCTGCGTGCTGTAAATCACTGTATAGAAATAGTCAATCTTCAAGCTGATGCTATAGTTTGCTCTTATAGGTCGTACAGAGGCATCAGTATTCAATTCGAGTCTGTTTGGTAACCATTTAAAAACTCCTCACAGTACATTAAAGTTCACTCCGCTCCACTCCGGCAAAACCAAACAAAAAGGCTTGTCAGCGTCTGCTACCCAGTCCTCCTCTCCTCCTCTCCCCTCTGTTCTCGCCTGTAAGTGGGAAAACCAGGGCAGCTGACAGAGGAGATGTAAAGCATGCCAGTGGCACCGCTGCCCTTTGTAAACAGTCCATCTGTACCAACCCCTCCCTCTCCTCCACCCCCGCCGCCACCCGCCTCCCTCACTGCCCGCCTGCCTGCCTGCCTCTCTCCTGCTCGAGCGCCCGCTAATTTGACCTCTTGAACAAGAAACCCTCTGAAATAATCCCCTCCATCCCCATCTCCTCTCCTTCCTTCACAACAAGCCCTCCCCTCCTCCTCCTCCTCCTCCTCCTCCTCCTCCTCCTCCTCCTCCTCCTCCTCCTCCTCCTCCCGCTTTACACCGTCCATTTACAACATGACTCAAGTCTGGAGGGATGCTCCGGCCGACCGGAGGGCAAACACATTAGTCTTAGTTGAGATGCCGACCAGTACGTGAACCGCCTGATATATTTAAAGCCAATTAGCGGGAAGGCAGGGAGGAGCGGCTCTTCATCCATAAGGCAGAGAAGATGAGGAGAGGAGGAGAGAAAGGGAGGGTGAGATTGATCTGATATTGAAAGGTCTTGATATTTTTATTAAAAACAACTAAATGATAAGCCTTCATTATGTATCGGTAAATAAAGGAAAGGCTATAAGCATACCATTGATGTCATACTGGACAATAAGTGAAACTTCTTGTGGTGTTTTTTCTGACCTAATTTTGTTTAATCCAGCAAAAATAAAGCTAAACAGATCATATCCAAACACTCAGTGTGTGTAGTACCATAGTCTGCCCGTGCTGCCTGCAGTGGTCAGCCGTACATGTACATTTGGCTGTGTGGTGAAGGATTCCCAGGGACAACCACGTTCACCCAGATCTTGGCTGCTGATTAAAATAGAAGTGCTGTGTTGTTACACACACACACACTTACACGCACATAGCAATGGATAGCCACACTGGCTCACAGTGACACACACACAGCCACTATCACTGATACTAACCACATCTTTTGCCCTGTGTGTGTGTGACTGTGTGTGTGCTGGCTCGTGCAGAATTTTTAATAACCTCTTTTGATTAGAATCCCCCTCCAGCGGCTTATTTAGGGCTGGATTTGGAGCGGGTTTAAAGGCCACCGCCCCCCGGGGGGCGCTCCATTGCACTTCTCTGAATTCAAATACGATGTCCTTGACACCTCTGTATCCTGTTCCCATTTTGCACTATTTTTGCTGCAGCAGCAACAGATGAGTAGCGAGGAGGAGGGGGCCGAGGGGGCTCCTTAAACCAGCTGTTAACCTGTGTTTTTTCCCCCCCTTTTACTCCACAGAGTCGCTCCAGGCAAGAGGACCCAGAGCAAGCTCGACTGAAACAGAAAGCTAAGGAGGTAAGCTGCTGCGGAGATCATTACCCTTGACATTTCCCCGACTCCAGCGTATTAATTTTTCATGCCTCGCTACATATGTAATGCCATTTAAAGTCGGACTTAAAAAAGTTTGAGGAATTATTCGCGCCGATTGATGCCCAAGTGTGGAAAATTATTTTCTTTAAGCGCCAAAGACGCCCTCCTCCTTCTCCACCCCCCCGCTTATTCTATTTCAGCCTCTTCATCTTTCACCAGTTTGAATTTTGACTTCATTGGGACCATTTTTGGTAAACTAGCTGTCAGGAGAAGGATTTTGTGTCATAACAAAACTAGCCTTTGTAGTTTTATTCTGCATTCACTTTTTCATCTCCATCCTTTATGCTATTGACATTAATGCTAGTTTTGGTAGCACAGAACTATATCTATAATATAAAACTTACATTTTAGCTATGCAATTAATTTTCTATTATTCTAATGTGTTTTTGAATCACATTCGTAAAGTTTGTTTCGTTTTTAAAATCGTAAACATATTTTAATTTAATACTTTTCGGAGCCTCTCCTTCCTCCTGTCAGACCTTAGCCTTGATTGGCTGACAGTATTTGGAGTGACCGCATAGCCCCTCCCCCGCGTATGCGATCCGACGTAGGGGAGCGGCCACACTGCACTGTCACTACAAAGTTGTAGAAAACATGGCTGATCTAGGATCGATTATTTGGCCTTATACGAGCCAGAATCACCAGGAGGTATCGGCATAGTAAGCTGAAATCTTGACAACAGCTTGACTACAAGCTAGTGCAAAAAGGTAGCCAGAGGTGAACGATGGTGAATGACGATTGGTCGATTTCAGCTAAAGCAAGGTTCTACACCTGCAGCTGTTCTGAACGGCCCATTTCAGAGGCGACCTTTTTAAACATGTCATTCTGGAAAAACAGGGAATTATGCAGTTTTCACTTTTTCACTTTGAACAATAAGCACCCAAAAATGTGAAACACATGCACAATATGAGAATAGATACGGAGCCTTTAATGGCTTAATAAAGATAAATAACTATTTAGTTTACATCTCAAACTGCAACAATAGTAAGTAATAGCAAAAGAGCATAAAACAGAAAAGCAACTGAATGCTGAATTAGTGTTTCACGCTGTACACAAACTTTTACTGCTACAAAGGAGTTACTTCCCTCTCCAAGTAATAATCCAAGGCACATCACGTACTCTTACAAATAGGGAAGTGTTTTACTGATGTAGCGCTCCTCTGTCAGCAGCACACAGCTACATCCTCCTTACTTCAAGTGCAGGTCTTGTATACGGTAAAATTCCCAGTGGACCCCAGAAAGTAGACCACTCTTCTTTTAGCGGTTGGTTAATGTTGTTTACGCAAACCAAAAGGTTCAGTCACAGCAGAAGTTTGCATTTGTGTTTCTTCTTTGTTTACTCCGAGATAACTTCACAGTCGCTGGCTCGCTAACACAGATCAAGAGGACCGTGTGGGGCTTTCATAGAGTAGTCTGAGTAGGCAGGAGGATGAAACGAGCTCCATTCACCTGTTGTTGTTGTTGATGTAGAAGTTAAGGAGCAGACGTGGTTTCTTCTAAGTGTCTACTTCTTTTAAAAAAAGCCCTGTATTCATGCGAGTAAAGTTTACTAAGCATGTATGCACTTCTCTCACTTAGGCTCTAATTTGTACACAGTTCTACTATTTACCACAAACAGCTCCTCAGTTAAAAATGTTGCTCTCTTAGCCGTTCACATGTTTGGGTTACTGCTCAGGGTGATTCAGTCGTGTTGTTTGGCAAAGTATGTAGTTTTTAGGATTTTCGCACCCCGTCTGCGCTGGTGAACTTGTGACCTTCAAGTGACAAGTGGACTTCTCTTTCCTCTGGCTACTGGCAGCGCTCTGTCTTTTCTCTGCGTCTCTCCTGGACATTTTTCTTTCGAGCAACATCGAGCCCTGCTGCAGTTTAGAACATTCACACTAGATCTCAGCCTACCCATAAGCCCCACATATGCAAATGAAGCAGCGTAATAGGCAGCGCGATAGGTTTGCCCCAGGGGCCATGTGATCAAAGTGGATCTCCTCCCTGTTAAGTGGCAGTCCGCTCGTCATCTGGATACGGCCCGATTAGTGCCTCGTGAGGAGGCGCCGCGTGCACGTATGCACATATTCATTTTCAACTGGAATTTTAAGAAGGTGCTTTGGAAATTGTTACTTTATGTAATGCTTTCTCCTGCTAGATAGAGGCTTAGAAGACTCCCGACTGCCCCCCTGCACCCACACACACACTCTGAATACCCCTCTTCCACCCTCCTTCTTTTTGCTTAATGGCCGTCATGTTTCAGCCCCCGTGCCTCTCTGGTTTTCATCACCTGTGCTGGCTGTTTGTGTCACTGCAGAGTCTGTCGGCAGCTCACACATCTGTGCAAATTTCATCAGGATAATGAGCCCGACATACTCTACCAGGCGACAGGCAGAAGCCCTTTTTAAGCCCCGCTCACTGATCAGACAAAAAAACAACCTCCAACACCAAACAATCATTTTTGGAGAGATGAAATTACAGCGTGTTATGTACTTTGAACCAAGTGTTGGTGTGTCAATTAAGCTGGCACATGATTTGTTTTTAAAAAGGCAGGTGCAGTGTGATGCAGATCTGAGTGCAATGACCAGGTATTAACCCGTGAACTGCATATGAAACAGTATGAATGATCAAGCTTAAATGTGATGTTGATTCATTTACAAAGGTCATACTCGCAGGTAGTTTGCATAAAGACATACACAGATTTTAGTCGGTGAAAGTGTTTTTTGTAGTGGTATCCCTTAATCCGTTTTCCCACTGGTCAAAAAAAACACCAACACCCGGCTTTTTGGCTTAATGGGAAAGGTTATAATCGGCCCGGGTCAAATGACTCTGCAATAGACCCGGGTAATTATCTCCTGGGCTCTGATTAGCATTGATGGGAACACAAAACAGCTGTGTCGACACACTAATCTCCGCCCCCTCTCCGGCGCGATGTTATGCTCCGTCAGAAACTTGTCTTCTCAGCTACAAATTCAGCCCGTCAGCGCTCGAACATCGTTCCAAATTTTTCAGCGCAGAGTTTGATACACAGACTATAAAGACCAAACCACCGTAACATAACTGTTTACTAACTCTGTTTCGGGGGCGTTTGTGACGTCATATGGTGACGCAGCAGAAAATACTGAATATACTTCACTGGCAATAGGAACAGAGACAATCGGCATCTATAAGCAGGTCTTACATGGTCTGAAAAACCTGCGTCAACATGCTAAATTTAGGTGGGAAATGGTTATTACTCTTGTCGATCAACACAAACACATAGTAGGTGCTTAGGCGGCTATAGTTTACCCTCTGACATTACAAACACATTAGCTTTGTCCCAATTCAGAGGCTGCATCCTTCAAAGGATGTATTTGAAAGCCAATTGCGTCACAGCGGCACGTCAAAGGCTGTCCCAGTTTAAAGGCTCCTTCAGATGCGGCCAACAAATGCGTCCTCCTTTACCCAGGCCAGAAGGATCCATCGGGTGCATCCTTCGCGGCCCAACATATCCCGAGAATCATTGTGCGCCAATTCAAATGAGGTGGAGGACTCTTAAACGACCGAGGAATACACTATTAAATGTACAAGTTTGTGCTTTCAACTAAATCTAAAGAATAGCTGCGATACAAATATAACGAAAGGGGCCTTTAAACAAACGATTTTTTAAATAATAGGTTAAGTTACGTGATGTTAGTTATGCTAGCTAGCTAGCTAGCCCAATAGCTACCTGCTGCTAGGCGACAGGAGCAGCGTTTGGTGACGCAAGTGCAAGAGGGGGGAACAGTTGATGAAATCCTCAGACCATCTCATTTAGGCTTTAGTGGTCTACGCAGGCTTTGACAGGTGCTTCCTGGTGCAGCTCCTCAATTATGACACGCCTACAGACTGCATAGAGGAAGTAGACATAGCTTCTGGCTTCACACCCTACCACCGCGGCCTGTCAACCAGAAGAGAGAAGGTCACTCCTGGCTCCAAAAAGATGACAGCAAAATGCACAGCGCACAAGACTTCAAAACATGAGTTCACAAACCAGGAGGATACTTACACTCCTTTATACAGTCTTTGTAGCAACATAATAATAAGCTCTGACATCTCTACACTCCATAAACATGAATTTGCAGCTAAGCTAAGCTAAGTAGAAAATAAGACATTAAGTTCATCCAGCCTTTTAACTCACAGCACAGTTTATTTACCATTATTATATTATTATTATTATTTTGATTCCTAATTAGTTGATCATACTTTGATCTCTTCTTTAATCGCACACAAGAATGATCAGATATGTATCTGCAGATTACCATGACATTCATTGAGCTCGTTCGTGCTCCCCAGCAGATGAAACCATTCATCAGCGACCCTCGGGCCAAAGCGTCATCTCTGGACACAACGTACAGCACGCTACAGTATGATTACATCAGTTAAAGTACAAGGCATTAAACCCTTGATTTGTAATGTTTGCATGGTCTGTCTTTTAAATCTGGTCACAGGATAAACATAACTAAGCCACCCCAAAATACTAAAACCAACAGCACAGTGATTTCTTTCTCTCTATATGTGTATTTGTATTTGCACCAGAAACCTAACTCACAACCCGGTCACCTGCAGAGCTGCTCAGACAGACGCTGGCAGAGATTTTTTGTTAGAGAGAGGCAGAGTAGTCTAGCACCTCTGTTTCCTCCGTTCACTACCATTTGGCCGAAAGGTCAGATGGGCTATTTCAAAAATGCCCCCAGTGAAAATCAATGGGCAAATCGTGGAGCTCAGTTCCTGTTTGTTATTGTTGTCGGTGGTGGGTCTGTGTGTTCTGTCTGTTCCATCACAGAGGCAGGAGGCCGGGGCAATGCCTAGTCACCGAGAGAGAGGGAATGAGAGAGAGAGTGAAGGAGACAGAGAGGCAGAGACAAAGAGACGCAGAGAAAAGGAGACTTCAGGGGGGGAGAAAAAGAGGGGAGGCAGAGAGAGATAGAGAGGGAGTTAAGGCCAGTAGAGATACATCACGATGTCAGACACACAGACACACTGCAGCCACAGATTCATCATCGCAGCCGCGTCTGCAGGCGCAACTGGACACAGGAAACGAGTGAACTGGAGAAGAGGAGTGGAGCAAGGACAGGAGAAGGGAGACGAGGGAAGAGGGGGAAGACAAATGTGGTGCTGCAGCTGGACGAAAGCTCAGCTGCTAAAGCAAACCATGTCAGCCAAAACACCAATACCTCAACTGTATAGCTAATTAATATGAGTTAAGTCTAACATACTGTCATGCCCTTGCAGCTCCACGTCTAGCTAAAGGTGATCCCAGAAAACTTGTGTAAAACTGAAAGCTGTCCAAAAGGGATCTAAAAGGTTTGAGTTGGAATAATTTCATCTTCAGGCGTTGCGAGATGTATTTTATTTGCCTGTTTTGACGCATCATCGCTGCTTAAAATGTCTTGAACCTGTATCGAATTAATTCTGCCTAAGCTCAACTTTGAACCTTGCATAGCTCCAATTAACAGCCTGCAGTTATACATCCTTCACCGCTGTACGAACATATATGTTAGAATCCATTAGTCGAATTAGACAAATACTCATGTGACATATGCAATACCGTCAAAGTTAACATATTTACCCTCGCACAATAAGAGCTGTTCTCATTAAGGTTGTGTGTTGTATTTAAATCACACCCCCCTTTGCCTGCACCAGGCTTCAATGCACACATTCATGCTTCTCGATTGGCCGGGCGTCCTCCACAAGTGGCCAGGTCACGGCGAGGCTCGAATCCACCCACACCGAGAGCTCCATCAGCCAGAGCTTCACACTTCTCCAGAGAGGCGAGGCTCTTCTGTGTCAAAGGACAACGCAGCAGCCCCTTAGTTTTTCATTAGGCCAGTTATATCTGTGAGTTCAGAGGCTCTCATCCTCTGGCCCTCTGCAAAACTGCTCTGCTCAAAGAGGCGCTCTCCCCCATTAGGCAGGCCTGAGGGCAAAAGCCTGCTACCCTCCTCCACGTTCTCTGCCTCTCTGTGCTGACTTTCAAAGAGAATTCCTGCTGTTCTGTGCGTCCCAGTTCGGAGTTGTTATATTCTTGTCTTCTGGCCTCACAGATACACAATACCTTCATATGAAGAGCAGTAGCGTTCGCGGTCAGCCTGTGTGATTGTGAGGAGAATAACATTATTCTCCTCGTCTCAAGCTGAAAGATCATGAAGGTGTTTCTTTTTATTTTCTGCACTAGTTAAGCAGGTGTCCTTTTATTTAACGTCAATCCAACAGGATTTCTATGTTCTCTGAAAGATCGAACAAGAGGTTGCTGCAGATAACTTCATTATCACATAAGAGAGCTGTGTTTTATAGGTGCTAAAGAAGTGCAGGCTACTAAATAGTACACTAACCCTGTTTTTATTTGTTGCTTTGTTGTCGGTACTCTCAACTTCGGGTTTTTTTCTTCACCTCCAGACATATTACAAGAAAAAAAAAAGGAAGAAGCAGGCTTTAAAAGTACCTTTGGTGTTCCTGTGTGTTTTCGAATATTACAAAGTGCTGTAATGAGAAGGAAAACAACAAAAAAAAGGAGATTTTTTTTTGCCTCAGAGGGAGATAGCGACTCGTCTCCTCGCTGTACAAGCCTGTAGGTTCACTTTTCTCTTTGTGCGCCAGAGCACTCCTTGGGACTCGAGCGACAGGGGAATTGGGCATGCTGAGCTACGCTAGTGGCGAGGTGCCAGCCTCCTGTGCCTGGGATATAAGTGAGAGGGAGGCAGGAGGCAGGACACGTTTCAATTAGGCAACAAACACCTCGCACAGAGGATAGGAGAGGAGGAAAAAAAAAACACCCTCACCTTCACCAGCTAACTTCTCCCTTCTGACCTCTCCCAAAAACACACTTCCCTGAACCGCTCTGCCCCACCTTTTCTCTGCTCCTGCTTTTCAAATGTGAGGTGTCATTTTTGTGGAATTCATATGGGAAGGACAGTACCGGGGGTCTTTGTGAGGTGATGCTAAGTGTGCCAGCTCGGCCTGCATGTTTCCATTAGATTGTCATGTTGGCTAATTAGAGAGCGGCAGCATGATTCACCTTGTTAATTAGGAGGACTTGCACACCATGTGCCCAGAGGCGGTGTGGGGAAGAGGAGCCCAGCCTCAGAGCCTGCTAGTCGCCTGCTGCCTATGAAGATTCCCCTTCTCATCTACCTTCCTTTCACTCCTTTTTTTTTTTTGATTTGGAAATGAATAAATCATTGAGATCGTCCTCTCTCGGAGTGTGAATATCTGAGTTCTCATCTTTTCCTGGATGCAAATTAGGCGTGATCAATAGAAGGTGACGAGCGGCGAATCTAAATGTTAAAAAAAAAAGAAAGACAGGGAGAGAGAAGACTGCTAGACGAAGCACGGCGGCAGAGAATGAGACAAAGCCAGAGAACATTTAAAGTAGGAAATTTTCCCTTAGATAAGCAGTATTTTTAATGATCACCTCTCTCCTCCCGACGCTCCGGTGTAACGCCGTCAGAATCTGCTTAACACTGATTTCTGGCTCACTTATTAAACACTACTCCTTGGCAAAATGTGTAGTGCAAATGTTATTATTTATAAAAGTAGTACTTACTCCGAAGTTAAGGCACCGAGTCTGTTAGACACATTCAATTTATCCCCACATTTCACACAGTCTCCCTGCGCACGCTTTAATCCCAGCAAATAAGTTGCAGATGAAGAGGAACCGTAGGGTCATGATAGTGACACTCACATAATGACCTTAGCTCCGGGGACGGCTCAGGGCTCCGAATAATTGGTCCTTGGCCCTCGAAACACTTCTGACGGAGGAAACGGAGCACTCGGAGCCAAGGCTATTAGCTCATGCATGTATTTTGAATGAATCTCCATAGGTAAAATAATATAATCACAAACAGATTTAGTGGAATATTTAAGGAGATTTATGTGAGGATGAAACAGCATTTTAGAGCTTTTATTTTCATACACTTTTTTTTATTATCTGTTATTCAAGAAGATTGATTCTATAGCATCATACTGTACTGGATCTACGCATAAATCTACTACATACACCGTATACTTAACAGGAGATGCAATACAGTGCAACCTTATACCTTTGAGGCTAATTATACACGACGGCTCGCAGTACAGCGTGTACCAAACACACGTTAGACGTATAGTTTTTATGTACAAATTCAATCTTACAGTATTTTCTCCCGAGGACAGCTGCCAAATGTAATAACTGACTCGTGTTGATGAAGTCCTACGTTTCTCTATCCGGTTCGAACACAAAGACGTGCCTGCATTAGCAGTTTGAGGCTGAACTCGTCTCTTCGTAGCGTCTGAGTGCAGATGGAGGAGTGAAACCTGATTGGTTACCGCAAATGGCCCTTCTCCCTGCAGCAAACTATCTGCCAGGCACTTCACATGAAGAAAGGCCTCTAGATGCAGCTCGCAGATGTTCACGTAATGTCGGCCATGTGGGTGTCAGGTGAATGAGATCCATGGATTACGCACACACACATAAAACACATACGTAAAATGTCAGCACACTGTTAGGTAGGATTAGGAAACAAAAAGGTACGCTGTTGGAAACCAGCATTAAAAGTTAATTTTGAAATGATTTATATGAAGATGAATAGAATGATGAAGTCGGGGAAAATTATCTTTGTGTTCATGACAAATTCTAAAGGGTTGAAACATTGGCACACGCACGTATGATTCTCACTATGTTGAGATGAGCCAATGTTACATGCAGTGTTGTAACCTATACCCTGTAGACGGAAATACCCTTTAATATATTTGTGTCAAGTTTTTAGTCACCGAAGAGTAAATTAAGTCAAGTACTCTACTAAAAAAGAGTAGAGGGTTCCTGGTTTGAATCCTGGTTTGGACTTAGGGGGCCCTGTTCTCCTTGTGCATGCGTGGGTTTCCCTCCGTGTACTCCGGCTTCCTCCCACAGTCCAAAGCCTGGAGGTGTGAGTGTGAAAGGTTGTCTGTCTCTTTGTCAGCCCTGTGATCGACTGGCGATCAGTCCAGGATGTAACCGCCTCACAACTAATGATAGCTGGGATAGGCTCCAGCCCCCCGCGACCCTGAACAGGATAAGGGGTATAGATGATGGATGGATGGATGGATGGTAGTCCACAGCTTGCTAACTGCTGTGAGGCTGTCTACATGAGTCTGATGGTATTGTCATCAGTTCTGCAGGTAGCCTCTGCAGGAAACATTTAGATTTTCACTTGATGGTGGTGTTAGATGTAAAAGTCATAAAGTTCACAATAGTTACGATTCATCCTAAAATCAAAGACAAACCATGCAAGAATAGTCGAGACATTTCAACTCGAAGCAATAAAGCCTAATGGTGGTGTTAGAGGAAAAGGGGATCGCCAAAGTCGCTTGTCTGCAGAATTTCATCCATAGCCGTCCAGTTTTTGAGAGTTTTACGGTCCAGACCAAGGTAATGGACCGACCTAAGATCCAACAGGCTGATATTGTAATTCCTGGAACCAATGATCCTAGAATGACTACTAACACCCGCTCACACACAACTTTTTTGCTTAATGGGAAAGGCTAAAATGGGCATTCAGACCCTGGTCAAATGACTCATCAGTAGACCCAGGTAATTATCACCTCCGATCGACATTGATGGGAACACCAAACCCTTGTCGACATGCTAATCTCCGCCCTCTCTTCAGCGCGATGCTATGCTCCGTCTGTAACCTCTGTGACTCCTCGTCACCTCAGCCACAAATTCCGCCCGTCTCCGTCCGAGCAGCGCTCGAACATCGTTCTAAATTTGTCGGCGCAGAGTTTTATAAACAGGCTGAATGAGTAATGGATACAATAAAGACCTAACCACCGTAACATCTTCACTGTTTACTAACCCTGTCTGCAGCACGTTTGTGACGTCAGACGGTGATGCAGCAGATTATTTTTGGTGGGAAAGGGGTATAAATCTAATAGAATTTTACACCACCCCCTTGAGTTACACATTTTAGATTTTATTTCGATATAAAGCGGAAGAAATTATTTTTCAATGTCAACTTAAATAGTCTCCATGCAGCCCAAATTTCATAGCAGCGCCAATGACTGTGTGAAACAGTATGTTGCCTGTCCTAACACAGTGTAAAATTAACCAGACTATCACTGTACACAGTGTGTTTTTGATTAGACGGGGCACTGCATGAAATGTGCAACCATTTTATAGTGATAGTAAATTATTAGAGACAAGATGCAACAGACAAGACTTGTTATTGTAACATGAGTGTCTTGTTGGGATAGCAGTGTCCAAAGGCACTCGCTCTGATGGCTCTCGTCATAAATAAAGCCTTTTTCTTTTCACATGTGGAGTTTTGAGTTGATAGCCGTGCACATCCTCTGAGCCTTTCTCTCTCCCTGCTGACACTGAATTATTGGTGTTAATATATCACTGTGCTAGTGTTTATACAGACACACCAGTACTGATGTCAAAGTCAAATCTTTATACTGATTTTAATTAATGAAACTGATTTGTTACCAACAACAAAACACATGAAGTTCTCTCCATTTTTAATCAAATACATTGACACTGCAGTACCATACATTTTACACTATGTCCTATAAATCAACCTCAGTGTCCTCGCAGTGCAAAGGTTAGAGTTAGGATGAGAGATTGAGTCCCGCTGACACCATCCGCCCGAGTTTGAAATATGTGCATTTCATCAACTCTCTTAAGGGAAAAACAAGCATGCACTAAAAGTGACATATGTTATTTCTATATACTAAGAGCTCCCTGCTGTGTCCTGTAGGACCATAGTTTTTCAGGGGGAGGGTAAGAGACAGACCAACACAAAACCCATGGTCTGCCTTTTATGCTGTGGTCTTTGCAGGGCAGAGAGCCCTTTAGCTTCCTTCACAGCCCCGTAGCTGCTTGTGACGTCAAGCAGAGCGTGTTCTGCTCTACCAAGGACATCTGTCTGTAAGCGTCTGGGGGGCCGCGAGCAGCCCCTCAGGCCAGAGGAGCGGGGGGGGGAGGGAGGGAGGATGGAGAGAAAAGCCTTTGTTAAAAACAACAGAGATGGAGAACGGCAGGTCTGGCCATCATGGCTCCTGCAGCTCATCCTCCTCTTCACTCCAGGCGTGTCAGGGCGCTCTGAGGTTCTTGCCGTGTTTTGGACATTTTTGCATCATAAGGGAACATGCTGCGGCTTCCTCTGTGTTCAGGGAAAAAAATGTTATTTCTTTTCAAGGTCTTGATGGACATTTTTACACCAAAACATGTTATAAAATGAACAGATTCCATCCAAACAACCTAAACCAGTACAATAATTACATACAAACATCACATAATTACAAGAGTGAATAAGTACAAATCCCATACTTACTAAAATATATCTTATAAACACTGTGAACATTATAACTGTTTGCAAACATAAAAGAGGGTCTGAATCCGAACCAACAATAAAAAACATAAGCTATTAAAACATTACTAATATGTTCATTTCTCTCAGCCACACCCTCAGTTTGTTGAAGCTCAGCTCCTGTTTGTTGAACTCTAAATCAGCCGTCTACACTGCTGATAAATATTAACATCCACCGCCCTCAAACTGGAGCTCCTCGTGTTATTTAAATATCATTTTAAAAGGATCCTTCAGGACATGACCCCATGACAGATAATGATCTGATGAATCCTTGTAATTTGGTATCCAGGGCCTGGAGTTTGCAAACACATTTCATTCAGACTCACACCAGGAAAAATATATTGTATGTATGTATTTGTAGTGCATATTTTCCTGCTTTACTTTTTACTATTAAGGGGCATTCATGATGCTTTTATTCTGAAAATTTAGCTTTAAATTGCAGAGAATGTCAAGTCAAGTCACTTAGAATCTGCTTCAGTGCAGGTATACATGATAAAAGGAATAATGCATTGCAGTTATACATGATATCATAAAACCAGTATGTCGAGCAGCTCTCAAACTTAACGTGCAGATTAGGAGTGATTCTGAGAGCCGCCATGATAACCGGCCCTGGTATCACATGTTTGCATTTGCATATTACGCCTTCATCATATTAAATGACACGCATCAACTAGACCTCCCAACATCTGTAAGCCGGAGCTCTGTGCAAGTGCGACAACTGTTTTCCTGGAAGTGTAACACAACATGCTTTCTGCATCAGGACTAAAAACCCCTCTTTCTAACAAAGCTGCAGATTGATTCTGCCGGGTATCCTGAAATTGTTCTACATCTCCTGACCTTTGCTAATAATTTGACTTTACAAGTTCCAGTTCCCTGCTTTGAAAGGGCATGCAGGCGGACTGGAAGCACTGGTATTTACGTGACTTCGGAACAGCAGATAGTTATGTGGTACCATTGATCGGAGCTGGCAAATGTATGCATCCTGCCAGCTGGTTATTCCTCCAGTCTGGGATGAAGCTCTGCAGTGACCTTTGAATTTGTTTTTCAGTGATTGTACCCATGGTTTAACATCGCAGACGGGGTAGTCCAGGAAGTAGAGAGAGATGCTTGTACCTGTTGGTCAAAGTAAGGCTTTCCTTTACAAAGACGTGCTTTTTTGTAAAATGAAGTTACATAAAAGACAAAAAGAGTGAGTGCAGAGGGAGAGTAGTGGCACATCGAAGGGCGCTAACAGAAAATGATGCCGTCACAGGAAGGTACAGTCGGCACAGTGGCACCAGATTGAAATCAGAAATCAGTCTCCGTGTGTCTGTACTGATGGGAAACGCAGACTGCAGGGATGCAGATGGTCAGATGAAGTCTTCATTTATCATACAGTCATAAATCTGAAAATGCAGGCAGTTGCTGTGGGCGCTGGGAGCCCATGCCTGGTGCCAACTGCCAGGCGGAGATGCAGGCATCCTGGTGCCATCAGTGAGATAGCGGACCTCTCTCTCTCTCTCTCTCTTTCTTTCTCTCTTTCTTTCCTGCTCTATCGTTCTCTCCCAGCTCGCTGAGTGCAGAGAGATTCTTTAAGGTCACGCCTGGAGAGATTTGTGTGTTGTTTGTGGCAAAGCCTAATAAGGTTAGCATTGATAACATGAAAGCAGCATTTGCCATGTGGACAGGGGCAGGAATCATCTCCACCCTGTTTGCAGCATCCAGCAACGATCCCCAGGTCACCCCTTAATCCTCTGTGTCCATATGAAAAGTGTTTTCATTCTAAACCGGACAATGCCTGAATCCATTAATGGACTCGAACAAACCATCGCTACTGCTTAGTATTCCTATAAAGTACTGTACATACATGTCCACGACCTTCCACATAAAAAATGTACAAGTAAATGTGCTTCAGATATTCAGCTGCTTGCTACAACTGTTATTACTTCCTCTGCTCTGTGTTGTCAGCGTGTTTGAATCTTTCAACAGTTCCGCCGTGCTAAATGTGAAGTGGCAACACCCTAAAGGGCATGCCTTGCCATCGGGCTTTTAGGGAAAAAATCAGAGGGAACTGCATGCACATTTTAGATCAGACTTTATACACCAAAGCAACCTTTTAAAGAGCGCCATCTGAAAGTAACATGAAATTTTCCCTCGATCAGACAACATACATGCCTCGCACAAACACCAGCGCCCAGCGAACACATACTGAGAGATAACATAAAAGAACATGAAAGACATGAAAGCGCACATTGATTGTCCCTGTTCGCTTCAACCCGGGCCTCTCTCCCCCAGCGGGCAGGCACGCAGGCAAGCTGGTGGGTAGGCATTCCCTGTGCTGTGGCCAAGATTGATAGGCACGTGTGTGTGTGTGTGTGTGTGTACTGTGTTTGCATGTTAGAGGGAGTGCTGACACCCTCTGTGCCATGGCCCCAGGCCCTCACACATCCACCCAATAGAAAGGGCAGCTCCCAGCGACGCTGGGTTACCCCTGAACCCCGCGGCTAGACATGACATTACCCCGGGCAGTGCCTCCACACAACCTCCCCCTTTTACATCACAAACTGCAAAAATCACAATGGGACCATGTGACTTCACACACACACAAACACACACACACACACTTGGTCTTTGACAGGAGCTCTGTTAATGGCTGACAACAGGCTTCCATTTTGTTCAGCTTAGGAGAGCTTATAGAAGACATGAATGGACAGATAGAAGGAGAAAGATGGATCTCTCTACTTTAAATCTCCATATTTGAATTTCTGTATGTGACTCTACTCTTGTCTCATCGCTCACTTATCATCACAAGGTCTTACATTGCTCTGAAACGTCTGCCTTTGTGTTGTAAATGTTGCTAAAATCTGATATCTCACTTTGGGCTCACACGTGTCTTGGAGTGTCTTTCTGTTAACATACGCAGAGCAAAAAAGTTTGCTTGGGGAATTTCTGTATCACACATAGGCATTGTTAGCTTCAAATCAGCCACACACAGGACATAATATAGATTTCTAGATAAATCAGTAAATAGAAAATATTAGTGTTTAACTGTAGTGGGTACAGTTATTCTCTAAACTTTGTGTTGTCTTCACCAGATGCAACAACAGGAACTGGCCCAGATGAGGCAGAGAGATGCCAACCTTACAGCACTAGCCGCCATTGGACCCCGGAAAAAGCGTAAAGTGGATTCACCGGGGGCCACACCATCAGGGACCGAGGTAAGAAACAGGACCCTTTTTATTTCCATTTGTAGCTGCTACTATTGACTTGATATGTACCCTCAATGATACCATTTTCACTATAAAAGTCTGCAGAAATCTTTCCGACACAAAGTGGGAAGTGTTTAATTGTCTCAGTTGTACTGTGGTTTTTTTAATCATATCAGGAACAGTAAAGGATGCCCGACAAGGTGTATATTATTAGCAATCAGTGGACGACACAGCAGCCAGAGGTCCCATGAAGTCCCTTGATTCCAGGTTATGGACCCCTCATGGCATGGTCACGAGCCATGTCTTTGTTACCAAAGGGCAATGCATTTGAAATTTTGACATGCTGACCACACTAATCAGTAGTTTATCTTTATTACTTTATTATTATCTTTATTTATTTATAACTAAGAGGTACATTTATTATAATCTTCAGACATAACTACCTGTGGCAAGTATTGTTTCTGCTCAAAAACGGTCAATACGTTAACAACAGGCTGAGGAAACTTAGAATAAAAAGACCAGGCCTACCCCAGTCCTTAGTATGTAGGAGACAGTTTGTCTGCTGGTTTTGATGAGGAAATGCAACATGTGGACATGCTGTGGGGTTAGTCTGGTGCACACTCAGTTGACTGTGAGAGTCGCTGCGGAGAATACTCGCTCAGACAGTACCGTGATGTCCCAGGAGCAGAGATCTGCAACAAAGCTTTGTCTCTTCATTTTTTTCAACTGTTTAACTGCTCGTTTCTTTTTGCTGTCCTCTCAGACTCAGCTCAGCTAACAACAAATATTGATTCCCAAATATATATGTATATTAAACAAGCATTTCTTTAACCGTTTAACTGGTAGAATAACCGGTAAAATTCTTAACAGTCGGTTAACGGTTAACCGGTTTAAGTGCACATCCCTAACTATAACTGTTTACATAATGACAACCTACTGTAATCCAAGAATAGGTATTTCTTAGTTTTGCACTCAGTATATTTTTCTGTAAACAGCTTTCAATGGTAATTTCCATGTTCCTGTCTTCCCTGACTGTTGCTCAGGTTCAGGTTCACTCAGGAAGGGTTGCTAAATATGCAGAACATGAGTCACTGAATATGTATCTGCACAGCAGTGAATATGAAACAGAGATCATATCTGCAGGTAAAGCTGTGGTTTCCATTCCAGCTGCTGGTCAGATAGTTGTGATTCCTTTTAAAGAAGACAGTTTTAATGCACGCTATTCTCCTGAATCTAATTACTGCACTGTTGTTCAGAGGCTTTTGGTTGTGCATTAGTCACTTTACCCAGGAACATCCAAACTTTTCATGTGCCTTTAGCTCAAGGTTTGCAGAAACACAACACTTGGTTGTCAGAGTCTGACATTATTACATTAGTGAAGTTTTGACATCACTCCTAGATCAATAAATACGGCTTCTACTGTACACTGTGGTGTTGTTAGAGATTGTAGGAAGGCTACATCACAGTTGGGTTTACCGGCTGCCCAGTACTCAGACAGACACTGATGTTTAGACTTCTTCATATTTAGAAATTCTTGTTTACTTTTCTGTTTTTCTGCCTGTTCTATTTGCCTAATAGCCTATAGCAGACAAATGGCCACAGTAGCACAGTAAAAAAAAATCATCCATACAGGCACGGCCTCTGTATGCTGTTGTCTTGACCCCTGACCTCTTTGGTCACTGCTGATAGAACAACGTGGGCCCTCTTTTGGTGGAGGATGTGATCATGCCACGGTCCACTTTAGAAACTACTTCTCTTACAATAAATCTTCAAGGTCATCTACGTCCACACAGAGATTTTCTTTGGTCACCCAGACATGTTTTTATAGTGCAGTAAAAACCGGCTTGACATAATTTAAGTGATTAATGGTTTCATGTTATATAATATATTTGAGATTTAGTCAAGATGTCAGAATGCATAAAAAGACACACAAATGCAGATTGGGAATAAAACTGGCGCTCCCTGGAGGAGTTTGACCCTAACCTTTCTAACAGTTCTCTCTTTGGCTGCCTCTTCAGTTGTCATGTAGGAAACACTGACAGTTTGACATATTGTGGGCTCCAATGTTTACTGAAATGAGCAGAATATGAGAGGATACAAATCTGTCCATTTATTTATTTACACAAATACTAATGGTAGATAATATAAATAACTGGCTGTTGGTTGATTGATTAAAATAGTGTTAGACAGTTGTGTGTCACATGCTTTTTATTGCCAGTAGGATTCAAGTTAATTTATAGGGACATTTTAACATCTGATTAGCAAGTTGCCAATCACAACAAAATTCTACGGTGGCCCTAAAGATCAAAACTTACAGAAAATTACAGGAAAAGTAGGACAAATGTTGAAATGTTATTTTTGTAAGAAGAATTTTGTGTTTTGGGGAAATTTGTTGTTCTGTAAAATGTCCTTCAGGGCCACCATACAATACAAACACAAAGCCAAAAATGATGGTCCAATAGCAAATCATTATGATAAAAGCTGCAGAATAAACATGGGTTTAATTCAAAAGACACAATAGGGGAGTAAAAAGAGTGAATATAATGTTAAGTTCAGAAAGTAAAGAACCCATACAGAACACTAAATAGGCGTTACTATAGATCAGCATGGCCGGAAAATATAGAGGAAAAAGAGTGCTGCATCTAATATTACAATGCCACAATGTTTGATCTGTGATGATCACATGACCTGGTCTTTAGGTTACTATTGTCCTGGATTATAATATTTTACTGTCCAGCTTACAAAATGAAATGAATTAAATTATTGTTTGGAACTCAGATGAAATGAAGCAGATGCCTCGACTAACATTTATTTATATATTAATAATATTACTTTATTTGTATAGCAAAGGCGGGAGCACAAAGAGCTTTACAGAAACTATTTACAAGAGACAATCACAAATGTAGATCAAAAGCCCAAAAACCGCTAAATAAAAGCATGCAGTTTAACAGCTCTGTAACAGAAAATGTTAAATAAAACAAGCAAAAGGTAGTAAAATGTAATAATGTTAAAGCTCTAATAAAATTAGCTGTCTGCTAAAAAAGGCAAGTTTGTAAAAATGTGTCTTAAGACAGGATTTAAAAGCAGAAACAGTGTCTGCGGATCGAATACAAAGTGGAAGACTGTTTCAGAGCTGAGGTGCCATGACAGAAAAAGCTTGATCACCTTTTGACCACAACCTCAACTCTGGTCTAGTTAGCAGGCCTAATGCGGCTGATCTAAGAGGCCTTCTTGGGCAGTAAAGTGTTAAAAGCTAACTTATATACTCTGGTGCCAGGCCATGTAAAGCCTTGTATGTGATGACTAACATTTTAAATGAATTCTAAAAGGAATTGGTAACCAGTGCCGTGCAGCTTAAACTGTCTGCCTGCAGAGTTCTGCACTATCAGAAGTTGGGCTACACCTCGGGCACTGAGACACGTAAACAGGGCATTGCAATAGTCCAACCGTGAAAAAATAAATGCATGAATAATTTCTTCTGTGTTGTTAAAAGAAAGCATTGCCCTGATTTTTGCAATGTTCCTAAGTTGATAAAAACATGATTGACATATTGACAGTGCCGTTAATGTTTGAGATAAGGGGGCCGAGCAGTGGCTGGATCTGACTGCGGATAGTCTCAGGGTCAATGATAAGAACCTCTGTTTTGTCAGAAGGAGGAGGAGGTTTTGTGACATCCAGTCTCTCAGCAGAGCTATGAAAAGAAATGTTATGATGACGGATAAAAGGCCCTAACGGAAGCATGTACAGAGAGAACTGAATTGGTCCCAGAATTGAGCCCTGTGGTATGCCACAAGTTATCTTTGCTGTTGAAGAGGTCAATGAATCTATTGAGACATAGAATTGTCTTTCAACAGGCTGGAGGAAAACCAGTCTAGAGCTGTTCCAGAAATGCCCACCCAATCATTGAGTCTGTTGATTAGCATAGCTTGATCAATATTGTTGAAAGCTGCGCCAAGGTCAAGCAGCACCAATACAAGGCAGTGTCCAGACTCAGCAGCCATTACTAGATCAAAACAGGGCTATTTCTGTGCTATGCTAACCTGATTGATATTTGATATTCCTGTGTGCATATTTGTATTTTACGTGTGGCCACAGATCTCAGATTGAGAATGTAGTTCCATCTTGCCATCCTTATTCCCCCAGAAACCGAGCTGACTGTGTGTTTCCACGACTGAGGCAGTGTGGTGAGGGAGCTGTGAAGTGCACTGGTGGGTTGGCGACACAGTATACAACCCTGTGAACCATTGTTCTCATGTATAGTCATCTAAAAGTGGATGAAGATGAACCAATCTGAAATCTGCGATTAGAGTCGTGAGCCAATACCTTTCTGGAGGCTCCAGGGAGTGGGTTTGTTTTTGGAAGGGGTTTTTTGTTCACCCTTCCCCCCACGGCTTTAGTTTCGAGCCATTGTATTCTTAATGCCACACATCCTCCTCATGCTTAACCTGTTCAGCATTAGCCAAGTTTGGGAATCATCTAATAATCCACATCATAATTTCATTTGCATGTGAGTAAGAAGGCAGGAGCTTGGTGACATACTCCCATGTGACTTGCCTGCTCTGTTCTTAATTAAGCTGAACTGTGTTATTATAAAGAACCGTGTTCTGTTTGAGGTTCCTTCAGCAGCGACTCGAGTATCATATTTCTTCAGCGCAGGGTCATACATGAAGTCATGCACAGTTGCTGTACCAAGTCGCATTTGCCTTTAGGCAACAGAGGAAAACATTTAAATTCCACATATTCATCCGCAAATATGATGAATCTAAAATAAGGCTGAATTTTGAATGTCAATTGGTCATTTTAATAACCTGCTTATCGAGTTGCATCTTCACATCCTTCGCTTAGCAGCAATATGCTGCAGAGTAGCATAGTAATGCAGCCGGTAAAAAAGCATAAATAACAAAATAAAAGCATTACTTCTGGTCCTTGAGTGCAGTGCCAACCTCTTTCAGAATGTTTTACCCTGATGGGTATTAGCCTGCGACCTTCTGCTGCATTCAAACAAAGAAGCTGCTTCCTCAAACTGCTCTCCCAAATGCAGTTACACAACATAAACATGAATATACATTATGCTTCTCTTTTTTTCTTTGTATCCCTTTGTTTAATGTCCTGTTCATGTTTAATTAGAGGGGCATAATGAAGTGAAGTCACAGTGTGCCCCTCCTCTGGAGTGATTGCAGAGGGGGCGGACGAGGAATCTTAACTTATTTTCACTTCGTTTTCACCTCCTCACATTTCTTCATTTCACATGGGCTGGAAGCGCCCGCAGCGTTCTCTTTCCCTTCTCCAGAGCAAAGTGAATGTGACTTTTCTAAGGGGGTCACAGGATGCCTGGAGGCCTGTGGGTGTTACTGGACTGTTGCCTGCTCTTAGCTTCACTGAGGGGCTTGTCATAGATTTCATCTCCACAGAAATGAGCCGGGGGGCCCTGGCCAGGAGCACAAGCAGCCAACGTTATGAAGGGCCCATGCTGATTATTTCCCTCTGACATCGCATCCTGAGCTTTCCGCATTAATCCCAGACAAAGGCAGCCCTTCAGTGCTGTGCCAGAGCTCAAATTAGGAGCCAGATAATGGCCTTGTTGAGATCCTGCTCTGTTCACCGAGAGGCACAGCTCCTGCTCAAATCCTCCTCTTCAATATTCCTTCCCTCCCGCTTGTTCTCCTCCTCATCAGACCACCTTTCCACCATGTTCGGACTGTGACGGAATTCAGGTGACACAATTTCGCTCCTTTCCCCCCCAAACCCAACCCCCCCACCCTTATTCACCCACCTTTAATTTGAAGGTGGCTTGGCCGGGCTTGGGCCTGAGCCTGGATGTGGATGGCCACGGGCTGTGAAACTGATAGCCAGTCAAGACTGGAGTGTCTGTCTCCAGCCTGATCTAGTCTGCAGGAGGGAACAAAGGGGGCCTTACAGGGCTCCGCAGGGTGGATTATTTCCAAGGAGCCAATGGCTGAGGCTGCTGGCTGGCTCGCTGGAAGAGGGCCTGCTGCGGCCCCAGCGGTGGGTCACTGCACAGGCAGGGGCCGCGCAGGCACACACACACATCTCAAAACGCCCTCCGGCTCAACAGTCCTGCAGCCTTAAACCTCCAATCAGCACACACAGGCTTTTGAAGTTCAGCACAAAGTCAAGGGTGAGCTACCTTGAAGAAGGTGGAGGTATGGAGGGGAGTGACAAAGGGCAAGTGAAGGAGGGTGGAGATTCGATAAAGGTAATTTTCCCTCAAAATAGTAGCTTGAAGTTGTGGACATTAATACTATAATGTCTGATTTTCTTTAGGCACCAGAACACACTGACCTCTGTGGAAAATGTTCACAAAAATAAACTAGATTTTTTTTATTCTTTATTTTGCAGCACAACTATTATAATCTCTACAGCGCTGCTGCAACTAAACAGTACCTGAGGTGGTTACAGCTTCTGTATAGTTAGAGTTTATGTTCAGCTCTTTGCTCCTCTGTAGCCACATCACTATTTGTGTTTTGTACAGAGAGGAGATAAAGCTTAATACACAATGATTATTCCATCACACCCTCGATAGTCTGTCCTTTCACATTATTTGAACGCTTTACTCTCTCATTTCCCCTCATTGATTTTCCTGTGTTATGATTTCCTCCTCTCAAACTGCGACGCTTCTGTGCTGCTAGCTTACGAGAGGCTCCTCAGCACATCTAAGGTTAGCATTGACGGTTCTGCGATGTAAAATGTGCCTCACACACAATGTCCTGCAGTGTTGAACACGCTCACAGCTCTGAAACATCCTTGACACATTTACGAGCTCGTAGTTATCATCCCGCCACTGAGGCCATTTATCACATCAAAGGAAGAGCTTTGTTTGTTGACGTAAAAAGCGACAATAGCAGCTAAATTGCCTCGGTTTGTGCAGCCACACAGCCTTCCTCGTATCTGTCTCGACCAGGCGCAATGCGAGGGACAAAGGTAGGCGAGCGATTTAATAGTGAGCACAGTCTATTTTTCCATTTGAATTCATTTCACCTTCTTTTCTTTGAGGCTGTAGATCAGAAAGAAGGAGTGAGGCAATAGAGTGAGAGGCATGGGGAGAGAGGGGGAAAAGCACAAGGAAAACTGATGCCCTTTCCTCCAGCTAAATTAACAGGAATCACGTGGAAAACAATCTGAGTCTCCAATGAAGGAGGGAGGAGGGGGGGGACCATTAAAATTAGCCCCAAGCTATGGACTGCACCCAATATCACTAAAGCTGCACTCACTACAGATGTGGAGGCTGGCTTACAGGCAAACTATGCTCTGTTCTATAGCTACAATTAAAATCAACCTCGCTGCCAAAAAATAGGAGGGGGAAAGAGGGGGTAGAAAGGCAGACATGGAACATCAAAGACAGATTGAAATGTGTAGTCAGTAATAAGAGTGGTCTCCAAGCCCCGAGGTTCTCCACGGTCCCCTTGTTAATGAGAAATTTTGACCTCTGGTTTGTAAGTTAAACTTGTAATCTCGGTTAATGAAGTAAATCAATCCCAACTCGGGAGTGTTCAGTGTCTCTCCCTTTGCCTTCTCCCCGCCAACCTCCCCTCTGTCCTTCTCCCTAGTGCGTTGCTTTCTCCTCCTCCTCCTCTTACGTCGCTCCCAGTACGCCGCCTGGGAGTAAAAAACGGCCAGGTCTTCAACCAGACAAACAGGAAACTCGCAGAGCAAGCGGGTTCCGGGGCTGGGGGCGGGGGCGTCAGGACTCAGAGGACTATGACCAACCAGGCTGTTTGGTTAAGAAGGAGAAAGGCCAGCTGAATGCTAGCAGAAGGGACAGCGTGGAAGAAACCGCTCGCTCCTCCTCCCTGTCTCCTTTTCTTTCCCATCTTATTCCTTTCTTTACCCACTTTGTTGTTTGGTTAAAAACTCATGCTGGCTTGTTTGTTCAGGAGAAGCTGTTACTTGTAAGAATACAGTAATCACGACAGCTTCCTCCTTCGTGTACTATCACCACCATCCATGTCTAAACAGTACACACATCTTAAACATATGGAGCTCCAATTCTGCTCTAAACCATAAATAAGCTTCCTTTAAATCCACTGGATGCATTGACATTAACCTCAAATTAGCCGTCGTGTATATTTATTTATTTCAGCGTACAGTAATGCAGCGTGGGATCTGAAGTAGAGTGCAATGACTTTAGCATCACTTATGTTCGACTGTAATGAAGCATAAGGATTCCTCGTCTTCTCCGCACACTGCATAAATATGATTAAAGAGGGCACCGAGAGGCCGCCATTGGTTCCATAATGTCAAGAAGATTGTAATATTGGTTTGACTTTACGTCTCAAGGCAGCTGTGTATTTCCTGCGAGGACACAAAGGAGACAGAGTTGAGGCTTCAGAATGGTTACAGGGGCTCCTTGGCCGGATGCCATGCGTTCTTCGAGCTTTAACACTGTGCACTTTGCCAACTTTCCTTCCCCTGCACAATGCAGAGCACAGCGGTACCACCAGTGGTTATTGCACTATGGACTATAGGTTAAAGCATTTAGAGTATGGCTATATTATTAGCTTGAAAATATAAATACATTTGCTTCAGTGTTGCGGATGCACTCATCCACTTAGTTTAGTTCTATATTGAAATGCACAAAATATATATCACACTTAGAAATAGAAGCACTAACAACCTGAAATACCTTAAAGTTAAACTGACATTTTCATAGAATATTTTTTTGTATATTAAATATTATCTTAATTAAAAGTAACAATCTTAAACGTTTCCTTGTAAATAAATGTCTGTTAAGTCACTATCTATCGCAGAATGAGGTAACACAATGGTGATTGAGCCTATGGACTTTGCATTTGCAGTATTACAGACTGGGTGTCTGTGGCGACCTTCGCGGGAATAATCACAAGCGGCGCCCAGTTAGTGACGCGTTTTCCATCAGCCAGCAGTGGTTGGTCTGCCAGAGAGGGTAGGCGGAGCTAAGCAGCTGCTTTTCCGGTCTCTGCAAGTGTTGCGAGTAAACAGTAATCTACTATGGCTGAACAAACAAAGAAAAGATCGATGACTACAGATACAACTTAAACAATAAGTGAAAATCCAAAGAAAAAGAAACGAATCCGACACTCAGATGAAGGCAAACAGTCAAAAACAAAAGCGAGTTATAACCATGACAAAGGCAGCCAGCTTTAGACATCTGGTTAAATTGTACTCCCATAAATACCAATTATCACCAGTGGGAGGCACTCAAGAGCACAAAAATTGAAATTTCGGCATTGTGTTTTTAACAAGTAAATGTACCAGTTACATAAACAGCAATAAAATACACATTCTAACAAAAACTGTTAAAAACGAAAAACTTGACAATAACTTTGATCAAAATATTTGACAGAACTCTTAAAATGAGATTAAACCCATATTTCACACACATATGATTGAATCTCTGAACATTAACTAACTTGAAGTTTAAATCAGTGCCTCAGTAAAAAAAGCATCTGAGGCAAGTTTTACAAAGATGAGACATAACGCTCCGGGTTATGGTCAAGCTTAGGTTTTACTTTTTTAAAGATTATGTTTTTGTCTCTTTGTCTTTATTTGATCGGACAGCTGATCAGCAGACGGGGGTCGAGCCTGCGATCAGTGCGTCGAGGGCTGTAGCCTCTGTACATTGGGCACCTGCTCTAAGCTAAACCAGCGCCCCAAGCTTAAGTGATAAGGTGTCACAATTAGCATTACATCATAAACATATATGGCCAATATCAGTTCATTTAAGAGGAAAAACATTAAGCATCAAAATTTCAAAATCCAATTCAGAGTCTACAGCCATGCTAGAAAAGCTGTGACGCAGTGCTTAGGCGCCTCATTGCTTTTAGATAACATGCTAACATCAGCATAACTTGGCTACAATGACAATGTCAACATGCTAATGTATAGCAGGTAAATGTTACCATATTCACCATCTGTATTTAGAGTGTTATCCTGCTAGTATCTGTTCATTAGGACTTCACAGAAAGCCTAGCTGAAGCTGACAATTGGCTCAAACAGACCGATGTTTTTACACTTTGTTTTCACCAGAGTCAAAAAGATGTTCTTACCTTGAGAAATGGAGGTCACCAAAGTCATTCATTCAACCTCTGGGGACCAAGAATATCAGCACCAAATGTTATGCCAATTTATACATTAGCTGTCAAAATATTGAACCAGAAACCTGCTTATGGCAGTGCTAGGGGGAAGGTCAGGAGATCACCAAAGTAGGGTTAGGGCACCATTAATGTTTGTACACATCATGTCAGTCCATTCGATAGATGTTGGAACATTTCAGTCTGGACCCGAGCCGTGCATCTGATGTGGCTAACAGGCACATTGCTCCTATGAAGATATTGGGCGGCTTAAAAAACATAGTTATTTACAACGTAAACATTGTAGTTCTTTAGTTTGACAGAACAATTCACATGTTTCATGTATCCAAAATATACATTTTAAAGTGTTTACCATTTAAATTAAAATGTTCAGGGAGGGATTTGGGAACCAAGACTGAGACAAATGGAGTTCAGCATGTTTGAATTAAAGAGAGTTTGTTCCGCTGTCTCTGTTCTCCTAACCAGCCAGTGTGCATGTGACTTGAACTGCAACGCACGTGAGGCGTTTAAAATACGTATCATGTTTGAATGTTGCTCTCTGTACATGTGTGTAGAATAAAAGAGCAGAAAAGATACTAGCCTTGAATAACTTGAATATCATTAGGCCTTAAATAACAACATCTGTAGGTGTTGAATAACTTGAATATCTGTAGGTGGTATAACTGTGGGTCTTGGTAACTGTCGATTTGACTCAGCATCACAGGCTATAATGTCTTCATTTCTACAAAGGCGCTCAAAAACTACAAAGATCAGTGATACAGACAGATGTTCCACCAACTCGGTCATTCAGGTAAACATTTCTAGTAAGTGGCATTTAAAGAAGTGAGTGATCAAACGTTGTCAGGGACCTTTTGGCTCAGTCTTATGATTTAATCATCTTACAGAGGATTCATTGAAACTCTTATTCGGCTCATGTGAGAGCGTCACACTCCCTCTTGAAGAAGTTCATGTTTGTGTTTGTGCAGTTGAAGGGCAGGTTTAATGCTTGGATGGCCTTGTGGTTCTCACGGTGGTCTCCACTTTCAGGCTGCTATGCGTCTCCACGACAACCCGAGACAATAAGGAGACACTCTAAGCTATAAAAAGAAACAATCATGATTATAAATATGGGAAATTATTTAAAATGCAGTTAAGCTGCAAATTCATTTTCGTAAATTCCTAAATTGACCTTAATTTTATATATGTACATAAATGTAGACATTAGTGTTAACAGTGTAATCTCCCTATTTAGATAAGAAACCTTCTTTCCATATTCATGGCAAAGTAGTGATCCCCCTCATTCCTGCCTTTAAAACTTTGCCCTGGAATAATGGTTAAATATACAGTTTTGACAACAAAGTTGAGCCCCAGGCACTTAAAAGATACCCATCTTAAAGAAATTAATTACCTCCCTTGTTAATCTTGATATAATTAAATTTCTGAAGAATGAAATTTGCTGCCTTTTTTTCCCCTCTCCGCCTCGCTGCTATGGAGGCGAGCCGTTAATGGCTGGCTCTCTAGCTAGCCTGCTGGCCAGGGACGTGGGGACAGCCTAACATCCTGGGCCCCATGCTGTGATATACCGCGCTGTGCAAACCCACTCGCCTCATCCTACGCCTTCTCCACTCACAGGGATAGGCAGAGAAAACGCCTCGATCACTGCTTTGCTTGAGCTTCCCTCAAGGAGGAGATGGAAACTCTGGGCCTCCAAATTCTTCGTCTTAACATGTTATAATGTTGTTGAGTGACTCGAGAGTTTTAGCGCGCGGGCGCTGCTAATGAAGTTGTCAACACGAAGCCTCTGAAACTCACATGGCGGAGCCCTGGAGAGCCCGCAGAGTTCTCTCTGTTATGGCTCACTTAAGAAACTCCTGTGTCTTTGTGTGACTTACTGTCGTTTTTATTGGACCTCCTGTGTTGCTCTAACATCTAACCCTGATTGCTTTGCGCAGAACAGCACCGTGGCATTGTAAGGGAGCACTGCCTTCTCTTGTCGCAATGTATTTAAGTTTGTTTTCCTTTGACTATAAGTTTTATGTCAGCTGTATTGTCAGCTGTCAAGGTTTGAGCCTGGGGGGAGAGAGGAGGAAAAGATCCTTCATTAGGTGCTGGTAGGGGGGCAGAGGAATGCCAAGGAGGCAGAGGTGCCAATATACATGGAGTCGGCAAAATACTGCAACTAGATGGCAGAAATGCCAACATAAAGAGTAGTTTGAGTTTCCAGAATCTGAATCAGGACTTTTCAGGGTGGAGGTGTTTATTATGCATCCTGTAAGCAGCAGATCTCTGCGAGAAAGTCAATACTAAAAAATGGAGCAGCATCTTAGCTAATCTAGCAGCTACATTTTCCCCTTTCCAGTCAAACAGGATGTTTTTGTATATCATGCACACATACTTTAGCTTACAAGCTTGATGTATTTTATTATGTATGTGTGAATGTCATTGGAAGTGAACCCTTGACATTTCAGCGATACTGTACAATCGGAAAAGGTTGAACTTGGTGTGTTTATGTGATTCATTGCAATACAAGAAAAAGACTGCAGGGCAAAGGTCACCAATTCAACATAATATTTAATATTTTGAACGTCTGTTGAATTATGAAAAATATTTAATGCGTTAATTTAATGTTTCAAATTTGTTTTGATGAGTCGTGGGGAGTATTGAGGTCAAATTCAGTTTGACTAGTGAATACATTGCAGACTGGCTCAGCAGCCAGTGATAAATCAATCAGTGACTTGATCATGCCCAACCCTAAAAAGCACTGCTGCTAACTGCCCCCATTATTATTCCTCTCTAAGCTTTTTACTACAGGGCCCAGAAGTGCCTTTTCCTCTTAGTCTCCCACTGGGAGAGGCCGTGTTTTGGCTTCCAGTTACACTTGAGCTACCCCTCATAACCTGGACCAACCAGCAGCTATTTCCTCGACAGAGATGACCCACATTAATGAAAGGCTTAAAATAAAACTTGCTTACATTTCATCGTGTTGTGCTAAGCTATCGTTGTGATACATTGTCCCCTATTTTGTCTTTTAACAGAAAAACAGAACATCTAAAATTAGCTTGAGAAAATGGTGAAAGAGAACAAACAAGGCGATCCATTAGTGAGGACGGGTTATTGGCTGGCTTGCCTCTTCTCATGGCGGCCCATTAAAAGTGGTAATGTCTGCCTGCAGCAGTGCCTGAGGAAGAAGAAGGAGGCCATGGAAGGCATATTTCACATGCATCAGACACTGGAATTAAATAGACCAATGTTCCCTAAAAAGACTGAAGTACATCTCTTTCTGATGTGCGTCCCGGGCAAAAATTCATTGATCTTAGAATGTCCCTTGGCAATTATAAAATATTAAATCCAAGTCGCACTTTTCGGCTCGGCTTAATTTTTTTTTTCCCCCTCGCTTTTCACTGCTTTCCATTTGACCAATTTAGAAAAAAAGTTGGAAATGGATGGCCATGAAAAAAGCGGCACTGATAATAAAGACTGTGCCCACTTTTAGATATCTTTTGTTATGTTTCTGTATTGTTTTTGCAGAACATCT
This sequence comes from Semicossyphus pulcher, assembly GCF_022749685.1. Taxonomy (NCBI): domain Eukaryota; kingdom Metazoa; phylum Chordata; class Actinopteri; order Labriformes; family Labridae; genus Semicossyphus; species Semicossyphus pulcher. The sequence goes on from NW_027211603.1 coordinate 27,292,969, forward strand.
CAGATCATTAAATGGGATGAAGCCCCGGCTATGCAGAGAGCGCCTGAAACATGTCTCGTTACGGCATCAGAGCGGTGTAAGCCGGGGCCGTAAATGACTGGGAGTGAAGCACACAAGGGAGTAAATAGTATGATATCTTTATTCCTGAGCACAAGGTCTTCTGAGCCGCTGATGTCTGTGTCAGCACTCTGGGGATGACTAATATTTGTCAGCTGCTTGCCATTAGGTCTGTGGCCCTTTCGCTCGCCCCTCTATGTCCCTCAGAGATTACAGACGGGGCCACAGTTAATTGCCCAAATCATTAAATTTAACATATATCTCAATAAATATAATCAGCCAGCTGTTTGACAAGGTACACAGTTCATTAAGTCCCCTTGCTTGTTTGTCGTTTCCCTAATTAAGATTTAGAATCGATCATTGAGTGTGTAATGTACAGTGTAGCTCGGCCTGCACCGGGAGTCTCTCTGCTCAGACGAAAGAGGAACGGCATCCGCTCGCTAAAGCTTTACCATTTAGCACACTGACTGCAATGGGAATTAGACATCCTGTGCTAATTAGGGAGGCCAATTAACTGTGAAATTCAGGCGTTTTTGACAAATAATCTCAGCAGAATACAGACATCAGCGTGCACATGAATGTTATCCGTCCTGAATGGAGAGAGGATAAAGGCTATTGGCTGCGGTGCTGTTTTAGATGCCTGCTTATGTTGCTGAAAATCCCAGCGGTGTGTGTTTTTCATGTCTGTTAGCAGGCAATCAAAACCTAATGTCTCACAAGTTTCCTAAATGGGGCCACTGTTTATGTACATGTCCACTAAAATCCATACATACTGTACCCTCTGTATACTTAGCACAATTTAACAACGTGTAAACCATTGTTCAATGTGCTAAACCGTTACTTGGATAGAAGAGGAAAGCATCTCTGAAACACAGCAGTTTAGTTTGATGGAAAAGTAATTGTAATGCACGCAGACTGCTCCTGTTTTGGAGGTCTGGTCCGGTCCGGCCTCTCAGCAGCAGAACAATAACGTTGGCCGTGTTTGGCGTTGCAGCTGCCCACAACTTGACCTCTTTTCGCTTTTCCCGAAACAAAGAATCGGCATCACCCGAGAACCTCGATGTTTCTGTGTCTCTCATTCCCGTTTTGATTCATGATCACATGTATTTTTTAGATTGCATAAATTATGTATTTGTTGGACTAATGAACGCCCTCCTCTGAGAGAACTTTGGGGAGAGTTGTGAATAGCTGGATGTGGCCTTTTTCACCCGCAACCGTGGGCTGATTACATGTCGTGGCAGTTGTGAGCAATAGATGTGGTTTGGCTGGAAAAGACCTGCGTGGCCTTTTGGAGCCATTTTTATATACACATAGAACAAGGTCCAAAGAGCCACAGAATGTAAACATACCTCCTGGGCTGGCCTGTGTCACTACACACCACTGCTTTGTTGTGTGTCGGTGTATGTGTGTTTTGTTGTGTGCAGTAATGCGTGTGTGTGGTCTGACTCGTTGACAACTATAAAACAGGCCCCCGCTGTCTTTATTACCTGTCCCACCTATCCGCACCGCTTTGTTCCTGCAGTGCGATGAAACACATTTACCCGTGCTTGCGTTGGCGCTTTGTGTTCAGTCGGAACAGAAAGGCGCCATTACACGATGGAAGGCAATGGCTGTGGGTGTACGCTGAAGCTGTTTGGATACCAGGCAGCGCCGGAGGTGTGTTTGCTGGGCGCCAGTGGGCAACTCCTGCAGCTGCCCGCCTCAGGTGCAGCAAGAATTGAGTACTTCCTTTTACAAGATGTGTAATTATTATGGCAGACAAGGGTGTGGGTTTAAACCGAGTCAATATGTAGATAAGCGTTATATACACACTCACATACGCACACAGCTGCCTGGGAAATGATGCTGTTGTACGTGGCATAATAAAGCGGGTTGGCAAAAATGCTGCGCAGGTAGGAAGGAAGCCTTCTGGGCCTGGGGAAGAGGGACCTGACGGGGGAGCGAGGCCTCCAGGAAAGTGCCAGAAAATGTCTAATAAGGAAGGAACTCCTTAACTGGGCCTGAATTTTGTGATTCTGCCTGCCATCACTACCCCCAACTCACCTCCACTATTGGACAGAGTTTATATGATTTTATTTTTGACAACTTACTGTCTAATACCCCTTTCCCACCAAAATTAGCATTCAGACCCGGGTAGTCCTGCTAATAAATGCCGACTGCCTCTGTTCCCACTGCCAGTGGAGTACACTCCTGTCGGCCTCTTTTCTGCTGGGTCACCCTCTGATGTCACAAACGCACCGGAAACAGGGTTAGTGCTTCTTCTTTTTCCTCTCAGATCCGAAGAAGCTCTCTCACCTCGCTGTCTTGCTTGTTGCTGCATCTTGCACAAAACAAAGAACAAATTAGCCGATGTATGTTGTCCTTCTGTATTTACGCATCAGCAGCCGGAACTTAGGATCACGTCTGAATGGTGGCGGAGATTAGCGTGTCGACCCCGGTTTTGTGTTCCCATCAATGCTGATCGGAGCTAAGGCGATAATTACCCTGGTCTACTGCAGAGTCATTTGACCCGGGTCTGAATGCTCATTGTAACCATTCCCACTAAGCAAAAAAGCTGGATGTTAGCGGCTGTTGTAGTCTAGGGGCTATGTAGTCTACCAATTCTTCTACCAATAGTGGAATTTCCAATAGTAGAAAGGCTTCTATGTCTAGTATTAGTAATGGTTGTGTAAGTATTCTTATAATAAAGTTGAATTTGTGTATCCTATTGGCAAAATGCTAAAGGAAACATGTATTTCTGAGAAGCTCTGAAACTATAGCAGCCCTGCACCCTCTCAACAGAGTCACAGGGGGTCACAAATGTTCACAAAGACTTTTTCTACAGAATGGAAAATCCTCCAGTAAAGTTTGGGTTCGTCTTTCTGGGCCATCTATATAAAACATGAAGCTCTTCTCTTTCCCCAGTAGAGCCTTGATTTTAATCAGACCTGCTCTTCAGACAGCCGTTTCCCTGCCTCTTGTACTTAGCAGGCGTCACATCAGGTGCACGGGGACCAGTGACAGCGGCACTGGAGCGGAGCCTGTGATGGCTAAATGATGTCAAAAATGGCCCCATTTATGTCAATTTGAGATCAAGGGCCGATTCGTAGTGTGAACCTCTGCCGTAAACGTTCTGTCTAATCTCCTCCATCTGCATATCTGCTGTGGCCCCTCGGTGCGTTCCCTTTCTTGTAAGTGAAACGTCTGGCTGCTCATGTGAGGGTTTGTGTGAAGGCTGACAGTTCAGCACACAGCACATGTCTGCAGAGCGGCGGGATCCGTCGCGCTGCCTTTCGGTCTCTTATCTCATTCTCAAGTCAGTGTGTGTTAGTGCCTCTGTTTTATTCACTGCCATGCTATTTTGCTAGCCTACTCTTCTTCCCTAATTAGGCCATTTGCAGGATGCGTTCCCCTTAGTGTGGTCATTTATGTTCGATACCACTCTGAACCGATCGTCTTTTGTTAACTGGTTGTTCCTATTTGGAACGATTCGCAAACGACATCAAAGGGCGGACCACAAGCCTCATTTGGCAACTTCTCCCAGCTATCCATCGGCTGCAAAACACCCCAGTGCCTTGATTATTAACTCAGTCACCACCCTCTCATTCAACTTGAATTAAAAATTAAAATCCAGCAGAAATGACAGTGCCACACCATTGAAAGTAAAGTGTGCAAAACCAACAAGGGCTCATTAGCGAGTAGTTCTGAAGACAAGCATTCTGACTTGAGACTCATTACACTTCTCCTATTTTAACTCTAATTGGGTTCATTTTATATATGAAACGCCTTGAATATTTAATGTTGGAAAAGTTCTACTTCTGATACTTTATGTAGGCAAAGATACTTGGCCTGCGTTAATTGTCCAGGTTATCAGGGAAGCTGTTAGCGATTTATCTTCTTGTGCTCTCTCCATAGAAAACAACAGAGAGGAAAGACTTATCATAACAGATCTAGTGGGTCATGATTTAATATAAATTAACCTGAAATAAAAACCACAACAACAACATCATAGTCTGGATCCTTGCTCAATTGGCTGCTATTAGGGCTGCACTATATTGGGGGAAAAAAGTGATACTGCGATCATTTTTTGTTCTGCGATATTTACTATAAATAGAGTACAGGAAATTATATGAGATAAACGCAGCGTGTTTTTTAACACAATTAATGATCATAAGGTCTATTTTCCTCTAACAAAACAAAACCCCTCTCCTACTTTTACCACGCTTGGTTCAGCGACTTTGACACGGCATAAAAAAGTAGAGAGAGAGAACAGATGGAGCGACACGTTTCTTTATAATAATAAAAACAAAGAGGCTGCAGTTGTGTTACACATGAGGTATGTCATCTCCAGTTTCTAACGGCGTTCAAACATATGTTTTAGCCGCGTGACCAGCTCGATGACGGTTACTTTTGGAAACTAAAGCTCACCGCCTCCTACTTCCTGTCGACACACACGACCTCAAGCCGTGTGCTCTGCAGGAGTAGCCGCTAAAAGTAAACACTCCGCTGCACGTCCGCTGCGTTACCGCCCCGTATGTAGCCACAGCGTTAACGAGCACCGGGACGAGGTGCCGCTGACATCGTGAAAAGCCGCCTCTCGTAACTCAAACGTGTGTTACTGTGTGTTACTGTGACGGCAGCAGCGTGCATGTTTACAGGCAGGTGACACACTGCGGCTCAGCGGTCAGTTCACTCTGTGCTCTCATGAAGGGCTGCACTAATGTGAGACATTTTCCTGTAGATTAGTGATGGAAAACGTCGAACAAGTTTTGCACCACACAACAATAAAGTAAATAAAGTAAAATAAAACAGCTTTACATGTTGCAGTGCAGTTTGACTGTTGCACATGTGCACATGCGATTGCGATGGTTAACTGATTAATCGTGCGGCCCTCGCTGCCGTACTTCTGTTGTACTATTAGGATTATAGACAATAGACTTTCTACTCATTGAATAGAAAATAACAACCACCATAGGAACAAAATGTTATTATACCACAATCCTATATGGTGTTGCCAACTTTAGCTACAAAGAGCGCGCTCATAAAGCCTTTGTACTATTTAACAAGTCGCTCAGCTAGCCAGGCTTAGAGCATTTTAATTAAACAGATTAAAAACAATGTTATGGCTTCTTCATCTGGTTGCCTTCACACAATCTTTTGTTTCTCTCGGGTTGAAAAGAAAGAGAGAGGGGGGAAGAAAAGCCAAGCTCGTGTTTCCAGGCAGGAAAGTTTGAAGTTCTTTGTTTGGGAGCGAGGTTCCGGGTGCAGCAACACTGTTTAGCTCGGTGACCCTGTGACTGTCTTCTGAGGAATTGTATGTGCAGCCCTGCAGAATAGTGCTCCAGGGTCGGCTTTCATCTTCGCAGTAACCTGTGGACTTTGAAACTCAGGGCGATGGAATTGCAGCTTTGTCAGTACACTACTAATTAGAAAATTCCTGACCTCAAGCAAGATGTTTTAATTATGTGTTGTGTCAACGAGTTTGCAGATTTAATCCACCGTTGATACACACTCAAGTGTGCAAACTGTGTCGCACATTGTAGTAGATCAAGTGGAAATGTGAAGGGGCTTTTTTTGCTCCATCTTCCTCTGCCCCTTCTAACCTTACGCCTTCTCTGCACCATGTTTGTTAAAAGCCATCACATGCTTAAGTAGCCAAATTAGACGTGGAGTTAATGTGTTAGCTCGTGAAAAAGCTGGTCTGATTTGCCTTGGTTTGTGGGAGGCTGAACAATGTGACAGTATTGTGCTGGGTGTGAGCTCTCTGTAGCAGTGAGTCAGTGTGAGGGAAGGCAGGAAGGGGTTAAACAGAAATTGAGCGGGGATGCTGGGGGCAGCAGTGCTGCAGAACATAGCAGTGTTCGTGCGAAGGCAAGTCATTTCCCGAAACACTGCAGACACATGGCCTGCGGCGCTCTAAAACCTTTGGAGACCAAAATGGCTTGCAGGAGTTAGAAGTAATAAGGTGTTTTTTTGCCTTCTTTCTCCTTGACTGAAATTCTGCACGGTTGCTATGCATTGCCATGGAGCTGTGTAGCTGTTTTTATGGTTTATGTGGGTATTAAGATGCTCTGCAACTGGCCATTTTTGAGATTTGTTGTTCTTTAGCTGTGAAGCAAATGGAAGTTGTTTGTTTTGAAAGTAATTCCCTCATTTTTTCCCCCATGATCAGAATGCTCGACCTCACTCTTATTTATTCTTTCACTTCTTTCTCTCTGCTGTACACATCATGACAAATTAACTAAAGCATGTATGAGGCAAGAAAATGTGCTGTATGTGTTTCAAAGCCCGGTGCCAGCAGCAGCCCTTCTATAGGCTTTTGGCAGAAAAGGAACCTGTGATAGGAACAAAGGCCATCTGTGTCGGCACATGAACATAAAGCTGCGGTATTAGTCCGTCCTGACCTCTCTGATTATCAGTGGGCTGAACCAAAACCCTTTTCATCCTTTCTCCTGGTTCTGTTAATCTTGGCTGCCTTGTCTGCTTCAAAGGAAGGCTCCAGCATATAATCTGGCTACGTACATCTGCGAATTATTATTCTAATTCTTTATACGTTTATTAGAGCTGAATAAACTCCACATCAAATACATCACTCGGGCAATGTCAGAAAGCCCGGGGCAAATCAGCCGACATCTGTTAACTCTTTCAAAATGGCCTCATCCAGCATGTCTGTGGGCGTAGAGGAGCGAGAAAGCGGGGAGGCGAGAGAGGGAGAGAGAAAGTCTCTGTTGCTGATTAATGGCGGCCGTAGGAGAGGCGTTTGAGGCCGAGTGTGGAGATGAAGCGGGGCTACACTCCCACGGCTGGGCTCCACACTGTAAACACTGTGAAGGGACAAGGCAGCGTTCCCCGACTGAAATGCAGCGTGCAGGAGAACATGTGGGAAAGCTTTGCTTCCTGGCACATAGTCAGTCAACCAGTCAGGCAGTCCTTCAGTCAGTAAATTAGTCAGCCAGTCAGTGAGTCAGTCAGGCCCTCAGCCAGTTCCTCGGTTAGTCCGTCAGTCAGCATATCAGCGAGTCCCTCAGTCAGCTAGCATGTCAGCCAGCCTGTTAGGTCTCCAGGTTCTCGTTTAAGTACGTTTAAGGTTCCACCAGCCAATGGCACTCGCATACAACTGGATCTCCAAACTCCAGGCTGGCTGCCTGCCGCAGTGGCCGGCATCCTGCAAAAAGTTCATCAATATCTGACGAGTGGCTGCTGTTAATTTCTGCCTTGGCTCCAACTTGTAAAAAACACCACCTGGTTCAGCTTTTGCCTCACTTCTTTGTTTAGCTTGTCAACAGTGTGTCTCTGTTGTGCTATATATGTCCTCCTCGCCTGCAGCACAGACATCAGAGTTTAAACGGATTTTTCAGCATCAAAGTAATAACAACAAAAGAGTAATGTTGCATCATGAACAGCTTATCTGTTTCTCAACCAACACTGGGCTAGTCTTTATCCCTCAACTTGAACACTGACAAAATGTTAATCCAATAGTTCTAGTTAACAGTGTGTTAGCCGGGCTGTCGTCATATACTGGTACATACAGTGCGTGTGTGTGTTCTCTTACCATGCAGCCCCTGTCTGCACCCTCAGCTGCGAGCAGCAGAGTGCTGAGGCAGCAGGTTGGCCGGTGCAGGGCCGAGCAGCTCTGTGTGCCTGGCAAAGTGGGCCATTAACCCACCGCCCTAAGGTGTGACCTGGGCCAAATCCAATATTGGCTCCGGCATCAAGGCACAGGTGCCACTCAGGGTTCAAAGCCACAGATCAGCAAGAACCCTACCACCGCTAACGCCCCATCTCCTCTCTCTCTTTCTCTTCTCTCCGACAATAAAGGACTGAATGTAAATTCCTTAAGACACCTACAAGCACCGCTGCCGCTGCTGCTGCCGCTGCACTACTGCAGACAGGGAGTCAAGTGCAGGGACTGAGTGAGAAAGAAACATACATTATTAATCAAAAGTAAATTTAGCAAAATGGGAATTAATTTCAGTCCTCTAGAGCTTGAAGTGAATGTTGCTGGTAATTGGAGGGCTGAGAACATGAAAGTGTGACCTGCTGACTTTGACCTTCTGTTTGAAAATTCAGATTTCCTCTGCACTGACGAGGATGGTTGGTGTATTAAACAACGGAAGAGGGGATCATTCAACAGTAGTAGTAGTCCCGCTGTGTGTAACTGTTAGCATTTTAGCATACTTTTACAACTATTTCTTTTTTATCAATGTGTATGGAAAGAGTGAAAATAATTATTTTTTTGGTATTTCACTTTATTAGAGTTACACCAAGGCCTGCACCTTAATAGTTGACAAAACAAAATATTAGAGGATGAAGTTTCATTGGATGGTTAGTTGCAAAAAACAAGAGAAAAGCCTAGAACTCCAAACAGGAGCTGCACCTTGTTAGTTGAGGGTCTGTCAGAAAGAAGTGTGGCATTACCTGCCGAGCCTTCCCCTTCAAGGAAGGTGGACTTGTGGGTAACGTGTGCATGTGATGTATTCTGCCAGGTTAATTGAGAACTGAGTCTGCCCTGTGTGTTTCTTAAAGGGGGGTATTATGCTAACTTCAAGCTTCAAATTTCACTCTGTGATACCTGTGGAGTAGCTTAGCATAATTTACAGTTAAAAAAAACTCATGTTTCTCTTACTGGTGCTCTGTGCAGACCCTCATACAGCCTCTGCCTGAAACAACCCAGTCAGCTCTGTCCTTTTATGAAACCCTGCCCCCACAAGCTTGCTTTCTTCTGATTGGCCACCTCTCTTTGTGACGTCACAAAATGCAGCGTGTAGAAAAAACTATATGAAACGTGGCGTTCACAGCAGCCTGCAGACTGAGCTGAGACGCCTGGGGATTACTCCAACATACTTTTACCTACAGATTTGAAACTTCACCCACGTTTAGTCTGGACATCCAACATTGTAACATTATATATATGTGTTTAAATGTGAAACAGCATTACACCCACTCTTTAAAGAAAAGTACAAATTGAGCCGCATACAGAGTGAAGCAGCAGAAAGTGTCCAGATAAGCTCAGGTCGTTCAAAATATGTATGATTTCTGCTGCACTGTGTTAATAAAGCAGCTGTTATTTGTGACATTACCATGATGTCTCACAACTTTATTTACTAGTTACTGGTAGTTAGTAAGCATAAAAAAGCATAAAAAACAACAGTCGTCTCCCAATTATGGGTTAGTGGACTAAAGCTTTGGAGGGATAATGTTATAGGAAGTTGGAATAAATGTTCAGTGCATGCTGGTTCTACAGACACATCACAAATCGTTGACGCGTTTGTTTACTGGAAGCTTCAAAGATGACGGGCGTAGTTTTAACTGAAGCATTTACTGCTCATAATTTACAGTTTTACAAAGGAAAGGGTTAAAACACAGACTTTAGCTTCATAACATTGAAACTAGCAACAACAACACTGTGCAAATTATTTCCTGGAACTTCAAAATAAAAGCGCTTCCTGTCCACAGTGACTGTGTAATACCAATCATTATCATTATCATCATTAACTTTATACATATTACTGTAAATAATAACATGTATCTAACAGTAACATGTAACATAGTATTTTCTAAACCTTCAACAAACAGTTCACACCAGCTGCTTAGCTGTTAGCATTGTCCTGGGTGCACTCGTACAACTCACATTATTAACACGAAGGCTTATTATCAAGGTGTTTTATTTCTCTCTAATGTAGCACAGTGTTGTTTAATACGGTCTTTTTTAGGCCCCGGTACTCAAACCATTTTGCTGCTGCCACAAAAATATTAAGTGAATGACATTTATATCCTAAATGTGCCACAACTAGTCAACTTAAACTAACAGAGTACAAATCTGCTAGGAAAGCTCTGCAGTCAGGGAGTCAGTGTAACACCCTCAGCAAGCTTGGACATTTTTAAACTTGCAGCAAATTGCAGATTAATGATCGCCACATCCTCTTTAATTAATATTTTTTTGATAACCTCCCTACATATTAGTGATATCATAACTCTCATTACAGCATTCTGGACATGTGTGAACGAGTGTGAATTTGTCATGTGTTTGTGCATTTATGCTATAGTTTTTAAACGTTCTTTATTCCACTAATTGCCACTTAATGAAGCACACTCAGGCTCTCTTTTTCCTCCTCTTGTTTGCATCAACATGCATGTGTGAGACACCATGGATTGGTAAAGAAGTGTGAAGCAATGTGTCTGGCCCATTGGCACGTTGTCATGTATGTTAACAGAGTGTGGCTGAAGACCAGAGCCTGCAAAGAGGCCTTATTACAGACGAACCCTCGCCTCTCATCTCCTCTCCTCAGGTTCTCTCCAGTACGCTCTCCCTCTCTCTGTTTTTCTCTCTGTCCCCGGCTCCAAACAAGTCAAATGTCTGAAGAGATGTATCGAAGTATCCCTGTGCGCTCTGTACGATGGATATGTCATATGACATAATGCCTCGGAGCGCCCATCACAGATAAAATGACAGATGCTGTTTTTTGCCTCATGGATCTTTCTGGGCCAAGCTGATTTTGAGACTTTCTGTTTTTCTCCCTCTCTCTCTGTGCCTCTCCGCTCCTGCCTTTTCTCTTCCTCTCACTTCTTCTTTTTATCCAGCGTGACCTTACAAAGCCTGCCATTTTGTCTTTCATTGAATTTCCGACACAATTACTGTGTAATTGCTGGCGACAGGGAAAGCCTGCTTGTTGATGTCTCGCTTTCCTTTTTAACTGACACTCAGCCATCTGCTTTGTTTGGTGTCGGTGTTTACCCCTCCCATCCCCGTTCCCTCCTCCACAACATGATTTCCTGCGTGTACTGGCGAGAGGAATCCGTCTCTATAGATACCAACAACAACATACCGGTGTTTGTGTTGCTGGCATGTGGAGGGCATATAAAGACAGAAGGCGAGAGCAGAGGCTGAGTTGAGTGAATTCCTGGATGAGCGCTGACCTTTCTGCCTCTATTTGGATCACTTAAGGCCTGCCCTGTCCCTGAAGGGAATGAGGCATTCTGGGAGCTGAGGCTCACTACCTGCGCAGCCGTATCCGCATATACTCGATGTCTTCTTTTGCCCCACCATCAACCACTGCGGCCACGGCACCACCCCAGCACCGAGCGCCTGTGGCTACTCCTGCCCGTCCGTCCAGGTGGACTGATGGCTTTGATTGGTAAAATCTGTGGCCCTGTCTCTGGACTGGTGAGTGGCAGTAATTGGCATGGCAGTAGGCAGGCCCATGTTTCACATGTGGTCAGCCATGATTGACCTGATTAGGCCGGGGTCGCTGCACAAAGTGGGGCTCTGGTGTGCCCCAGGATGGCTGGTGTACCCACTTGCCCCTCAACCAGCGGCCCTCCCAGTTTGTCATTACTGACCAAACACCAAGGTCGTACTGGGATATGAATTCAGGCTGGGAACTTAACATCAGTCATTTGTTGTTGTTTTTTCACTTTTATTGTATTATATGTATCTATAAAGTACAACCATACACATGCATAACTCCCAAACATGCATGGACACACAAAAATATGCACACACACGTATACTTACCAACCCTACCAACAGCTACAACTTTAGAGGTGTTTTACCATAATATTACTTCAATATACACACACACACACACACACACACACACACTCCTGTCCTGTTTAATCATCTCAGACTCAGGTACCTCCTCTTGGTCGATTAATCACTTAAGTTTATTTGTATTTTTTCTCCAGTTGTTGTTTCTGTTGTTTTGGTCCTTGTCTGTAATATTCTATATTGCCTGTCCTCTCATGATATTAATCTATCTCTGTCTGTCTGGCTCAGGATTAAACAAAGTAACACAAACACTTAGACACTAGAAAATAAAACTACTATATACAGGCCTATGGATACAAATATATATTACAAAGTATTAATACGTATATAAATAAATACACTCACCGGCCACTTCATTAGGTACACGTAAAAAATCCAATGTAATCCAGTAAACCAGCTCAGCCATAAGATTTGCTTTTATGTTGCCTGTAATGTCCAGGCTTTTTTCTAAGCTGTCAGCATCAAGGTCATAATTGGTGGGGCTGTGCTGAGCTGCATTATATTCAGCTATATTCATATTCATACGCTGGCCCCCTCATGTATGTAAATAGGGAGACACATCTCGATATAATGTAGTTCTGTACAACACCACCTTTAACTGTGGCCTGAGTCATAAACACCATTGTATTTACACACTTCTGACTCTCAACAAAACAAAAGTCAACGAAAACTAAACTTCATAAAAGCAGAAGCCATGGCAGAGCTGTTGTACTGAACTGCATTAGATTGTACAGATGTACCTAATGCAGTGGCCAGTGAGTGTATACACATTATTTAAAAAACACAGTGGACACTAGACAATAGTGCAATGAACAGTGCAAAGGTGCAGAGATAAATATTGTTATGAATCAGGTTGTTCTGTACAAGAGGTAGATGGTTGTAGTATTTTCAGTACAGAGAATGTGAATTGATACTTTGACTAAGTTAACTGTTCATCAGAGGGGACGCCTGGGGAAAGAAACTGTTCCTGTAAATAAATAAAGAGAAACATCCACCAAGACCAAACTCAGCATATTCACAACAGACCATGCATACTGTTCTAAAGTTGTGCTGAAATATATTTTTTATTTATTTTGAAATATTTTAATTTATTAAGAACTGCTCAAAAAACATCCAATATTGTTAAAAACAGCCAAATGACTTCAGTGTCAAGAGTTAGTCAGTTGCACTTTTCATAATTAATGTAACAGAAATAAATATTCATTTAGTCATTTTTGTTGATTATTGTGTCAAACCTTGTTTCCTACGAGCTCTAACAGTACTCGTATTTATCATTAGGAAGCTCTGGTAGCTCTGACTAACTTCAGGTACTCTCACCTGACAGAAAAGCTATATATATATATTTTCCCTTGTTATACACATAAAGCTCAAGCAAACCACCATGGGAATAAAATACAGTTGCAGTTGTTAAACATTAAATTAAATGTTATTAATTAGAAAATGACATGTTATTTCTTCTATATCTTCTTTCCCATGCTCGGCAAAAAATATTTGTCTTTTTATCTTTATTATTACCGGGCTCGCACATCCCCGTATTTCCTGCAAAGCTCGATAAATAGCTGATGCTTGGCGGCCACGCTAGAACGTCTTTTTTTCTCCGTCACAAAACAAACAAACCATTTCAGTTGTTCATGAATATATTTGTAAGCTGTTGTTTAATAAAAACTATAATAAAATACATTTGAAGCAAAAGCTCATTTAACACACAATATTAATTTTGCTGAAAAATCACCTGTACTTACATCTCCTGCCAACAACAATTACTGAGAAAGACTCATTATTTAGTCTAAAGAGCCTCTTGAACGCTGGCCTGACACTTGTCCTGACACAGCCCAGGCCCGCCACAGACAGTAGACGTAGTTCAGGTTGGCTGGTGGGAAACAGTGGCCTGGCTACCTTCACTCGTTACAGCTACCAGGGGTCAGAGAGTGTACGGAGGGATATCTGAGACAAAGCACGGCCGTACAGTGTACACAAAGACAGGCGTATGAGGGGGCGGGTGCTGGAGGGACTTTGCTTTGCTTCTTGTAAATTCATACCCATCATATGTTTGCAATTAAGGCCTGTCTGTACTGTGTGTTTACAGAGCGCCGCAATCAATGTAATTGTGAGAGGGTGTTCCTGACTGAAACGTCTGTCTTATTTCTCTCTGCCTGGGTTCCAGTGGGCACTCTCTGGATTTGTCTCCCAGTGTTTCTCATTTCCAAATGTAAATGCGTCTCTTGATTTGTATCGGCCTCTGTATACACTCCCTGTTTTATCCTTCTCATGTTTCCTGGATCAAATACAAACAAGGGCTCCATTTCAGAGTGCGACGTCAGCTCAGATCTATGTCAGCAGCGTTGTTCATTTAGAGGAAAAAATCTGTTCGTATTCATATTCAAAGAGCCGTAGAACACTTGAATAGAAAGGATGGTTTCCTTGCTGTCGGAGCACGTATCCAGAGCTTTCTCAGCCTCGTGCTCAGCTAGTTGAAACTCATCTGCACCTGAAGATCTGGACGTTATTAGTGCGTCTTTTTGATCTCATTCGTGCTCTGCAGGAGAAATTATTTCTCTTAATTAGAGGTGCAAATGTGCTTAGAAGCCATACATTCCTTTCTATTGATAGTGTCAATGTGTTAGCCATTCAGCAACAATTACTGAATTTATGGAACATAGCAATCACAGTATTGCTTACTTTTGAGCTGCATGTCTCTTTGTGGAAACTGTTCCTTCTTCTTCTGCGATCTCTTTGAGGTATTTTTACTTAGTAAAGACAAAGGGAGGACAAACTCCCGAGAAGAGAAAGCACAAAGAAAAACCCGAAACAAAAAGCAGCATTTTGATGTTACTAAAAATCTGCAGAATAATTTTATTTTCAGCTCACCTAAAAAATCTACATGCAAAAATGTGTGATACAAAAAGGCACATCTTCAATGTAGAAAGTTCACAGGCGTACAGAGTGCAGGGTGATCACTGTGTACTGCAAGGTCACAGCAGCAGTGTTCATGGCCTACGTTAGCCCTTTTTACACTGTGGTTCCGCCACAGCGCCGTAATGAAGCTCCGCCATCATGCAGCCTTTGCCATTTTATATTGGGCCAAGCAATGCCGGTGTAAAGCCGCCCCAGTGTGTATTTTTAGATAGCGTTCCGGCATTGCGCGAGGTGTAAACAAACAGCGCGTGCTTCACATACAAACACACAAAACGTTTTTTGTTTTACATAGAAGACGGAACGTAACAGAGGCGTAATAATCCCGCCTTGAACTGACAGAGTAAAAGAAGTACAAATCCATGTTGAAAGCTCAAAGCTGGTATATTCCCCTTCTTGTTAGCTGCTCTATGAGGCTGTACTAAATGCTACCATCAGGATGCTAACATGCTGATGCTAAGCGAGTACAATGTTTACAATGTTTACTGAGGCTGATGGCATTTGTTTGTTTGTTTTTTGGCCTTTTAATCCTTTACTGAGAGAGGACAGCGGATAATGTCGAAACAGGAGAAAAGAGAGCGGGGGATGACCGAGGCAAAGGGCCGAGGGTGGGAGTCGAACCAGGGCTGCCACATCAAGGATGTGTATGGGACGCCAGATTTAGCCGCTGAGCTAAGTCCCAGCATTGGGTTTTTTATGGAAATGGTCATAAACCAAAGTATTGATAGTGGCCTACATCAAAGGTTAAGGGATCAGCAAGTTTATTACAGTTCATCCCGTGGGGAACGTGAATGTGTGCACATTATTTATAGCATTCCAAACGTTTTACCCAAAACCACAAACGGCAACATCAGAGTGGAGCAAGGAGAAAGTCATTAGGGTTCATCCTCTGGGGAACGTTAATGAAGACATTTCATGGAAGCCCATCGGATTTTGTTCCCATCCCAAAGGTCATGCTGCATTTTTGAGATATGTGTTCAAACATGAGAAAACACATGAACACCACAAGGATGATAAAATCCATGAAGCCATTTTTGACCATGTTATTTAGCAGACATCTTTGGTGCTCAGTGCTCATGGTGGCTCTACTACTTGAAAGCCTTTTCTGTGTGTATGCTCAGCCACTGAAAGTATCACAACAGCTCGGCTGTTAGAAACAAACTGGGAATAAGTTGAATTATTGTCATCGCATGTTTAAAGGCAACATCGTCCTAATAAACAATGAACTTTAACATTGCTAAACTTTAGGGAGCTGGTATGTAGTCCCCTCTCTCACCTATTGACCCCCTCTTTTGTCTCCAGGTTTCAGGCAGCACGGCGGGCTCCCCGGCCAGCTCCTCCACCCCGTCCACCTCATCGCGCCAGTACACACGGCAACGCATCACCCGCGTCAACCTCAGGGACTTAATTTTCTACATGGAGCAGGAGAGAGAGACCGCCCACTCCCTCCTCCTTTACCGTGCCCTGCTCAAGTAGCCTCTGCTCCGCTCAGCGCCCACCTCAGCCTCCTCCTCCTACTTCCCCTTTGCCACGTGCCTTCAGATCAGGTCTAATGTTTCAGCTCTGTGTCTCCATATGTACTGTAGTGACGTTTGATGTAGCTTTTAATAAGAAGAAGAGAAGAAGAGAGAGAGAAAACGTACAAAAATAAAACTGTTGTTCCGTGTCTTCTCCGTTTAGATTCACGGTGGGTAGTTAGACGATTCAGTTTAAAGGCCATATCAGATTCTGTGTGTTGCTTTGGGTGCAGGAACAAAGGTGGTTTTGTTTCACAGGACTTGATTTATGTATGTTGGGTAGCTATTTATTTGACGTCATGGGCAGTAGCTTCAATGAACCACCTCAAAGTAAGAGTTATTATGGTGCAGAGAGTTATGTTCACGCCTAAATACAGCCTAGGATCTCCTCCACGACCTATTTGTTGAACGTAGTTCAATGAATGTAGTTTAACATAACTCAATAATGAGAGACTTTAATGATTTCTACACATCGTTTTAAGATTCCAAATAACAGCATCACGTTCAGTTTCCTTCTGTGTAAATAGTTCTTTGGAATTATTTTACAGCATGTATATTTTTATCACATGTAAGAAAAGGAATAACTCATGTGTCGATACTATGAACCTGATGTTTTGTAAAATCACGTGCTTTGAATGAGTCTAAATTAGAAGGTTTATCCAGATCACCTGTAGAGTATTTCTTATGAGACAGAGACCCCGGGACCCTCGTGTCTGCAGAGGTCATTCATCTAAACCACGATCGCACTATGACACCAGTTTGTGATAGGTCACCCTCGTCGAGTGAGTCAGTATTTTTTTTTACCCACGAATAATGTGAACATTGTTTTTATGACTAGCTGTTTGTAAGTTGTGTACTATCATGCTCACCTCTTCTAAAGCTTACCTGGTTAAAAGGTAAGTTTAGGTTTTTATATGTGGGGAGGATGAAAACAGACATTCCTTAATCTTTTCCTCTCACTGAACATCCTGCACATTAATGACCTTTCAAAACGTTACATTTCAACTGTTCTCACTGTTGCTGGAGCCCCTTTTAGCCCCGACCTACTTTGACTGAGAGACAGAAGTAGTCCATGATGCGTTTTAGTGCACTTATACGTGTTTGTGTTTTGATCCTAAATTATCACAGATGTAAATTAAATTGTAGAAGAAATTATTTGAGCCTAAATTATTTAAATGTTTCCCTTTTTTCTGTCTTTGCATCACTGAAGAGAGAAATACGACAACACGCCTACTTTATACATGTTGCATCGTCGCCTTTATTTTTGGTTTCAAACCCTTATTGTGTAATATTGTCTGTTCTGTTTTTTCTATTTAACAAATATCTTGGCCTCTATGCAGCTTTTCTTGTCTTATTGACATTTATTTAAATCTGAAACAAACTGTTGTGCATTTTACATTTTGACGGCACTTTTTTTTATATCTATTTTACCCGACGACTCGAAGCTGTCGCTGTATTATAGCAGAGAAATGACTCTTTTAATTAGCTGACAGTATTGCCAACTTCTCTCAAGAGACTTATTTTTTAACAATTAATATATTTTCGTTCCTTTTTTTTCTTAATTGGCTTTTATGCTTGGCACATTTTCATGAATTTTATCTCCAAAAAAAAAAAGAAGCACAACAATCTCTATTGTGGTTTTATTAGTGATTTTTATGGTTTCTGGTGGTTTCACAGGAGGACATTTCTACTACTACTACTACAGCTTTTTAGCCAAAATGTTAGGACAATATTACTGATGTAAACAGATGGGGAAATCACATTTCAATGTACGGATGATTTGTAAATATTGTTTACAAAACTATGTGTTTATTAGAACCACGTTATTTTTGGTAAACTCTTGTACATATCCTGAAAATTTCCTGTTTGTGTGAAAAAACAATACTTATGTATTTGTACCTATTTTGTAAAGGAATAAATAAGCTGTTTACTAAACTGAGCAGGCACTGACTATGTCTGTTTCTTCTTTTGATTCACTCTCACAGCGTACACGATAAAATGTCTGGAAGCACCGTAAGAGTAGTTACAGAAAAATGACTTAATAACTAAGCAATATTTTCCCTCTGTTCATTCCTTTCTCCTTTAAAGGAAAAATAAGCTGTTATGTTTTTTTGCGAGACAGTTTTACCAAAGTCAACGACTAATTCAGCCGGCTTCATTTCCATTTCTAACACCGCACATGCTAAGTACAAACTGAGCCAAGCGCTGCTGCTCAACTATGAAAAGTCCCCCTAGGTTTCTGCTGCTAATTAAGCAGAAGCATTTTTGAAAAGACCAAACTGTTTAACTCAGTGCAAAATATTGGGGTTTGGGAGCATATTGGTTTTTTCAAGATCTTGGCCTATTCCCCAGTCCCTCTGGAGATGTAGACTGCTGATCTGGATTCAGCCCCCAAGACCACTTTCCCTCTCTGCAAACATGCACCCAGAGCCGACTGATGCCCTGCTACAGGCCGGGAAGCCTTATCAAGTTTGATCAGTTCAGTTGCAGGCCACCGAGATCAAATCAGTGAACACAACAGCCACATTCATACTTAAATGTTTGAAGCTGGCTTTATCTGCATAAATGCTTCTTAAAGATTTGCCAATAGTACAAGCAAAGGCTGGCTGTTGCATCATTGAGCTGATGCTAAAATCTAAGTCCTCCACCTGGGAGCAAAGAGACACACAGCAGATGTACAGTACATCCTTTTATTATCGCAAATATGCAAGAAAAGTCAAATGGAGACACTGTAAATCAACACATGCCCTTTAATACCACAGTCTAATTGTTTTAAACACTTTAAATAATATACATTTGCACCTTATGATACCCTTTGAAATGTTTTAATCCATATGTACACAATGTAATGCTTTGAATTTTCTTTTCATTCTTTTGGTGAAGAGGACTAAGAGGTCTCTTTAAAAACACGAGGGTCCCGTAAAACCCACAGTCCTGATAATTCAATATACAATAGCTGTACAACTGGACCCGCCTCAGAGGGGGAGTGAATGCCATGTGACGTGGCTGAGACACTGACCAGTCCTTCATCTGAAACGGTAGCGTGTGTGGACACGTCTGTGGGGCTTCCAGTCCCGTGGAGTTCAGCAGGTGACCTGTTTGGTTATTGCAGACAGAAGGACCCAAAACTGCCATATTTGCTGCTTTTTCCTACTTAATTTTCAGGTTCGGACGATCATTTCTGTAATTTTTTTTTCATATGTGCATAACATAACCCCTTAGCTCTGCAAAGCTGATAAAAGCCCATTCTGTGATTTCCAAATGCCACATCAGGGAGGAAAAAAAGCCTTCCTCCCTGCAGAAAGTAATTCTTGCAGATGTGTGGCTCGAGTACAACACTGGTTGTTTTTTATCTGCTTCCTCAAGAACTAACCCAGATGAGTTTCCACACCTCACATGAACTGGATCAAAGATCTGGGGATCAGCCGCCGCAGAGTCTCCTGGCTGTACAGTGTGTTCTCTGTACACTCACATTTGACTCATCAGTTTGTTTGGTTTGCTGCGGTGTGGTCCAGCGAGCCACAGCATAGGAGGGCGTTTTTTGAAAACCAGGGCATGGGGATGACACAGCAGCAGGGGGTGCAGCCCGGGTTTCTACTGGCACCGCTGAGCTGGGAGCCTTCGGGGAGGCGGAGGGGGGGCGAGGAGCGCTGCGAAGAGCCCAACATGCCTCGGCACATGAAAGGCCTGGTTGACCATTCCCTTTGAGGCGACTGGATGCAAAGGCGCAGGCCACTGGCAGGTCAGAACAAAGATGGGCTTGATTGTGAGAGAGACCCCCCTGGGTAGGAGTGCGCTGGACTGGGAGCTAAACCCAGCTCATCTTTCTCCACTCATCGGCCTTGTTTAATCAGCAGATATCAGGACAACATGGTGAGAAGAACCACCCATTTGTAATGACTAGTTTATAAAAACCACCCCAGTTAAACTGCCAGAGCCTGCAAATATCAGAATCCTTTTTTTTTTTAAATGTAAGAAACAGCATCTGTAAGTTACACACAAATATAAAGCATGGAAACTTGGCCTTTCTTGTTTTTGTCTTTGATCCAGAAATGTTGAGAATAAGACCAAAAGAATGAGAGCAGGATGGAGTAAATGCCACCCACTCGCCTCTTTGTGAACAGCGCTCTGATGCTGGGAGTATAGTTCACACTGGGTTCTGCCATACATACATGTGAAGAGGCATTGAAATAATCTTGGCTTAGAAGTGACAATGAAGAAACAAACAGTCTCAAACTTTGTCTGAAGGTACTGTGAGCTATTCTCAACGAAACTGTCGAGACTGGAGGCCGGGGGGAACAAATGCTGGTGCCCTTCAAATGTTTATTTTGCCTTCTTTAGCTATAAACTGTGAAAAGAGATTATGTCTTTGTTTGTACAATCACAAATAGGCACCTAGTCTCATCGGTGCCTGAACTATTAGTTCAGTTGTAAGTTTTGCCTGTTTAACGTGAAGATTAACGATTGACTCGGCGCAGGTCACTGGGTTCTGGGAACAGGGAAACGTTTAAGTGCAAAGAAACATGAAGCATTTAGAGTACGTCTCCGGCTGATCACAAGACATACTGGTAAACATCAAATCTCCACATTGGTCCTCAAGTCTTTAACATTCTTACTCAACAAACTGCAGTACACTTTGGGAGCTTGTGCAACTTCAACCTGAATTTCAATTTGACGAACTTTCTCAGACTTCTGCTAAATATAAACAAAGGTTCGTGCTCGTGAGAGAGAATCCAATCAGAGACCCCAGATATGTTTTTGGAGCTAATAAGCAGAAATTCCTGAGCACTTTTTTTTTATGTGTGCTGCACATTTGACTAGAAACAATGTCAAAACATCCAGGTTCTCTTCCATCCCCGTTTGAACAATGGGACTTTTTCCGGCTCTGAATGCGTTGCCAGCCAGATCGCTTTAGCCACATAGCCTGCAGACATCTGAGTTTGTGCAGCTACTGCCAAGAAAACGCTCCCTCACAAGCTCTCGAAGCCTAATGAATACAACGTTCATACATCCTTCATATTGGAGAAAGGAAAAAAGACACATTAAAAATAATCCTATTAATAATAATTGTTTACACCATGTCATGATAAGAACAGCAAAAGGAGCAAGAAGAACAAACTTTAGAAACAACAATGAAAATTGTTATAAACAATCAGTTTGGCAAACGAGGCTGTTTTCCAGCGAGGCCCCTCCTTATGTGGTGAGACAGCAGAGTGAGGGACGTGGGGTCTTGGGATTGGGGCCTTTTTGGGGACTCGCAAAATGGGATTATGTCCACTTCCTGTCATCCTTAACGCCGTCCTGTCTGCCAAAGCGGCCTAAATTTATCACCACTCAGACAATACATGGGCCTCATACAGAAACAGAACTGTGTGATACACTCTTGAAGGAGTGTTTTCGTGTGTTTGTGTATGTTGTCGGGGAGTTGAGTGCATTGGGATTAAAGGAGGGGATGGTTGAGTCACTTCAAAAAAGGGTCAGGAAGCCTCTTTCATAAGAAGATTTCGATAAAATCAACCAGTCATGGTGCCAAAATGGTTCAAGTGAGCTGCTGTTGAGTCCGTTGTTTTCATCACAGTCCCAGATTCTTTGGGCGTTATTTAATAAAATCAAAAACCTTTGCTGCTGATGCTTTTTTCCTTTGTTTGGTTCTACATTCCCCTTAGAGTTCTGCAGAGCTGGCCAGGTGAACAAGCCTCTGCTAATACTTAGGTATGCTGGGGTCGGCCGTGGTTCTGTAAGGGCAGGGAGGGAGGGGGCAGAGGGAGGCATGGTGAGGGTTGTGTGAGAAGATGGAAGGATTATCAGGGTTGTGTTGGCAGTCCCTCTCCCAGAACGCTCTAGTCCAGGGGTTCCTGTTTTATCCTGATGGGAGTGTTGATGGAGAGACTCCGCCGGTCCTCGCGACACAACACGTACTCGCTGAACTGGGATGAGTCCACGCCGCCTCCGCAAGATGCCGCCACGCTGAAACCTTTCTGGAAGAGACGCTCCAGAACCTGAAAACAAAGAGAAGAGAGGAGAAGAGGAGAAGGAGAGGTATATTAATAAAAGGACGGCCATGTCAATAAAGATACTAAGTATTACTGATATAGTAATATCTATTAACAGATATCTGCATATGAGTGCAGATAAGCCAGTTGTAGATGTCATCTCTCCACTACAACTCCATTCTCGCACCTGAAGTTGCTAAGCTGACTCTAAACAATGACCAGCGCACATGAAGGTCTTTATCGCTTATCTGGATAACACTAAGCTACAAAGTTAGCTATTCTGATATCTGATATAAATGTTCAACATTTTTTAAGATTCATTTATTGCATTTCTTGCCAAGAGTTAGATAAGAAGATTGATACCACTCTCGTGTTTTTACCCTTAACGATAAGCTAACGCCTGCAGCTAGCTCACTTAGCCTCACAGCTTGGCTAATCCCTTGATTTGTTCTTTTTAAACTTAAGTTTTTTGTACAATTAAATCAAAGAAGATACAAAGATTGACTTTTAATGTTGCTACTAGCTGCTTCCTTTGGAGGGCCCTGCTAGCTATTTCCATCTATTTCTGTTAACCGCTGTTTGCTAGCTGCTAGCAGTAGCGTCATGTACCGTACAGACATGAGAGTGATATAAATCCCTTTTAGCGTTTGACAGATACTTATCTGCTTGAAATGTACACTGCTTTTTTACGAACTGATTCAAACCAAACCAAAAGCAACAAAGGTATTTGATGTATTTTCAAAAAGTACATGTATTATAAAAGTAGGGCTAGGCTAGGTATCACTTTTTGATATCCATCCATCCTCACATCAACCTCAGATGTTCATCAGCCCTGACATACACCATGTGTCATTAACCTCCCTCTCCTCCAATCACACGTAGTGATGGAATAAAACCAGAGGGCACTCCGACATCACACCACCTCTGCAATATTCATGCCGCTGTCTCTGGATTGGCTACTGAACCGAGGGGCATGAGCTCAAAGGGGTGAGGAGAGCCGAGTGCGAGTGAGGTGTGTTAAGGGGCTGAGTGGAGCTCAGCGTGGTGATTACTGGAGCTCCTAATTTGAGTAATGAGGCTGGGGTGAGAGGAGAAGTGAGGTCCGTGAGCGAAGGAGAGAGAGCGACGTGTGGGGAATGAGGATGGGGAGTTATGGGCGATCCGTGTGAGGACAAAGTGTTGGAGCTGCGGGGCGAGAGCAGGAGACAGGGATGCATGTTAGCCCTCCAGTCTGGGCATTGATACACACACTACTCCAAATGCAGATACACGTGAACTTGAAGATCACTTTTCTCTCCTCATCTGCAGTAATCCTTGTGGGATGTTGTTTTTTTTTCTTTGGAGGGGGTATATCTAAATCCCAGTGCGAGGAGTGCTGTGTATTTACTTATTCCCCCGTCCTTTTTAATGGAGTGTGCAGTGCATGGAAATGAAAGGTCTCGCCGAGGGCTAACCCCTCCTGCCTGATACAGAGCCAAAGAAGTTTTCTACAAAATACATCAGTTTCTTCAGACTCTTAAACACACACGCACTCATGGCAACGGATGACCTCTCTAATTACAGGAGTGAGCGGCCCATCGGAGGGCTGAAGTAGGGCGTTTAGGCCTCCAGGTCAAAGGGCTGCAGCCTCCCCTGACTGGGGATTAGCACAGCGAAGACGAGCAGATAAATAACATGCAAACGCACAGACAGTCGTGATACCACATGTGTAGGAATGCAAACTTAAAAATGCAAATTCAAACATGCATATTCACACAGAAACTTGTTGAACAGACCTTAAAACCCCCCCTCAAAACAACACTTCCTGATTAAAACCAAAATGTGGGCTGACGTGCGGCTTGTAAGCAGAAAGGACCACTTGGAGATGTTACCCCCCCCCTCCCTCTTCCTCCTCCTTTTTTGTCCTCTGGCCATACGCCGACGACAAACTCTGTAATTTGTGAGACAGAAGGGGCGGCAGACAGCTGATGGTGAGGATGGCTAATTAAGAGACCTGCCCAAGCATCAAACACTCCCAAATCCATGACAGACGACGGAGGAGCCTAACGATTATGGAAATGATATTACATAGCCTTCTTTGATCATTGCATCACATTGCATTTTTCCCCATCATCTCTTAACGCATGTGGGACTCTGTCATGTTCGGCAATGAATTTGGTCACAGAGGAGAATGGCCCGATCAATAAAGATAGTCTGAAAACACTTTTATCATTAATGCCTGGCAACAAAAAGACTTAAGGATATTATTACAGATAGTTGTAACTGATTCAAGAGTACTGTAATGACTATAAGAGGCCATAAAAAAAACTTCACATCCAGTTTGACACAGTGAATTACTGCCACGGGGGAATAAACAATACATTGAATAATTAAGATAAATCCAAGCAAAAGGTTTGGATGTCCACAGGACAATGTCCTGAAATCAGTCCCAGCTGACAGCAGAAAGTACTGCACCCTCTTAAAAAGCTAACACATGTCCTGGTGGCTCAGTTCAGCTCTACATACTTGTGACTGCAGGCTTTCAGACTTGTGTTGTACTTATGCAGATTTCTCTGCTTACTTTCCTGCCTCACTTGAGCGAAACCATAGCAAAATATACTAACAGCGGGGTTGCATGAGAGCAATCTGATGGGTCCAAGTTTCATTCCAAGCATGGTGCTTTCCGTGAAATGGAAAAAATAGCTAATTAGCATTCAGTGGTCTGTTTTTCCTTTAATTTTCTGTACAGATTTTAAACTTAGAGATTAACTTCCTGGAGTCCAGATTTCATGTGATAAGACGTGAGGTATGTCACGTCTCTTGTATCATGTTGAGTCCGTCAAGGTAGAAAACCATTTACATGGTGTGGTTTCAAAACAGCTGTGATGTGACAACACAAAAGTTTGCTACTTCCACCCTGAACTTCAGCACTACTTCTTGTCTTTTCCTGCCTATGTGATGGAAGCAGAGGGCTGAATTAAGCACCTCCTCCTCCCCAGTGATCCTTAAACATTTGAAGCTTAATAAACCATTCTCACTGTAACATGGTCGACTGGGCTGCACTGGGATCTGCCCCCAAAACACACACCTACCATTCAGCTGCCACTCAAGCTATGGTCGCAAAGGGGATGAGGAGCGGATTCATCAGCCTCACTCTCTCCTCTAACCTCCCCGCTCTGTGTATTTCCAACACAGGCAGCAATCAAAGAGGACGACTCTCATGGCTGGAAACCGGAGCACGATGTAATATTGATGGCCACCAGAGTGCACGCACACTCGCAGCTCCTCTCAGGAGGCGCTGGAAGACACTTGCTCCTCATGGCGCAGGGTTTAGAGTTGATTGACACGTATGACACACACACACTGAAGCATGTGATGGGCGCTGCACTCAGGGGGTCGCTTTTGTTTAACTATGCAACCAAGTCTTTCATATGTGACACGGAGTCTCTGCATTGTATCCTCCGCTTATCGCAAGCATCTGGCATAAAACAGCCGAGACTCTTTCTAATTCTCTCAGCCATCTGCCCGCTTTTTTTTTTTTAGGAATCACAAGCGACAAAAACATTTTGACAGTGAATTATATTCTTAAAGCATTTGGGGAAATCATTGAGTGGCTGTGTTTGTGCAGCTGACAGGGCTGAGAGCTTTGGTTAGGTCCGAAGACTTCAGCATGTGGGGATGAAGGATGTCACACTACATGACTCATCCTGAAACACTCTCTCACTCGTCTTGTGGGGTGAGATTCACCAGGGTGGATCAAAGCTACATACACTACAGTACTGTTCTTACAATGTTGAGGTACTCCACTACATTTCAGTGGGTAATATTGCACATTTCATGCTATTCCGTTTGCGTGACAGCAACCAAGAGTTACAACTGTAGCTTGCAGATTTATGTTTAACATACGGTGACGCGGTGACGAAAGCCTCGGGCTGAGACACGTTTTATCTAAGCTGCTGTTCATTTTTTCTTTTCATTAAAAGTTATAAACTTTTTGCGAGTGCTGACGTCTTGTTGCTGACATGTTTAACATATAAAATAAATCATCAGATTTGAACTCTGAATTATGACTACTTTAAGTTTGGGTGCTTTAAATGCTGTATATGTTGTTGTTAATATAGTTTGCATACTTTAATGTGTGCAGCAGTGTAATTGATACTTTTACCGGGTATGCTTAACGGTATATACTTTATTAGTGTGTAATTATGCATAAAGAGGCCCTTTGTTATCCTTATATACTTTTGCTTTTCTCTTAGCGTTAAATATAAACTTAATATACTGGATTAAATCGACCTTTGGGATGCTGGTAAAGCAAGCGCACACAACAAACTTCTGCTGTATCGCTTGTTCCTCCTTAAATGTCCGTCTCAAATCAAAATACACGTCTATCTTTAATACATCTATTCTCTGTCGTAAGTTTTACCACTCCGCTATTTTAACGTTGAACGTTACCAGTCCAACCTTGTAAAGTAGTCCCCTTTCTAAATTGAGGAATAGATTACACTGAAATAAACATGTCAATTTCAGTACGTTTTAAAGGTATATTAAATATATAATTTAAATGTAATCAACCTGAGAAAAAGAAGGAAAAAAGTTCAAAAAAATAATCTCATTTAATACTTAATTGTAATTTAAATGAAGTTCATTGTAACTGTGTCTGAACTTTGGGGTCATGTGATTAACTGTCCTGCCTTAAATTCCCTCTCTCCTCCAGGTTTATCTTGAAGCCTCTTGGTTGTTACCAGAATCGCTCTTAAAAAGATTGACTTTCCACAAGCATGCCATGCCGCTTCCAACAAAAACATCTTTTTGAAACATTTTTCTGGCACCAGCTTTGAAGCTGTCAGCAGCAGGCAGCACGATCCAGTGTGTCTCCTCACCACACTGCAGGTCAAAGCTCTGCCTGTTGAGCCTGAGCGCCACACAGGCACAGCACAGACCTCTAACCACAGCGGTGTTAATGTCTCATTGTGCCGCTGAGGAGGTGTTTGTGTGGCCTCGTCTGCTCTGATGAGCTGTGTTTTCTCTCTGCACCCGGCTCAGGATTGATGGATAGGCAGTGTGACATGTAAGAGAGTGTTGCGACGTGTTGCGTTCCCCGGCCGGGGCGGCAGGGGGACAGGGAGCCCCCTCTCTACGACTGCCTCCGCTGTCACATTGATGAAGGACGGATTGGCTCTGGTCTGATCTGAGTGCTTCATCACGGTGATGTATGGAGCAGCCGGCCCGGCCCCAGCTCTGGGACGCGCCTATGTGTACACCTCTGTGGCTCTTTGGCTAAATGTTTTCCCTCCTTTAAGTGCCTCTGCTGCTCTCTGTTTCTCTCGGCTGGATCTACATCACAGAGCAGGTGGTTTGCATTATTCCCTAAATTCCACTCATGACTTCATGGAGAATCACTCGCCAAGGTGGGGCTGTTTGTTCTCACTCTCTCACATTTGAAAACACAAGACTAAAGGGGTAATATTTTCAGACTCGTGTTCAAAGATAATCTCACTGTAGACGCACAGTATTGTTAGATTGTTAAAATTAGAGCTGCAACTATGATAATTTTCATTATTGATCATCCTCCTGATTATTTTTACTGTCAAAAGGGCTAAAAAATGCAAAAGTGACACCTTTTAAAATCAAACCAACTGTTTAAAACTCAAATCTTTTCATTTACAAAATGACAAAAGGCAGCAAGTCTTTGAATTCAAGAAGCTGGAGCGAGCAATTTAGCTTTAAAAATCACCTAAACGGTTCATTAATTATCAAAAATATTTGACAAATTAATGTAAAATGTATCATTGCAGATTTACTTGTCTCTTTAACTGTAAATACAATATGTATCAGAGGTTGATCCTCTTGCACAAAGCTGTAAATATCACTGAGCAATTGAGATATTTTACTCCAAAGTATAACAAATTTAACTGACCTCAGGGATGCTACTTTATCTTTCAGAGGATAAAAACCGAATAATAAACCAGAAAAACTAGGTTGCTGTGCTCCGTGTACAGTAAAGTATTGAGAAATGTCATGTTATCTCATTGTGACCAACGTATCACAAGGTCTAGCAGTTCCCAGCCCGGGGCGAGACGGCAACAGTACCTTAGCTTCAATAAAATCATTTGAGACTAAAATGAATTCTCTCTGTCTGTGACATCATAAATTGAAAACAGAGGATATTTAAAAGTTGTCGCATATCCATCTCTCTCTTGTCAGGACATCATAAACCAGTCATATTACTCTGCTCCAGACGGTGCTGCGTTTCCCTGCCTGCTCTTCCTCTGTGGGCAGGGTGTGGCTGTGTGTGTGTGTGTGTGTGTGTGTGTTCCCCTGGGTTGGGGTCCAGGGCTGAAATCAGATCAGAGGCTCATTGTCTGGCGGGTAAGACGAGGATTATTTTCCTAACCTTCTCATACCTTCACGCAACAATGAGAGGGAGGACAGAATGAGTAAGTTGTTTAGAAAAATCTCCCCTTACACCGAAAAACACCTCCATCTGCTCCTCGTGTCCTCGTCTACATCGACTCAATGAGCCGGGCCTCTCGACTCTGCTCGTGTATGTGTGTGTGTGTGTGTGTTTGCTCTTTTTTTAACAGATTTCTGTGAGACAAAAAAAATCCATGAGAGGCCATGCTGTGAGACAAAAGGGAGCATCACTTACAGGAAACCTGGAAGATCCAGCTCCTCTTCCTCTTAGCAGCCTGTCTGAAAAGAGGATTTGAGCTCAGCTCGCCTTCAGAGGAGCAGCCCAATAAAAAGCCAAACATTAAAAACTAATTTCAGACCATGTTAGTCTGACGCGCTCACACTCCATAACCAGTCTCACTGGTAAACAGAGTGAGAAAATGTTGTGTTAGTTGATGCGGCCAATTAATTATATTGCAAGTCATTTAAAAATCTATAAAAGAAGTATAAACCGGTTTAGGCTGTTTGAGAAATTGTAAGTATGGTATTAAAAAATGCAATACGTGTATTTCAATCGCCTTGAGCGGTGTTATATTGGAGTCTTTTTAAAAAAGGAGCTGTGTCTTAAAAAGGAGTAAAGCGTAAATTATGCATATCATTTTCCCCCCCTCTCCATTCCTCTTCTTCATTTTTTCGCAGGAAAACATGGCCGCAGTCCACACGTGCTCTGTCCCGCTCGCTCGCCTCTCCTCCCTGGAGGTGGTCTCTCACACTGGCAGGAGGGAGGTGGAGGTGTCAGAGCGCACTAGCCTGCCTGGGAGAGGCTCCCTTTGGGTGCTGGAGGGGGGAAGGCTCCTTTATGTGTTGGCCTGTTCATGGCTGTGGGCACCGGAGTGTGTTATATCGAGCCCGTGGTGCGAGGCTGTTATGTTTCCTCCCTCTCACAGAGCTCTCAGGGTAACACAACTGTAAAACTAGTTTTCTGAAGTTTGAAAGAGTTGGATGTCTGAAAAGAGTGTTTAGTTCAGTTTGAAAATGGTACAACATACTGTAAAGCAAATTTACACACTACAAAGAACAGGCCAGGCTCAAATTTCACATCGTATTACGGTCACAAGAGCTGTGACAGAAAGAAAAAGTACACACACTCTCTACACCTGTCATTACCACCGCTAATCTCTCTACAGACTGACTGAAGCTCCATCAGAGTTGCTATATCATCTCAGGTAGTGACAACAAGCTATTATTTATACTGTGGCAAAATCATGCTTACTGCCTTAAAGCAACGTTTTGTTAGCTTACACATCAAATAGAACCAGCGTGTGAACTACGCTGGTTAGTGACGAGAGATGTTCTGGTACCAAATATTCAATCCCGCTAATGATTCAGGGCTTGAGTAGGCTATTGGCTAGTACCGTGTATCCCTTGAAAGTAGTACGATAAAAAAGTATTAGTATAATACTTAATAATAATAATAAATATATATACTAACCCTGAAAGGATGTTATATGATTGCTATAATTGTTGTACAGCCTTGCTCAGTAGACTAAAGGACTCAAAACAAGCTGATCACCAAGACACAAGATATGCTAACATTAGCAGCGGCTGGCCAGTCGCCCATCCTGACAGTTTGCTTTTTGTTTTTTGTCGAAACTCCCTTTACCAGTTTTCATTATCTTAACCTCTCATTTCTAAAAAAAGAAAAAGCCTTGAAATGTGCAATGGCAAAACACTGACTGCTAACATTTTGCTAGCTGTCTAACGTTAAACTCTCTGCTAGCAGTGCGCTGTCGTCGTTTGCTATCGTCACACGATAATTTACATGAAACTTCTTTGCTGCTCTAAAGCAGTAGTTGATGGTGACAGCAGATTATAAATGAATGCTGTTCAGACAACTGCTTTGTAGAAAAAGAAACTAGTAGTAGTTTAGATTTTTAGGGGAGCTAATATGGAATCGTTTAGCGTTAGCGTACCTGCAGATACACGTTACCACATTTAACGCTATCAGAGGCATTTCTGATGCTGATATCTGAACAACTCGAATTGTGACCTGAAATTGGATCTGTAAACACACAGAGAATATCTGGACTGAGAGGGTAAACTGTTGTTCTTCTCTTCTCCTTCAGCAGATGCTTTCATGTGCTATTAGCAAGTTGAACGGTACAAATATCAGCCAGGTGTTTAAGTGTGGATCAAAGTGTTGCTAGGTGGCACTGAGAAATGGTTTGCTTGCTCAGCAAAATCCTGTGATGGATAAATAGGTTTCAAAATAGTCTCCACTGTGGCAACATGCACAGTGTTTATTAGGCCACAAATCATGTTGACTGACTCATAGCAAAGATTCCCTGTGGAATCAGCGTCCTATGGCTAACCTCAAACACTGGACTGGTGCCATAACACACCTACTAACTTAAACAGACACACAATTTCAGTGTCTACACAGAAAGCATTTCATAATGAGATCACATGGAGACCTGTGCATTAAAAGAATGATCATAACGTCCTTCTTTGTTAGGGTTCTAACCCTAACCCTAAATGTTTTTTTTTTTCTTACAAATGTATCTGATTTGAAAACAAGGGCTAGGGTATTTTTGTCATGTCTTTAACTTTGCTCTATTATGTCAAATTGTTCTGGACAAAAGGGGAAGGTAATCAATATCTTTCTCAGGCTATTGTGCATCATTATAACTTCTATTTGCGCTTGCTGTCAGCAGAATACAGCTCCTGTGCAAACACTGTGCTGTCCACAACTAAAATGGCTAAATGTGTATACGTGTAAACTTGTGTTTTTAAGTTACATCTAGATTTGGTGATTGTGTTTTGCATGAACAGTGTGCATTTAAAGTGCCACATGCAGAGCAGGAGAAAGTCACAGGAAGAGGTTTGTGGTGTTACCTGGACGGAGTTGAGCCTGCAGTAGCCATTGAGGGGGAAGCGGATGACGTGCGTTGGGTCCTGGTTCCAGCCGGCGTTGACTGAGTTGCACATAACGTCTCCGGTCTCTGGAAAGATCTCCTCGATGAGGACCTTCTCCCCGCTCAGGGCGATCCTCTCGCCCAGGTCGGGTGTGACGCGGACCACCAGGCAGTCGCAGGGCTGCGCCATCCGTCGCTGCTCGCGCTCCTGCTTCCAGCGCTCCAGCTCCTTGATCATGGGCGTCAGCTGGTAATAGCGCGCCTCCTCGTACAGCAGGTGGAAGTCCTATACGGGCAGAGGAGCATGGAAATGAGAGCAATTAATTTGCATGTGTGTACGATCCTCTTGGCTATATGTGTGACTAACAGGCTGAGTTTCACAGCATTACAGTTCATCTCCAAGGTCATGAGGACAAAACGCTACACTTATACAATACTGGGCAACATTATGACGACAGTAGACGAATATTTACAGGGTATCCTGATGGCTCCCCCACAGCAACTAATGACAAAGTGTCCTTGAGCAAGACACTTAACCTCTAATTACTCCAGAAGAGCTGCTCGGGCTGCATCTGCTCTTTGACCTCTCTACTGTAGTGAAACACCAACTGTGCGCCGCAGCATGCATGAGGGAACAAATAACTAATGGCATAATGATGAATATGTATACTGTCCTCACATACTTATGTGTCCGACAACACCAATGTCCTTTGTCCTGTCTGTTACAGGAAACTACAAGGGGTCAAGGCACCCGTAAACTTCTAAATGAAATGTTCCCGCACTCATGCTAAGTTGATCTTGAGAAGAAATCTAATGCTACAAATTAAAAACAGATCAGTGTGTAAAATCTCACTTGTTACTACATAACAAGTCTTCTGGAAGGAAGAACAATAAACCAAGATTAGTGATGGCCTCGGACCAGCAGGACAACACTCTCACTAAACAAAGCATAGCCACGCTGCAGCTCTCCTCCACAGTAGCTCTTGGCAGAGCTGCGCTAGCCGTTAGCATGTTTCAGCGAGCCGACTCCAGAAAGGCCGAGAGTAGGGCTCCAGTGAAGTGGGATGGTGCATTCCTGTGTGCAGACAGTCTGCAGCAGATTGTCTGCCTCTCCCTCCTGGGCAGGGCTTGCTGGGGGCCATTTGCCCCGGTGCTCCTGCCTCTAATTTCCCACAAGACCAGATGGCACCATCATTCACCGCTACCATAGAAAACACAGGGAGGCGGAGGTTTCGCTATTGGAGGCAGACAGGAGGTGAGGAAAAGATATGTGCAAGTGAACATGAGGACAATCATCAGCCAAGGAGGATTTTAATGTATTCCTCACATGGAGGGAGTTTTATGTTAATGAGGCTCGTGGCCCGATGTTAAGCTCCTATTAGAACAAGATTTAATTAGGTTACACCTAAATGCAGCAAATCTTTCTGCTAAACAATTAGTAATTAATAAATCTGTGTTCTGATTAGTGTTTCACACTGACAAAGAATGACAGCTTCATTCACTCCCAGGTTCCCATCGCTGCCATTCAAAGTTTATCTTAAATGATGCTGATGTACCTGCTGCTGGCTATACTTTGTTTTAGTGTATGGACACACACAGCAAACAACTGATTTTGCATTTGGTTACATATTTAACAGCGGCTGTGCAGATCGAGGTTGCCCATACTGGTGCAGTGCAAAGTCTAAACGCCCTTGAAAAGTGAGACACTGTGTTTGCGCTGCGGAAACAACATATGTTTCATGGAGCCTGCATCATTGGTGGCGGTGGGTGTTGGGTGCCCGAGATCTAAAAAGAGTTTTTCCCGCTCCCTTCTCCAGACCACTGCTGGGTATAGAAACGGAGCATGGCAGCAAACAGCATATTCATTAACCCTGCTGCTTCTGTCAGACTCTTTAGCCTTGAAAAGCCTCCCTCTCTGGTTCACCCCGTCATCCAAGCTGCGCCTTCATCTGAGACACCCAAATACAACTCCATCTGGACGAGCGTTGACGCAACTCATCTTAAGCTGACGGTCTAATATTTAAGATTTCAGAATGCGAAAAAAAAGGGAGGGAGTGGGTCCTTTTTTCCCTTTTTCTCTCCCTTTCTCCCTGTCTTTTTCTCTCGCGGCCCTCTTGCTGCAGCTGACAAAACTCATACTGAGACGCTCCCCTTCAGGCGGCTCTCTGTATCAAAGTGTAGCTCCTCATCCTTCACAGGTCTGAAGCCATGGATGGATATGTTTTTAACAGGGGTCTGTCTGCGAGGCACTTTAGTCATCCTGAGCAGCGCACAAAACAACAGAGTAATCCTAAGCGCTGAGGTGAGGATGAGAGGGAGACGGGGGCCAACAGCTCCGTCCTGGCTGCTGGAGCTGCTGCTACCGCTGCCAGCTCTACGAGACAATTCATCCCCCAATCCTGTGTCCAGACAGCCCGTTTGAGCTTCAAAATAATGATCCGACCTGATCGCCCACCGGCAAGGCAACATCTCAGGGAAGGACAGAGGGAGGGAGAGACGGAGAGGGCGGCAGAGAAAGAGAAGAAGAGGAGGAAAATGATGGAAAGTGTCACTATGAGGGAGTCGGAGGACTGATAAAGAATCGTATGTTTTGGACGAAAAATGGCGAAAGCCGCACAAGAAGATAAGCCACCAACAAGAAATCCAGCTTGCTCTAAACCAATAAACATATGCTTCTTATTTTTTAGCATTTGAAAGCTAAAGAAACAAAGCATTATTGATTTAAAGTGCAATAAAAGCCTGAACACACGGAGGCAGGAAGCAGTAACTCCTAACTGTTTATAACCGTGCCCTCAATATGACTGAGCATTGCTTACACTCTTGTGATTAATTGTAGTTTGAATAATGAGATGAGGGTGGATATTAATAGTGAATATTTTGTTCCACTGATGTAGGCTGAAAAATTTCTTTTCCTATTCTGCTCAGACTTTCACATTGATTTAGCAAAACACACAGCGCCGTGGCTGCCAGCAGCAGAACAGAGCCAGCCCTCTGGCGACGGCAAGCCTGATTGTGTTCAGATAAGGACATGCTCAATTCCGCCTCGCACTATTTGCATTTTTTTTCCCCGGCTTCACGCAAATTGAAAGGTATGCAGATCAACACAGGCTTATGCGAGGGGATCGTAATGAGTTGAAACAATGAGGTCCAATGCATTTCTTCCACCGTGGTGCCTGATTGGACTGTCAAGACTTCACAGACAGGGAGGGGAAAAGCATGAATAAGAAGGGAAAAACTAATCGCTACTGAGTCAGGCCATCATTTGCTGAAAATATGCAGGGCTTTCATGTCGTGTTCTGTTGTCTGAGGTTTGGCTCTCGTTCAGACTATCCGTGAGGCCCGGAGAGTTTGCCCCGGGCTCTGTGTGGCTCGGCCTCGCCTTGTTCCCTCGTAGAGAATGATGAACAAGCGGCAGCCCGGTGGAAAGGTCACGCAAGTTAAGGTGGAGTAAAAGTGGAGAATAGAATACACCTAGGAAGCAGGAGCACTGAATAAAACCTTGAACAGGACGGGGCTGTAGGCTGAATATATAATAATTCTGACAAAGCCACTCCAGTTGTGTGGACACTTCTGTGGCGTGTAACTAACTTGCTAGTAATGCAATCCGTTTGCTCTAAAGCTGCACTAATCACTGTTTTTACATCCACAATGGATTAAAGGGCTGTGTGTCATGTGAAAGGGGCTGCAAAATCCAACTTTGTCTTACACAGATACTTGAAATGACCACAATTATGAGCAGTATAAGCACATAATGTGTTTTAGTTACATGTTGGCACCATGGAAACAATACCAATGCAACATGCATTTGGGAAGTCGTGAAACAGTCACTGTTAATTTATTTATAGGTCCCAAAAGTGCTTGGTTAGGTTAAACAAAGATTGTAGTTTGGCTTTAAATAAGTTCTCATGTCAGTGACATTCGTACGAAAGTTACAATAAGTAGTATGTGACAAAAAGTAAGTGAGTTCTGCATTGGTTGTCGCACTTTTTATACTGCGTCACTTGAGTTTATAAATGATTTGTATGTCCACCTTGACTTTCCATTGGCCTTGTATCTGTGGTGCAGACATGTAAATCTACCACATAAGGTGCCATCAACACATAATGCAGTGTTAAGACCAGTGTTAAATTTGGCAGCTTTTTAGATTTAGTCTTAGTCTTAAGATGAAAATGCTGATTAGTTTTAGTCAATAAAAAGTCACACTTATTCATTGCTTTTACAAACATTTTCTCTCTTATTCAATTAGCCTAATACAGGTTCAATCTGCTGTAAAGCGCCGTCCTCTCATTAGATTTCATTAGTATGGATCCTCAGCTCAGGTTATATGTTCACGGAAACTTCTGGAACGTAACGTTACGCATGTAAAGCCACAGAACGAAGCCGTGCAGCTACAGTAGCACATACTGCACATTTCTCTCTTGCCTTATTTGCAGCAGCAGTGTTGGTTTGTACCATAAAAAGACTTTTATATATTCATAAACAGTCTGACTGAAGAAGTCTGACTTTAAAAGATCATTTATTTTGAATGTCCAACAGCCCACTGCTAACATTTTAGTCCCGTCCCGTTAACAAAAACATGTCGTTAGAGATTTTATTATCAACGATCTATTTATTAACGAAATTAACACTGGTTAAAACGTCATGGTCAGAAGACATATTTCTATAAGACCAGGTTGGAATTATTACCTGATTCTACAATTCTTAGCTTTCAGAACATTTTAGCTTCTTTCAACACATTGTTTTGGTGTAATATTAACTTCACTGTTGTGGTTCACTCTCACCATGCTTAGCATTCAGTAAAAAGCCCTGATGAACCAAGTAAATCTGCCCAAACCGCAGGCAGAGAATAACTAGCAGGTGGACATACTGGAACATTAAGCAGCTAAAGTGGTTGGTGGTGGAGACCAAAGCTGAGCTGTAACTTTCAGGCGGTCAGAATCATGACTTCAGATCAATGCTAATGTTGCCCTGACTGAAAATGCAACACTCTGTTCACATCATTTGTAATGCACATCAACTTTTAAAGATGCTAGCATAAAAATGTGAGTACGTCTGTTATGTTGGGACAGAGACAAATTTTGTAGGACACAAACTTGACTTGTAGAGCTAAAAAAAAAAAAAAAAAGACGCAGGTGAAATCTAAGAGTGTGTAAAGTATTGTTTGATACTCAGCCTGACAGCGTTATAATAATAACGGACATAATGTGTGTTGACATGAGGCTAATAGAACTCCATCATGCAGACACTAAAACAGGATGCAGGTGTGTGCAGCCTCAGTCGTCTAATACGGGCCATAGCAGATTCAATGGCCCACAGAGTGAGGAGTGTGTGCACGGATGCATGTGTACAGAGGTGCAGAGCGTGTTAGCGAGTGTTAAACTGCACCAGCATGCTGGGTGCTGCTCTCACAGCGAGTGAGACTTCTTTTTGTGGGAGTCGGTCATCAGAGTGCTGCGGATCAGAGGAGTGTACAGGCTATTTCACCTGGGCTCACCTCTGTAGAAGCCACTCTGAGAGAATAACAACAGCTCAGGGCTTTGGCACACACATCACCGGGCCATGCTCCAGTTAGCCAGTTAGCATTTTACCTCCACAACACTGTAACTCTAACAGAGTCTGTTCCATGTTTTTAAGTGTCCTAATTAGCCCTTATGCTTACACTACAGGTAATGAATGTGTATAGGAGGAGGGGGAGTCTGTGTAAGGCTTTGTGAGAGCAGAACTCTGTTGTGGGTTTATTTTGGAAACATGCAGCCCCTGAGAGGACAGGAAACATGAATAAACACAAACAGATTCACACTTTGGTGTATTATCTGGAGAAAAATCAGGGACTTCACACAACACTACTGCTCTCCGCACAGATGGCTTTATGTACTCAAGCTTTTTATGTTGTGATGTTCAAACCGCGCGAGCTGATGGTGCAGAGAAATACACACAATACAGTATGTTGTGGTGCGGATATGTACCTTGAAGTCATCTGGAAGGAGCAATTTGCTGGTCCTGAGGAAACTGAGAATGTAGCGGAATATCTCGCCGTCCCGATCTATGAAGTAGTGCTGCTTCAAGCTGTCCAACACGATGGGCTCGGTGCCATTGAACAGACGACTGATTCTGAAAATTGAAATACACACACACAAACACGCGCGCACACAGGCAGCCGCACACACACACAAACACACACACAAAATGGAATGAGCCAGCTCCCTTCAAATGCATGAAACAATTACCCTCCATTTATTTTTCAATTTTATTAGCACTAAGCTTGAAATGCATTAGCATCCCAGGTTGAAACAAGGGGCTTAAGGCACAGTTCCTCCATTCCAGACTTGTTTGAAGTGTCCCTTCTGCAGAAAGATTATAACAACACACACGCTCGCTGCTTGTACTTACAGAAATTAATGGCATGAATGTAGCATTACAGCTCTATTATTCCATCTGTCAGAGGGCTGGAATGAAACAGAGGTAGGAGACGGTGGAGGGCTACATACTAATGTGAGGAGGACATCTGGGGAAAGTGTTTTACTTTTACAGTTTGTTCTGAAGGTTGGAGGGATTTGGACAGCTGCACCAACACTGTGTGCCATACTTAATACAGAGTTATTGCCTCTGCTTATATCTACCACATGCTCTGTGTTTTATTATATGAGACACAATATGACTACATAGTTCAGTCTGTAGATAAATACATGTAATTTGACATTGTCATTTTTTAACTAGATTTTAATTTGTATCTTAAAGAGGGGGTGTGATGCTGTTTTACATTTTAAGACATACATATAATGTTACAATGTTGGATGTCCAGACTAAACGTAGGTGAAGTTTCAAATCTGTAGGTAAAAGTATGTTAGAGTAATCCCCAGGCTTCTCAGCTCAGTCTGCAGGCTGCTGTGAACGACTTTGTGATGTCACAAAGTGCAGCCAGAGCTGGCCAACCAGAAAAAAGCGAGCTTGTCGGGGCGGGGTTTCTTGAAGGGGACACACAGCACCAGTGTGAGTTTTTTTAAAACTGTAAATGATGCTAAGCTACTCCACAGGTATCACAGAGTGAAATATGAAGCTTTAAATGAGCATAAAACCCCCTTTAAGTTTTAAGATAAAAGATTTGCACCTTTTTTCCCCACTTTTCTGAAAATGAAGGACGTTACAAATGTACATTTGTCATCAGGGACCCATGCTAGGAAAAGAAACATCATCATGTCATCACAGAAAATATGCAGTTTTTTCACTTTGGTTTGGCGCACTTGAATCACTCAGCTCATATTTAAAGGTAAAGTAAAGATTAAAGAAGATCTAAAGGAGAAAATACATCCGAAACAATGAAAACAATATTACCATAAATGACATCAGTAATGCTTCTCTATTAAGAAACACAATCATTAATTTAAGCCAGTAATTATCTGTATGAGTTTAAGCTTCTACCAAATATTGTCAAACCTCTGGTGTAATAATAAGACACTTGTTGCTGCCTACAGTTAACCCCTTCTACCGGTGCACTGTAAGATTAAGGGCCTTAGTTAAAGTTGGCTACAGGCGCTCATCAAGGCAAAGAGTGGAAATTGCTGTTATCTTTAAACTTTCATCGCACCACGTTGGTGCCGCGCCTCGAGATACGCTCGGACAGATATTCATTTCCCCCTCGTCTTTGTGTGCTTCTCCTGACGCTTACCTGCAGGTCTCTCACTCTCTCTCTCTTGCTGGTGTAATAACCTCATAGGCACCTCCACTCTCTGTTTGTTCCTGTTATTAAATGTAGTTTTTTAGCATGTCTAAAATATGAAGGATGCAGTTTGTACAGTTGATTTACACAAGAAATCTGTTGCACGTAACCTCCTTAACGCTGCACATTTCCATCATTTGCCAGAGAACCGGCTCTATCTATCATCATCATTTTAATGCAATCAGCTCTTTAGTCACAGTTACAGCTTCTATAGTCGGCTGACAAACTTGTATGACAGAGAAAAATCACAAAACCTATTTGCAAACACGCACATACGCCGAGCACAGCCCGAGCACCGGCACTGTCAAACTGTATTAGAAGACAGTGTGAAGGAGCCGCAGAGGGGATGTCAATGAAGAAACAGCAGGACCGTCTCCACACACACACAAGACTCATTTTACTTATAAAATCATGTCCTTCTGTTTAACGCTTGTATCAGGTATCTCCTGACCCCGATGTGTCGGCTCGACGCGCTGACGCTCTCATGTCAAATCCAGCCTGTTTCTTTTTCTTTGACTTGACTGTGTGAAGAAGCAGAGCAAAGATGGCTCTCCCTCCCATCCTTCTCTCTCTCTCGCCTCCTGCCATCCTTCCTCTCTTTCTTTCTTTTTTCTTTCTTTCTTTCTCTCCCTGTCTCCATCCTTCTCCCTTTCTCGCTTTCTCTCTGGAAATCGATGCAAAATGCTTTATAAAAAACCAATACTCATCTCCCTGTTTTGCCCGAGGTGTTCCTTTCTCATATGGTCTTGCAATTCTTCCAGCTAGAATTTCACCATACCCCTCCAGGCTAACTCTGTTTTTCATCTCCACTTTTTTAAAAAGCAATTAAAATGCTGCCTGTTTTTCTTTTTCTTTCCCTCTCTTCTACTCCCTTCACTCTCTCTCTCTCCTTCTCTCTCTCTTTCTCTGTTGGTCTCCTCATTTTTTTCCCCACTTTCTGTTAAACCCCTGAATTGGAGGGGTGGGGGTGTTTTTAACAGGTAGGAAGAGGGAGAAGGGTGTGGATGAGATGCATGGTGAAATTAAGAGAGAAGACACGTAAACAGACAGACCGAAAAACAAAGAAAGAGAGGGAGGGAGAGGAAGCTAGACGGACGAATCAGAAGAGAAAAACAGGACGGAAGTAAAGAGGGAAAAAGACAGAAGAGGCAGAATGTGAGAGATGGAGAGAGTGGGAGAAAGAAAAAAAAGCTATGACAGAGCTGCATGGAAAGACAGGGTGAGAGAGTCAGGGAGAGAGGGGGAGGTGGTGGGTGTGGGAGGTTATCAAGGACAGGAACAGCTCAGATCTCCCACCCCAGCGGTGCCAACTGAGGCCAGGCAGCGGGGCAGCATAGGTGGGCAAGATCTGGCAGGATGCTGGCAGCAGCAGCTCGGAGCTGCCGGAGATACGTGTCTGCAGGAGACGCAGCCCAGGTACCACTGATTCTACAACAACAGATTTAACACTATAGAGGCCTGATGGACACAAAACACCGGTCAGAAATGAAACAAACGCGTCCTTTGGTCTCTGTGGCCACTCGGACAGGGGAGGGGAGAGTTAAAGAGCAGGTCGCTCCTGTGTCTGCCTCTGACTGACGTTTAAACTGACGGCTCATTTTCCAGAATATAACGACACAAGACAACCACTCATCATCTCTTAACACATTTCTACATCTAATCAGCGACAGCAGAGACCTCCTCTCTCTGTGCTCTGGGGATCGATTTCATCATGGCGGTCTCTGATGTTCACCGTGTGCGTACATGCGTCTCCAGCTGCGGCTGTTAATGATCAGTCGAATAATCCATGGAAAGAAAATTAGTCGCCAAATATTTTACTAATCGATTCAATTGTTTTGATGATTTTTTGGGTGTTTCCAGCCTCTTAAATATCAGGATTTTGCTTTTGTACATGAAGAGTCTTTGAGATTTGATTGTTTGACAAGACGTCACTTTGTGATATCAAACCTTTCTAACATTTTATAAACTTAACGATTAATCATTTGAAATCCTATAAATATAATCAGATTAATCCATTCCAAAAATAATCATTAGTCACAGCTCTACATTGATCCTTGAGATGAATTTCTCTTAGCTCCTCAGCTCCACATACACCGATTGTTTTAATGCTTGAACCAATCATCTCCACTCTTACACTCACCATGTGTAGCTAACAATCATTTAGCAGCAGATATTCTGGTATTTTGGA
This sequence comes from Semicossyphus pulcher, assembly GCF_022749685.1. Taxonomy (NCBI): domain Eukaryota; kingdom Metazoa; phylum Chordata; class Actinopteri; order Labriformes; family Labridae; genus Semicossyphus; species Semicossyphus pulcher. The sequence continues at coordinate 27,334,168 of NW_027211603.1, forward strand.
GCTACATAACATGACTGTTTCTGCTTGGGAGAAGCAATTAATTACTTAATAAAAATTTAATAATTTTACATTATGTTATGGAAGTGTGTTTGTAGCTTCTTGTATCTTCAACCTGTTAAAATCCACTAGATCTGGCAGTCACACCTCACACTAAAAGCTCCCGTACAGTTTGACCTACAGGTCTGAAATTTTGCACAGATGAAGTTGACATGATGTAAAATGTATGTGGGGATTTTAATTATTGCAACTGTGAGCACGCCCTTGTTAATGCTACTCAAGAACGGCTGACAGAAGACAAGAACCAAAAAAATTCAACTTTGAGCTGATGTAGCGGAGCTTTAGTTTCAGCCTGATCCACTTGTTCACAAGCTATGACATGTTGAGTGTCAAATTCATGCATTTTGGCCTCACATTTCTTTGTTTACAAGCTTTTGTATTTGTGTATGTTAATGAAAAATAAAAGAATGGTGATTTTAAAAGGGTTAAAAGGTCAGAAACACTCGAGGCTCTGTTTACGGTGGCTGAGAGGCCTTGTAATAAAATGAGATTGAATTGAAAGGAAGGCGATTTGTGAAACTTCCAGATAGTAAATGATTCAGCTGCAGAAAAAGCAGCTAGCAGATTAAGAGGACCACTCAAAGAGAGAGCATGGAGCCAGCAGAGATCTATCGTCTCTGGACACAGAAGCTCGTCTTCAAAGAGAAAAATGTCCAGTGGTCCTTTCAAAATAGTTTCCTTGTCTGAGGAACATTTCCCCCTAATTTCCTCAGCTTCTGTTCAAGTGACTGCCGCGACTGTCCTCTGTGAGCGCCACACAGAGCGTGCATCAATGTTTCATGACCCCTGTCCCTTAATATGGCCCGCACAGAGGAAGATGAATCACCACACATTAGTTACTAGACTAACTTTCTCTTGGCACGCTGCATTATTTAGGGGCCAATCTATTAAAAGTAATCATCAACTTTAAACTCTTTAACCCTGCTCTTTTTAGCCGTCACGTTTTTCTGTGTCTGTCCCCCCCCCTATCTCCTGCACGAGCGGACGTGGCCGAACGCGGCGTATGCGGCGATGCCAGTGTAATTGTTTTGCTTTCTGCTGTCAGCCATTATCCTAATTCACACAAAAGGGCCCCTCCTTCCACTGGCTCCAGCGGAAAGTGGAGCCCCGAGGCCAACTGTACACTGAGGAGGCTGAGAGAGAGAGAGAGAAACAACGAGTGTGTGCATGTGTGTGTGTGATCCAGAGTGAGAAAGGAACAGAAAGAGACGGAGAGAGAGATAGAGAGAGGGAGCAAAGGAGCATGTGTGAAAGAGAGAGAGAGAGGGAGAGAGAGAGAGAGCACTCCAACCAACACTCACACTGGTATCTGCTCTTTACTCTCCCTGTAAAAACACTGTTGGTGCTCTGACATGACTCTGTGCTGCATTTGCATGAGGCCCAGTGTGAATTACTTCCTTGTCAAGTGTAAGGATGCTTAAAAAGAGAAACAGAAAAGCATATGACAATTAGAAACTAAGAATTATGATCATAAAATAGTCCTGAGATGTGCTTTAAAGCAGATGAAAGCATTTGATTGCCTCTAACAGCTAGAACCAAATAACATTAGCACATTAATCTTGTATAACAGAAGGCAAAAACATCTTAATAACTAAAACAACCCTAAGCTCTTGTCTGGTACGATCTTCATTCTTCTCATGACGTGTTACAGTCAGGAATAAAAGCAGAGCTGTCAGGGATTTCCTGTCAGCGGACTCTAACAATATCAAGACTTTATTACCAGGGGATTACACGGATTGTTTCCTGTAGCCAATTTGGCAGATTTTCCAACAACCTGGTGAATGTTTACCTTGGCCCACATGGGACTCTGTGAGAAACGCACAATCGAAGGCTGAATAATGCAATGAGTGACACTCTGCATTCGAGCGGAAGGGGCCTAAAGTATCTCGTATTGTTCTAAAAGGGAGGAATATTTGATCACGTTATCATCACAGGTGTGTTTGCATGCAGAGCTACCTCCGCTCATGTCACCCTGTTTGTGGATGGAGCTAAAAACGTGAACAAAGTGGGAGGGTGGATGAAGTAAAAACAGCTCTTACACAATCTGAATCATCATGACTAAATGTTAGAGAGGAAGTGCAACACCAATACGAAACCTGTTTGTGTGCGAGAGAATCAGATGCCTGTTTGAAAGTTTGACTGCAATAAAAATCATGTTTCAAAAAGTACAAGAAATGATCTCGTGCTGGGAAACGCTGCTTCTAAAACAGTCAAACAAATCAACATGTAGCACACCAATGAGTTTTAATGAACAGCAGCTTTGGTGACAAGGATCTGGACATTTACGTCACCAAGGTTTCCTAACAGCACCCTGATCTGTTGACTGTGAAAGTGGGTGCAGTGTGGAGCACGCAGAAGCGCGTGTGTGTGTGCGATGTGTAAATTCACACCAACATCCAAATCAGCATATGAACCGTACAGTGTGCTCGCCAGCTTGACAGCAGCTGAATTTTTCAAATACAGCCACCGTGTGTAAAGAGATAACAAAATAAAAGCCCTGCAGGTATTTATTAGACAATTAAAATAATCAGGACTGAAACGCACAAAACAATCAAAATCATCATTTGAAAGCTGTGAGAGTGTAATAATTATGAGTGAAGACAATAGTCCCCACATGCTTTAATAAGATATTAAAGTGGCAGCATTGTGAGTATAGAAGTTGCAGTGAAGTTTCCCTGATGCTAAATGACTTTTTAACAGCAGAAATCCAATTAAGACAAAGCAGTGAAATAATGCAATAATAGATTTAATGACTAAAATGTAATATTAATATAAAATAGAGTCACAATTGAAGATTTAATTAGGATTTGACATTATAATAAGAAAGTTAAAAATCAAACATTTAAATCAAAAGCAACAAGATGCAAATCCACTTTTTCCATCATAATAAATAATATTTATGACAACTGAAATTAACTCCAGCATTGAGGCTAAAGCATGTGACAGATCCAGAGTGGCTTGAGTCTGGGTACTTGGTGAGGGTCGCCAGGCTGCTGGTGTACATGTGTCCCCCGACATCGATGTGCACCGGCGCGTTCGCCTTGGTCAGCTGAGCCGGCAGAGGGATCCCCTGAGTGGCCAGGGGAGAGACCGGGGACCGGGTCAGGGACAGCCGTGACATGCTTCTTCCCTCCTGAAAGCAAGTGTAGAGAAAAGCCATGGGAATAAAGGTAGAGAAGAAGAAGGGAAAAAAACACAGAGTGATCCTACACAGGGAAGCAGGTAGTATCCTCTCTGAGTGCTATCAGATCACTTCCATGTCTGTCTGGTCGCATATTTAGCCTGGAAATTATTGCCACCGCTCTAATTAAGTATGTTTGCATCTTTTCATGCAGCACCGGAGGCGAGGATAGGAGGATGCTTATTAGAGAACCGGGGTGAGAGAGAGGGAGAGAGAGTGAGAGATGGACAGATAGAAAGAAAGAGAGAGAGAGAAGGGGGGGAAGAGAGGGAGGAATGCTAGGTGTCAGCCTCCAGGGGAATAAAACAAACTGCTGCTGCAATATTCTAATTAAAGGTCGCCTTATGTGTTAGACGTGATGCGCACAGACACACCAAGCACCAATCTGAGAGCGAGGAAACACGGAGAGGAGGGAGGGGGGGCAACTTTTTCCTCTTAGCAAACACATACATTATAACAATAGAGGATTAACGTGATGTCTTGTCCTGTAACTACGGATACTTGTGTTTCTGTGCTGGTGTAAGAAAAGGCACAGAAATAACTTTATTTAAAGGTGCGTAAAAACAACAACATGATGGGACCCGCTCCGTAGGATGTGATTCAACATCAGAAGGATAATGTTAAGTGTAAATTAAACATACTAAAAACCCCACTTATCACAGGGTAATGCAATAAGTTTTGGGGCTCCGGAAGCGCAGATCAGGGGGACATGGGAGCGCGCAGAGGCACTCCGGGGTCAACACGGAGCTGAGTTTGATTAGCAGCTATAAAAACATTTTTATTCAACTTCGATACGCCACCTTTTAATGCCGTTGTTCTCCTGGAAGAACAGAGGACGCGTTTATCTCCAAGTCACTGGTGCGTAATTTGTTTGCCAACAGCAGCAGGTAAACCACCTAACCTCAGAGTGACCACACTTCAACGTGACTCCTTCCTGCGTAATTCATAGAGGGAGTAAATCTGACATCAGGGGGGTTATGAAGAGGTTTTGAAGGAAGGATTACAAACGCATCCTGCTCTAAAATGATGTTCTTTATGTCTTCTTAATGATTACGCGTCAGAATTTACCAACCTAGGACGCGAGCTAATGCAGTAACCCTCCAGGCTTTAAACAGAAACCTCTCCTGGTTTAATATAGAGCAAAACTTCGAATAATAGTTTGAGCACAGCTCAACGACATGTAATGTACATTTAAAGAGGTGAAGAGAGAGAAAATATATTTTTACCCTTTGGTAAATTATCAGCCACCTCTTGGACATCTGGGCTGTTTTACTGTCACTACTGGTAAACTGGAGGCCTCTGTGAAAGTCCGGATCAGGTCCACGGCCTTGAGAGAAGAGCCGCTGGGTACAGAGAGAGGCTGGAGCTCCTTTTTTTTCTTCTCACACGGTGTTTCCCGCCTCACAGCAGTATCGTGTTCTTTTAATACGATTACAGCAGGACGGGATTACATTTCAAATCCCAGGAAAGAGGAAAAAAACTTGGAAGGACTTAAGAAGTTTGGGGTTCATGCAGAGCTGTCCCACAGCCGGTGACACACACACACACACACACACACACACACACACACACACACACACACACACACACACACACACTCTCTCTCTCTCTCGACCAACCAATCAATTAACTTATTAAATTACGGTGTGTGTATATGAGAAAAGAACAAATGGAAAGAAATGACCTCATAAATCTCTTATTTCTCCTAATCAATCATAATTATTCAATCATTTCAATTCTGTCTCTTTTAATCCCCTCACTCTCTCTACACCCCCTCCCTCCATCCCTCCCTCCCATCCAACACACACACACAAACACACACCATATATGATAAATTCCTCTACAAAACCACAGCCGCTGTAGAGGCAGCAACTTTCTCCTCGCAGCTGCCGTGTTCCTGCCTCCTTCACCTGACCCTGTTCAAGCCGAATTCACACACATGAAATCCACACAAAAAGACCCCGATAGCCCCCAAATTAAAATAAGCATACATCGAAAATGATGAATAGAAAACAAGGCGATATAGCACATCCTGCTCCACACGACCACTACAAGCCTGTGCTCTGCCTTTTAATTCCACCAAATACTCAATATGGCGTCTTATTCCTGCGGTACAATTAAAAGCATAATCCCGACACGTGTAATTCATCCTCCGCCAGATCAAACCCGCACATGTGGAGTCCAGTTTAAGAGACAATAAGGGAACCTCACTTTGGGTCGAGCTGTATTCGCGTTACTCTTCAGCACCAGTTCGACTATACTCATCGAAAACTGCACAGGCTGAGCTGCACTGTGTGCGTAAAAACATGATTCTGTAATGTGAAATCTTTCACCCTACCGTTTCAAACATTGTAGGGAGTCCAGAGGAAATCCGTGCCGGCGGTCAGTCCCAGCTGCTGTCCGCGTAACCCCCGAAAATTTCAAATATTTTCTCCCCGAGTTTGTGGTAAAACTACAGCAGCATCCAGCTCCAGCACGAACCGATACACAGCCGCTCGGTAAAGCTAAGTGTTTGCTCTGTATCCCGCACTAAACTGCTTTTTAAAAGACACTACACGGCTGCGGCCGGGATGGTCTGCTTGCAAAGAGTCTCTGTGGCTTTAAAGGCTCTATTGCAAGGCTGCCTCGACCTGTCCTCACCAAGCTTCTTTGTACCAAAGCGCACAGGAAGCGTCCTTACCTTGTACATAGATGAGATGATCTCCTTCCCCTTCTCAGCTCTTATTTGGATACGCGTAAAAATGTGCGCTCTTGTTGGAATCCTGCTTCGTATTTCGGCTTCTTGTCTGCTTTTTTGCCTAAATGAAACTGCCCCTGTGGTTTGTTATGAGAAGAAGAAAGCCAATAATCCGTCTCTAAATAACAGAGCAGAGCTAAAAAAGAAAATTCTTGCTCCGGGCTGCCCGAGCGCCTCTGGGCCAGGGATTAGGCTACAATTAGCTCAACTCCACTCTCTCGCCCAGGCAATTTTCTCAAGGAAGAAAACGTGATACCCCCCTATTCCCGAAATTATCACTGTACAGATTTAATAACTTATACTATTTCTCTTTCCCGGAAAAAGTAGATCGTTGTAAAGTTGTGATTTAGAGGGGGAGGAAACCTAACAGGCAACTGTTAGTCGCTCAATAGATTTAGAGCAGCAAAAAGCAGATTTTAATCATTGTCACTTCGTCTGATGTAACAGTTCCCCAGGCAGTTCCAGCTAGTAGGCACACATTTCCATCTCCATCTCCAGCCTGAATGTAAAGTTTAAAGCCAGCCGTGCTGCCATACTCCTTCACTCAGGCTACATGCAATAAAGGCGCAGTAACTTGTTGATAAAGTCCCAGCAGGAAAAATATGTTGAAAATGAAGAGATATCCTTGAACCAATATCTTTTTTCATGCGGTGATTTTCCCCCCGTGTCCCCGCTCCTTCTGTCTCTCCCTCTCTCTCTCTCTCTCTCTCTCTCGCTCTCTCTCTCTCTCTTGCCTTAATGTCTGGAGTTGTAACGCCAAATTTCCTGCAGGCCATTAAAATCAAATGACGTCTATGGACATGCATGCATGCTGCTGCAGAAAGCGCCCTCACAACCTGCCTGCAGCCAAATGCGCCATTTCAATTATAGCGCAGGGCTTAGATGGAGATATCTGCCCAGAACACCCCCCCTCCCTCCCCCCTCCTCACTCTCAGTGAAAGCAGAGAGCCTCAAGACTTTTTTTGGAAAATAAGATTTGGGCTGATCATTGTTATTTTTTTTCAACATGTAGAAAAACAATGCAAAGTGATGAGGCGCAAAAGTAGTGCGCCAGTTCTGCGCAAAGGTCGGTGGAAAGACAGAGTCAAGCAGGTGCTCACACCAAGGAGATGATTATTTATTTATTTGCATGTTTGTTTATTTGCGGGTAAATAACTGTGAATAATTGATGCAACATTGAGCCCAGTAATTACTCTGTAACAGCATCCTGACAGAGAGGATGTTCGTTTCTTGATATTTGGCGCCAACCAGTGTAGGAACTTATTATCGGCCCACAGAAAATACTTTTTGTGTAATCTCTTCTATTGTTGATCACCCTGATGGAAAATATAATATCTTATTGATTTTAAAGAACTTTAAATAGTCCCAATGTTATCGTGTAGCATATCAGCATGATACAAACCTCCTTTAACCCCGTAGGATTGACCGTAACGTCCCACAGCTGTTTTCTGCATAAAAAAAGAATAAGATGAGGATTTACACCGGAAATAAAACACATATGCTGGTGATCTGACAGCAGGACTGGTAGGAGTGTGAGAACGCGTCTCTCCTTGAAGCGGGCCAAGCCTTCCTCATAATTAGACAGCCCTGCGCGCGCCTCGCAGCGCTCCCATCTCCCCCTCTGGCTCAGATTTGTTGTTTCCAGAGGTACGAACTGGAGGGGAAACTAGATTTTTTTTCTCATTAAAGGAAACAAGCCCGGAGTGAGTTCAATTACATGAAGTATGCAGGGATGTTGTAAATTTAAAGATTTAAATAGCTTACAAAGTGGCCCCGGGCCCCATCAGTTAATTTCCTTAATTTATGGATTTTAGCGGAGTGTCTGTGTGGAAGAGGAGAAGTAGGTCATCTTGAGGATTTGAATGTGGCTTTGAGATTTCACTACAGACCCAAACATGTGACCCTGCTGACCACCTGACACCTGAGCAGGTGTGGGGCACTCGTAGATCTCTTACTTCTGTAACTGACGCGATCCAAACATGCGATCATTTTCATTTTCAGGGGAGAAAACTGCAGATCTTATTGTAATATTTGACCTAAGTAATGAGATTATTGGTGTTCCTGATGCACGCGCAGGCAGAGATAACAGCTCTGTTCTAGTTTTTATTATAGGATTGTTCCACTAAATTATGACACAAATGTTTAATTTTGTTTACTATGGGGATCAAACTAATGTAGATGTTCTCTTAATTTTGATTTCAAATGTCTAAACTACAGTTGAAAAGATTAAAGGGCACACGTGAGCTTTAAACCTCAAAGTCTCCTGCAGAGATCAGATGCTAATGACATGTATGAATTAATGCATGACCCTATAAGAATAATGGGTTTGCCTGTAGGTGCTATAGGTGCTATTACTGTTGTTATAAGAGGCACAAAGGAGGGAAATATTGTGCCTTTCTGTACCCTAGAAGTTTTGTCCTGATCAGACGATGTGATATGATTTGTAAAAAGCTTCATGTATGTCCAACTTTTAAGTCGCAGCATGTAGCAGTTAGTCAGTGACCTGTTCCACTTAAAAATCCTCCAAAAATATTCTGTCATCAGTTTTATTTTGAAAGATTATTCAGTAATTTGAGTAAAGCACACATTTATAGTCCACACTACAACATTACTTTGCCTCAGTCTTTCATTTTAAAGACAATTTAACACTATAAAGTGCTGATATGTTGAGCTAAATGTGTGCTTTTATTTATTTATTATTTTGGGAAATACCAGGCTGTGCAAACAGGTCACAGTCTCACTGAGGAATCAATACAGTCTGTTTTTTTCCTGTGTGTATAATGTTGGATCACATGAACACTGGGACATAGTACCATCTGCTGGTTAGCAGCAACACTGTGCATGCACTGAAAGATCCCTGTGTACGGATGTGTTTACGAGTAGATGTAGATTCCTGTACAGTATGTAGATTCATAGGTATAGGTTGTTGGAAGATAATTAAAGTCTGATGTCAAAGGTTAAGATCCCGCTTGAGCCCACGTTTAAGTTCTCACATATATTTTTTTTCATATAAAGCCTCGAGGCCCTCTGCCCGATGGACGTCGTATTGTGACGCACACACAGCCCAGGTCACACACACTGTACCCCGGCACCGAGGTGAAAACAGTAGACACAATACAGTCACATCCAGCCGACGAAACGCGGGCATTTGTGAGAATCTCTTTCAAGCATTTCACATCAGATCAACACTCCTGTGTCCCCTCCGGCACCAGGGGAAAGTTTGAAAAGAACATTCAGAACTTGCTTTTAGTAATCTGCATGCCTCGTGGAGCCCGGCTGCTGTCAATCGCTGCCTTCTTCAAGCCATTTGACATTCTGCTTGATGTTGGTGTGTGTCTGAGGTGCAGCAGCGACACTCATTGTTCATTATTTCAGAGAGAGAGAGAGAGAGAGAGAGGGTAAGAGGTTGTTGGTGTATTAATAGAACGTGTGGGGTTGGGTTGCACACAAACACCTGACAAGCACAGAGCAGAATTCCCTCAAGTGCTTAAAACCAGCAATTAAGTTTCCCAAAAAGCTGAGCACAGAGAGAAGAGTTCTTTCTGTGGACTTCTGAGAGCTGCTGTTCTGAGTCACTCCCACTTTTACAGGTTAATCTGCACTGACCCTGCTGCTGTTCCTTTTTTGGTTCACTCAGGTTATCGTGTGACTGGTGGAGACACTTACACTGTAGACAGTATACAGTATTAGAAAGTAACTATATAAGAATACAAATTTGAATACATTATTTAATACCATTGAATATTTTGGAGTACACTTGGAGTGCTTAGATTTCATGCTACCTTGAACTTTGACCCCACAAAAAAATTTAGAGGACAATGTTATATTTTCATGATCTGTTCTTACTTATTACTTTACAAAATATCATTTTAAAACCAAAAACACATTATTAGTTTATTTAGATGTGATGCATTTTTATGACTTATATGAGTATTAGTAGCTAAGATCAAAGAAATGCTGCTAAAAGATCAATGTGATGCTAAATGCTTATAATGAAAGATAATATCACCCAGAGGGACAGTTATCCTTTTTCTTACTTATGAACAGTAAAGTTCATTTTATTGATAATGTTACTGTAATTGTACTTCCTCCAACACTGCCATTTGTCTACAAGTTGTGAACATCCATCGATCATCTATACCGCTCATCCTGTTCAGGGTCGCGGGGGGCTGGAGCCTATCCCAGCTGTCATTGGACGAGAGGTGGGGTTACACCCTGGACTGATCACCAGTCAATCACAGGGCTGACAGACAACCTTTCACGCTCACCTACGGGCAAGTTTAGAGTCATCAATGAACATAACGAGTTCGAAGCAGTTCCTCAAAAAATAGTATTATTCCATACTGTAAATAAACTATAGGCCTGGGCAGTGGTGTTCTCAGGCTGTCTGAAGGGGCAAAAAATAAATAAAAAGAGCACCAGTTGTATGCCATGGAGCACCAGCACACAGAAAGTTGTGCTGTGAAATAGTGCTGTGTATGTGTGTGTAGACAGACATCCTTTAAATTGACACGTTTAAATTGTACATGCTAACTTTTTAACAAGCCAACATGCTAACAAACTCCATAATGGAGTTTTCAGGCTCCAACTAGGAATGAAAATAAGGTAGAATCATGCTGTGACACAACTGTTTTTTTTAAAGGGGTATATTTCTTTTTTAAAAAGGGGGGAAAAAAGGGCATTTTCAATTATAGAGGCATCCCATGAGGGCACATTGTCTAGGAGTGTGTGGAGGCCAAGTCATTTTCAGCATATATCATTTATCCACTGGAAGGGCAGAAGGCACTTTATTACATTTTATGCACTGGAAGGGTACCTGAGAGGGCATGTTTTTTATCTACTACAGGGGCATCGATGAGGGCATGTTTCCAACATGGGGGCACCAGTGGGGACAGCTGCCCCCCTCTCCCACCCCGAGAGTACACCACTGGGCTGGGGAAGTAAATTATTCAGCATTTTATTCTATTAACAAAGAAATATTAATATTACAAACAATAAACTTTATTATAAATGTGGTGTAAATATTTGTCTCCTTGGAGGATCACAAACCCTCGGCTCCTTGGAGTCTTAAACTACAGGTTGGGAATCACTGCCAACGCATGTTTTCTGAACACAGATATAAAGTGTAACTGACTGACAGTGTAACTGTTGTAAAGCGCTGGTGCCCTGGTTTGACCTGAAATGGATTCCATTCATGTTTCAGTTCAAACTGCTGCAACCTCAGAGTAAATTAATGTTACATCACTCGTCTGGTCTGCGGGAACATCTAAATCAGGAGCTGTGTTTGAGAGAATCTCTTTTGCTGCCATCATGTGGTCTGAGGCTCTAATCACAGAATGTATTTAAACAAGCTGGAAGTAGCTGCTCTGTACCTGTGAGGAAGGCCTCAGGTTAGAGAGGCCTTTGACATCACGTCTGGAGGATGATTGGCACCACATTTAAGAGAGGTTTATTATGATGTGAGAATGTAAAGGATACATTTACATGAAGCATTTTCTGTGTTAAGGGATAGAGAGTGATTCTGTGGCTTTGCTGTGTGTCCACTGTGATTTCCCTCACCAAACTCAGTGCAATCCTCTCTGAAAGTCTTCAAAAAATCCTCTGAGAAGTGTGATTGTGCTTCTGGCTGCGACCAGTCTTACACACATCCAGCATCATGCTCTGAATGTGTGAACAGAGGAAAAATGCTCTTTTGTTTTTGTTGCTGCGACTATTTGCTTTGCAGTAACAACGTGAACAGTGTGATGTCGCCAATCACATCTGGTATGCATCACATAGCATTCCCCCCGCTCAGCGTGCCTGGGGGGGAAGTCCCTGGCACCGCCGAGCACCCACAGTCCTCATTAGACTGCATGTGTCACGATGGCATCAACCCGCAGCCTTGACTTATGCTTTTATATCTACAATCATCCATCACAACACTGTCATCACGACAGTCACAAAACACGGAGGTTTGAGCGGATGCTGCTCGTGTTTGTAGCTTGTGATACGTGCGACTCCTCGGGGGACCTGTTTCTGTCTGCGGCCATGTTGTTGGGACTAGTAATGGCCTGAGACCCAAACCGGAGTCCCGTCCTTTTGTTGTCCCTCACAGCGCAGAGGAGGGACAGGGTTTGATGTGTCTTCTGAAGGCCCGCTGCTTTGTCAACACTGAGGCCTCTGTACTGACACTATGAGAGCTGAGCGCCTCAGGGTGACAGGGAGGGAGGAAGGGAAGGGTGGGTCACTGGTGAAGAGAGACAGAGAGAAAGAGAGACAGACAGAGGGAGAGAGAGAGAGAGAGAGGCGACGGGGGGAAGGGTGCCAGCGAGTGTGGCCATGCAGCGCCCGAGGCCTGAGGAGAGTGCTCTGTGCAGCAGACTGCCTGATAGGGACTCAGGCTGCTGGCTGATGACATTTTATGGTCACAACATGCAATCCCACCAAGTTTTAGTTGGTGAAAATTCAGTTTTATACACTGAACGGTTGTTTTTTGTTCTCAGAGCCACACAAAGAGGGATGCAGCTTTGCGTGTCATCATGTCCTTCGAGTTTGACTCCTTTTACAGAAAACAGGACAGGGAGGTAAAATGATCTCAAAACTCAGACCATATGGAGGGAGAAAGTGTTTTTTTAAATAATTATCTCATAAGCTTTCAGGCACACGTAATTGTGGAAAATAATTGTTAATGAATTAGCTCATTATTGGCAAAATACAGTGATAAAGTAACAAAGTTTATTTACTCAAATACTCTACTGAATGTAATTTTTGAGTCTTGTATTTATCAGACAGCTATGGGTACTTTTAAGATTTTAAAGGAAAAAAAATACAGTAAATATAGTAAAATAAAAGACATTTTATTAAATAAATAGGGATAAGCAGTAGCATGTAAGCAATGTCTCACCAGAGCAATTATAGCCTCAGCCTAAACTGGGCCCTAGATGGGCCTTTAAATTACATACAAGTCTACAAGATGTAAAGATTAAAAGACAAACTCAACAACACACACAAACATTAAAATCACAAAACAATATTATATTGTTCACTGAACAATTAGTTATGCTAAAATAAGCTTCATATTTCTGTGATACCTGTGAAGTAGCTTAGCATAATTTACAGAAAAAACCTAATCATTTTTCTTACAATGGTGCTCTGTGCAGGCTAATACAGCCTCTGCTGAAATTGCTCAGTCAGCTCTGTCCCTGTAAGAAACCCCACCCCTACAAGCCCACTTTCTTCTGATTGGCCAGCTCTCTGAAGCCTGCTAAGGCTGCACTTTGTGACGTCACAAAGTGCAGCCTGTAGAAAAATTACACCAACATACTTCTACCGACAGATTTGAAACTTCACCTTTATTTAGTCTGAACATCCAACATTATAACATCATATGTCTTAAAATGTGAAACAGCACAATACCCCCTCTTTAAAATAATCTCTCTCAGGATCCAGCTTGACTCCTGCAGATTAGAAAGTCCACATGTTGAGACTATACATTTCTCTTTTGTTTTAATGCAAGGCTTTTACTTGTTTTCGTCGTATTACACCTAAAATATCTAAGTACCATCATTGGCTAACTACCATATTGGGAGTGGTTCATAACAAATTAACAGGTTACTGTAATTCAATATAAATGAATTTAATCAGGTTTTCAGATTAATTATGTAATCATAAATACTGAATTTGAAATTGTCTTGTTACTTTTGTATTTATTGCAGCTTGTTGGCCTATTTATTGGATTTCCTGCTTTGTGATTTTACGTCAACTGACCTTTGACCCAACCTTATGCAGGTGAAACGTGAATCCATCATTCAGCATCAGACTCTGCAGTGGGGTCTTCGGGTCTGCAGGGCTCGATCAGCTATGTTTTGTTGATATGTTGTTTAAATAATGCGATATGTAAGCGGTTAACTACTCTGAGACAAAAAATAGTCCCACATCAAGCAACAGCAAAACTTAAAATAATATAGCTAGGCGCTATGAAAGAGATATTCAGAAGTAAAGTTACTTCACCTGTAGCTGATTAATTTAACATGCAGGAATGGGTAAATTCATTCAATTACTTTTGAGAGATGAAATAAGTAACTTTTATTCCAATTATAAATAACTTACTTTCTAAGTACTGTTATGAGTAGCATTTATCTGCATCATTTCCACTTACAACCAGGCCCAATATCTCAGTGTTTGTTGGACATGGTGTAAGAGGCCTGTTATCCTCTGATATATCTGTTTTGTGCAGTGAATCATGCTCTGAATGTGTTCGCCGTCCTCCAGAGGGTGAGACACAGCGTAGGCTCGGGCTGGCCGGAGGCACACATCTCTCCCAGGCCGGCCTGATGCAGGCTGAGGAGCCAGTGCCCCGCGGACATGGCTTTCTTTTACCAACACTTTGTGTTAAGTGGCCATAAGTAACACTGCGTTTCTATTGTGCATGCAACCAGAGAGTTGATTCTCTCACACATCATTATGGTTCACTCAAGTGTGTGGTCTCAGTGTTGTTTCCCCTCTGCTTCAGCTCTGACCCAATCCTGTCAGTTTATACCTCTGATATGGAGCTTTACTCCACTTCTGTGTAGACGACTAGCAAAGCAGCATAAGCCTGAAAGATGGTTTGAATCCTCTTTGGTTTGCCTGGGAGTGTAAATCCAGGACTCAGAGGTATGTTTCCATATGTTAATGTGTCTGATTTTTGTGTCTGTTTGAATTAGAATAGTTTTACTGCCCAGTGATGTGGAAATCTAGGGATATCAAACAAATGTTAGCATTTATTATAAACACGCTACATGCTTTTTGTTTTATCAAATTAAAAATTACAAATGATTACACAGGCTAGTTAAAGAGGCACTCATTCACATTTTATTTACCATGTGGTGGAGACATTGCGATGTCGCAGGTGGAGGATCATTAGCATGATTAGGAGGATGATGAAGAGGACCGTCTGAACAAGCCGCATTACCATTTCACGTTAGCATTATGAGCTATAAGTAAGCTACTTCTGTCCGGTGGTGTTTGCCTCGCTAACGTTAGCTAGAGCTAGCAGGGAGCTGCTAGCTAGCTGGAGCTGTGTATCACTGTTCACATAATGATGTTAGAAGAATCTTTGACAACAAACTGTCCAACTCCAGCAGTGTTGTGGTCATTTTTGCTCACAATGAAAGATGCTCTAAATCCACGTGTTTTTGTGTTAAATATGATTTGGTTTGATTGTTGTTTAATTTTTTGTTTTCATTTTTAATGTATTAGTTTTGCACAGCTTAGATGTGCTTCCATATGTTACATCCACTAAAATTATATACAGGATCATTGATTCTCGTTTTACTGTAAGAATTTACAATGAAAATAAGAATTCCCTGACGCCGCTGCAGACCATAGCAGTACCTGCTTTTAGCCAAAGGCTCTGATAACCTCCCTGCTCACCACATTATCTGCAAGTAATCACAACCAGACCAAGTTAGTAACTACTTCATGAACATTAAGGAGCATCTGACAACTAAAAAGACACATATACTTCAGGAGTTGGTGGAGACCAAAACAGGGCTCAAAGAGAGAGAGTATTGACTACAAACAAACAAATGCTCATGTTTGTCTGTCTGCTGGTGTAAAGTAAGCTGTTTGCTAAAATTGTCACCATGTCTTTATAATGATAATTGAATTTACAGTATGATTAGTTGATAATTTGTTTTTAATACATTTTGCGTGACATAAAGCTATAATCTCAAATTTTGTGCCCTTGAGTGCCTCCCGGTGGCAATATTTAGGCACCATGAGAGGACTCCAGCTAATTTAACCACATGTCTGGTGTCTAGATGTCTAGAAGGCTGGCTCCCTTTGTCATGTTTGCAACTCTTGATTTTCCTCGCTGACAGTCGCTTTCCTATTAGAGTGTTTGTTTTCATCTGAGCGTCGATTTGTTTCATTTTCTTAGGATTTTCTCTTATTTTTGAAGTTGTATCTTTTGTCATCAATCTTTTCTTTGTTTGTTCAGCCATAGCAGATTACTTTCTACTCGCAATGCTTACAGAAACCAGAAGTGCAGCTGCTTAGCTCCTCTCCCTCTCTGGCAGACCAACCACCGCTGGGTGATGGAAAACGAGTCACTAACTGGGCGCCGCTTGTGATTTTTTCCTCGAATGTCACCACAGACACCCAATCCATAACAATACTATATACGGCAAATGCAAAGGCTTTCATCAGTGGGCCATAGGCTCAATGACCATTGTGTTACCTCATTCGGTGATAGATAGTGACTGAACAGACATTTATTTAAATGAAAAAGTTTGAGATTTTTACTTTAACAAACATTCAAACTTTTTTTTCATCATTAGTGCTCAATAAAATCTCTCCCTGTTGGAACATGTTGCTTTACATGTTGTACTTTAGAAATCTCTCTCTCTCTTAAGAAACTCTCGGGATTCATCATCAGCAGAGTCTAATGAATAACACCGTGTCCTGCTCGGGAATGAACTGCTGCGAGCTGGCATGGTGCACCTGCCTTCTGCCAGGCCGCCACAGAGCTGCAGCCACGCCAGCCAGCCTACAGGCGCTTCTAGATAACTCCTGTCTGATTAGCTCCTTAGGAGGACATTGTTCCAAAAGCAATTCACTACACTCCCAGTATTAATTTAGTCCCGAGAGAGAGGCCCATCCATCGTAGGTAGGACGGGCTGCACTCGGGGCCTTCCCTACGGCCTGCTAATAGCACGGCACCTCCTGGCCTGTCACTATAAGTGATAGTCTCTGCAAGTTTGTTGCCTGGTTGTGTGTTTCTCCCATCAGGCAGTGCGTCTCTCTCCCTCCACCTCTCTCCTTCTCCCTCTCTTGCTCTCTGTCAGCGGTGGTTCAGGGCAGGTGTCTCCTCTGTCACTTCCATCACTCACGCTGCTTGACGAAGGAAAGACACAGTTGAGAACACGGCGGGAGCAGCCGGTGATTCATTGAAAGCTCACCTCTCTCCATGAAAGGGAGCAGGAGAGAGAAGCGCTGGCTGCCTTTTTTTTGGGGTGTTTGTGAGAGCTGGCAGCAATGAGGAAACAGGTAGAGAATGTGAAAAACGCTTTCAATCTCGCTGAGGCTTTGAGAGTTACTCCAAAGTTGTTTTAAAAATGAGAGGTTGACACGCTCTCTGATGTGTGGTGCAGCTTTATTGATAAAGAACCCAAAGTGTTTGAAACTGGCAGGAGATCCCAGGTGGTTTGTGGAGAGAACAAAGTGTTTTCCTCCTACGTGTTTGTTGTTTCTGTTTGAGATGTAGCTCTGTGTTGTTGGGAACAGGTGAAGGAGACTGTAGTGGCGCAGCTGTTGTTGTAAAAGACCCTAAAACCTCCTAAACATTCGGGGGACTTCCGTAGGTTAGAGTGGTTGGAGGCCTGTTTTAGACCACATTTATGGTGTTACTTATGATGCAGTTATATAGATGTTTGTCGAATATACAAGGAACGATGGACAGAAAGATATACCAGTCAACTGCAAGTCATTTTCCTGATATAAATGTGGAATTTCCCTTATTCAGGCATTAGAGTAAAGAGATATTAGGTAAAACATCTGCTGAGGCCCAAACGGACTCAGAGGTCAAGCGTAGGGAGATAGTATTCCCAAAGTGCAGAGTGACCTTATAACACTGTGAATCATAAATACTACTGTGTGCTGATGAAGATATGCACCATCCGCAATTTGACAACAAATAAAAACTTATTTCTAAAGTGTGTGTACCCTAATCCAGGTTTCACAGTGGGTTTTAGCCACACTAGCTAAACTTGTGTCAGTCAGTTGAAGACTTTTGAAGCCAAAGTGTCAGAATTTCCACGGGTGGCACCCAACATTATACCACTTCAACTGAATCTCCACCAGCCTTAGCAATGCTTTTGGTTATGTGTCCTACACTCTACACCACACTCTGTTTCTTCATTTCCTCATCATCTGAAAGCTCAAAGTCAGAGTCTCAATCCACAATCTTGAACAAAAGTTGTCTGCCGACAAATGCGTCCTCCTTTTCCCGGGCCGCAAAGGATCCATCAGGTGCATCCTTCACAGCCCAACTTATCCCAAGATGCATTGTGCACCAATTCAAATGAGATGGCGGACTCTCACACGGCCGAGGAATACACTTTAAATTGTAAACGTTTTTGGTTTCAACTCAGTTGAATAGCTAGTGTCACACATTTTTAAAAAAAACCAAAGGGCCCTTTAATCAAATGATCTTGAAAATAATAGGTTAACTTACTCGACGTTAGTTATGCTACCTAGTTAGCCTGCTAGCTACCTGTTGCTAGGCGACAGGAGCGGCGTTTGGTGACGCAAGAGCAGACCAGACCGTCTCATTTCAGTTTGGCTTTAACGGTCTACGCAGGCTATTAATGGAGCATCCTCCGTGGATCGCCTCCTTCGAAGGTTGCAGCCCCTGGATTGGGACACAGCTGAAAGCTCAATGGAAAGGCCAGAATGTCCTTTACATCAGTGGTTCCCAACCTGGGATCTGGGCCCCCCCTTAGGGCGGCGCAAAAGATCGCTGGTGGTGCGTGAGGCTTCGTCAGCACTGAGATTGTCAGGATTAGATTTGCACATTTTAAATAAAATCATTAAAAAAGCACTTACTTGATAATCAGAAGTCTGTTCAACTATTAAGAAATATATTTTTTTGGTCCTCATTCAAAGATAGTAGTTACTTTGTAGGCCACACCTCTGCGAGCTATAGGCTGATGGTGTTCATTTTTGCCTTTAAAGATGTGGAATTAATCACTTTATTGTTTTGGTGTACGTGTGTGCGGACAAGGGGGGCTCAGCCTTTCTTAGATACAAGCTGGTGGGGCTCCAAGGAAAGCAGGTTGTGAACCACTGCTCTACATGGCACAACAGGTTTCGCCACAATACCTTTTAACGTTTTAAAAATATCCTTTGGACACCCAGAGGGCAAAAATAAATTGCTGGGTCTCATGAGGATATTTTGCTTAGAATGTACCCTAAACCTTATCATGGGAACAAAGGAAATCTGTAGTTTCTATCATCATCAGCTGTGTGAATCTTTGATGTGTTACCTCACGAACACAGTCGACCTTCCAGTTAGATATCAACATAGTTAACGTGTCTCTTTTGTGAAGGTGTAATGAATATGTTTTGTTAAGTTTTAAGAATTTTGATTAAAACAAACCTAAATAAATGCATTTAAGTTTCATATGCGGTAAATGTTTGCATTTCCTCGTCTTCTCAGGGTACCTCCTTCCTCTTCCTGTCCATCAGCATGTCCACACAGATGCTTGCCTCTACCTTTGATGTGTTTTTACATTAAAAATACATCTACAGTATGTCGTCATTAGAGTCGGGGTGGGGTATAATAGCATAAATATATATATGTAAAAAAGTGCAGGAGTATTTTATCCACCCAAATGTTTCATCTGTTCCCGGCAGTGTGTCAGCCCGGTGGAGACACAGCCCCAAGGTTAAAGAAGCACTCTGCCTGCAGCCTGTGTGGCTGCTTCATTATAGATCCTGTGTTTATTGATTCAGGTTCATTAAAGCCGCTGCATAATTCATGTCAATTCCAGCGTAGAGCTTAATTAGATGATTTCATGGGTGTTTTAGTGTCAGACTGAAGCATGACAGGTGGTGGCAGCAAATCAGGTAACAAAGTGCACATTACACTAGACACACCTCCATGTGTGTCAATGTACTTAGAGGGCAGCGTTCATGGAAGAGCAGAGCCAGTGGTGGGGTTTGTAATATTTCAGATGCAGTACTGCCATCATGTGGTTATGGGGAATATGTCTACAATAGATAATGCACTGCAGGGCTTTCCAGCTTTTTCAAGATATAGTGATAGTATTAGTACATTTTGTAAAAAGTTAATCTAAAAGAATATTCAATAATAGATATACTGACTTGATATAAAATAGTAGTAAAATAGTTTCCCCCATGTTTTAAAATAATTGTACTATGACATTGTGTATTTTTGTTTAAGTCTAATGTTATTCTTGTTGTTTTCCATATTTTAACCTTATAAGAGCATCCAAACGTCACTCCCCTGTTGCCAAAACATCCACGCCCCTATTTGTGTGAAAACTCCTCAAGCAATCAAAAACAACAACAAAATGTACTATTTGCTGCTGGTTTCCCTAAGACAGCCATCGATGTGTTTATAGAAAAGCAGCAGCTGTTGTCTGTCTCTGTCACGAGATCTTCACACATTCACATTTGAATGGCAATTGTCAAGTTACATCTCATTTGGGTGGAAATAATCGGACACAGCTGTGTTAAATATGTCATGATAATGTACTGTGAGCAGGATGTTATCACGGAATGCTAGCTAATGCAGCTGGCTAAGCTCATTTTAATGTGAGTAATAACAGCTAGCTTAGCTCATTTTAATGTGAGTAATAAGAGCTAGGTTAGCTAATTTTAATGTGAGTAATAACAGCTACGTTAGCTAATTTTAATGTGAGTAATAAAAGCTAGGTTAGCTCATTTTAATGCGAGTAAAAACAGCTATGTTAGCTCATTTAAATGTGAGTAATAACAGCTAGGTTAGCTCATTTTAATGTGAGTAAAAACAGCTACGTTAGCTCATTTTAATGTGAGTAATAACAGCTAGGTTAGCTCATTTTAATGTGAGTAAAAACAGCTATGTTAGCTCATTTTAATGCGAGTAAAAACAGCTATGTTAGCTCATTTAAATGTGAGTAATAACAGCAAGGCTCATTTTAAGAAGGCTACAGAGTTAACCGTTGCTATGGAAGCAGCTCTCACTGAGTGTAACGGACTATTTTCAAATGGAAAGAAAAGTATGGTATTCTGATTTTTGTCAAAGATGAAAGACCCCAGAATTTGTATTTACCGCCAGTCATATCAGAGGAGCCGCTTTCACCCAAAAAAGGGGCGGGGCTGTGACGTAAGGGCAAAGTACCCTGATGGGCTGCTCTCATCTACAGATAGTTGTGATGCTTTGGCGAACTTTTTATTTTGTTCAACTTTTTTCCCATGAAGCCTTTGAAATAAATGTAAAAAGTAAAGTAGAACATTTAAATGATTCTTTGTTAGAGACATTGAATTATCACTTTCTCCATCCTGCCAAATGATTGAGCAGCATGCTGATGAAAGGCCCGGGCTAGTTAACCAAACGAGGCGTTTTAGAAGCTCGTCTCCTCAGCAGGACTCGAGTTTTTGAGATTTCCACCGTAAAATTATTTCCCACTTGTCATTTCGCTTTGCTTGATTAATAACAGAGCGTGGGCAAATCATTTTAATGAGGTTTAGGAGACGTGTGGAGCGTGCTGCTGCTTAGTGCCAAAACAAACAAGGCGTTGATGTGAAGGGGGGAGAACTAACCTGGCGTGCGTGTGAATATGACAAGTATTTGACGTTTGGGGAAATGTTTTCTGCCTGGAATTGTTTTGCTAATAAATGGGAGATTCTGCAAAGCCACTAATGCAATATTGCAGTGGCAGACAATGTGTGTAAGCAGCCTTTGTTCTGTACGTGTGTGAGCTCTGTCGAGAATCAGCAGGAACCTGTCATCAGCCGTGTTAATGCTGGCTGCGAGGCGAACATGAGGATTAACTAAGGAACCTATAATAATAATAACGCTTGAAAAATGGAGCAGTCTCTTTTTTTACAGTCTTCCCAACCAAGAGGAGGTTGTTTATCACTCTGGGAAGATGTTTGGTTGCCTCCCTTGTACGACCGCTTTGGGCCCTAGAGCTGATTTAGCTACACAAGCACGTTCTCTTCAAAGCATGTCAAGATTTTCCACGCACACTAATGAGGTAAATGGATGGCTTTTGTTTTCCTCACAGTTTTAACTTCCCCCAAAGTGATCTCATGACTTATACAAGAGCTGTTGCGGAAATCAGCCTTGAGCATTTAATCAAATTTCTAACTCTACAGTGTGATCAATTTGTGCTGCAATATTCATCCGCCACACACGCGCACAGACACACTCACACACATATACAGTAGCCTACATATGCTAACAAAGAAACAAGATGTGAGGCTGCTATTTGTTCTTATTAACACAATGTCATTTCGAAGGCAAGCTGCTAGAACGACAAAAATGCTGCTGTGACAGATTCTGCTCCCTATTTAGATACATATATGTGTGAGAATCATGCAAATTTAGACACCATATGGTGCCTACTCTGATCTGATCACGCAATGGAAATGAAGCAAATACTTTCCCTTAGATCAGGCACCACACTGCTCTGTATGATAGAGGAATAAAAGCATCAATTTTAAAAGCACTCAGATCTCAAAATAAAAAGTTTTGATTCCAGACGTCAAACAGTGCTTTGACAGCTTATTTCCCCAATGTGTGGGTTCAGGAGGTGATGTGAGAATACTTACCTTCAGGGACTTTCAATCCTTTGTGTCACAGAGAGGATCCAGACATCCCTGTGGGCAAACTGTGACTGAGATGATAGGAGCTCCCCAACTACCTTGTGTTAATGTGCATATTAACAGGCAGACGTAAAGGTCTGAAAATATACAGGACATAAATAACATGCAGCAAAGGTCAAAGAGTTTTGAGAGTCTCTTGAAATAAGGTTAAATGTTCAGTCAAGTTTGCAGTAATGTTTTGAAAAAGAAACCATGAGTTACATAGTACACATGCTAGGCTAGCAGATGTGTTTTCAGTGAAAAAGATGACATACAGAGCCACTGGGATGCTAATAATGCTTATAAGACAGGCTACATTTTTTTGTAGTAAACTGGCATGCAGTAGCAACATTTAATAACTATTGTTAATATTTATTTAAGCAATATCACACTCGAGGTTGTGATATTGTACTGAATATCATCATGGCTGTGATTCGCTCGTCAGCACGAGGCAGCAGGCTGCAGATAATCACAGCCAGTGATGATATTCAGTACAACATCACAACCTCAAGTGTGATACTGCTTTTATACAAACAAGCTGTAAATAGTAGTAAACAGTAACAATCAACAACTGATTGTTTTTTGCTCCGAAACTTAACTGAAACTGGACTTTTGTTGCCAAGCAACCCAAACATTCTCCTGCACTCTGTGTCTACAGGTCACCACAGATCAGCTACTTTGTATTTATCTGTTTGATTTAATTTATAAAGCAACCAGTGAAATAAGAGGCTGCTGTGTGATTCAGAGGTACCAGCTTGATTGAAGTAGACATACACGCTCTGCTGTGATGTTAATTAACAATATTCAGGACACCTGGCTGAGGCGGAGTGATACACTGAGTGAAAAGTCCCAGTGACGTTGTTCTCTATAGCGCCACTCATGGAATGCCTCTTGTCCAATCAGATTACTTGCAGAACTAACAGTAAAATGACAATATATATGATTTAAGCACAACCAGAACAAAGGACTTCTTAGTGTAGCTTTCTAACTTCCATTAAATAATGTAAAAAACAAACATTGGTCATGTAAAGCCTGAAAAAGAATCAGAACAGGTGTAAGGAGCAGATTGTAGTAATACATTGACATGGGGTCTACATGGTTTAGTCATGCTAACATCATGACTATACTGATGCAAGTTGTTTGTTCGTTTGCTTGTCCACCACTTTGGTCCTGCAAGGATTGCCATCTTTTATTATTCATAGTCCCCAGAGGATGAATCCTACTTACCTTAGTAGTACCCTGATTATTCTTCTAGCACCTCCACAAAAACATCATCTGATGAACACAGGATCTGGCTGCATAAAGTTCTGGAGATGATTTGTTGCCATTGTAGTCGGGGCATGTGTGTCCAGCATCTGGAGTGTTCCACGTATAGCTCTTTATTCTGTTCCACTATCCTAACATGTTTGGACTGTTTTTAAGGGGGCAGCTAGTTTTTCTACGTACAACTATCTATACTGTAAGTTCTTGATAAACTAAAACAACATATCTATTCTTGCCATGACACTTATTCTAAACCTATTCTGTAGAAAAAGGGCACAATTGCAAACTCACAAACAATGAGCCAAAGCAAACTCTTACACAACTGATTCTCATCCTGCCGCTCATTAGCTGAATCTCCAAAGTTCAGAAACCACAGTGGACTTCAGACAAACGCAAGTGCATGAAGAAAACCAGAAGATATTTTGAAAATGCTAAAGACAATTTATTAGTAGACACTCATCAGCCAGAAACGAGAACCACCTGAAGAATGTCTTCCTGAAATACACCATTTGATTGGCAGTGTAAAATAAGGCAAAGGGCTTTAGATCATATTTTTTTTTACACTTTTGCACCAACGATTAACAGTTATACATTCACTTGTTACTGTAATTACGCTTTTGATTAATCTGTCCATACACCCACATACCAAGAAAACTTTATTAGCAGGGGCAGGGACTGACAGAGTGTTTGCAAGATTAGTACTCATCATAATGCAATAGCTGTTTGGGCCAGAGCTCGGCTATACCTACATAGAATCTGACCACGACCTAAACAAAGATTAACTTTTGGAATTGCAGAAGCCAACACACTATACTCACAATAGCTCATACAGTTACCATCACCGTGAAAGGGTAATACCACCAACATTTTAAAGGTCTTTTAAAGTTGATTATAGTGTGTATAGATTTAAGTAATATAATTTCCCCCTTTACTCATAGGCAAATACGTCTCTTTATAAAGTATTTAGTTACACAAAACACATTTCCAGTGAGCTGCAAAGCATATAGCTGAATAGTACTGCTACTTTATAGGAGACTAGAAATTGGTTGTTTTACCTGCACCACATTTCATATGTTCACACTCCGCCATGTCCTCGGACGTCTCGCTCATACTGGGAAGCTCAAAACGCTGTTGCAATGTTGTACTGAAAAGTTCCATGTTTGAAAATCTCTAAAGCGAGGGAATATGACAAAAATGTTACTATTTCACTGCTTCAGTTTTGATCAGCAACTTAAAGTATGATGGAAAGCAAAATTCCAAAGGGACGTCAGTCTAAGTTCAAGGTAAAACAACAGATTTGCTAACTCATTTGCTACCTTTTGATAAAAGCTAAAATTAGCATACAACCACTTTCAAGCTAACAATATTGTTGGATAGTGTTAGAAGATACAATTAGACTAGGTAGGTAAATTCTTGCCTTATGTTTTAGCCAGAAAATGTTAGCTAGCTTACAGGAATGTTCGCTAGCAATTGGTTGACTGTTAACTAGCAGTTGGTTGAATGCTGATGTTAGCTGTTGTGATTTAGCTAATGAGTAATTTAAATATGGCCGGTGAATTTTCACTATAAAATGTCTTTTCAGTTGCTAGGCTGACAACATGATAACAGCATTTTAGCTTGATGTCAGAGTAAAATTGGCCCATATGTGCACATGGTAAAAAGCTCTTCTCTGAATTGTGCACTTGTAACAACTATAATGTTACTACCAACCAAAGTGGGTAGACAGACTTGTTATCTTGATTTAATGTAGGCTAAGTGCCTTTCACTTTGCGTTCTAGTCCAGTAAGCTAACGCTTTGAACCAAGGAGATAAACTTAACGTTCATGTGGAGAAACCTTTGCCGAGGTCTCCATTCAGTCGAATACTCTTGAGATTATCTGATGAATGGTTCAGTTTGTTTTTGCCTCCTATTAAATGTCTAGCACAGACACGTCTAATCTTATGCAGGGTTGAAAGAGATCCATCATTTTAAAATGACCAAAGAATTTCTAGTGAATGCGGCGTTACTCGTGCACTCTTATGAAAAAGACTTTAGTGCTAGCTGGATGGCGTGTTATAGGAATATAGTAGTAATGTTAGACACAGGATACTGTACCGTCAGTGTGTGCCTTTTAGCAGTGCGCGAACAAATGTTCCCAAAAGATGCAGGACAAAGGATTTTAAAAGCAAGCACACACACGCACACTCGACTCACACACACACAGTGGCGGAGCTGTGGGTAGAAATGTCATTAGCCAGGATGGGTAACTAGGTTGAATGCAGCTCATTTGTACAGGGTCTATTATCCTACTGAGAGACCAAACAGATTAGGTTATTTAAGAGCTAATTTCCAAAAAATTCTATATCCATTTTCTTTAAAAAAAAAATAAAAAAAAAATCTTTCTGAACCTCCAGAGCACCGAGTCATATGAATCAACTGCACATTTCTGCAGTCACTGAGCCTCTTGAGAGTTAGACTTGTGGTTTTTCAGCTGGTGGATATTTCGTTTTGGAAAGAAACTCTTCTGTTACACGACACTCTACACTGGTATTACTGAAAGAACATTGACATCAAAAAGGGAAATAAACATACCTTCACCAAGAAGCACTGAATATATAGATTTTAGAAATACATAGAAAAATATATAGTCATCTGAATGCCCATTATACAATTGTACACAGTAGTGTCAGAAAAAGCCTATATGGTGCTGTAGAGTAGATGTGTACATACAGAGGGTTGTCTTAGGTTATGTCCGTGACTGTGAGCGTGTTGAGAGTGATGGCTGGTCAGGGGGTGTTTAGTGTGATAGATGGAGAAGTTTGGACACACTTTCTTTTTCTCATTCTGTCAAAACGTCCAAATCGTACATTTTTTTGCCTGATTTTCGTCGCTGAACTTCATCCGCTCGCTTGCCAACACTCTCTGGAAACTGCATGATTAAGTCAGTAACACTTCCAGGCATTAGATATCGGCAGAGACACTTTGAACCTTACGAAACCTGGATGTCCTGCATTGAACACCAGCCACCCGAGCTAATACCTCCAGTGATGTGGGACCTACAGCCCATGTCAGTGTTAGACTAAAGCACAAACCGAACCGTCAAAGTTAGAAATACAAAAATGCTACAATTAGTGCACACAGCTTACAAGTGGGCAGCACTTGACACATTATAGAGATTTATAATATTTATATTGTTTCATTATGTTTTGGTTTGTGTTAAAAACCATTATCACGGAATATCTTTGTTAGTATGCACTGATACATAGAGGTATACTGATGCCTAACCGGCTGTGAGTCAAATAGTAAACGGCAATAATTTAAGTTAAACTAGGCAAATGTAGAGACCTAATCGAAGACATTGTGATTACTCTATAAAACCATAAAGTAAATTCATAAATGTGTTTGTATGATACCTGTAAAGGTAGTTGGTCGGGTCTCACCTAGCAAACTGTACTTATTATTTATAACTTATATTGAATCCAATCCAAGTGACACCAATGATAAATCATTTGCGAATGTTATTTGACTCACAGTGAGGCATACTTTAAAGCCAGTTGAACAATAAACTCTTTTTTTAGAAGCATTATATTTATAATTTTATCTCACCATGTGCCAGAAGTGAATAAATAATCTCATTTTAGAACAATTTAGAGTACTTAATACAACACCACATGAACCTTTCATCTCATAGTTGTCAAAAAAAGACGTCAATCTGGTAGAAATGTATTCAGAAAAAGCAGCTTTTGTGAAATCCAGAGGAAGGTTGGTCTCTGATCCCTCTGCTTAGACGCAAAGATCAACGTGAGGGGGGGTCTTTATGTTCTATGAGGGTAGAGATGAAGACGTAGTGGAATGTGATTCAGGTGTTATGACATGAGTCAGTCAGTATAAATCTTTAAAAGGCTTGGAATAGTTAAACATCAGATAGTCCATGTAGTAAAAGTCGTACACTCGCTGTCTCTCCAACGTGCTGACCTGTGAAAAGTATTTCTGTGTGATCTGCATAGAGGTCCTCTTGTCCGTTGGGTTCCTGTCTTTAAAACTGGGCAGCGTGAGGTTGGCAGGCGCTCCAGTCAATCGCAGGAGATAGTTGGACTCCTCCTCCATGTTCTCGAACTTGCCGATGAAGTCGTAGTCTATGAGACACGGGTTGCACAGCTGGTTGGCCTGCTCCCAGTGGATGTCCATTCCCACGGGCCGGTGCACATCCAGCAGATACTGGACGAACTCCTTAAACGTGACCCCGCTGCCCGTCTTCAGAGCTGCCCAGGACGGGTTCACCCTGTACTTGGAGATGATTGGTTTCCCAAACAAGGAGTGGTAGTAGTTGTTGGGGTTTTCAAACTTGTCCCTGTAGGCCGACACCATTCTCTCGAGGGGCTCTCGCACAAACATGACTTTGGTGTACGTCTCCAGACGGTGCATGATTCCCTGTCGGTCAAAGCTATCCAGCTTCTTCAGATGGTGGCCGTAGTGGACTGTGTCGTGTTTGATGCTCTGAGCGTTGGGAGCCTGGCCCGCCAGCACCATCAGGGTCCTCTTCCAGTTGGAGCAGCCCGCCTTGGGCACCTGGCAGTACAACAACTTGTACTTGTCCTCCACGAAGAGGTGCTTCACATGATGCCGAGTGATGGTCCTGGAGATGCTGCTCTTGTACTTAGCACACATCTCCTTCATCAGCGCCCGGCGTGCTTCCAGAGTATCAGAGAACTTTTTCCAGGTCTCAGGGGAAAAAGAGCCAGTAAAGGAGGGGGGGGAGGAAACAGAGGACAGGGAGGGAGAAGAGGACGACACATTGTTGTTCGGTTGATGGATCGGGGGGCTTGTTTTCAGGAGTTTGCGCTGTCTTTTGGAGACAAGGGGGCCTATGTCCTGCTCCCGGGATCCAGGGGTGGCCACCTGTCTGTTCTCCTCAAAGTGAGGGAACTGCATGGGAGGGATCGGGCTGGACAGGACACCTTCAGCTGCGTGAGGGTCCTGGTAGTTGTCAGCCTTGCCTTTCTCTCTGTCCTGCGTTGAAAGAGTCTGTAAAACAATGGAAACACAGGTTGTAGTCAGACGCAGACATTCGCTGGCACCAAACAAAAATTTTCAGATTATGCTGTGGTTAAATATGCACAAATATAGAGTGAATCCTTTATACTTAATGTTACTTGAGCTGTACAACCAGGAATGTGACATTCACCCCACATGTGGCCTGCAGTACTCCATTAGGCCACTTGATGGTGCTGTTTCACCACCCCTCAAACAAAGGTCTAACTTGATACACGCAAATGTCACACTGCCTAACGCCATCCCTGACCTATCAGTAAACTGAGCTGTGATATCATATAAATGTCTTATAAACACTTAATGGGGAATCTAAATTAGAATCATCTACTGCCTGATTATCATCATCTCATGCCCTGGGCCATCACACATTCTGACATTTTATTTCAATTAAAGGCTGTAATGGCGTCATAAAGCCAATGGACGGCATGTATAATTTTAATTTTACAGCAGACAAGGTGATGAGACCATCATGAATCTTGGCTCATCCCCCTCCCGACTCAAATGGTCATATTCTTTCATCTGCGGGGACATCTGGAGGGGAAGAGCAAGGAAGGAGTGGTTCCTCCCTGTCTGTTTAATGTGCACGGCGAGCACAGGGCAGCACCCTGTTCACCAGACAGCACGTACTTCAGGGTTTGCACTGATGTGAGGCTCTCATTGGTGCTGACGATCGCAGTGGAGATGAGAGCAAGCAGGGGTCAGCTGAGGGAGGATACAGTAGTACGAGTGCTGCATGTCTGACTTAGAAACCTAGAATTGTCAATAACAATGATAAACTTTGGAGGTTTTTACTCAATACAAATAGATTAAACAACCTTTGTACAGCAGAAATAGGGACAGCTGCAAGTTCAGTTTTTCACTTGTGCACACTCATATCCCTCTGCAAAGCAATGTTTGAGGACACTGGTGGCAAAATTGGTCACATGATGCTGCTAATACGGACATCAGTGGCAGCTCTGCTGTGTTTTTCCTGAGGAGCGTCAGAGAGCATCATCTGTAACGTGAAACTCCTCAGTTCATTGTTTTTACTGGCCTTAATTACCCGCTTCATTTGTTTTTGAAGAAGGGAACACTTTGCAGATAATTTGGCTCCGATTAAAACATTGAGAAAGTTGAAAATTTAAGGAATCCTGAGTAAACAGAGCTCTGAGCTCCATTGGCAGTGCACAAGATTATTATTTTTTTTTAAGATTATTATTTTATTGATGGGACAGGAATTAATGGGAGAAGAGAATGGGGGATGACGTGCAGCAAAGGGCTGAGGGCAGGAGTGGAATCTGGGGTCGCTACACTGGAGCCAGATTTTTAATGTGAAAGTGCTTTGTTAGATTTTTTAAAAATTATCTTTTCTTTAAAACAATAAAAGGAGAAAAAAAGCCTAAACATGAATGAGACGAATTACACGGGCAATTTAGGAAACATCTTCCCCCTGTGACTGTTTGAGTCATATTTAGGTCGTGTTTGGGCACAAGAACATTTCTGTTTTAAGTAGTCTAAAGCTGCTTTCCCATTCATCATAAAACCCACTAACACCCGGCTTTTTTGCTTTATGGGAAAGGCTACAATCGGCATTGATGGGAACACAAAACCCGTGTTGACACGCTAACCTCGCCCCCTCTCCGGCGCGATGCTATGCTCCGTCAGTAACTCCTGCGACTCCTTGTCATCTCAGCTACAAATTCCGCCCGTCTCTGTCCAAGCAGCGCTCTAACATCGTTCCAAATTTCTCTGCGCCCAGTTTGATAAACAGAGCGAATGAGTAATAGATACAATAAAGACCTAACTACCGTAACATCTTCACTGTTTACTAACCCTGTCTCTGGCGCGTTTGTGACGTCAGACGGTGAGGCAGCAGAAAAGAGACCAAAAGGAGTACACTTCACTGGCAATGGGAAAAGAGACAATCGGCATCTATAAGTGGGTCTTCCCATGTCTGAAAACCCACGTCAACATGCTAAATTAAGGTGGGAAAGAGGTATAAGAGTACAGTTACTGACACATGCAAAGTTGTGCAGGTGCTAATGAAGTTATGGAGTTAAAGAGCTTCTCAGTACTCTGTGTGACTTTGTTCATAAATGCTGGCCCACCTTTCATCCAGAATAGATAGAAAGGTCTACTGTCTACTGTGGAAGGTGCATAAAGGTTGTGATCACACCCTGTGCAGGTCTGGTTGGACTGGGACAGTTGACTCAGTCAAGTCTGACTGGCTGAACACACAGCGTGAGGTCAGCCTCTCCACACAGATGCTATCAGACACGCTGAGAGCTACAAGGCCGACAATCGCTTTCTTGCAGCAGATAACAGTCGGGAACAACCTGTGTATCAGTGTTTTGGGAGAAAAGGAGTAAACACTTACCTCTCTGGACTGCCGCGGAGTGCTTCCAAGCTTCACGCCTGGGGAGAGAGAAGAGAAAAGAGACACCAAATCAACACTTAAGTAAACAACGTGTATTTTTGCTCCTTGTGGAGGAGAGTTAGGGGCCTCTGATGCATCAGAGGCTGCGAGAATCTAACGCCTCCTATCTCTTAGCTCGTCTACTTTTGATCCGCAGGAAAAAACCACCGCTGATCAGCTAGTCTGAGGGAAGACAGGTAGCTTTATCTGTGTAATGAGCTGCCACAAGCATGAAAAGTTGGTAAATGAGTTGTGCTCACAGTAGCAGGAAGTGAGGATGAGACGGGGGAAGGAAAAAGCAAAGGGAAGAGAAGGAAAACAAGATGCTATTTGTTTTAATTTGGGAGGAGAAAGAAAGAAAGAGAAAGGAATTGAATAAAAGTTGACTCTCTCCGGGACGGCAGGAGAGTGATAAAGACATACAGATTGGTTTTGTGGCAGCCTCGGGGACAGGTGGGATGCGTATCGGCAGATGTGTGGCAGCAGGACAGACGACGTGTTTAGCGCTCTGTCTCCAGCTGGACATCTTCTTTCCTTAGGTCCCCCCGTCCCGCTGATAGATAATCAGGCTGACAGCTCTGAGTGCGGCTGCATGGCTGCTGATGGGGGGAACGCAGACACCTCCGCCTGAGTGGCCTGTCACTTCCAATTTGAGGGTGGAAGTGATAGGAACCTGCACACACGTGGGGGGAGGAGGGGGCTGAAGATGCAGGCCACAACCTTCCCTAAGTAATGAGATCTGCGGATCCCTATCTCGCATTTAACCACGCTTGGCTGGGGAGGGAATAAAACGTGTCGCCCAGATGCAATGTTGTTTTAGATTAGTATGCGCTGGAGAGCTCGGTGTGGCTGTCTGAGTCTTTGCTCGTCTTCATTCTTCTCAACGAGACACTGGAGAGGGGGAAAAAAAAGAGGAGTGGGCTAAGGAGGCGGCGTGTGACATTTTCTAATCTTGTTTGGGTGCTGCTGTGCTATTTGATCTCTTAACCCTGATGACAGCTCGTGTAGGATGTGCATCTTTCGTATCAGCTCACATGTACAAACGCATGAATATTTATCACATCACACACGGATGCCGTCGCAAAGGTAACAATAGCGTGAGGCGTTCAGTGTCTGCTGCTCGAAACTGATGGAGCCCCTTGTAGCCCCGTCTATCCTGTCAGGAAACACGCTTAGTTATTGATCGCGAAAGGCCCATCAAGGTGGTAATTGAATTCTCCAAAGGTTTAATTGGTTCCGTGTGAGGCGCGTTTGGTGTGGCCGTTGTTACGAGTTCGTCACAGCTGTTGGTGTCACACTTTCCCGTGATATGTCACACCTTCAAGATGTGTGCAATTTAAACCTTTTATCTTCATAGCCCTCTGAACCACTGACACAGTTCAGGATGAAAATGTTTGAGGCAGAACATGGAGTTTCTTAAAGGTCAGACCTTTGTTATATTCGTATATTATATAATTTATTCCTCAAATTGAAAGAGAAACTGGATAAATAAATCAGGACGATCAGACCCGTCACCTGTCAGAGCATGCAACACAACTGCTGGTACAGGCTCTCGTGATATCACGCATTGACTACTGCAACTCCCTACTGGCAGGCCTTCCTGCATGCACATTAAAACCTCTGCAGATGATCCAGAACGCAGAAGCAAAACAGCACATGTCACGCCACTGCTAATATCCCTCCACTGGCTCCCCACTGCCGCTCGCATCAAATTCAAAACCCTGTCGCTTGCTTACAAAACAGCAACAAAAACAGCTCCTGCCGACCTGAACGCCCTCATCCAGGTCTACACTCCCTCCCACCCACTACGCTCTGCCAATGAAAGGCGCCTGGTACTCCCATCACAACAGGGCCCTAAGTCTCTAACTAGACTCTTCTCCTCAGTCGTCCCCCGGTGGTGGAACGAGATGTTGTTGATGTCGATTAGGATATTCATGATGATGTCGATGATATTGACCTCGATGATGATGTTGATGATATATATTAACTATTAATTACTACTTAATTATGTGGACTGCCTGTCTGCACCAGTGTCCGATCGCACTTGAAGCTGTATGTTTGCTCTCACTGACTTTGTTCCTCCTGTCTCGATCATTGCTTGTGTGGTATCAACTCTCAGATGTACGTTGCTTTGGACAAAAGTGTCTGCTCAATGAAATTGGAACATTGTAAATAACTGCTACAAGGTTAAAGATATGATCTCTAAGATTTTCATGTAAATAAATGTTAAGTCACCATCTATCACCGGATGAGGTAACACAATGGTGATTGAGCCTCTGGCCCACTTATGAAAAGTACATAGTATTATTATGGACTGGGTGTCCGTGGCG